>NW_028074503.1:5918913-6518913 GCF_014824575.4 Sturnira hondurensis
ATTTTCCACTCGTGGCTGTTTCCTTCCCCCTTCTGGTACCCCTATAATCCGGATGTTGGAACGTTTAAAGATGTCCTGGAGGTTCCTAAGCCTCTCCTCATTTTTTTGAATTCTCATTTCTTCATTCCTTTCTGGTCGGATGTTTCGTTCTTCCTTCTGGTCCATTCCATTGATTTGGGTCCCAGTTTCCTTTCCATCGCTATTGGTTTCCTGGACATCTCCCTTCATTTCAATTAGTTTAGCCTTCATATGTTCCTCCAATTTGTGACTGTACTCTACCAATTCTGTGAGCATCCTGATAAATAGTGTCTTAAATTGGGCTTCTGAGAGCCTGGCAATCTGTTGGTCACTTAGAGTTATTGGCTCTAGGACTTTGAGTTCTTCTTGTGCCATCTTTTGGGCTGTTCGTGCCTGTTAAGTAGCCGGAACGGAGCCCTAGGTTTTCACCAGAGCAGGGCAACTCAGTCGCTGGGTTGTGATGTTGTATGTGGGGGCGGGGTCAAAGAGGGACAATGGCTTCCCTCTGCCGCCTGCTGCCGCGACCCCCACCAGCACCGCAGCCACCACCGTCACCAGGCCCACGCGCCTCGCTCCACGGCACTCGAGTGTGCCACTGCTGTCAGCCCTCCACCATGGGTTCGCCCCCTGGGGCCTGCGTGGTCCATCTCATTGCACGCGAATGTGCGACCTCGGTCAGTCTGTTCCGCACCCTGACTAGTTCTGGGCTGCCTGCGCTCCTAGGTCTGTCCTGCCCGACCCAGCTCCGCTGCTGGCTCCACCTCTTACCTTGTTGAATGGTTCATAGCTGTCGGACTTCCGTATAATTCCGTTTTCTGGTCTCTGGGTGTGTGTTAGTTCTCCAAAACTTTTGTTGTATCCAAACTTGGTTGTGGGAGAAGGCACAGTGTTTCCACCTATGCCTCCATCTTGGTGGAAGTCTCAGGGATAACTTTCTGACAGTATTAAAACTAGCACGGATTTACATGGGTATGTAATCTCTAAGGTCCTTTCCAGTGCCAGCATTCTAAGTATTTAAGTTTCTCTGAAATGGAAATGACTTTCTCTAGAAAAGTATTATTAGAAGGGAGGTTGCTCTTTCAACAAATGATTATTGATTTTGCAGGAGAAAGAAGTAGGTCTCCAATATCTGACATGCTTTTAAAATATTACTATGTAAATCAAGGAGTGTAAAGCAGATAGCTTTTTATTTGGGAGAAGGGAGTGCTTGTTAACTCTGGTCAAAATGTCTAAATGGTATAGAAGAGTATTAAAAACAGCTTTTAAGTCTCTTGGATATCCTTTCCAAAAATTTCCATTCATATATTAAGTTAAATTATATAAATTTAGCACTTTTGTAGGTGAAAAACTGTTATTGACAATTTTATATAGTTCAATGTAATGCAATCATATATGTGTGTATATATATGTACACACAGATTTTCAAATGCATATAGAATAGTACTTTATCAGGCACTTTGATTGTATTCTCTTCTTTAGTCCTTATAACTCCTCTGTAAGATCATACTATTTTTCCTCAATGAAAAAATTATGGTATGGGGAGGATTTAGTTACTTTTCCAGAGGTGTACAGCTAGTAGAGGGAGAAGCCCAGATACATATCCAGGGACTTTGGTGTTAAGGACTTTGATGGAGTGGTCCTTAAAGTACTATTCTGCAACTTGTGGAGCAATGTGCCTTGGACATCTGTCCATAGTGGTACCTACTTTTTGTGGCATAATTCACTGGTCCACTAATAGACATTTAGAATATGTTTGTTTTTTATAAACTGAACATCCTGTATCTTCATGTACTAATTTATTTTGCAGATTGATTTCTAGAAGTGGAACTTCAGGGTTAAGGGTTAGATTTTAAGAGATATTTCCATCATGATTTTCAAACAGTGCGCGCCAGTTTCCACCACTGTGTAAATGCATATTACCCTTGTTAGCAGCGTATGTGATCAGTTGTTTTCAAATGTTCTAAACACTTTCTCGTGAGTTGTGTCTCCACCCTCCTTCAGAGGCCGAGGCTCTGTTTTCTGTGTGAAAACACGCTGTAGGATGTGGAACCACCTCTTTAATGCCCTATGAGAGAAATACTTGTGGTTCTAAACCTTTTAAGTATTACAATTATTGATGCACGGGTTTTCTCATAACTTAGAAATGTGTGTATTCCGAAGTAGTGAACTTTAATGAATATTTGAAGGATCTTCCGTAGATGTCATTTTGTTTACTGTATTTACTAATTTTCATCGTTTGAAGATATGAGTGGATTATAAGTAAAATGGCAAGCCTGAAATGATTTGGGGAAACTCAACAGCTTACAATCTGTTAGGGAACAAACAGAATTTGTCAAAGATATTTGTCTGTCTTCCTGGTTTACAGTGGGTGATTCTTCATTCCTAAAAGAGTGTAAGTTATTTAACTAAAAGGCTATTGACGTGAAAGGGCACAGGTTTAACCTTCATGCCCTTGGGGGGCACAGGCAGTACCATTCTTTACCTCGTTCTCTTTTGCCAGGCTATAGGGGAGCCATAATTACAGCTGACTTATGAACAGATTTATTGTCATTTAACACTTTCTGTAATTATCTTGCAGACTCATTAGGATTTAGAGCTTATTACTACTTTGTATAAAAAAACCTCCTAATATTTTGTGATTTTTTTTTTACCTTTTATTTTGTTCCCACTTTTGTAAATAAATCTGCCTTTTTCATTAATGACTTAAACATAAATCTAAATTTTAATGGGATCTTTTTTTTTTAAGATTTTATTTATTTATCTTTAGAGGGGAAGGGAAGGAGAGAAATATCAATGTATGGTTGCCTCTCGTGCATCCCTTGCTAGGAACTGGCCTGCAACCCAGGCATGTGCCCTGACTGGGAATCGAACCACAATCCTTTGGTTCGCAGGCCCGTGCTCAATCCACTGAGCTACACCAGCCAGGGCTTAGTGGGCTCTTTTAAATTCTCCAGAGACTTAATGGTTGACTGTCATTAGGGACTTCTGTGAAATATGTTGGATTGTACATTATGGGTTTATCTTTTCTTCTTCCCAAATTCCCCTTAAATGTTGGTAAAGGAGTGAAGACAACATAAATACAGAAGAGTAAAGAAGAGAAGAGAAAACAGCAATAAGAGTGTTCAGTAGGATTTCAGTTAAAATTGACTTTAGATTAGAAACTAGGGGCATTCTTTCTGGGAAAATAAATAAATGGCCAGGAGAGGAGGTCTCAAATAAAAGACAGAGATGGTAGGGTGGATTTGTATTGTGTCCGATTATCTAAGAAGGAGCCTCACTTCCCAGGATTCCTTTTCTCTCATAGCCCCTGGTTAGCCTGGGCCTTGAGGCATTTTGATTTTGAAATGCGGAAGTAAGGCTGCCACCATGTTCTTCTTATTCTCCGGAGGTCAGTACAGGGACACTGGAAGCTATTGCAGCTCACGAATGATGTTGGCACTGGAGCAGTGGGGTGCCTCACCTCTGCCCAGATCTTCTCTTTCCGTGTCTCCTAACCCTGGGCCAGACCTGGCACCAGACACACAGTTAAGAACAGAACATAAACTGTTTGACCAGGTTCACAATAACATAAGGCCTAATCTATGTAATAATGCTATATTCTATATCATCCCTAGTGTTTGATCATATGCTGACTGGTACAGACTGTGCTCTAGTAGCTGCAGAGAACCAGCACCTTAATGGTGCATTCATGAATTCTAGTTTTCCACAATTGATTCTCTGATCTACTTAGATTTAGAGTCATTAATGACCTCGCTTCTAGTAGCACAGGGGACACTGGTGATCCATGGGACGCACTGGTAAAACAGTCACTTTATCACCTATAGACACTAGTAATCAAGTGCCTATAAAAGATGAGGCTTCGGGAGACTGTGTTCACTACCACAGAACATGTTAGTGAAAATAAAAATAATGGTATAGGTTGGTCCCTTGATTGTATGCTGGGGAACTTAGGGAAGAAAAGAGCTTTAGATTCTGAATTCTGTGATTGTTCTAAAAGAAACCCTGCATCTTGTAGCCAAAGCAGAGATGCGTGAAAGCCAAACCCAATGTCCAGTCCTGCAGTTGACTGAATTACAATGCAAATTGAATTTCTAGTCTTGTAGAGTCTCTTGTGTTAAAGTTACAGCATTGAGAAGGGATAGAAAAACAACGATTAGGGTGGGAATGTGGGCAGATTCTAGTGAAGCTGAGAGCCTCGAACTCCTCAGTTCGCCGCCTTTGCCGGTCCTTCTACCTTTGTCTGAGGGAGCTGAGCCTCCTGAGGAATCGGAAACGGCTTCCTTTAAGTAGTTGCCCTGTAAGAGGCTGCTGATTTTCCAAGGACCTGTCCTCACCACCTCTCATTCCTTCCATAGCTATAACTAAACTAGTCTCAAGTTCCAGAAGCCCCCAGAGGGTGAAGTACTAAATGATACTACCCATAAAGATACATACTGAAAGAACTGCATGATTCTGCCTGCATTTACCTGGATTGCGGTGTGGAAATGGATCCTACGTGTGTGGAATCAGAGTAGAAAGAATATAAAGTTTGATCAGGCTGAGTTTATTGATATGGGCTCATAAGCAGAGGTTCCATTGGAAGGTATTAGGCCAGAGGGCTAGGAGTGGCTCTGACAGTTTGGTTGACTGAAAACTACATTAAAAGGTGACCTAAATTAAATAAAGTTGAGATACATGTTAGAACTTTATTTGTATACTTGAGAGGAGGTTGTTGAAGGGCTTGGCGAGGTTAGAATGCTAGAGCAGGCTTTTCATTTAAAAACAAAACCAAGAAAAAACTTGATCACATGTATCCCCTGAGTAGGTCCTTTTCTCAAAGCTCTGAGATACACATTCAGGAGGGGAGCCTCAGCGTGCTTAACAGCTCTGTTGGCTATTCTCTTTAAGCCAGTAGTGATGGGAGTTGTTGCCATCAAACTAGGGTCCTAAATTTGGCAAGAATGATAGGATCTCAGGTAGCAGAGACAGGTGGCACTTAATTGCTAAAGACAAGTTAGGTGTAGTTACTGTAATGGGCAGCAAAGCCAAAGCACTAATATCAGAATAATCTGAGTTGCAAGGATCTTTGACATGGCTATTTGATCGTAGTATCCCTGGAACTGAATAGGTGGGCAGCCTATTAACTCTTCACCAAAAGAGTTTGCAAAAACGGAAGAGCTCTAGAACCAGCGGTGTGACTTGGGTGATGTCCAAAAAGCGTTAGAGCCCCTCAGCCAGTCCCTGGACTGGAGCCATTTCACAGACGTCCTCTTAAGGAAAGACCCTGCTGTGAAACCAGAGATTTATGCTGTGAATCTCCTTCTAGCCTATCCCCAAAAGACTTATAGCCGCTTACTAGTGACTGAGCGTTGGGGAAGGGAAAATGATCAGACTTTTTAGGCATTGCTGAACACTGACTCTGAACCTAATGAATTCTAGGAGACCCCAAACACCAGTTCTTCATCAGTCAATGTAGTTTTGATGCAGGTCCACCTCACAGTGGGCCCAGTCTGGTTATTTTCATATTTCTGGAATTCGTAATGGGAATAGTTGCACTTAACAACTACCAGAGTTCTCACATTGGAAGTGAGAGAAGGCCGAATGGAAGCCACTAGAATATCTCCTACCTACCAGAGTAGGAAATTGTCACCTAGAGAGACTGCAGAGTCACTGCTAAGGATTTGAAAGATGCCTAAGTCATGATTCCTACCACATCTCCAGTCAACTCATCTATTTGGCATTAAGGCAGATAGGCGGATCTCAGAGGAGGAGGATTGATTATCATAAACGTAGTCTGGCATTGGCTTCAGTTGCAGTTATTGATTGTTCCAGCTGGGGTTTTGTTGCTAGAGCGAATCAGTGCAAATCTTGGCATTTGGTATGCAGATACTGATCTGGCATATTTTTTTTCCTCCTCTCTATGCTTTTTAGCAAAGACTGTCAGAATTAGTTTGCTTTCAACTGGCAGGCCCAGCAATATATTGTCACTAACCTATCCCTAAATCAAGCCTTATATTATAAACTAGTCTTCAAGGACCTGGGCAGCCTCTTCCTTCCACAGGCCATTATGCTGATTCAGATACTGATACATGTTTATTGGAGCTATTGAGCTAGAAGTAACGACTCCTGTAGGCATTTTGCCAGAGTGCATTTAGGCCAGAGGGTGAGAATACCACAAATTCAGGGGCCCACCTTCATGGTGAACTGGCTAGGAGTCCAGTTGTTTCGATGATGCTGAGATAACCTTTGCAAGTAAAAGACAACTTGCTATATCTGACTTCCGCCATCACAAAGAAAGGGACACATTTGGATTTTAAAGCAGCACTTGCCTCATTTCATCTGAAATGGGAACCGTCTCCCTCTTCTCGAACTTGTCTCTGCTCCGTTTCCCTAATCAGGAGCTCCAAAGCTTGCCCTTTCCTCCTTCATCGAGGTGTCTGGAGCCTGTTCTGTCTTCCTCTATTCTCTTTCCAGTGGGTCCTCCACTGTCAGCTCTTCCCAGGTTCCTTTCCTGGTCACTCAAACCTTTTGATTCCTCAGACTGGTGCTTTATTTAAGGATTCCTCCCCTGATTCTGTAATATGAATTTTTATATTTAAAATGTTTATTTTCATCAAAATAACAGGTATATTGTCGGACACTTAGAAGAGGAAATTGAAGTTATCCACATTCACATATTTATGAAATTCATAGTGATATTTTTGTTAACCTATTTTCTTAATGATGTAATGTGTACATCTTAAACATGTCAGTAAATGTTGCACACATCTCATTGGCATACTACAATTTATCCGTCCCCCTGTTGGACATGGTCTCGCTGCCAGCATGAAGCTGTGTGGTGGTAGCTTCATGGAGATGAGTAGGTGAGATAGTTGTTAGAGGGCTGAGTAATGCTTGGGAATAGCCATCAAAGGACTTCACCTTTCTATTTCTCTTGGGGTTTGGGTTTGTAACATTGGGAAAACCTGCTACTGATGTTGTGTTAAAGAACTTTGGTGATGGGATACAAGGGTAGAACAGAGAGATTGGAGGAGTTCCAGGAGAGAATTACTGTCAGGATCAAAAGAGAAACAAATATTTTGTGGCACGATCAACATTTTGAAATGGGAAGAAAGAAATGAGAGAGATGAGACTGTGGGGAGAAACTTGGATATGCTCGTGGGTGGCAGTAAATGTCATACTTGGGTACTGGGACTTGGTCCTCTGGGAGGTTTTCAGCCATTGGAGTATTTTAAGCAGGAAAATGTATTATCAGATTGTATATTTCTTTAGAAATATTCTCATTGCCATGTGAGCAATATTAAAACTGGTAATAGGGAGGTTTCTTAGAAGGTTGTTGGAGTGATCTAGGCAGAAGATAATGGAGGTGAAAATGTAGAAGAAGATGATTTGGAAATTGCTGTCAGAAGGTGGGACCGATGAGTGCTGGATGGAATGTAAGGGTGACGTTGGCACCTGGTTTTCTGGCTTGGGCATTGGAAGTTCACTAGAGGAATATGATTTGAAACGTGTTGAATTTATGATACATTCAGTTAGAGACTTCACTAGGAGATTGAACAATGAGGTCTGGAATTTAAGAAAGCAGTCTGTTGGGTAAAGATGGGAGGGTGGTCATTAACATAGGAACCAGTGTTTCCTTGACTGCTCTCAATTACACAAGTAGTTAGGAACTCAAAGCCCACGATTGCATGTCACATAGTCTGTTTTGACATATTACTTTTATGAAAACTGTTGAAACAGATTTAGAAGTGACAAAATTCTAGGGCAGAAGTTAACATGCAGGGTTGT
Organism: Sturnira hondurensis; assembly: GCF_014824575.4. Taxonomy (NCBI): domain Eukaryota; kingdom Metazoa; phylum Chordata; class Mammalia; order Chiroptera; family Phyllostomidae; genus Sturnira; species Sturnira hondurensis. Next base: position 5,926,699 of record NW_028074503.1, read on the forward strand.
CAGTGTTCTGAAATAACTCAAAAGGAATAAAAGGAGGGTGATAAAAGGCAATTCTGTTGCTTCCAAAGTTCCGCTCACTGACCAGCAGAGGGCAGTCAGACTCGAAGCTCAGTCTTCCCTGCTCTGTGCTGCCCTTCGGTCCTACAAGCTCAGGTCTTTCGAATACAGATTTTCAGTGTTGTTACACAAGGCCAGGCAACCAGGGTACCTTTTACTTATCCTTGTTTCTAAGACTTAGGATAGATTTGTTTTTTCTTCTAAAGCCATATCTTCATTTCACCCCTGTTCCCTATGTCTAATTCTTGTTTTCTCCTTAAAATTTAAGCTTGAATTATCACTTAAGAGCTGCTATGGTAACATGAGGTTAGAGTGAAACCAGGTAAATAGTTTGAGAAATGTAATGAAGTTTTTCCACTCTTTATTAAAAATTACAATTTTTGTTTCTAGTTAACTGTTAAGACCCAGGGACACATTTCTGTTTCCTTAGTCTTTGATTCTGGGAATAGAGTGGAGGAAGTTGGCATTCGCTTCTAGAGACAGTATTGATAAGCCTGGTTGATCCGGTAAGGCAGCAAGCTCCTCCACCGTTCAATTGGCGGAACTTATGAAAAACTTCCTGTCCCAGGATATATCCTTCATTTGCCGGCCACATGTCTGAAATGCCCATTAGTCTGCGTTTTAGCTTTAGGCATTCAAAGCTCCACTAAACTCGACAATTTCACTGGGACAGACAAGGCAAGTGTGGCAGGACAAATTAGTTCTTTAAGTTAGCTGGGACTTAGGAGAATAGAACATGGGCAGGACAGTTTAATTAGTTTTAACTAGGGGTGGAAGGAAAGGCCTGGAACTAGGATTACACTGTTTCCTGTGTATAAGCCTTCCATGCCTCCCAATTGACTAATGAATTAATTTATTATAGTAAGGACCAACATTTATAGAGTATATATACTGCATACCAGGCATCATTCTCATTTCATTTTCAGGCCAACACTATGAGATAATCACCATCACTATATATTTTGCAGATTAAGAAACTCGGACGCAAAGAAGTTAAGTCATTTATGTGAGGTTGCTTATTGGAGGAGACAGCTAATGTTTGCCGCTCTTCAGTCCTTGTCTTATGCTGCCTAAAATAGTTCCTTGCCCATAGGAGACGCCTGGTACCCCAGGTAACTTTTGAATTGAATTAAAACATAGACTAGCATGAAGCTAAGTTGTCTTGGCTGGTGGCTCTTAGAAACGGAGGCCCATGTGAAGTCACTAAGAATCTCAGTGGGACTCATGAAGCCCCTGGGCTCATACAGATGTGGTTTCTGCTTCTCAGTAACGTAAGGGGGTATGGAAAGGGAATAGATTTAACAGCACAGAATCTACTCTGTTAAGTTGAGGGAATAAAATTTGGATAAGTGGTTATTTTTAATTATTTAGTGTCATTCTTAGAATGGTGTTATTTCTTTGAAATTGGTGACTGGCAGCGTTTACTTTTTTTCTTATAAGAGCAGGAGAGTATCTCAAAAGTTCTGTTACAAAATAAGAAACTTTGTTTAGTGATATAATTAAACAAATTAATGAAGGCTAACTTAATGGACCTGGCAGTGTTAGGGTATGTTAACATTTAGGTTTGATTACACTTTGTTTTGCACTTGATAAGTGAATTATTTCTCTTCATCTTCATTGAACTTCACCTTCCATTTTACCAGCTTTTCATCCAGGTGAAGAATCCAGATTAAGGAATATTGGCATGTAGAAAGTCAATTAAGAAAACCCTGTGTTTCAGAAATAGTACATTGTCACATGAGTCTTCTTCTTCTTCTTCTTCTTCTTCTTCTTCTGTTCTCTTAACTACATTAGTGTGATCTGGTGTTGACAGTGTAGTGTGACCAGAAATCAGTCCTAAGTAGGTTTGGGAAAACAACTTGGTGGGTGAAAGAAAGTTAAAACTGATGCAGGCTTGAGTTTTTATGGCTTTGAGTTGTCTGTTCATGCTCTACCCTCTCACCACAGTCAATTGAGAGGTAGCCGATTACTCTGCTGGGTCATTGCAAAAATGATAAATCAGACTGTAGACTTTTCCCAGTCATAAGCACAGGAATAAATAGTACGCGTTTGTATCCAGGTTCAAGAAAGATTGACTTTCTAAGTCAGTCACTATTTGGGGGAAGAGAATGCTATCTCCTTCGTAAAGTTGTGAATTATGAAAGACATTTCTGTGGGGTGACCGAATGTCCCTTGGGGTTGGTTTCATTTATAACGTTGCCTCAGGCCTTCTGCTGCATCCTGTTGGAGTGACCTGCTTTTCACCCTTGTGCTGGCAGCTGTAATCTGGCTTTGTCCTCTGGATCCTTCAGGCCTGTCACATGACAAGCATGAACTGTGACCCCTTTGTTCCTTACCCAGATCGTTAGGTCTCTAAGTTTTTTCTGTTTAACAGTTTTGCCTTGTTTTCTTTTCTCTTTCCTTCTTTGCTCCCCTTTTTATTTCCTACTTAGCCAAGGTTTGTTTGCAGGGGTTTTTTAGTGCTTTTTTTTTATGAAGTATGTAACATGGATGCAGAAAAGTACACACACCATAGGCTTACTGAATGTTCACAGCACAAACACACCAATACATGCAGTACTCCAGTCAAGAAAGAGAACATCACCAAAAAGCCTTTCCTCTCCCCTTCTGGTCACTAGTCTTCTCTCTCAAGAGGAATTGTTATCCCGACTTCTGTAGCTCTGCCTGTGTTTGAACTAGACAAATGGAATCAAACTATGTGTATTTCTGTCTGTCTGCATCCTTTCGTTTAACATTGTCATGATATTCATCCATGTTACTCAGTTTGTTATTGTTATGCAGTATTCCATGTGTATGAGTATCCACAATTTATCTATTCTACTCTTAATGGACATTTGGATTGTTTCTGGTTTAGTGCTATTATGAAATGTAGTGTTGAAGATTCTCATTCATGTTTTTGAATGAATGCATGACATATTTCTGGGTATTTACACAAAAGTAGAATTGCCATGACATAATGTATTCATCTAACTGTTCAATTTCAAAATTTATATAAAGTACTAAACAGCTGATTTTAGGCAAACTCTTGGTAGGAAACATTTGTAAAAATATATAGATTCAGCTTGAACATAATATATATAACTTTTATAAAAGTTTATATAAAACTTTTGGTTTAGACAAATGCCCCTACTTAAATGTACTATAATTTCAAACAGATAACTCCTGTATACAACAAAATTGCTACTCACTGCCCATGACACACTTTATTATATTAACTTTCTTCCTAATATGTACTTTTCAGTCCAAAGCTGGTAGGCCTGTTCTGCAAAAATCTTATGAAAATATTTTGATGGTGATAATTTGCAATAGTTAAGATTACATCTGAGTTATGCAGCCTCTTAGTGGTAATGTCACTGGGGGAAGAGTGACGTACTTGTGCTCGGTTGCACTCTTCGCCAAAGTCGGACAGATCGGATTCCCTACCTGCACAGGAGGTGAGAGGCTGGCTGTGGATTGTACAGGCGCTCCGTGGTAAACAGCCCAGCAATGGCGCAGCCAAAAGTCGTCTTCCTGTCCTTTTTATAATGTGGGCTTTCCAAAATTTGTTTCATGGCTACTTTTGAACAAGTTTAACCTAAGGGGTATAGGAATGTGATTGTGACGTCATATCCCCCCAAACTGAATAGTGTATTTCAAGGAAAGTTTATGTGACCCATTAGATAAAGCACCCCCCCATATCATTCTGTGAACTTGCATGAATTCAGTTGAAATTACATTAACTTCTTTTTACCATAGTGTTTTGGAGATTATAAAAAAGGTTTTCCTCCCCTCCAGCCAAAAAAACAATGTGTAGGGAATAATTGTAACCTGATGGTTATAAAAGGCAGTGACAGAACCAGAAGGTCTGCTTCCTCGGTAAGTAAGTGTCTGTTCTTGTATACATGTTTCAGGTGGAGAAAGGAGGTTCCCAATCCCATCAAGGTGTTTTTAAAACAACGTATGGTGTTAAAAATTAGAGAATCAAAGATTTTGTTTTTACAAAATTATCCTTTATCTAGGATATTTTTTATCCTTTATTCTAGGTTATTTTTTATTTCTTCAATCCTATTTTTAAAATAGTGCTATGTAGATATACTGGTATTTGGACAACTGTCATAATAAAGGTGTCATTCATTCATTTGTCATTCAATGTGTCATTCATTTTTTTATTAAATTTATTAGGGTGACATAGGTTAATATAATTACATAGGTTTCAAGTGTACAATTCTGTAATACAGTACCTGTATATTGCATTGTGTGCCCACCACCCAAAGTCCAATCTTCCTCCATCACTATGTGTTTGGCCTCCTTTACTCTTCACTGCCCCCCAGCTTCCCTCTGATAACCACCATACTCTTGTCTGTGTCTGTAAGTTTTTTATAATTTGTTCAGCTGTTGCTTTCAGTTTTATATCCCACATATGAGTGAAACCATATGGTTCTTGACTTCTTCTGTCTGACTCATTTGGCTTAGCATGATATTCTCAGAATCCATCCATGTTGTCACAAATGGCAGTATTTCATCTTTCTTATGGCTGAGTAGTATTCCATACGTATCACATCTTTATCCAATCATTTACTGAAGGACAGTTAGAACTCACACTGGTTCATTTTTAAACTACTACATTCAGTTCAGGAAATGTTGCTGTTAATCTGCATTCATCTGTATACTCTACTAAGTCCTAGAGGTCATAGAAATGATAGTCCCGATCCTCAGAAAGCTTAGGGGGTGTGAAAGGGGGTGGTAGCATATACTGTAACACTATGTAAGGTAGTCGCCACAGTGAGAATTCCTTGCAGGAAGAGGGAAGGTAAGCACACCCGTCTGAAATGGGTCTTAAAAGATGAGGAGATGGGCCTGGAGTGGCTTTTCACCGATCTTTGCCTTTCGGCTGAAGTTAAGATGCGTCGTGAAGGAGCAGTGGGAAGTAAAGCTGGAGAAAGCCAGCGATGCATTTGTACCTGATGCGACAGGTAATACACACGGTGACTGAGAGCGCTCCTTTTACATCAGACTAGAATTTGAGTCCCCGCTCAACATTGGTATGTGATCTTGGACCAGGCTGCTTTCCTAGGTAAGCTTAGTTTCCTCACCTGATAAATGGGACATTACCCATGTAACTTGATGCAATTTTGTATCAAAGAGGAGAGATTATATGCGGAAGGTGCTTAACAAGTGCTCAGGTAGCCACTCTGGACAATTGGAAGTTGACTTGTTTTGACCATATTGTTCTGGAAACTATAAAAAGGGCTTCCCTCCTTTCCATAAAAAATGTAGAGAGAATAATTATAATTTGATGGTTATAAAAAGATAGCAACAAAACCAGAAGATTTTTGAAACCTAGAGTAGTGGGATCTAACCGTGTATTTTACTTTTATTTATTTTTTGACACACAAAAGGCTGCGCACATTTAAAATATATAATCTGATAGGTTTTTACATATACATACACCTATGAAATCATCACCATAATCAAAATAGCTGGCTGTACCCGGTATTCCCCAGGGTTTTGTCCAAGACCTTCAAAGAGGAAAGCGTGGCCTGCAGCCTGCAGCAGACAATTGAATAAAGTAGAACCTGGAAGTGGAGAACTCAGTGAAGAGGCCATGGCCATGGTCCCGGTGAGACAGAATGAACGGTATCATGAACTAGGTGTGCTGGCAGTTGGGCATCCGCCCAGAAGGCCAGGCTCCTGGAGGACAGGGTTGAGCCTGCATCATTATCCCCAGCACTGACCCTGTGGTCCGAGGCATTTACTTGATGAATGGGCATGCTTCCTGTTATGAAAGATTGCTTATTTTAAATGTGTTTTCCCTTTTTCTGTTAGGGCTTAAAAGACAACTGTCTTGCTTCTGGGACATCCAGCCTGATAGCCACCAAACAGTTGTTTCGTCCAAGAATCACGAGAGTCTGCCTCAGGGACCTGATATTCTGTATGGAACAAGAAAGGGAGATGAAGTATTCTCGAGCGCTGTACCTCGCCCTTCTGAAGTGACCACTCCACTCCGTCCAGATCCCTGCTGTTGACTGCCAAAGAAGACACAAAGAGCATTGTTGCGCTCTCCTGAAATTGCAGTTTCTGGGAAAAAATCACCAGTAGGGAAGACCACTGTTTACAGTTGCAGACTTTTATTAAATCTTACTTGTACATCCCATGGGGTTCTTAATGACCAGAATTCAGCTTTGTCTTCTGATAATTGGTTATATAATCAGATCACAGAGGTGGGTATATGCCTAGCTGTGCATTTAATCACAGCAAGGTAAGGCCCTCTTTGTTACTACTGCCTGCTTCGTGTGTCCGACTGTTACGGGCAATGTGTCTTTCCCTAATACAGTCTGGATGGAGATGCAGGGAAGGAAAGGAAGAGTCGCTGCTTACCAAAGAAGTTGTATTTCAGCCTGTAATGAACCTGTCTCAAAGTGTTAGGTTTTCTGGGTTGGAATCGGAGGTTGCTTAGCTAATTATGACAGTTGCCTTCTGTAGTTGAAGGTGACAAGCCGCAGAGCTGGGGCCTGTGGTGACTTTGATCAGGTGCGTTCCAGTGCTGTCAGAACCGAGACAAATGGGCATAGTCTGTGCCTGAGGTTGCTGTCTCTGGTTCATGTCACCATGTTCTGAAATGAGGGGCTATCCTTGTTAGGGAAACCTTAAAATTGAAGCTGATGATATACCTCATTGAAAAATGGAAAAGGGGTAAAGTATCAGAAGGAATGAAGGGAAATGGAAATGCACCATAGAATGGGAAATGCACCACGTATGCCTAAGTGGGGCAGTGGTGGACCCGGAATGCCGAAGCAACTGTTCGTGTTACGTTGACAGAAAACAATCGCAGCCCATCCAAAAAGGAGAAAATGTTTACATAAACATTTTCAAATTACAGTATTTCAAAACAAAGTTCTTTTTGTTTTGTGTATTTTAAATCTCAAGGACAGTTTTGTAAAATCTTTTAGTTACCATATGTTTTAAGCATCCTGCATTAAAAATAAATCCTAATTGATAACTACAAATTTAATGATAGGGACTCTGTTTTAGATTCTGTACTGAAAAGTGCATCTCTCAGACTCTTAGCTCTAAATATATTGTGAGAAGCATGTTATATATATTCATCTGAGGAGGAAGCTGATGTTTTGCAAAGTGAACCCTGTTTTTTTTTTAATTCCACTTGTGGGATATAGAGCTGGTGACAAATAATAGCTATAGTTACTGTCACATGAAGAAAGAATAAAGTTTTCTGAGAAAATTTAAAGAAATGGAAAAGCTGTGCTTCATGGAAAAATAATTCTCGGAAAAAACACCTCAAGTATGTTACTCTTTACCTTGTTCTTCCCACTGGGATTGTTATGGCCATATTCTGTGCTCTAGTAAGTTTTAAATTGGCCACATTTTTGTTTCAGGAAGTTATTATGCAAAATGTTACAAATTATGTGTATGTTAAGAGTACTTTACAAAGAGATCTTATACATAGTTGTTTTTGTATATTTAAATGCTTAGCTTTATTTTTTGTAAAGTGCAGCATATTCTCATATTTGTGTATAATCTTCTTGATCAGATGTCTAATATTATTTCAAAAAGTTCATTAAAATAATTATTTTATTATAAGAATAACTTTGTTCAGTCTTTGACTTTGAAAACTGTTATCTTTAGTAATCAGCTCTGAAGCTGGGGGCTGGGCAGGGCAGCATATCTGCTAAGGTCGTAGAGCTTTCTCGTCTGATTACTTTGGAGTGTCAGCTTTAGGGTTCCAGAGCCTCGTATCAGGTTTAAGTTTTGCTATATCACTCTCTTGGAAATAGTTGTAAATTTGCTGTTCAGTTAGATGCACAGAGAAAGCTTAGCATTTTCATTACAAAAGCTCTTCCTGGCCCATCAAGGTACGAAGGTATTCTTTTTCAAAGTTTGTTTATTATTATTTTTTAAATTTTTCACCTGAAGCTATCTTTATTGATTTTAGAGAGATGGGAAGAGAGAGAGAGAGAAACATCGGTCTGTTGCCTCCTGTACATGCCTCAACTGGGGATCGAACTTGCAACCTTTTGGTGTATGGGACAATGCTCCAACCAACTGAGCCACCCAGCCAGGGCCAGAGTTTATTCAGGAGTCAAACTGGTTACCCTTCACTTTGTGGGATGACGCTCAACCAACTGAGCCATGCTGGGCAGGGCTATTTTTAATGTATCTCTTAAAATTTTGTGTCTTGAAGCATAGTTTATGTACAAAAGAATGAATGTAGTATATCCAAGGTATTATTCTGGTCAGTTTGCAAAATGGTGGCCTTGGAGTGGATTTCATTTATAAATGTTGTTTTCTGTGACTCACACAGTGTTGACAGTGTTTTAGAGATTCACAAAAATCTCTATTTCTACTTCTTTCCAAAAAATTAGAAGATCTGGAATCAGTGGTATAGCCTTTTGTATGTTAATGCCCTGGAGCCAACCAGTGTGTGTCCAGTTTATGTCTGGGGGCTTGTGTGTACCTTCCCTTGTCTCATCCCTGTAAACACTGAACTTTGTGACCCTCTGCCTGCAGTATATGTCTTGGGTGATGAAATGTAAAAGAAAGAAGGTACCAAAACTTCTCCATCTATTTACTTTTTTTAAAGCAACTTTACTGAGGCATATTTTACATAGAAAATTTACCCATTTCATCCATTTTACTTTTAATATGACTGATTGGCCTTTTAAATGGTTTCCTGAACATCTGTAAGATCTTTTTCATAAAAAGAAGCCAAGTTTAACATTCTTTTAAAGCCTGTATTTCTTAAAAGTTGCATATGGGGTAAATTTTGTTTCATTAGCATTTTGGCAAAACTTTACTTAGAATTAAGACCATTTATACTAAGTTATGTCATGGTTACGGCAAAAAACACAAGCCATGTTAAGGGCATATTCTGTAGAAAAATAAGGAACAAGATCTCAGGCTGATTGAGTTGGACTTTATCTCTGTACCTAGTTGTACAATGAACCAACTAAGTGTTTATAAAACTTTGACCTCAACAAGACTCAGTGATATGTAAGTATAAAATGTCATTCGTTTGTATATGACCTGGTAGCCAGTTTCTGTTTTGCTGTTTTTAGCATTATTTCCAGATATTTCACATGCCTCACCAACTGAGACTTGTTTTTTTACATGTCGGCATGATTTACATCTGGTATCAATATCTTTTTTTTGACTTTTAACTCTCTCTTAGTATTTTCTTATGTACCGCAATTGTATTACATTAGTGCATTGGCTTTTTCACTGAAGCCGTTCCACTGGTTGGAAATTGGCCCTCGGTAGAATATATTTGCCATGCTTTGGGGGAATAGAGAGACCTGTGCCCTGCAAGTGTTCGCCACCATATACTTGAATGCCTACTGGTTAGGTGAGAGAAACGTGTATAACTAATATGTTTAAAATCAGTACACCTTGCATATTGAATAGTTGTGAGAAAATACTCCTAGAAACTCGTTTTAAGACTTTTGACTTTGTTGGTAAACCATAATGAGAGCAATTTTAATAGCAACTCTTCTTTAAAATAGATTGCTAAATTGAGATCTTTGTAAGTTCTCTTATTGTAGATGGTGTTGAGGCAATATTGCCCTGGCTGCCCAGGTCAGTCTTACCTGGAAAACCAGCTGGAGTATGTTTCTGCCTGTCCCTGTAGTTAAATGTGGCTCTGTGCCTGAGGTCTGGCCCGTGACACACAGGCAGAAATGATGTGTGACATTTCAGAGCTGGCTCGTGATAACCTGTTCAACCTGTTGTGTATGATCTCTTTCCCTTTCCACAGAGACCGCAGCGGGCCCCTGACGAAGATGGCAGGGCCACCAGGAAGGAGCCTGGTCACCGAGTTGTGGCTTAGAACAGAGCTGCCTGTTAACCAAGAACACCAGTTTGGGATACAGAGTGGAAAATACACATCCACTGGAAACCACTAACACAATATATGTTACAGCAGTCCATTAACTAATATATATGATAACCATACATATTAGAATGTATAACTACAGCAGCTGAATTAACTAATACAGATGGCTACTGCTATTATTTCTATTCTACTGAAAAGGAAACTGGTGTGTTAGGACATTTGCCATTTAGTGGAAGTTGTAGAGAAAGTAGGGGAGTTAGAATTTCAGCCTAGGTCTGTACAACCTCAGAGCCTGGACCCTAGGTCCCTACCCTGATCTGGGGGTTTGTTCTGTTGTGTTTTTGCTTGTTTTTTTTAATGTGTTGGGGCTAATCTCTGTCTCGAGTGTTAGCTAAGCCTAGCTGTCCATTTCCTTTCCTATACTTAGTTCCTCTCTATAGGCTGAACTAGAATCCACCATGTAGATTCTAGTTCTTAGTGTTGATTAATTGTTTTCTCGGTCATATTTTGCTATGCTAAAGAGCACTTAAAACGTGGTTCCACTCTGGCCCATGCATGTCACCCACAGCCCCACCATGCCTGCCAACCTCAGTGGCGACTATTTTGAGGGCTACGTGCTGGCCCAAGGTGTCCACCTCGCCACTTGTCTTGTAGCCAAGTTGCTGAAGCCAAAGAACGTGATGGAACAAAATGGGACTCTCTTACCGTCCACACGTTCAATAGCCTAGGGGACCACCTTGTTCAATTTAAATGTGGAGGGAAATGTGATGAAGATAACAAAGGCTTGGATAACAGAAGATGCAAGTGCTTGGACACCTGGGACCCTGACAGGCTCGCTTATATCCAAAGAGGGAAAACGAACAGAAGAACAGAGGCTGGACTCTGGATTGCCAGGGACGAGCTCTACCTGGAAACATTCCGTGAAGGCCAGGCCCGCAAGCACACATTCCAGAGAGCCTGATCTGTGTCCAGAAGCAGCCTCGTGTGTGTGCAGCTTAATACCAGATTATATATATTCCACAATGAACAGGTGTTAATTTCTCCTGAGTTAGTGGTGGGACCACGTGGTCAGAGATGTCACAGAGCTTATACCAGAACCTGTTTGAATTGTGGGGAAACCGCTCGGCTTCCATAAACCTAGTCCATTGACTGGAAGAAACAAACATGCTTTCCCTTTGGGTGGTGAACATACAGTGCAATATAGAGATGATACAGAATTGTATACTTGAAGCCTCTCTGATTTTATTAACTCAGGTCACCCAAATAAATCAGTGAAATTAAAAAATAAAAGTGGTTCCCTAGGCTATGTGCAGCCCAGCAGGTGGGGCTGGAGAGAGGGAGAATGGCGGACCCAATTACTGCTGAGGTCAGAATCCCATGCTGCTGTCTCTGTGCGGAGTCAGATTGTGGTGGCGTGAGCTTGTGGTTAATCACTGCAGGGCTTTGAACTCTCGCTATTCGGAGTAGTGAGTGGACCAGCAGCAGCATGTTCACTTGGGAACTTGTTACAAACACAGGATCCCAAGCCCCACTCCAGACCTACTGAGTCAGAACCTGTCAGCAAGATCCCCAGCTGATTTCTGAGCTCACTAACCTTTAAGAAGCACTTAACTGATCCGTTAGTTAGATCAACCTACAGAGAAAACACTACTATGTTCCACCATGCTTTACTTTGTTGGTTTGGGCTATTCTAGCCATCCACGACCATTTAAAGTTAGATTCTGTCACTTACTGAAGACATTTGCCTTAAAATGACTAAATCAACTATTCAGTTGATTGTCCCTCTCAGCCTTGTTTCCTCCACAGATTCCCTAAGCATGTCTTCTGTGTTGACTCAACTGGGCCCATAATATGTTGAACAAGATAGAAGCAGCTATAAAATCATGAAGTGTCTGGCCAGCCTCCAACGTCAATCTATTAATTAGCAGATACTGCTGTACAGCCAAGTGTGACTGTATCCAGCTGACAGTAATATGGCGGCACTCACAGAGCTTTCTTGAGTGACTCGAGCACTTGCTCAGGTCTCGGCACCACCTAGCATGTGGCTCACTAGCCTAGGCACTTCGAAGGAGAGCGAGGCAACGATTTGGAAGGTCCTCATCTGTTACCAGCTAAACTATGCCCCCCCCCCATTTATAGGTTGATGTACTGACCCCTTTACCTCAAAATGTGACTGTATTTAGAGATAATGTCTTTAAAGAGGTAGGGAAGTTAAAATGAGGTCATTAGGCCCTGATCCAAAATGACTGGTGTCATAAGAAGCAATCAGGACACACATGGGTACAGAGGGAAGGTTATGAGAGGATGGAGCAAGAAGGCGGCCATCGACAGGCCAAGGGGAGAGGCCTCAAACCCACCCTGCTGACACCTTGATCTTGGACTTCCAGGCTCTGGAATTATGAGAAAATAAGTGTCGTGTAACAGCCCCTCTCCGCCACCTGCCTTCCCCGTCTGGTGCTGTTTTGGCAGCCCACACAAACTCCTACACCGCCCCTCCCCTCTTTGCCATGGGCCTCTAGGGGAACTGGTCATCTGGCTCTGGCAAGGTGATCTGAGTTGACACCTTACTGTCTGTGTGAGAAACTTGGGCACAAACTACATTACATTTAAAATGTCTCAAGGGTGTTTGCTACAGTAAAATCCTGGGGAAGTAAAGGATTGCCTCAAAGGGAAGACTTGCCTTGAGGGCCACAGGGTACAGAGGAATGCTGAAAGTGTGTGCACTGACTGCGTTTAATCAGAGCTTACAGGCAAAGTCAGAATACAACACCCTGGAGCCCGGCTTCTGGGAGGACAGAGAAGTCAGCAGCCCTGTCATCTGTCCCCTCAGTGTCAGGACCACTTTCTGAGCTGCAGGGCTTCAATGTGACAGTGCCTCAGCTGCCCTGTGCTTCCCCTGCTAACTCTCCTGCCATTGCTTTTGCTCTCTGTTCGGTGCTGCCGAGCACATCTTTGCATCTGGGCTCAATTCTCTGCATGTCCCATTCAAACCTCCTGGGGGAGAGGAAGTGGTTGCGTGCATTAAAAACTCTTCTTTTTGGATCTCATAGGTGGCTGGCCACCCTGCAGACAGCTACTCTGGAGTCAGGGACTAGTCCCTGGTGCAGACAGCTGTGACCAGCACAGCAATGTCCTGGTTATGAAGTGAGGCAGATCACATGGGAGGAAGCTCCCTTGACAGTGTTGTTCAGAGGGAGGTGTGAACCCGCTACACTCTTACCGCTCAAAGTGTGGTCTGTGGACCAGCAGCCTGGGCATCACCAGGAGCAAATTAGTTGCAGAATCTTAGCCTCACCCCAGAGCTGCTCAGTCAGAATCTACATTTTATTTAACAAGGTGTTCAAAGTATTAGTATATGTGTCATACATTTGTAAAACACTTCTACCAATACTCCCATTGATTTTTAGTAAATCTGGACGGATCTGCATATTAGGTTTGCTTAAAACTGCGTTCCCCTGTGGATCAGATCAGATCCAGGCGTAGGAAGTTCAAGTTCCACTGAACCTTGCTGTATAATCAGATTGCAGAACGAGATGGTGGGCTCAGAGAGATTGATTGGGTGATTTGCCTGAGGGCACAGCAATAGAATGCATCTAGTTATGCCCAATTTTGTAATATAAAAATATATTTTCTAATGCAAACTGGCAATGCCAAGTCAGTTTCTGAGCCAGAGAAATTGAAGAACTAGGCCTAAACTTAGTAAAGCGATGGATGAATTAGCCGACTACAAACAAGTGCATTCAAAGGAGTTAGGCAGTGGAGGGTGGAGAGAAGTTAGGGTTGCCAAAGAGAAAGTGTACCATTCTTCCAGTTAGAGGGGCCAGCCCGTGGCAGTTCTCCTTATCTGTCCTTACTGTCTTAGGAGAGATTATTGAAGTTTGTTCTGTTTCTAAGCAAGTTCTCCCACATCTTTTATGTTTTAAATTTCCTGTTTGATTCACATCAGAATACTCTGGACCACACAATTTTTTAATCTAAACAGGCACCATGATAATAAAAGTGCTCGTGGTAATAGCACCAATAGAAATAATAGTAACAAATCATTTTAGGTTCACTGGGTGAATGAGTTATGTATGTCACATGAATTGATTCTAAGAAATATGGCATTATAATCTTATGGATTTTCCCTGATGAGTTTTCCGTTTGACTCATTAATGGAGTATATCTAAACATGTTTTTCTTAAGTTTTATAGCGGTCATTGTTCATTCAGTATTTACCTACAGAATATCCACTTTACTGAGCTTTTGAGGTGGTGGAATTATACACATGAAATACTCAAAGGAATTTGAGAGCCTGGAATAGGCACCTGATTTTACAGGTAAGGAAAATAATGTCCATAAATGGTTGCTGGCAGAGCAGAAACGGGAGCCCAAAGGACAGGGCTTTGCATCAGTTGACGGGCCAATCAAGTCTTCCTTGCGGCCTCCTTGAACCTGAGAGCCTGACATCCAGGCCTGTGGTTGGGCCACCTGATAAGATATTCACCCCTGTTCCTTTCAGGGCCACAGGTTTCCTGTTTGTCAGATGGACACAATTTGACTCACTCTCCCACTTTTCCACAAAGAGCAGCGCTCGGCTCTTGTCTGTGGCTCTCTCCACTGGTTTTGTCCCGCATCCAACAGACATGTGTTTGGTGCCTACTGTGTACCAGGCTCTGTGCCTCATACATAGGATTCCAGGGCGAAGAAGACAGACGCCCTGCCTCTAAGGGCTTCCCGTGCAGGAGGTGAGACATCCAGGAAGCAGCTGATTGGACACAGCGTGGCCAAGGGGAAGCACGGACTGAGTGCTGTGGGACGTGTTTTGTTGTCTGCATCAACCTGTTTCACTCCCTGCCTCTCTCTCAGTTTCTTTTTCTTCTCGAAAAAGAATAAATGTCGCCCTGGCTGGTGTAGCTCAGTGGATTGAGCGCAGGCCTGCGAACCACATGATCACAGTTGATTCCCAGTCAGGGCACATGCCTGGGTTATAGGCCAGTTCCCAGTTCCCAGCAGGGGATGCACGAGAAGCAACCATACATTGATATTTCTCTCCCTCTCTCCCCTTCCCCTCTAGAGATAAATAAATAAAAATATTTAAAAAAGAATAAATGTCCGGTAGCTTAAGGAAAGTAATACCTTGTTTTATTTGATCATACAACCATTGTACCCAAGCACAGTGATGAATACCCAGAGGTGAACTATGCGGGGAATAAACCTGTCACCAGATGACTTCCCGAGGTGCGAGAGGTGCTGTGATGGTCTGCAAAGCCCCGTGGGGACGTGAGACAAAGGCCTGCTGTGGAAGAGACGGGGACTCGGACCTTCTACGCGAGCACTGGAAGAATAAGTAGGATTTTACTAAATGTATATATATTCCTAGATAATGTGTTATTCCATTGTCTGTTCTCATTTCGGAAGCATGCATTTGTGAGATTCACCTGTGTGGATGTAATATAGTTTGTTTACTTTTCGTTGCTGTGTATCATTCACTGTATGACCCTGCCCCTGTGTATCCATCGTCCTGTGAAGGGATATTTGGGGAGTTTTCAGTCTTACTTTTTAAATTTAATCTTTACTTTTTGCNCTCATACATAGGATTCCAGGGCGAAGAAGACAGACGCCCTGCCTCTAAGGGCTTCCCGTGCAGGAGGTGAGACATCCAGGAAGCAGCTGATTGGACACAGCGTGGCCAAGGGGAAGCACGGACTGAGTGCTGTGGGACGTGTTTTGTTGTCTGCATCAACCTGTTTCACTCCCTGCCTCTCTCTCAGTTTCTTTTTCTTCTCGAAAAAGAATAAATGTCGCCCTGGCTGGTGTAGCTCAGTGGATTGAGCGCAGGCCTGCGAACCACATGATCACAGTTGATTCCCAGTCAGGGCACATGCCTGGGTTATAGGCCAGTTCCCAGTTCCCAGCAGGGGATGCACGAGAAGCAACCATACATTGATATTTCTCTCCCTCTCTCCCCTTCCCCTCTAGAGATAAATAAATACAAATATTTAAAAAAGAATAAATGTCCGGTAGCTTAAGGAAAGTAATACCTTGTTTTATTTGATCACACAACCATTGTACCCAAGCACAGTGATGAATACCCAGAGGTGAACTATGCGGGGAATAAACCTGTCACCAGCTGACTTCCCGAGGTGCGAGAGGTGCTGTGATGGTCTGCAAAGCCCCGTGGGGACGTGAGACAAAGGCCTGCTGTGGAAGAGATGGGGACTCGGACCTTCTACGCATGCACTGGAAGAATAAGTAGGATTTTACTAAATGTATATATATATTCCTAGATAATGTGTTATTCCGTTGTCTGTTCTCATTTTGGAAGCATGCATTTGTGAGATTCACCTGTGTGGATGTAATATAGTTTGTTTACTTTTCGTTGCTGTGTATCATTCACTGTATGACTCTGCCCCTGTGTATCCATCGTCCTGTGAAGGGATATTTGGGGAGTTTTCAGTCTTACTTTTTATTTTTTTTTTTATTTTATTTTTTTAAAGATTTTATTTATTTATCTTTAGAGGGGAAGAGAAGGAGAGAGGGAGAGAAACAACAATGTGTGGTTGCCTTTTGTGCGTCCCCTGCTGGGAACTGGCCTGCAGGGAACTGGCCTGCAACCCAGGCATGTGCCCTGACTGGGAATCGAACCGCGATTGTCTGAGTCGCAGGCCCGCGCTCAATCCACTGAGTCAGTCTTACTTTTTAAATTTAATCTTTACTTTTTGCCATTAAAAGCTGTCTCGTTATTAACATTCAAAAAAGAGAATAAATACAGGGTACCCAGGCTGCTGAAGAAGGTTGTCCAGGCAGAAGCAGGGCCACCACGACACGCCTTATTTGGGGAATTGTTGCGATGGCTGTTGAGAGCTGGGACACATCAGGTGCACAGCGCAGAACAACGGCTTTCGGAAGCCAAGCTCCGAGTGCAGGGTAGCCAGACTGCCTGGTCCAGCCCCACAGGGAGGGCATGTATCCCCAACGCCCCCAACTCTGAAACCCTTTAAAGTTTACCGTAATATGTTTTGTTACACAGGCCTTTCGTGAGAGGTAATGCCCACTTGAATTTAGGTGTGAGAGGGCCTCAGCTTTCATCAAGTCTTCACTTCTGCCCACTGTTGACTCGCATCTGTTAGCGTTGGTCATTTCCACATGGCTGGCCTAGTGACGAGGCATCTCCTGGTAGCCCTGCCTGCCAGCCGTGCACCATCACGGAGAAAACAAGAGAACAGCCAATAGGTGGGTCAGCTGCCCAGCTGCCCGAGCCAGGATTTGCAGGGTCCCCACTGAGCCCCTGCCTGGTATAACTTTGGGCCTCTTTCTGGGGGCTCTTCTACCCCACTCCACTCTTTCTTCCTTTTTGTTGGGATTGGTGAGTGTGTGGACACAGCTCCGGTTGTGCACCGAGGGCCTCACCTGTGGTGTTGGCTGAAGGCTGTGCTTGAGGAGCGGTGCCCCACGAAGAGAAGTGCCTCTTTAGGGCAGTCTCGCTGCAGAGAAAGCCACATCTGGTTAGCAGTTTGCAGGCTGAGGGAGGGCTTGTGGGCCCCAGCAGGCCTGGGGGCTCAGTGCCAGCAGGGGCCCTCTTCCCCAGGCAGCGGGCACCTGGGAAGTTTCTTAGCCTCCTGCCAGATAGCTTGAGCCTGGGGGAGAAAGTGCCTACAGAAGCCATAATTAGGAATTTTATCATCTTTTTTCAGTTCCTCTGGAATAGAAATTCTGGAAGTCAGCAGGAGCCAAACTGGCTGGGCAGGGCCTGGCAGTTCTGACTGTTGTTGGTGGCAGCACAGGCCACCTTTGAGTCACAGGCACAGTCCTCCGGGCACTTCCCAGAGGGCTTAGGTGGGTCCCCCAAGTGCAGACAAGTCACCTCCTGGAAGCCACAGCCAGCAGGGTGCCTTGTGCCACTTAAACCATGAACCGTGGTTAAGCATTTTCAAATGTGTTCTGTAACAAAAAGATTTCCCCCAGCTTTCTAGGCAGCCGTCCCTGGGTCCACGGGCTCGGCTCAGCTGTTCTTTCCAGCATGCACTTCTGACCCTGGAAGCTGGCTGTGTCTCCGCCTACTGCAGCCCCTTCTCCCACCGGTGGACGGTCATGTGGTATCACAGCCATGTCTCCCCCAACTGGAGAACTGAGGAGAGAAGCTTGGTGGTTTCCCCTCTCATCACCTTGTTCTGGGAGTGACGGTGCCAGCTCCGCATCGAGGTGGATAGACCTGTTTTCCTTCCAGACGCTTCTCTAACCGGAGCTCCACATCTTCCACTCCGGCATCTGTAGAAGGCCTGCTAACCAACTGACTCCCTAGTCGTTTTACTGGGGGAGCTAGTTGGTCCTCTACGAGTCTAGTCTGTTGTAGGAAGGGGTTCAAGGGAAGAAACTTCTTCCAGATACCATTGGCTCCTCTTGTGCCTGGAGGAGTTATTGGGGGCCAGGTGGGCATTAATGGGTGCCGAGGAGAGTAATGTCCTGAGACCCACACAGCCCTGTCACCCTGTGACAGAAGGAGGGAAGCCCCGAGTTACAGCAGGTCCACTGTGTGTTGCCTGGGCGAGGGGGCCAGGGCGGAGGCATCGCCTACCTCACAGGACAGGCCACAGGTCAGAGGCCCCGATTCGCACCGCTCAGGAGTGTGGGGCTGGAGTTCAGGACAACAAAGACATTTGTTCAGCATCCGGGTGTGGGACAGGCCAGCCAGTGTCCCTGGGACGCACCCCCAGGAAGGTCTCCAAGGAGAACATATACAGTCGAAGGGGCAGAGACAGGGTCGCTGTGGCCCTGCAGTCAGCGCCGCATCACCCTACTCAAAATCTGGATCAGCAGCTCGACCTTGGAGCCAGTAGCTGTGGTCTCGGTAAGGAAAGCGCCTGAGGAGCCAGCTTAGGTTCATGCTGTACGTCATGGGTGCCCGTGGATCTCACAATTTGCCTATCTGGATGGCAGAGAGGCCCGAAGGAGGGGAGCAGGAAGGGTTACGCGGGGAGAGAGTTCCGGCGGCACTGCAGCTGCTCTGCCTCCCAGTCGCTCTGTGACGGAGCAGCCTAGCTCCTGGGCGCCTCTGTGGGTCAGTCCGTGCAAGGGCGGGCGATTACAGATGCAAATGGCCAGGGCTTCAGCTAGAAATCTAACAGGCAAGCCAACAAACTTCCTACCAAATCCAACACTTGACAGACATTTCCTTCTAACCCAAGACAACCTTCGCTTCAAGAACTGCAGCTGTAGCCCTGGCTGGTGTGGCTTGCACCAGCCTGCTAAGCAAAGGGTCTCAGGTTTTATCCCAGTCAGGGCACAAGCCTGAGTTGTGGGCCAAGTCCCCAGTAGGGGTCGCGCTAGAGGCAACCACGCATTGATGTTTCTCTCTCCCTTCCACTGTCTAAAAATAAATAAATAATCTTAAAAAAAAAAGAAAAAAAGAATTGCAGCTGTAGAGAAGTTAGATGGAAAAGAATTAAAATCCTCCCTGGCAGGGAGCACACAGTTTGGAAATGTCTTCGGCTGATCAGTGATCGTGAACCGGAAAGAAGCGGGCGCGGGGGTGCGCTGCCTCTGCACCGCCCTCTGCGAGCTCACTGGTGTCCACGCCAAACCTCTGCAGGGTCTAAATAAGCAAGACCTAATGCGATATATGAAACAAAACCACGGGAGTGGCTTTTCATCCTGGATTTAACAGTTCCAAACTTTCATCTAATGTTTTTTCAACGGAGGGAAGGAGAGGGTCTTAACTCTTAATAAAAACACAGATGGCAGCGTCTTCTGTAGAGCTGGGGCCTCTAGAACTGGACCTGGAGCCTTTGAGCTCCCAGAGTTCATTGTAAACATTAGCACCGCCAAAACCCACAACTGTTACTGGGAAGCGAGTGCATAGGTGACTTTTTTTTTTTATTCAGCTGAAATGTGGCTTCAACTCTCATCTTTACTTCTCAGAGGCTGTGAATTTGCCAAGCTGGTCAATCTCTTTTATAGAAAAACATGCACCCATTTTATTAAAACAAAAGCCTCTTAAAATGCAGATGGTATGTTTCCTGCTTGCTAGTCTTCACAGATTCCTTGTTGCAACCGAAGCTGGCGTGTTACTTTGATAGTCCTATGAAATAACCTTAACTTTGCCGGGGGATATTTATAACAAAACATGCAGAATTATTGCACCATAAAGCCTGCTTCGCTGATTCTTGCTGATTAAAAACTTGAAGACTAATGTAATAAAAACCAAAAAGACCCAACAGCTGGATCTCTGAAGACAGCCAAACTGGAGCCTCAGCCGCTCCCCTCCGCCCTTTGATTCCAACCCGGTGCCCGGAGAAGCCGGCCAGCTCCACAGCCCCTTCCCAGAGGCGCTTCACGCATCACCTACACTCCCGCCCCAAGCTGAGGCGAAGAATGAATGGCCTGGGAGGGACAGGCTTGTTTTTCTGCCATGCTGGAGGTCAGTGCCAAGTTTTGCTTCAGGAAAGACTACGGCAGAGCAACCCCTGGTATTAGGCGGGGCGGAGTATTCCACCCTGTCCCCAGGCAGGCAGGCCCAAGAGGACGGAAGCATTTTTAATTGATGCTAGAAGCTTGCAAGCATAAGAAGCTGGCAGGAACTGACACAACCCTTTATTCTTCCTTCCAAGGTGCCCATTTACCAGGCACCTGCTCGAGGGCACTGTGAAATCGGGCCCAGTGGGGTTTCTTTCCCTTGGCTGTTGGCCAGAATCAAACCGGCTTCATCAGGCCCGGAGAGTAGATGCGATGTGCGTTAATTGGTGCATTCAGAGTTAATCCTCATTTTCCTTTGGGTGTTATGAGCAGCTTTCCCATAACCTCTCCCATGTGTGTCTCACCTCTCCGGCCCCGGCCGCCACACCACCGCCCTCTACCCGTTTCTCTCTGCCCTCTTCCTTTGTCCGCCCCGCCCAGGGCCACACACAGGCTCACACACACCTAGTCATCAGAGTCAGGTTTCCCTGAATCCAGCTCAGGTGGAAAAGCTGTTTTAAAAAGGGAAAAAAATACTGTTTTCTTATTCCTGAGGGGTGATTGAAGAATATTGCAACACATTCTTCCCAAGGCCTGCTGGCTGGAAGCTTGGGCTGAGTAGAAATTGCTGTCCTGTGGAGACACCTCTGCTCATGCCAATCACCAGTCCCGGGTGACCCTCACTGAGTGTTTCTAATGAGATTGAATAGAATAAAAAGACCAGTGATTCAGGGAACGCCAATGTGCCCAACACTCACTTGAAATAAAAGACCATCTCTCTGACTCTGTTGTCTCCTGCGTCCCCTTCCTTGTTCTGTCCCTTTCTCTCTCCCCTTAGGAGTGACTCATCATCCCGAGTCTGTGTGGTCATTTTTCCTTTGTTTTTTTTTTTATATTTTCACATATATTGGTATCTAACTAGGAGATTCAATTTGTATGTTTCTGGGCTTTACATGATGGGAGAATTTTGTTCTGTAACTTGCTTCCCTCTGACAGCATCAGGCATCCGAAAAACGTCATTTGGCTACAGCAGCGAATCTCTGCCTGGTTTCCCCGGGTCATCGACTCCGGTTCTACAATGGAGATGTTGATTCTGAGGGACACTTAAGTTATTTTCAGGTTTTTACTATCATAGACTTGCTATGCCATGAACATTCTGGGTATGTCTCCCAGTTAAGGCTTTCTCCAGAAGTGATATTCTTCGGTTCTAGGTCACGTACTAGGTGTGTCTAGATGAGTTCCCGCCCTGCCGTGCAGTGTACAAAGTGTGCTGTATGTTTCCTCCCTAACACGTGGTGTTCTTTTCAATACCTGCCAATCTGGTGGGGAGAGAGCGATACCTCACCGGGTCAAGTTGAGTTACTGAGGATAGGTGTCTTTTAATGTGCAAATTAGGTATTGTGAAGCACCTATTCAGATCTTTTGCTTGTTTCTCTTAGTGGATTTAGAGGTGTTTTATACACATTTTGGATTCCAATCCCTGGTCAAATGTTCGTGTGACAAATACATGCTCCCAATTTGGGCTTACATTGCACTTTCTTTGTGGTGCCTGAGCAGAAGTTACTAATTTTAACAGTTAAACTCATCTTTCTCTTTAGAATTTGTATAACTATGTCTGGTTTCAGGAATCCTTCCCTAGTGCATACAAATTCACAAAGATAGTATCCTATGTTGTCTTTTAAAAGTTTTGTAGTTTTATCTTTTCTATTCAGCTCTTTAGCCCACCTAAAATTGATTTTTTTACGGTGTGAGTTCAGGGTCCAGTATAAATTTTCCCCCATCTGGATAAGCCATTATTTCACTATTTATTGAGGAGTCCATCCTTCCCATTGATCTGTAATACTGTCAATTTCACATATATGTTGGTCTCTTCGAGGCTCTCAGTTCTGTTGGTTAGTTGGTCTGTCTCCAGCACGGCACGATCTTATGCATGAAATGAATGTTGAGACTTTATGATGTGCTCCTCCTCCCCGAGTCTTCTTCAAAAGTTTCCTGGTTGCTATGCTGCTCTTGTTCCATATCCATCTTAAGATTAGTTTGTCAAGTTCTATAAAAATTCCATTGGTGCTTTGACTGGAATTGAACTAAATTTGTCAATCAATTTGAGATCTTTATTGATTAAAAATCTTTACTGCTCAATGTCACCCCAGTAAACTTCAACAAAAAAAAAGAAAAATTTTTACTACTCTAAATTGTGTTCTTAAAACCAGTTTTCTAGCATTTGCTGTCAATGGATGAAACTAAACTTGGTTTCGTGTATTGATTTCCTATCCACCCAGCACCTTACCAATATTCTATCAGCACTGACAATCTCCTACACATTTTTTGAGAGTTGGTTTTAAAGACAACTGTATCGCCTGCAAGTAACAACACATTTTTTCCCTTTGCAATCCTTACTCTTCTCTTATTTTTCTTGCACTCCTCTGTTGGCTTGAATGTCCAGTACCAAATGGATTGGAAGTAGTGAGAGTAGACACATTAGTTTGTGCCTGATATTAAAGGAAGTACCTATGATATTTGACCCTGATGTCTGTGAATGACATTGAGGCTGAAGACGTTCCTTTATCCTTAGAGCTTTCCTTTGTTAAAGCCTTTTTGGTTTGCTTTCTTTTTTAAATCCTGTAATATTTTAACAACTACTTTTTCTGCTTTAATTGACAACTATTTTCTCCTTTAATCTGTTAATGGAGTTAATGATATTAATTGATTTTCTAATGTTTGTGACCAACTAGGTCATAATGATTTTACACAGTGCCAGGGTTTGTTACTGATCTGGTTATCTCTTGCTGAATAACAAACTACCTTCAAAACTTAATGGATTAAAATAATATCTACTTTCATTTATCTATACTTTTGCAGATCAGGAATTTGGGCAGGATTCAGCTCAGGGATTTTCCTGCTCTATCTGGACTGCTTAAGGTCACTTGGTGGAATTAAGCTGGCCAGTGGGCTGGTCTGCAGGCAGGTCCAAGACAGCCTCACCCACATCTTTGGTGCCTTGGTAGAGATTGCTGAAAGACTGGATCGTCCGGGATTGTCTCAGGGTAGTCTTACTCCTTCCAGGCAGCTAAAGGCTCCTAGAGAAAGTTTCTGAGATTAACGTAGAAGCTACAAGCTTATTCTCACTGGCCTAGAAAGGCAGGGTGCCCTGAGTCCTTTTTCAGCTCCCTGTAACCTGACCTCTACCCTCACATCTCTGTTGAGATTATGCTCTTAAAAAATGAAAACTTCTAAATTCTCGATCCTGGCTGGGCACCTCAGTTAGTTGGAGCATCGTCCCAATGTGCTGAGGTTGCAGGTTCAATCCTTACTTGGGGCATACAAGAATGTCCCAATGAATGTGTAAATGGATGGGAAAACAAACTGATACTCCCCTCTCTCTCTCACATCAGTAAGTTAAAAAAAATGAAAGTCTTCCTTTTTCACCACCATTTCCTCTCCTTGGCTGCTTATACCAGATTCTGAGCACCCCTGTGGGGACAGTGCACCCGCTCCTGGTCGTCATGCTGTGTCTGGTTCTTCCCTGCCCGCTGACTGCCCTTCCTTCGTGCTCACCCCTCCTCCTCAGCCTGTTCTCAGGTCCAAAGGTCTTCTCTCTGTACTGGAGGATTCTACCGCCTTTGTGACTTTAGCTTTTATTAATGTGGCTGCCTTTCATGTCTTGGTTCTCTGACCTTAAACTAATCTCCTTTAAGTCTAAGATCTTGCATCCCTCAGTTCCTCCCAGACACTCATTTGATGTCCCTGTGCTCAGAGTGGCTCCCTTCCCTAAAATGTGTGCATTCCTCTCTCCCACTACCACTTAGACTCAAAAATCTCGGGTTAGTTGGGTTCCTCCCACTTTCCTACTCCTCTCTCCCTCATCTTCTATCAAGCTGGTTCAAACTTCGCAATATCTCCTTCCCTTCCAGTTGCTGTTCCTTCGGTCTAGGACCTCACCCTCTGTGTTAGAACGCCAGGGCCCCTGCCCATCTCTCTGCTGTCAGTTGCCTTCCATTCTCAGCCATCTCGTACGTCATTGCCTAGAATTCCAGAAATTTCTATATCCCCCAGGATATCACGTAAGGATGTGGGAAAGGACTGTGGATTTTGGAATTAGACAAACCAGTATCCGAATCCCAACTCTACCCTGGACGGCCTGGGTAATGTCACTTCCCTCACTTTCTGTGAGGAAGGTCACAGTCTGTAAAGCAGAGCACAGTCTAGAGATTTTTCATACATCTCGCGGGTCAAGGTGAATGTAAGCCTTTACTGGTCTAATTGATATATCCCCCTTGTCCAGAAACAAATTCCAGATTCATCTAATTCTTCAGAGTCCAAGAGAAGACACTGACCCTGCTGTGGCCGGGGCAGGCCCACATGGTTAGGAGCTGGGAGCTGGAGGGAAGGCAGGCTGTGGAGTCATTGTGGAGGCCAACAGGTACGGGCACTGGGGTGGACAGCTGAGGTGACAGAAGGACCCCTGTGCAGCATGACTGTCACTGGAAAATGAGAAAGGATGTGGAGCTCATTGCGTATTTTTATGAGGTTGAGTGAATTTCATCGTTTTCTGCCTTTGTCAATTCACCTTTCATGGAGTCTTGGGGTTTGACTAGTTGTGAGGGTGTCCATGGTGATACTAACACTCACTGCATGAGATCGGCAGCCCTTCCTTTCAAACCATAAATTCACCCTTTAAAACAATAAGAACGAACGCTTTGAGAAATTCCATTGGATGATGGGACAGTCATAGAAAACACAAACGCAAAACCCAGGAGGCCCACTGCTGCCTGGGTCTTGGATATCAGCTGTGGTCAGGTGTCTGGTGCCGCCAGAGGGCCTGGAGCCTCGCACACGGAAGACGGCTTTGTGATTGATGCTGCAGCGGAACAGTAAGGACACTCAGGAGCACACTCTTTTAGAAAGCTGGGAGAGAAAAAGGGTGGGGAATACACTTCAGTGCGTGACAGCGCACCCTTTGCTTGCCTCTAGGGTCGCGCATCTCACTTCTCCAATAGAGCGGCAGCATGGCCTGACTTACTTGCCCTCTCCTTGTGCCCAGGAGCCGTGACTTCTCCTCTTGCCCGCTGTCCCTAGCTCAGTGCTGGAGGCAGCCATTCAATCAGAACTCCCCCAAACAAAAGCATTTTGCGACAAGTTTTGTTTGGGAAATGCTGCATGTTACTCTCCCTTTCTGGAGGCTCACAGTGAAGTCGGCGGTTGTAATTACGATTCTGTTTTTTTGCTAGTAGCCTTCAGAGCCAGGGTGATAGCTCTTGGGTTGTTTCCAGGGCCCAAGCCAGGCTCTGTAGGTGTGGAGCTTAAGGAGTTACAGAAATTCTCACGTTTCACAGATTTCCCGTTTCCATTATTTTTTGGCAGCAGCTCACTGGCGAGCTGGTCAGAGCACGCTGTGTGGGGGGAGCCGCGTCCCACCTTCCAGCCTGCTCAGGACCAACGGGTCTCCGTTGTTTATTCTAAAAACGCTTTAAATAATTTCCCCTCCATTCATTCCTCTGAGAGAGGGGAGAAAACCCATTTTTCTGGGCTGACAGACATTCTGTTGCTAGTTTAAACATGAAAAGAATGCTTCAAGGGTGGGACAACTTGAAGCAGCGTTTTGGGGAGCAGCTAGCTAGCATTGTTGTGGCAACAAAAGACGTTTGCTGGAGTGGGGTGGGCACGGGGCCGTGGGGATGGTGGGCAAGCTCCAGAGAATCAGCAGGAGTCCCATCCATGGCCATTGGCAGGGGCCAAAGGAAACATAAATCCGGGAGGGCGGGTTCACAGGGGAGAGCTGGTGCCACAGGTGAGCATCCCACAGGGATGGGCAATGAAGATAGCAGTGCTCTGGGGAAAAACCGTCCTTTCATTCAGAGCGTTTGTACCTGCTTGACTGCTCTGAACCCACCAGGTCGAGACTATTTGGTTGGGGGAACTGGGCCGAAATCATAGCAGTTAGCCAACATCTGTCAGAATCTCCCTGTGTGCCCGGGTTAGAGAATGCTTCATGTCCATCTTCCCACTCCGTACTCAGGGCACCTCTGTGACTCGTGGCGGCAGAGTATCATTACGTCCATTTTACAGATGAAGAAAGCGGGGGCTTAGCGAGGCCAAGTCGTACCCTTCCTGAAGCTACTAGGTAGGAAGCCCAGGCCTCTTCTGCATCAGGGAACAGTTTGGAGCCTTCCGTGGACACTTCCTCACATGCCAGGCAGAAATGCAAGCACTGGAGAAATAAGAGCCTCGACATCACACCTGTGCCCCAAAGGCTGCCTCCCTCCCCCCACACCGCCTGTGTGGAGAGGGCTCGGAGCTTCTTAGCAGGATGAGAATGAGCAGAGTCTTCTCTCTGCCGGTCCCGGCGTGAAGAAGGGAAGGCTCCGTCACGGATGGGGCCCTCTGGAGGCACTCAGGGTGGGACCCTGAACCCTGATGGGTTCTGTGGATCACAGTGGGCAGGGTGCACAGAGGTGGGTGGCCCCAGGGCTCACGGGCAATGGAAGGTGGGCGACCTCCCAAAAGGAGGATCTTCAATCTGCCCTTTTAAACGTGATTTCTTCTGTCCAACTGTACCTCCTCCTAGGGATGCAGTGAAAGTTGTAGGGTGTTTTGGAATGAATTTGGCTGGCTTTGCTGGGAAACATGCAGAAGGAAAGTTTCCAAACTCCACTGTTGTGGGAACTTAAACCTCGGGTGTTGCTGCACAAAACAGACAAGGCTGTGCCAGCTCCTGCCTGAGCAGTGAGCTGTGTGCGGGCCCTGGGGAGCCCTGGACAACTGACCCGGGCTTTGGCGGCAGGCCTCAATCTGGAGAAGGGAGATTCTGGAAAAGGTGTCCCTGAAATCAGTTTCTATTAGTGTAGTAATTTGTGGATGTAATAGTATATAATGTTAAAAAAGTCAATATCGCAGAAAAGACTCAAATACATATTTTAAAATCTGGTACTTAAAGAAAAGGTAAAATAGCTATAATGCAAAGACAAAATGCATGCCAGGCCTCTCCTCCCAGAGACTGAAATTGCTGTCTGCTGGGGTAGGATTCGTTCTCCCTGGGTCAGCTTGCAAGCGTGTGGCTCCCGGCGCTCCCCACACAGGTTCTTGCCCTTGGCCTTGCTCCTGCTGACCCCGACCCGGGCAGCTTCCTTTCCACTCCACCCTCCCTGAGCATCCCTCCTCCCGGCCACTGGTCCAGCTCAGGAGCTCACAACCCTGTGCCGTCTCCCACATCACCTGCCCTGAGACACTCTCATTCTCTGCATCTGTCCCCCACTGCTCTGCAGACCCTCCAGGCAGGCACTGCCTCCCAGCCATCCCCACCCGAGTGGCAGGCGATGCCTGACATGCCACAGGAGCCAGCAGCATCGAATGACGAAAGCAGCTTTGTTCTGGGGTGGGAGCCCTCGGTCGGAGCTCTGCACGGGGACATGCTCCTGTCCAGTAAGACAGACTTTTTCTATCTTCTCCAATACCTCTTTTTAAAACCGAACTCATTTTCTAGCTGAAAAGCCATTGTCAAACACAAGGCTCTCATGTGTGTGTGTGTGTTTACTAAGGCTACCGGTAGATTCAAAACACGTTGTTTAAACCTGCCCTCTTCCATTTCTCGTGGTGTTAGTCCTCCAGGGGAGCTTCAGGTTCTGTTCAGTGGAGGCCCTCTCTCGGATCTTGCTTCAGCACGTGCAGACTTTTGCACGGAGGGTTGTTTCATTCAGTCAGCTTGACCTCTCAGGGAGATGGTTGGCTCCTCCGAAGGCGAGTGGGCTTTGGGGTCTGGGTATTGCCAGGCCCTTCAGTTTTCCTGGTTTCAGGGACAACTTCACATGGCACGGCACACGCGGGGCCTAGGGCCCATGAAAATGTTTTAAGTTCTTTTCAAATCAGAAGGAAAATGAATATAATTAGTATAGAATATGTAACATATAAATCCTGGATTACATTTGTCTTCATGCCAATGTAGTCATGAAATACAACTTTTAATATTTTTATGGAGGAAGGGGCCCATGGAGATGAAGTTGTCTTGGGCACCCCCCACCCAAAGACACAATGGGCCCTAGGTGTTTGGTGTTACCTGTGTTGTTAGACACCACACTTCTGCCCTCGGGTCCCAGCAGCGGCATGGTGGTAAGCCAGCCAGTTTTGAAGGTTTAGTAAGAGTGGGTGGGAAAGCTCTCGGAGACCCCCGGCCCCCAAAGCAGCCCTAAGAGAACACTGCATTGGGATCGGGGCTCTAGGGATGGAGGGTTTCTGTGACTGCAGGCCCCCGCCCCCAGGGCGCTGAGGCGACTCTGTGCTGAGGCCAAGGCTGGGCCTCACTTCCTCTGGGTAAGTGTGCCCCTGGTGAGATTTGGATTAGGGTGCACGCTGCCCACTCTCCTTCCATGGAATGGATGCCCTCTGGGGTCCTGGGGACCCAGGCAGCCCTCAGGAGTTTTTGCTGAAGTGGTTGCCTATCATGGAAGTGTTATTTATTTATTTTAGGAAAGTTCATTTTAACTCCTGGGTTTGTGAAGGATTGAGAACCATGTGTGAACAGAAAAGGTTCTCCATGCCTCATGGGTACATACATTCATTATCCCCTGCGTGTATGCTAGAAGAGTAGGTGCCTGGGGACAGAGGCCTACAGGTAAGTCATAAAGCTCCCCTGAGGTCAAGTGCTTGGGGCTGACAGTGCAGTGGGCTTAGCGGGGCAGCCTTGTGTCACTCACTGCAGGGGCCCTAGACCCGCAGCACATAGGTGATCTGGACCTGGGTGCTGACTCTATGACTCCAAGCTGTGGGCAGCTCAGGGGTTTTTCCCAGCAGTGAAAGCGTGCCTGGCTCTGAGAATAAAATTCTATGTGCACTTTCCATTTTAACCTCACTACATTCTTCTCTGGGAGGTGCTATTGTACCCATTTTACAAATGAGGAAACTGAGTTGCAGAAGGCTGTGGAGAGACAAGTGAAATGCTCAATGGATGACACTCAAGTTGCCTAGCAACTGGGTCTCTGGGACCAGATGCCCCTCTCTCTGAGGTGGGAGGGGCTGTTCGTGGTCTTGACTTGCTAACTGTCTCCAGGTCCCAGGAACTAGCATTCCCAGTACCTTCCTAAACAGCCCACATCTGTGCTCAGACTTCCTAGTGGCCTGGAATGATTCGTCTTTCATCCCGCAAGGTTGCTTGTACACCTAATAACAAGGGAGCGATTTCCTCCCCTGAAGCGCAAGCATGGTGCTCCAGACTCCAAAAATGCAGCACCCAGGCCCCAGCTGAGTCTTCTCTCTGTGAGTCCCAGCCTGCTCCGAGATGCTGAGCAGTTGCCTGTGTCCATCAGCATGAATGAGGTCAAGGAGTTTCCAAAACCACACAGCCAGGAAGGGATGGAGCCAGGGCTTACACTGGGCCGAGGGAGTCCAATAGCTGTGAGCTGAACCACTGCATTCTGTGTAAGTGTGGTTTCTTCCTCAAAACAGCGCGAATGACCCTTTGCTCTGGCTTTCTCACCAGGTTTCTGGGAAGGAAAAATGAGATACCGTATACCAAAGTACATTTTAAGGTCAAACTGCCATGTTTCCTGACTTAACACCCCCCTTCCCAACCCACTCAGCCTTCTTCATCTTTAAATTCCTCACTCAGCAGCTGGTTTGGTTGTCTTGAAGGGGGCAGCAGCCATTTCTGATAAGCACAGTTATTGGGACGTGCACGGTCAAAGCCCTTGAGGGGTTGTGTTTCAGCATGGTGTAGTGATAGGAAGATAGAAGACCGCTATCAGGATATTTGATTTCTAGCCTTGGCAATGTCATTGTACTTAATTTCCACCTTTCAAAGCACACTGTCCTTTCATTATTTTGCATTCTATTATAACCGGATTCTGCGCTAAGCACTGGGGGCACAGGAAAAGTCGTGATTCTGGACTGCAACACATTCAGCCTGCTCTTCCTGGCAATGTGTGGAGTTGTGATGTAGACCATACTACTCTTTGCAATTATTTTCTGCCCTTTTTGTGAGATGATTATTCTTCTCTACCTCACTGATACTGGTTTGGGCCCACGTGACTTAGGCTGGCTGATGAGATGTGAGCGGATGTGGCACATGACACTTCTGCACCATTGCATGTCACCACCAATTCTCTTACTGTTTTCTCTCTGCTGTGAGACCAGCTGGGTTCTGGAATGAAAGAAAAGCTGAGCTGACCCCTAGAAGATGTGAAATATGAGCAAGAAATAAACCTACTGTTGCTGGAGACTCAGATTTGGGGGTGGGGGCATTTGTTATGCAGCTTAACCTATGGAAAGCTGAGTGATGCAAAAGGGAAAAAGGGGGCTGTATTTTTCTGATCCCTTGTTTGCAGCAGTTTGGTGATCTTCATGTCTCAATTAACAGATTTCATGTGGCTTAGGAACTCATTTCATTCATTTGTTGTCAACAGAGCCTTGGGGTCTGGGCAGGCAGGACAGTCCAAATCTATGGAAGTTCACTGGCCACTTGCCTATGGTCTTGGCGGCCCTGGGGTCCCAGGCTTGCATGTTTCTTTGCCACTATTTCCAGTGAATGGTTGGTTCTTTGTCTTAAAATTGCCCTGAGTTGCTTCCCGGCCCACACTTGTAAGGCAGGATCCCAGGGCTATTCACATTGGGTGAGGACTTCACAGTGGAAAGAAACTTTCTACTAGACAACCCTGAACTGGGGGCAGAGCACGCTCTGGCCTGTCTACTTCTCCTCCAAGGGGCCTATAGAGTCCTTCTCTGAGGGGCATTCCTGAGTCCCTTCTCTGCCTAATCCTCCCATTTCTTTGCTTTACTCATGGTTGCTTCTTGACTTTCCCACCTGATGAAATGGAAGGGGCAGAGTCAGTTCCTTCAGAACGTAAAATGTGGAAGAAAAATTAACCTTTCTCGTGCCAATACCAAGTGTCTCTTACAACCCAGCTTTCATGTATGATGCCACTAACCAGGGCTTTTCCTTCCCTCTCCTTCCTTCCCCTCGCCACCCCTCCTTCTTCCCTTATTTCCTTCCTTTCTTCTATTTTTTTCTTCTAGCAAATATTATTGAGCCTTTCTGATATTCCAAGGCACTGCACCAGGCAATGGAGTGATTGCAGTGAATTAAACAGATCAGTAGCTCCTCCCAGGGCTCTGGAGGAATGGGACAGGGTGAGTGAGCAGGGAAGACAACACACACCTGTTATTCTTTTGTATAGACATCTGAAATATTGGTATAACCTTATTTTTTTTAGTTATCGTAAATGTAGATCTCTGAGTGGAGGTGAGATAAGATGGAAAGATGAGAAGATGAAGGAGAAAAGTGGTAACAGAAAGTCACCAACTGTTTCTCCTGGCATCTTCTAAAGGCTGGTGCTACACTGGGGATTAAAGTTCATTAGGCCCAGCCCTAGCTGGTGTGGATAGGGAGGGGCTCAGTGGATTGAGCCCCTCCCTGCCTGTGAACCAAAGGGTTGCCAGTTAGATTCCCAGTCAGGACACATGCCTGGGTTGGGCACATGCTGGCCAGGTCACCAGTAGGGGGCGTGCAAGAGGCAGCCATGCATTGATGCTTCTCTCCCTCTCTTCCCCTCTCTCTAAAAATAAATAAATAAAATCTCAAAAATGTATGTTTATATATTTTTTAAAAAGGTCATTAAGCCCAGTGTTTCCCAGACTGTCTGCAAAGTGGCCCTGTGCTCACAGGGGCAGAGCAGGATGAACCACTGTTCCTGAAGGAGACCTACGTTTAGCCTGAAGCTGTCAGATATGGTGGAAATTTCTTCAAAGTATCTTTTGTGATTTAGAAATTAATCTATTTTACATGCTTTTCCTAACATAGCTGTTTGCTTTAGTATAAATACTATCCTCTCTGTTGCATGATTCCATTCATATGAAGTGATCAGAATAGACGAATCTATAGAGACAGATTAGCAGTTGCCCAGGGCTGTGAGGGCTGGGAGACATGGGAAGCGTTGGCTGGAGGGTATGTGGTTTCTTTTGGGGTGATGGAAGTGATCTAAAATCGATTTATGTAACAGTTTCGCAATCTGTGAACGTATTAAAAATCATTCAATTGTATGCTCTAAATGGGTAGATTGTATGGGATGTGAGTTTTATTTTGTAAAGCTGTTTAAAAAATGTTGTCCCTCTCATTAGCCTCAAATGAAATTGGCATTCTGGGAAGATGAGTAAGCTGGAATTAAATGCACCCATTTAAGAGATGAGATTCTGGTACAACCCCGTCAGTTTACAGATTCATAGAAACCCGAGGAGGTGATGTGACTTGCCCAAGGCCACCCCGGGGAGGGAGCAGAGCCAGGTTTCCTGAGTCCCCATCCAGGACAACAGGGTAAGTCTCCAAATGCACTTTGCACTGGACTTGCATTCACCTTGTTTCACGTTCTTGAATCATTCGCTTCCCAAGCACGTTCAGCTACACATGCTCCTTGGCCTTTGTCATGCCTTCTACTCTTGGCTTTGTCTTGGCTCTCTACATCCTCACTGTTCCCGAAAGAAGGGGCTAAGCCTGCGGATCCCTCACCCCCACCTTCCGCAGGCACGGGGTGGGAATGGCAGGGGGAGGAAGGGCCTCACCCATTCTTGCCTTGGGCCCCATAGAGCCCAAGGCTGGCCCTGCCTTCCAGAAACTGTGGGAGTAAGATCCACTATCTGTTTAATCATAGAAGAACCTGTGCTATCTGGATAGAATCTCAGCCTGGACACTTTCATCCTAACCTGCTCGGCATTGGGCAAGCCGTCAAAATGAGCTGCAGGGATCAGATAGGAGGAGGGATTGTGTAGTAACCTGCAGTCCCCACAGCTCTGTCTTCTCCAGAAAGCCTCATGCCCTGGGGTCCATGGGTGTGTCCAGAGCGTGGTCCCGTCCTACCCAGCTGGACCTCATAGGTGAAGGGCCGCCCCCCCCTCCCCCGATGATATCTGATGAACTTGGGGCCTCCCTCTTTTGTGGCTCTGTGTGTTTCTTGTATCCATTCTTTCATGACATCTTTATGAGGTGGGAGAGGTGGACATTATTTACCTTCACTTTTTAAAAATGTGGATCCCAGGGTTTAAGAATGCAAATTATTAGCCCAAGGCTTTTAAGCCAACAAGTGAAGGTGCTGGGTCTGCTCCACAGGCCGTTTCCACCAGGTCCTGAGCTCAGATCGGCAGTGGTGGTGGAGAAGGGTGCAAAAGGTTGCCCTGGCCCAAAGGACAGTGTGAGCATTAATTGTCAGTCTGTCCTCCATTTGAAGACCACTTTGTTTTAAAGTCATGCCCCAGGCTGAAATTGGATTGAAAAGATGTGAGAGACAGCAGTCCTAAGTGTACTCGGAAGTTTTTCCTAATAGCTGACTCTCTCTCCCCTCCCCCCTTTCTTGAACGCCAGAGGTAGGGGAATGCTCGGTCACGGGCAGAGATGGCGGTGTGAGATATCTCACGGAGGAAGGATATCTCACACCACTAGTGGAGCAGAGGAGCAACTGGCCCGCAGATTACCCTACTAACGAGGAACTAGTCCTTAGTTAGGGATCCTTAGGTGGCCCAGTGAAGGACACTTGGGAAGTTTGGGGCTGGGATTCTGGGTCTGGGCTCTCTGTCATGCTTTCCCTGCTGGGCAAGGACCCCAGCCCACCGGCATAGGAATTCAGGCATCTTACGCCCTTTGTTTTTTAAATCCTCACCTGAGGATATGTTTTTATTGATCTTAGAAAGAGAGAAAGGGAGAAAGAGAGAGAGAGAGAGCAACTTCTATGTGAGAGAAAAACACACCCTGACCAGGGGCAGAACCTGCAGCCCTGGTGTGTGCCCTGACCAGGGATCAACCCCCAACCTTTTGGTGCGTGGGACAACGCTCCAACCAACTGAGCCACCCAGCCAAGGCCATCTTACTATCTCTTAATTACATTCATAGGATTAAAAATTATCTAGTCCAGAATTTTTAAAGCACTTTTAAAAATCTGAAGAATCCTTTTTCCCCCCAAAAT
This sequence comes from Sturnira hondurensis, assembly GCF_014824575.4. NCBI lineage: Eukaryota > Metazoa > Chordata > Mammalia > Chiroptera > Phyllostomidae > Sturnira > Sturnira hondurensis. Next base: position 5,960,950 of record NW_028074503.1, read on the forward strand.
AAATAAAAATTTTCCCTGACTGATGTGAATCAGTTGATTGGGCATCATTCTACAAAGCAAAAGGTGGCCAGTTCGATTCCTGGTCAGGGCACGTGCCTAAATTGTACGGTAGGTCCCAGTCGGAGCACGTACAAGATTGATGTTTCTCTCTCACATTGATGTTTCTCTTCCTCTCTCCCATTCTCTCTAAAAATAAATAAATAATTAATTAATCTGAGAAAAGCAGAGCTGGAAAAAAGAAGTGGGGCGAGTCAGTCAATGCGAAGTAACCCTAACAATGTCTTCCGAGGTTGTCAACCATGAAACCGGGAGTGTACATGGTCATAATATTCCTCTAATGTGTTTATTTTTAAATTATATACATGTGTGTCTGTGCTGTTCTGTCCCATGCATATTTAAGTCTGCCCCCAAATAAAACTTAAAGAATTAATTAGAATATGCACATGGGAATTCTAATATTTTCTTCTCCCTGGTTGTACCGTGTCAGGGACAGGTTTAGAGCGCTCACTTTGGAGACCCGCGGATCAGCCACCCTACCGACTGGGAACGTTGGGGACCCTGAGGTCAGATGATCGGTTTTGGGTGACTTTTTATTCTAAGCTGTAACCCTCACTTATAATATCATCACTTCATTTGATTCTTTTATTTGATAAAATACACATAACATAAAACTTACCAGCCTTCCCGTTATTGTGCGGCCAGCACGGCCATCCATCCTGAACTTTTCCAGCTCCTCAGACTGAAACTCTGTGCCCATCACATGGTAATTCCCACTCCTCCGGGCCCTGATAGCCAGCGTTCTGCTTTGTGTGCCTGTGCATTGGACGAGGCCAACCATCATGTGTAAGCTCCTACACAGACTCAGGTGGTTTCGGGTGTGGGATTCGGTGGGGAGCAAGGCAAACGATGTTCCTGCCCTCTAACCATTATAACGCCTGTTTTAATTAACTTAAACTAACCTAGCCTAGGTTAATGTCTTTGGAGAGGCCAGGAGAAGGGCTATATCCAAACTTGGGCCCAAGGGTGGCAGTCAGGGCAGGCACGGTGAGAAGGTGTGGAAGGGGCGAGGCTGCAATTCAGTGAGATGCGGCAGGTGACTACAGGAAGGAGAAACACCTTCCCAGGGAATTCCTTAAAAATCGGGAGAGAGGTGGGTCTTCCTGCATTATATAGGTTGAGGCTGAATTTATTTTAATTGAATGCTATAGGTAAGCGTGATCCCCAAAGGCTAGGGGACATGAGAATATTAGGGTGTTGTCATTATTAGCCACCTTCCAATGACTCAGGCTTCAGGGCTGGGGAAAAACAGGTTTCAGGTGTGGAGGAAACAGCGGAGGGACAGGGCACACCTCCCAGGGCAAAGCTGTGCTGTGTGGCTGAGAGCCTGTCCCACATCTGCGGGGCTCCGGGCTCTGCCTCTCCACCCGTCTTTACCTCAGGGTAAAATTACTCATGGCCAATTACAGGCCTGGTCAAAAATCAATACCGAAGTGGGAGAGAGCAGATCATTTTTTTCTTATGGAAGTAACCGTTTTCATTAATTTTTCATTAGTGCTGCCTGTGTTTGCTATCCATCACTGGCAGAGCCATAGCCTGCATTTCGGCAGGGGCACATGCTTCTCGGATTCAGGAGACGCTGGTTGGGAAAGCCAGCAGGTTACTGCCCAGGACTGAATGACAGCCTGGGGAACTGGTTTGGGCGCCTGTTCTAAGATCATCGTGTTGGTTAAAACGTGCTTCAAAACACCGTGTTTCCACTCACCAAAACTCAGTCCCAGCTCTCTTGTGGAGAGTCTCTATTTATAGAATCAGTGCATTTTGAGTGTCTGTCATCCTTACGTTCCGGTATATAAGACCGTCTCTCCATGGGCACCTGTGGTGGTGAGGGAGGTGATGGGTCCGCCCGGCTGGCGCCCTGGGCTGGCGGTGCCAGATTTCCGCCTCTGGGACCTGGGCTCTGGACGGGGATGAGGGGCGGGCAGTTTCTTGTGTCTTTGCGCTGTGCTTCCCTTTGCTTTTAATGCAGTTATTTTATTTTTAAACTCTTCTCAGTCCCTAACCTTGACCTGCCCCATCCTCTCAAAAGCTTAGATCTTCTCTGTGAAGCCCTGTCAGCTCCCCACCTTAGCAGAATTGCTGGACCAGTGAACCTCACCCCCATCCACATGCTCTTTGTACGTACCATACAGTGTGTCATCTGTTCATGCAGGCACAGACCAGCCCTGCGTTGTCTGAGCACAGGGGCAGTGGCTTTTTGCTTTTGGATTTTCTTGCACCTAACAAACAGCACCTGGCCAATGATAGGTGGTTAGTGAACACTGATTAAACAGTTAAAAAAAAAAGACTAGAAGTCATTCCTGGCTTTGTGTAAGCGAGGGTAAGAGCCCCCAACAGCAGCAGGAGGAAAGGGAAGCCCGCCACTTCTCCAACCGACTTACCCTATTGATGTAAAAGCACTAAGTGCTAATCCCAGCTCTGTGGCTAATTAGCTGTGTAACCGTGAATAAATCGCTAACACTGGGTCCTTATCTATAAAGGGGGATTCTCTCCAGCCCTAATGTCCTTAACCCCAAGAACACGTGCCCTTGGAAAAGAACACTCCCCTGTGCTCATTCCTCCAGCTGAATGACGCATGAGCCCTCTGATGCTGACTTGCTCAGCTGGCTCCAGTCCAGGCCACGGAGCTGACTCGCCCTCCTTCTCCGGCCTCCAGACAGGCCTCTGGAGCTAAGCCCATCTCTGGTTGTTAACCCAGCCTCTCAGCCTGCTCTTGGCCTTGCTCCACCAATTGTCTCTGGACCCTTTCCTATTTTCTAAAATCTACTTAGATATGACTACACTTGGGACAACTGCCTTCAATAGAAAACATCTTTGTTGCCCCAGAAAGTTCCCCCGGGGCCTCTTCAAGCCATTAGCCCCCTCCCCTCCTCTCCTAACAACTGGGAATCACTATTCTGCCTTCTATCCCTGGAAACTAGTTTTTCCAGTTCTGGGACTTCATACTAGTGTTAACATACAGCATGTACTCCTTCGGCTGCCCAGTTTTTGATTCAACACAACTTTTTTGACATTCGTTCATGTCATTGCAGTTCTCGGAGTAGTTCGTTCTTTGTAATCACTGAGTGATTGTATTTTGTATGTTGTTTGAATAGACCAGGATTTATTTAGAGTCTCTTGTTGGAGGACGTTTGGATTGTTTCAGGTGTTGGACTTTTTGCGTTTTTAACTTCTTCTACATCTGGCTGTTTTCCCTTTATTTCTAAATATAATAAAACCATTAAAAACACTCACCTCCGCTTACTAGATATGTGACTTTGATCAGGGTACAAAAGTTCTCTGAGCTACAGTTTCCATATCTATAAAATTGGAAAGTAATATCAAACAATCTTTTAATAAGATTGTTGTGCTTCTTTTTCTCTCAAAGGTAAAAAATGTTATATTTGAGAAACTTTATACTGAAATATTTTCAAATATAGTCTCATAAGAAAGCAAAAATCTTACCCTCCCACATTCTAGAAATAAATAGGAAGGTCATGAAATTTCCTTTTAAATTACAACATTTGGAAGTTTAGCACTAGCATCCAGAATGAAGAAAAAGAAAAAAAGGCATTTACTATATATTTCAGATTACTTTGGTTGGGGTTCTCTTCATGTGGTACTAATATTTTTTTCAATCCTTATTACCCAAAGAGCGAAAACCAGGGGAAATATATATACTTAATACATTCACATGAGTATATAACCAAATTATAATGACTAGTTTCATATATTGAAGGGCTTAGGATATTGCCTGGAATATAGTGAAGACCGTAAGTGTCTGCTGTTAGGAATATTATTACTGAACTGCTGTGAGGGTTAAATGGGTCACATCCTGTTCTCAGCAACACATCTGTCTGTGGTGCAGGAGTTACGCAAGAAGTGTGGATTTGAACCTCATTCTTATCACTTACATTCCTTCTCATACACATCAGGTAAACACACTCAGAACTTTGGTATTAATGTTTTACAGCAAAAACATGAGGTGGTATGCACAGATAAAGTTCTCAAAGATTCAAACTGAAAACTATGATCACCCTAACTTGCTGAGCCTGTATCCTCTGCAAAGACATTGTTAGGAAGTGATGCAGTAGAAAGTATTTCTAACACGTCTTGGTCATAGAATGTAGAAAATAGTAACTATGTCAAATGACCTGTTTTTAACATGCCATTTTAATGAAGGAAAGGGTTTAAAAAAAAAAAGAATCCGTGTACGTCATGCTGCCATTTCCTTCGGGCCACTGCCCCGGCTCTCTTTTCCTCCACGAGTTCTGAAAGAATGGTCTGCCATCGCTGTCTTCACTTCCTCGCCTCTGATTCCCTTCTCGGCCTGCTGCGTCTGGCTCTGGGTCCCAGCGCCTGGCAACGGTTTCCTCCAGGGTTGGCAGTGGCCTTGTCTTTGCCACACCCAGTGGACAGGTTTCAGTCCTGCTCCTATTTGACTTCTCTCAGACGTTGGAACACTCTCCTTCTCTCTTTGAAAGTCTCCATCCACCCTACCCCATTCAACACCGGTTTTCTCCTCCCTCTGGGCTTTTCCTTCTGGGTCCCCACCCACCTCAGAGTTGGTGTCTTCTCCAGGCAAGGGGCGCAGCCCCCTACACACTCTCCCTGGCATTGTGGGCAGTCACCACTCCAAAGCCATGTGTTTGGCTCAGCTCCTCCCCTCCGTTGCCCACTCTGACCGCCAGTGCTCCCGTCTGTGGACATCGGGTTGCCCACGGGCACTTCCCCCGCTACACACTCACAACTAAAGCCCGTTGAGGGACCCCTTTACCTGCCCCACAAAGGCAGGCTTCTTCCAGGCCTCCATTCCCTCTTTCTCCTAAGATCTCCCCACCTACCTGGAAGCCTCAGGTATTATTCTTGATTCCTTTCTCTCCTTCACCACCCACATCTAATTGCTCATCAAGTTCTGCCGTTTCTACCTTGGAACTATCTCATGAATTCACCCCCTTTTCTATCTCCCAATTGCTTTCATTTATCATAGCTCCATGAGACAGCTGGAATAATCTCCTGATTTATCTCTTGAGTCTCTGCTGTACTGCTGTCTCCATTCTGCCACAGAAATAGTGTCTCTTAAAAGCAAATCTAGTTACACCACTCTTCTGCTTAAAAACACTGATAGCTGGTTTCTACATGGGAGCCACTTGGCTTTAGGGTCACCTGGAGGTAGATTTCTGGGGCCTACCCCAGGGCTTCAGTGTCAGTCACAGGGCCCAGTGGGTATCTGCAGTAAAAAGAGCTCCCTTCCTAACTGCCGGGGTGGGTCTCCACCTCACTCCCTTGTCCCTGCTCCTGGCCCATGAGAAACTTGCTATATATTCTTAGTACACTGGCCTCCAGCTCATCCAAACCCCTGTGCTTTGCCAGGACAATTGTTTCCACCTGGAACCCCCTCTGCTTCCCATTCCCCTGTCCTTGTCTTCCTGATGGGGTCACCCTAACAAGGTTCCACTCTTGCCTGCAGCTGGGGAGTCTTCTCTGGCTCCCTAAAATAAATTAGTTGTTCCCTGCTTTCCCGTTCCTAGAACAGTGTGTCCATAGCTCCATCAGGGCATTTACCAACTCTGCTGATATATGTACAAGGCCACCTGCCTCTGCTTGCTGGGAGTGTCTCCCTCAAAGGCAGGACGCCACCTCCTCCCGGTTGCATTCTCGGTGTCTAGCATGTGCCTGGCACGCCAGCCCCGCTCTGCGCTTGGCCATGGAACGAGTGAACGAACGGGCCTTACTTCTTCCTTCTCTCTTCACTGCAAGCACTGCATCAGCACTCTAGTAGTTAACAAAAACCGAGGGTGGTTCTGTAAATGGTGCTTCGGTCAAGGCCTCCGTTCTCTGGGTCGGTTTTGCTAACTTTTAATTCACTTATTTCTTTTACTTCAATAGAAGAAAATTAAGGTGGGGTTGAGGAGGGCCAACAGGAAAGAGAATTCCAGGCTTCCCTCCCATGTGAGCCTTCTCAACTCTGATGCCGACCAAGGAAGGCTGTTTCATTTGGGTGGAATAAGAAGCTCCCTTATTTCTCTGTGAAGAACTCCCGAGCTGAAAAGCCCCACTGAGACAGTTTTCCTGGTTCCTGGGGGTGACATTCATTTTTCCCCCATCAGGGCACTGCCTTTGGGACTAACTTTTGTGACCTGGGGAGGGTAGCAGTAGCTGAGTCCCAGGACAGTGGAGGGGGCCATCTGGGGAGATAGGGTGGTTTGGAAAGACAAATGTAGGGTCAAGCACACATTTGGAGGGTGTGGTGAGACATTCCAGGAGTGAGTTCTTATCTGTGGGCTTGGCTTTTTAACTCAGTAGTTGGCCTTGGTTTTATTTTCTTTCTTCTTCTTCTTTTTCCTTAAATCTTCACCCAAGGACATGTTTGTTGATTTTAGAGAGGGAAGTGGGGAGAGAGAGATGTGAGAAAGAAACATCGATCGGCTGCCTCCCATATGCACCCTGACCAGCAATCAACCCACAGACTAGGTATGTGCCTTGACCAGGGACCAAACCTGCAACCTTCTAATCTACGGGATGATGTTCCAACCAACTGAGCCACCCGGCCAGAGTGGTTTTATTTTCTTATTCACAAGAAAGTAGGGGAGTTCCGGCCAAGATAGAGGCATCGGTAGAAACACTTTACTTCCTCATACAACCAAAAGAAGAAAAACAACCAATTTAAAACTAATTTAAACCAATTTAAAACTAAGTGAACCAAAAGTGCCAGAAAACCAAACTGCATGGAACTCCAACAACCAAAGAGTTAAGAGCAGAGCAAGTGAGCAACATTGTCCCCTCTCTGACCCCTCCCCCACAGAGCACCATGGTGCAGCAAGAAGGGATGCCCTGCCCTGGCGCATACTTAAGGCCCCATCCCCTTACAAGGTAACAGGAGCACCAAGACAAAGAAATATGTGCCAAATGAAAGAACGAATCAAAACTCCAGAAAAAGAACTAAGCAGCAAGGAGATAGCTGACCTATCTGATGCAGAGTACAAAACACTGGTTATCAGGATGCTCACAGAATTGATTGAGGTGAGTTGCAAAATGAAGGAAGAAGTGAAGGCTATCCAAAGTGAAATAAAGCAAAATGTACAGGGAACCAACAGTGAAGGGAAGGAAACTGATACTCAAATCAACAATTTGGAACAAAAGGAAGAAATAAACATCCAACCAAAACAGAATGAAGAACCAAGAATTCAAAAAAATGAGGAGAGGCTTAGGAGCCTATGGACAACTTTAAGTGCTCTAATATCTGAATCATAGGGATGCCAGAAGGAGAAGGAACAAGAGCAAGAGGTTGAAAATATACTTGAACAAATAATGAAGAGAAACTTCCCCAATCTGGTGAAGGAAATAAACTTCCAGGAATTTCAGGAAGCCCAGAAAGTCCCAAAGAAATTGGACCCAAGGAGGAACACATCAAGGTACATCATCACTAAGTTACCCAAGATTAAAGATAAAGAGAGAATCTTAAAAGCAGCAAGAGGAAAGGAGAGAGTTACCTACAAAGGAGTTCAGCTGATTTCTCAAAAGAAACCTTATGGGCAAGAAGGGGCTGGAAAGAAGTTTTCAAAGTCACAAAAGGCAAAGACTGACATCTAAGATGACTCTATCCAGCAAAGATAGAATGGAAGGGCAGATACAATATTTCCCAGATAAATTCAAATTAAAGGAGTTTATCATCACCAAGCCCTAGTTATATGAAATGTTAAAGGGACTAACCTAAGAAATAGAAGAAGATCAAACACTATGAACAGTAAAATGACAACAAACTCATAACTATCAACAACTGAACCTATGCGTGAATGGTAGGCATAAAATAGATAGGGAGAGGTTAAGAATATTACAGGAAACAGAGAAGCCGAAGAACTTATATGTACAGCCCATGGACATGAACTAAGGGACGGGGAATGCTGGAGGGTGGGGGGTTCAGGGCACAAGGGGGAATAAAGGGGAGAAAAAATTGGGAAAATCGTAATAGCATAATCAGTAAAATATACTTAAAAAAGAAAGTAGGATGATCTTAGGAAAAAAAATTAAATGTGAAAAATGACAAGAAGACAAAAAGTGAAGCTTGTAAGAATTTTGAATACACAAGAGAGGGTCTTTTAGCTTTAGTCAGAATAAGAAGAGAAAAATAACAGTGCAGATTTATTGATCCCTGTCCTCTTTACACGTATTAATTTTAATTATCCAAATCCTCACAAGAGGTAGGTACTACCATCACCGCTAGTTTATAGATGAAAACCCTGAGGCACAGAGAGGTTACCCCAATTCCCTGAGGTTGCACAGCCAGTGAGTAGAGGGCAGGGATGAACCGCCCTGGTACCCGTTGGGCACAGATTCCTCAAGGCAGGAGGAGGGAGAGGCCTGCTGTGCTGCTAAGGGGAGTCAGTGCGACGTTACTCGTGGCTGAGAGAAGGCAGGTAGACAGCACTGCCATTTTGCTTCTACCTTCCTGATCTCAGAGAACCGGCTTCAGGTTGGCAGTTGTAGAACAAACCTAGTAGGGAGGGAACTGGACTTGGGAATTGGTGCAGGCCTGGGCTGGCTCCTGGCAGTTTTACACGAAACGAGGTCTCTTGGTTTAGATGGCACACATTTCCAATAAGGAGAGGACTTGTAGATGTGGTAGCCAGTGAGATTTCCTGGGAAAGGAGGGGAGAGAGTAAAGTTGAATGTCAATAATGTCCAATGATCGAAAAGGATCTAAAAGTGGACTATTGATGGCATCTTTTTCTATATTATGTCTTAGGAGGGATTTTTAAATTGCAGAGGACATAAACTATTTTAAACAGCTTCAATAAAGTAGAGGTTATTATGAGGTTACAGAGCTGTCTCGCAGAGGGGAGAGCAGGGGTCCAGGCCTCTGGGGTGAACCAGAACCAGGGAATCGATTGCTGTCATTGCTGCTTCCACTGTACATTCGTCTTTCAGTTTTCTCTTGGCTGTGAACTTGGTGGCTTGCAGAGCCCAGGTTGAACGTGTCTTTTCCTGAGAGCCCAGCTGGACTGAGACTAGAGTCTCTTGGACCTAATTATCTATTCAAAAGTAAAGGACTCTGGGCTGATCAATGCAGGGAAGGTCCTGGGTAAAAAGAGCTGCTCCACCTATGAGTGGGGGTGGGGTGCGGAGAGGGCGAGTGTATGTGATACGTTCACAGGGCAGAGGGGCAGAGAACTGTTCTTAGTTGGGGGTGGGGTCTAAACTAACACCCCAATTTCTTGCCAGATTCTGGACTAAGTGTTTATAAGTGGTTTATCAAAAAAAACAAAAAAGCAGACACGCCTAACCCCTTCAGAAGAAGTCATTTCCTTTTTGATGGACCTACAGGTGGACAAGGAGAATGACATAAATATAATAATCAGGGTGATATTGTTGGGGAAAAGCAATAAGGGCACCGATTTCATCTTTGCCTTCCAGTGGCTAGTCCATGGCAGGTGCTCCGTGACTGAGTGAACAACTGAATGAATCGGGTTAAGTGATAGCACAGTCCTGTGAGGTCACAGCTGTTAAGGACACCTGTCCCCACAGAATATTGCTTCATGGTCTGGTGTCATCCAGGACTGAGAACTCTGATGGCTTTGGTTGGACAGGCCGTGCTCACAGGGTTCTCAGATGCCACAAGACTCAAAAGAAGAGAGAATGGGCCCCTGGAGGATAGATGTGAGAGGCAGGAATGAAACACCAGTTCTGTGAAATCTCACTGAGGTGAGTGGCAAATTTCTTCACTGGGTTGTAAATGATGGATTGCTAAAGGGATACAAGACACCTGGTTTGCTGGAAGTCCAGCTCAGGGTGGTGTCTGCTCCTGGGCTGCATTAAGCTGGATATACATTCCACCCTTAAACAGCATGAGCTTGAACTGGGTGGGCCCACTTACATGAGGATTTTTTTCAACAAACATACAGTCTGTCCTCTGCATTCCTGGGTTTCAGATCCACGGATTCAACCAACCATAGCTCAAAAACAGTGTTTTCAGTCTGAGGTTGGGAATGCGTGGACACAGAGTGGCGGGGGTGGGAAGGGGGCTGCTGACTGTAAGCATTGTTGTGGCCCGTTTCATACAGAGGACTTGAGCATCCTTGGATTTTGATATCAGCTGAGGCCTTGGAACCAATCCCCCTTGGACTGAAAGTTTATAGTGGGTGAAAATTTATAGTGAGTTTTCAACTCTGCTGGGGAAGGAGGGTCGGCACCCCTAACTTCTGGTTGTTCAATGCTTGAGCGTAGTGTCAAGATCAAGGGCATTTTAGCTGAAGAAAATGAGACTGCTTAATCTGGTGAAGAAAATATTAAGGGCAGCTCGGATGCCTTTTTTTCAGACAGCGAAGGACGGTGGACCAAGGAGAAGACGACCAAGGTAACAAGGGCCAGTTACGGCTGACGGCAGCAGTGACTTAACCTTTGTGCAGAGCCTTGCCTTCCACATTCCCTTTCTTGTTTGCTCCTCACAGAGCCTACGGGTAGAGTCAAGGCAGGCGATGATGTTCTCTCATTACAGCTAAAGAAAATGAACGGCAGCAGAGTGTCTCAGTGACCTCTGCAAGGTCACAGAGCTCACAAGCTGCAGAGCTGAGACTGGAGAGCAGGTGTTCTGGCTTCCAGTCTGATGGACCCCCTGAACTTCCCGAGATCAAGGTGCTGAAGGGGAAGCTGGGAGGCTGTGGTAGGGATGCCATGGAGATGAGTCATTTCATGCGTCCTCTCCTCACCCCCTCCACACGTCTGATTGTGAGGATGTCCATGGGGGTTGCCATCCTGTGCAGGAGGATGTCTGTGTTTCTGACTTTTCCAGATGATGAGAGCTTGGGACCAGACTCACATGTCAGTGTTCCCCACTAGCCCCGACCGCCCCCCCCCCCAGTAAACCCCAGCATGGCTCGTGAGGGGAATATTTGATGTGAGGACTGGATGACAGTGTTTTCCCTGACTCCAGTGCCCTGCACCATTTTTCAATGACTGTGTCATTTATTCAAAAGGAAGATTTAATGAAATAGTTCCTTCTGCCCTTTCAAACAACGTGTCTCCTACTGGAACTTTACTTCCAGGGTGATCGCTTCTGAATTAACTGCAAAATTAAGCTTTCACTTATCTGAGATTTTCTAACTGCTGTGAGTGTCAAATCAGACATTTAGTGTGGGGTAAAAAGTGCTCAGCAATAGGACAACTAAATGCGATAAAAGACTGCTTCTGAGTCTGCAAACGAAACAAGGTAGTGTTAAAAAATTACCGGGACAATTGGGGAAATTTGAATATTGACACTGTGTGTGTGTGTGTGTGTGTGTGTGTGTGTGTATGAGAGAGAGGGAGGGAGGGAGGGAGAGATTGTCAGTCACATCAGTTCATTTCTTGTGTAGGAGTATGTTCTTTTTCTTAGGAAATTCGTGCTGGAGGACTCATGGGGGGTTGTCAGGATGGATGTAGTTTACTTTCAGATGGCTCGGCAAAAACAGTATGCATAGAGAGAGAGCGGGAGGAACAAATGTGGCAAAATGTTAATAACTGATGAATCTAAGTGAAGGGTGTACGTTGTGATTTGTACTATTATTTCAACTTCTCTGTGGGCTCGAATATTGTTGAGTGAAAGTTTGGGCAAAAATGGTTAACGCTGAAATAAAGGCAAATTTCAAGAAAAGCTTTTACCGTAGCATGAGCCTAAAAATAAAAAGTTCCAGTGGCGAGTAGGCAAGTTGAGGCAAAAACATATTACCTCTCTCAGCACCGGAGAGCCAGTCAGCCACAGAATAAAACAAAGACTATTTTGTGTGGTAGGTGAACTCATTTATCAGCCTCATTCAGGCTGGAGAGGCAGAGAGAAAGATCAGACTGTTGAAGTTTCTTTTCTCCACCCATCCAATTGCTTTGGTTAACCCTATCGTTACTTCCAAATGCTTTTAAGAAGAGGAGGCTGTCCTATTGAAATTGAGCTAGGATTCAAGTATTTTGCCAGGCATAAAGCATCTTTGAAATACAAGCCATAATTATTTTTGATTTTCTGGCAAATATTCTTAGTTTAAAAAGAGTACAGAGCTTAAGAATCTACTTCTTAAAAAATTTTCCTGTTTAATACCAGGTAATTTTCCTAATAAAGAAGAAATAACTTAAAAGAAATTCATTACACATTCATTTAAAGAGTAATTTTTTTTTTTACAAAAAACATCTTGCTGGGCAGTGTTTGGGTTGCAAATATGTAATTTGGAAGGTTATGAAACTTGTTGGAGACCCTTTTATGGACCTAGGGAAACTTACCTTACGTGAGCAGCACCCAACCTGTTTGTCAACCTGGTGTGGCGCTCTGAACCCCGAGGAGCCCATGGGGCACGGGGTGGCGGCTGGCCAGGCCTGGCTGAGAATCTGAGCTCCTTCTTGAACTCACTGCTTAGCGCATTCCGGTTACCAAGTTTCTGTGTTGTCTCCCATTTTTCTCCCTCATCGAAGTGTCTAGAGGTTAGCTGTGCTACTGGTTTTCTCGGAGAACCAGCGTTTGAGTTCATTGCTTTTCTCTCTTGTTTATTATTTTCAATTTTCTTGAGCTCTGTTCTGCTCTTTATTATTTTTCTTCTGCTGCTTACTTTGGATTTCATCAGCTCTTCTTTTTCTAATTTTTAAGGTGGAAACCGGGGTTACTAACTGGAAATCTTTCATCTTTTCTCATGTCGGTGTTTAGTGTTATAATTTCCCCATAAATACTATGTTAGCAGGATCCCACACATTTTGATATGTTGTGCTTTTATTTTCATTGTATACTTCCTAATTGCTCTTTTGATTTTTTCTTTGACCTAGGATTATTTAAACATGTATTACTTAGTTTCAATATTTGGGGATTTTCCAGATATCTTTTTGTTATTGATTTGTTATTGACTTAATACCACTGTGGTCAGAGAACATCCTGGGTATGACTTAACTCATTTCTTTTTGAAGTTAGGGTTATTCAAGTCATCTGTATCCTTACTGATTTTCTGTACACTTTTTCTATCAATTCTTGAGAGATCTGTGTTGAAATCTCTGATGATAATTGTCACTTGCCTCTGTTTCCGTGCAATTCTATCCATGTTTAGTTCCTGCGTTCTATGCTAATGCTCTGCTGCTACGGGCAAAAAGAAAAGAAAAGGCAAACTGTATGTTCTCCTGACCATTTTATAATTATGAGATGCCTTTTTATCCCTAGTAATATTCTCTGCTCTGAAATTTGCCTGATATTGATGTAGCCACTCTAGCTTTGTTTTGGTATAGGATAGTGTTAGTATAGGATATCTTTTTCCATTCGTTTACATTTAACCCATTTTTTATTGAAAGTGTGTTCCTTGTAAGCACTGTATAGTTGAATGTTATATTTTCATCTCATTTGACAATCTTTGTCTCTCACTTGAGGTGTTAAGCCATTTACATTTAATGTGATTATTGATACGACTTGGCTTCATTCTATCTGGGTGCTTTTTTTATTACTTATTTGATCATACTTTGTCTGCTTTCATTCNGTCGGTGTTTAGTGTTATAATTTCCCCATAAATACTATGTTAGCAGGATCCCACACATTTTGATATGTTGTGCTTTTATTTTCATTGTATACTTCCTAATTGCTCTTTTGATTTTTTCTTTGACCTAGGATTATTTAAACATGTATTACTTAGTTTCAATATTTGGGGATTTTCCAGATATCTTTTTGTTATTGATTTGTTATTGACTTAATACCATTGTGGTCAGAGAACAACCTGGGTATGACTTTTTTTATTACTTATTTGATCATACTTTGTCTGCTTTCATTCTCGTTGTGCCTTCTCTTGGACAAAATGAGTATTAGTTAATTATTCCATTTTATCCCAGTAGGAGTACCAGCTGGGACCCCTTGCTGCATTGTTTCAGTGGTGGCTCCGTGTTTACGGTCTCGTCTCCAACATGAGGCAGTCTGCCTTCACGTGACTTTCCGTCACCTGACCCGGGAGAACCTTAGACTTCCATGACTCCCTTCCCTGTGCTACTGTCCCACGGTTTACTTCTATAAATGCTATAAATCCACAGTATCTTCTGTGTTCAGAATCCATTGAGCTTCTTGGATCTGAGGATTGATAGTCATCTTCAAATTTAGAAAATATTCAGCTATTATTACTTCAAATATTTTTCTGCTCTTCCCCACCTTCCACGCCCCTAGAGGGGGACTCCACTTACATGTGCATTTGGCTGCTTGGTGTGGGCCCAGACCTCATTGGCGCTCAGTTCATTATGCTTCAGCCTTTGACAGAAATGTGTGTTTCACGTTGGGTAGTTCCTACTGCCCTGGCTTCATATTCACTGTATATTTTTTCTTCTCTAGTGTGTAAGCTGCTGTTAATCCTATCAGGTGTCATTTTCAGATATTGTAATTTTTATTTCTAGAATTAAAAAATATTTTCCATGTTACTACTTCACACGTTTAGTCTTTACTTTGGCTTCTTGGACATGTAGAATATTGTTTAATAACTGTTTTAATGTCTTTATCAACTAATTTTATCATCTCTGTCATTTCTAGGTTGGTTTAGACTGATTGCATTTCTTGTCTGGGTTGTATTTTCCTGGTTTTTTGCATGTCTTGTAGTTTTTTATTAGATGCCAGATATTGTGAATTTTATCTTTTGTATCTTTTGGGGGGCTGGATATATTTGTATTCTTTTTCTTTTGGGGGTGCTCTTTAAATTTTTCCCTTATGAAGTGTAAATATTTTCTTTTTCTTAAAGTATATTTTATTGATTATGCTATTAGTTTTCCTAATTTTTTTCCTTTTATCCCCCCTCCACCCTGCACCCCCCAACCCTCCAGAATTTCCACACCCCCCGCTTAGTTCATGTGCATGAGTTGTACATATAATTTCTTTGAGTTCTCTGTTTCCTATACCATTTTTGACCTCTCCCCATCTATTTAATGCCTACCAGTTATGCTTCTTCTTCCCTGTACCTTCCCCCCATTCCTCCCCTCCCCCTCCCCACTGAAAATCCTTGATGTGATGTCCATTTCACTGATTCTGTTCCTGTTCTAGTTGTTTGTTTAGTTTTTGTTTCTAATGTTTTTCTTTTCTTTTAGGTGCATTTGTTGATAGTTGTGAATTTGTTGTCATTTTACTGTTCATATTTTTGACCTTCTCTTTCTTAGATAATTTCCTTTAACATTTCATATAATAATGGCTTGGTGATGATGAACTCCTTTAACTTGACGTTATCTGGGAAGCACTTTATCTGCCCTTCCATTCTAAATGAAAGCTTTGTTGGGTAGGGTAATCTTGGATGTAGGTCCTTGCCCCTCACGACTTCAAATACTTCTTTCCAGCCGCTTTTTGCCCATAGGGTCTTTTTTTGAGAAATCAGCTGATAGTCTTATGGGAACTCCTTTGTAGGTAACTCTTTCCTTTTTCCTCTTGCTGCTTTTAAGACTCTCTCCTTGTCTTAATCTTGGGTAACTTAATGATGATGTGCCTTGGTATGTTCCTCTTTGGATCCAACTTCTTTGAGACTCTCTGGGCTTCCTGGACTTCCTAGAAGTCCATTTCTTTCACTAGATTGGGGAAGTTTTCCTTTTTTATTTGTTCAAATAAGTTTTCAGTTTCTTGCTGTTGTTCTTCTCCTTCTGGCACCCCTCTAATTCAGATATTGGAATGTCTCAGGTTGTCCCAGAAGTTCAAATCTCTCTCTTCATTTTTTTGAATTCTCGTTCCTTCATTTTCTTCCAGCTGAATGTTTATTTCTTCCTTTTGTTCCAAATCACTGATTTGAGTTCTGGTTTCCTTCCTGCCACTGTTGGTTCCCTGAATATTTTGCTTTATTTCATTTTGGATATCTTTCATTTGTTCTTTCATTTTTTTGACCAAGCTCAATCAGTTCTGTGTGCATTTTGATTACCGGGCTTTAAATTTTTCATCAGATAGGTTGACTATTTCCTCATCACTTAGTTCTCTTTCTGAGGCTTTGCTCTGTTCTTTCTTTTGGGCCACGTTTCTTTGTCTTGGCACAGCTGCTAGGTTGTAAGGGGGCGGGGCCTTAGGAATTCATGGGGCAGGGCAGCCCTCCTCGCTGCTCTGCAGTGCTGCCTTGGGGGAGGGGCCAGGGAGGGGCCAGGGAGGGAACCCTGCATCTCCCCTGCTCCTCTCCAGTTCACCTTTCAACGAACTGGAGCTGTCATGTGAAACTGGGAATTTCTCCCACCGCGGCAACTCCAGCCGCAGTCCACAGCCAGCTCTGAATCTCAGTTTTCTCTTAAGTCAGCCCCACCCACGTGGTCCACCAGCTCACTGTGGTTTCTCTCCATGTGCTGCCTTACTGGTCTGGTTGTTCTGTTTGACTGTTTCTTTAATTCCGTGGTTGTCAGAGTTCCATGCAGTTTGATTTTCTGGCACTTCTGGTTGTTTTTTGATTTTAGATTGGTTGTTATCTTCCTTATGTTTGTGTGAGGAAGTGAAGGGTTTCTACCTGCACTTCCATCTTGGCCAGAACTCTCCCTGTATTTTTTTTTTTTCTGTTTGAAAATTCTTTTTTTAAAAGATATTTTGAGTATGTTATTACAGTCGTCCCATTTCCTCCCCTTCACTCCCCTCCACCCTGCATACCCTCTCCCACCCAATTCTCTCCTCCTTTAGTTCATGTCCATGTGTCATACTTAGAAGTTTTTTAGCTTTTTCATTTCCCATACTATTCTTGGCCCCCCTTGTCTATTTTCTACCTACCATCCACGCTACTTATTTTCTGTACCTTTCCCTCTTCTCTCCTCCTCCCACCTCGCTGTTGCTAACCCTTCATTTGATCTCTATTTCTGTGGTTCTATTCTTGTTCTAGTTATTTGCTTAGTTTGTTTTTGTTTTAGGTGTGGTTGTTAATAATTGTGAGTTTGCTGTCATTTTACTATACATGTTTTTTATCTTCTTTTTCTTAGATAAGTCCCTTTAACATTTCATATAATAAGGGTTTGGTGATGATGAACTGCTTTAACTTGACCTTATCTGAGAAGCACTTTATCTGCCCTTCCATTCTAAATGAAAGCTTTGCTGGATAGAGCAATCTTGGATGTAGGTCTTTGGATTTCATGACTTGAAATACTTTTTCCAGCCCCTTCTTGCCTATGAGATCTCTTTTGAGAAATCAGCTGACAGTCTGATGGGAGCTCCTTTGTAGGTGACTGTCCCCTTATCTCTTGCTGCTTCTAGGATTCTCGCCTTCATTTTAATCTTGAGTAAGTAATTATGATGTGCCTTGGTGTGTTCTTCCTTGGGTCCAACTTCTTTGGGACTCTCTGAGCTTCCTGGATTTCCTGGAAGTCTATTTCCCTTGCCAGATTGGGGAAGTTCTCCTTTATTATTTGTTCAGATAACTTTTCTACTTGTTGCTCTTGCTCTTCCCTTTATGGTACCCCTATAATTCGGATGTCGGAGCATTTAAAGATGTCCTGGAGGTTCCTAAGCCTCTCCTCATTTTTTTGAATTCTTGTTTCTTCATTGTTTTCTGGTTGAATGTTTATTTCTTCCTTCTGGTCCACTCCATTGATTTGAGTCTCAGTTTCCTTTCCATCACTATTGGTTCACTGTACATTTTCCTTTATTTCACTTAGTGTAGCCTTCATTTTTTCATCTAATTTGCGACCAAATTCAACCAATTCTGTGAGCATCCTGATTACCAGTGCTTTGAACTGTGCATCTGGTAGGTTGGCTATCTCTTCGTTGCTTAGTTGTATTTGCTGTTGAGCTTTGATCTGTTCTTTCATTTGGACCATTTTTTGTCTTTATGTGCCTGTTACATAGGAGGGGAAGATCCTTAGGTGTTCACCAGGGCAGGTCAACCCAGTCACTGGGTTGTAACAATGTATGTGGGGGTGGGGTCAGAGAGGGACCAATGGTGCTTGTCCCGCTCTCTGTAGAATTCTAGTCCCTTCTGTTGCTTCCCCCAAGCAAAGTGGGCCCTTCTGGTGCTGATTCCCAAGTGGGTGGGCTTGTATATATTCTAGGACCCTGGGAGTCTCTCCAACAAACTCTCCTGTGAGGCTGGGAGTCTCTCCCAGCACCTCAACCCCAACAGGTGTTTTCAATTGGTGTTTTGAGGCTTTATTTCCCGGCGCTGGAGCCCTGGGTTGTGTGGTTTGTCTTGCTCCCCAGTTGTACCTCATTTATCTGCCTGCAAATTTGGGGGCGCCAGGTCAGTCAGCTGCCTTGTGCACAGTGCCCCTGCACAATCCACCGCCTCGCTGGGTCTGCATGCCGCTGCCTTGCACCAGGGGTCCGCCAGCCGCCACTTTTTTGCCCCGACCCTTCTCTGCCCCGCCACCTGACTCGGCTCCTCCTACAGGTCTGGATGAATGTGTCTATTTTAACTCCTTGTTGGTCGGACCTCTGTACAGTTCAACCTTCTGTCACTACTGGTTGTTTTTTTTGTTTCTACATTTTTGTTGTTCTTATTCTGGTTGTGTGAGGAGGCACAGTGTGTCTACTTATGCCTCCATCTTGGCCAGAAGTTCCCTGTATTCTTATAAATAATCCTGACCTTCGTTTTCGCATGAGGTTGAGTTATTTGGAAATAGTTTGATCCCTTGGGATTTCCTTTTAAGCTTTGCTGGGTGAAAGCTGTGCTGTGTTTAGCCGAGGGCTAATTTTTCCCCAGTACTGAGGCATTCTGAGTTATCTGGCCAGTGACCATTAGTTTTGAGGTTTTTTAGTCTGGCTGATGGGACTAGGAAATTTTGCTGGCCCTGTGTGAGCTATGGGTTGTGGTTTTGCTAGTTCTCCGACATAGCTCTTTGCCTCACTTTGGGGAGTTTCCTCAGACACACGCACCGGTCAGTACTTAGCTGAAGACTCCACGGAATTACTCTCAAGTTCTTTGGTCACCCGTGTGTGTGGCTCGCCCCCACTCTGCTACTCCACTCTGTAAAGGCTGTCTGCCTTGGCTTCCCTAGACTGCCAGCTGTGCCCCTTCAGCCCGGGGAGACCACTGGCCTTGGCCTTGGCCTTGGCCTTGGCCTTGGCCTTGGCTTCCCTTGCCTGCGCTATGTCTGGAAACTTCCATAAGGCAGTTTGTCAGGGCAACTCTTACCCACCTCTCAGAGTGCTCTGTGTTCAGTATTCAGTGTCTTGAAAACCATTGTTTCATATATTGTATCCAATTTTTTAGTCGTTTCAGGTGGGAGAGCAGATCTGTCATTCCAAATTGGCTGAATGTGGGTCTTCCTTGACTTTTAATTGAGCAAAATCCAAAGAAAATGTTAAAAAACCCAATCGTGCTTGAGGATTTACTGTTGCTAATAACTGATTCCCTATTACATCCTAGTTCCTTTACATACATCTTCATTTCCTCTAGTTTTTCTGAGTACTGACAAGCTGTCCAAGGGAAGGAGTTAGTCACATGAAATCTGTACTCTGCTTTGTTCTAGGACTAATAGACTTCACTTCTGTATTTAATCCATCATTAAGAACCATTTCTTTGGCACCTACTAGGTGTGACATACATATAAATAAGTTAGATTTCTCCCATTGAAGATCCAAGTTTGGTCCTTAGATGTAGATATGGAAGTAGATATTTCAATATTATGTGGTAAGGGCCATAATAAAAGTACAAATAGGGTGAGTTAGAACTCATAGGAGAGGGTCAGCCAGGTGAGGTATACATGGGAAGGTGGTGGTAGGTGACGGAGGTCTTGACGGGTGAATGGTAGTGTTTAAGCAATTAGGAGGGTCAATATGAGCATATTTCAAAGCAGGGAGACTTAAAACAATACAACACATGGGGGAGCTAACATCACCATGCAGAATCTGGGGCGGCCACGGACGAGGCTGCGAGGTAGGCAGGGTCAGATCAAAGAGGACCTGGATGTCACACTAAGGGGACAAGGTGGTTCTGGAAGCAACAAGGAAATACTCTTGGGCTTTTAACAGGGCAGTGAGCAGGCTGTAACACGGAGGATGCATTTCAGGGGCAGCACTCCCAGTTCCCAGCAGAAAAATGAACTGGGATCTTATAGAAATAGTCCATATAAGAGTTGCTAATAACAGAGAGGAAGAGACTGATTTGGAAAACGTTTAGAAGGGAGACACTCTCCGTAGAACTTGGTGACCATCGAAAGTGGGAAAGGCAGGAAAAGGATACCTGGTGTGGATGGAAAGGAGGATTTTGAACCGAGAAGGGAAATCTAAAAGGAGAAAGGAAAGGTCTAGGACCAGAGTAAGTTTAGTTCTGTATCATCAAATGAAAACATCTTGTAGACTCTTTATGTGTCAATGCTTCTGACCAGATATATTGAAATGATCTGATTCTGTCTTACTGTCACTGTGTCTCCAGAGCTGGCTACTTGGCTGGAAGCTCTGGGAGAGGTCAGGCCTGAAGCACTGGTGACGGGGAAGCCACTGAAGGATGAGATCACCCGGGGGGAGAGAGAGGACACCGAGAGCAGTGACACACAGGAAAAGGATGTTCACACCCTGGGGTGAGCATTTGAGAAAGGGGTGACCTGTGGCCTCACAGCGGCATGTGGCTCTTCCAGGGGGCCCTGTGAAATGACACCTGGATGCAGTCCTGTCACTTCGTCGGTGTTTCTGTTTCAGGGAAGTCATTCCCTTCGTATGCTTTAAATTTTAACAAAAAGGCTTTTAATGGCTGTGCAGAGATCACTTCAATGCATCACCTGACTAGCTCTGCTTAGAAGAAAGGCTCTGAGGAGTGGGCAGGGCTGGGAGTGGGGTGTGGGGGGCAGCCTGGACAGAAGCAGAACCTATTGGAAGGAAGGGCTGGGGTGGGGGTGGGGGGTGCAGTCTGTCCTCTCCCCCTCCGCCCCCTGTAGCTCTGACTTTGAAATTATAATGGCAGTAGAGAAAAAATTATAAGGTCAATGTTACATTTTAGAAACACATCTGTTCTGCTTGAAGAGATATAAGAATTATTTTCATGACTATGTAACCTACTAAACAGGATCCCCAAATTTTAGGGATCTATAGATATTAAGAGATCAAACATTTGGGAATATGACTTATAGGAAAGCAATATTGTAAATAATAAAATAATGTTTCCAATAAAGGATAATAAATGAAAAATACAAGTTTCAGCTAACCTATGAGTGATCTGCTTCTCACCACACCGTTGCCTCTTGCCAATCCCGTTGCCCATTACTGCTGACTAACAGGAAAACGGGCTTCCTCACGTAGGCTGCTCAAGTTGCAGACCTTTAGATGATCCTGCGAGTCCCTGTCAGACTGGAGGTACTCAACTGCCCCTTNCTCTGACTTTGAAATTATAATGGCAGTAGAGAAAAAATTATAAGGTCAATGTTACATTTTAGAAACACACCTGTTCTGCTTGAAGAGATATAAGAATTATTTTCATGACTATGTAACCTACTAAACAGGATCCCCAAATTTTAGGGATCTATAGATATTAAGAGATCAAACATTTGGGAATATGACTTATAGGAAAGCAATATTGTAAATAATAAAATAATGTTTCCAATAAAGGATAATAAATGAAAAATACAAGTTTCAGCTAACCTATGAGCGATCTGCTTCTCACCACACCGTTGCCTCTTGCCAATCCCGTTGCCCATTACTGCTGACTAACAGGAAAATGGGCTTCTTCACGTAGGCTGCTCAAGTTGCAGACCTTTAGATGATCCTGCGAGTCCGTGTCAGACTGGAGGTACTCAACTGCCCCTTCTGGTCTGTCTTCTTTTCCAACTGATGTGATGCTCCCATGACAAGAATTTGGTTTTCAAGCCCTGGCTGGTGTAGCTCAGTGGATAGAGCACGGGCCTGCGAATCAGACGATCGCGGTTCGATTCCCAGTCAGGGCACATGCCTGGGTTGCAGGCCAGTTTCCAGCAGGGGCCAGTTCCCTGCAGGGGATGCACGAGAAGCAACCATACATTGATGTTTCCTCCTCTCTCCTTCCCTTCCCCTCTAAAGATAAATAAATAAAATATATAAAAAAAAAAGAATTTGGTTTTCAGCATCCAGAACAGGGTTTCCGGATCAAGTTCCGAAGTTTGAATGGCATACACAGCACGTGCTTCTCCGGCTTTTTCCGTCTTGTTCATCAACAGCATAATTTAATATCTGTACTGTCTGTTCCTTACTCAGACAAGCACAGTCTGGTAGGTGAATGGGGAGGGGTGAGGAAACACTGAGTTTCCCACTGAGAGTGAGGGGGAAGGAGAAACAGAGAGAGAGGGAATGAGCTCAGAGTCGTGGGACACAGAGGGAGCTCTCTGAATCCAACGCATCAAAGCAAATAAAAGGAGACGCATGTGCATTGTGGTAAATGATGAGGGTTACAGGTTTACACACCACTTCAAATTCTTAACTTTGAAATGATTTAAATTTCAAGGATACTGACAAATTAAAATATAAAGGGAAAGGGGATTCCAGCACACCTGCAGTAAGGTATTTTTACAGGTGGTAGATGCTACTGTAATTATTTCCTGTTTGTGAAGTCTCCGCTCATTCATGTCTCTGAAAAGGAGGTGGAAGACTCCTGTAGCTGCTGCACTGTTTTGCATGAGACGGGGCAGTTCTCTACTTAACCAGGAAAGGATGAAGGTCCTTGGGTTAAATTTCAGGTAGGTACTTCTCCATCCCACTACATCTGACGCATTCGATCAGGTCCTCAAAAGAACAGCAGAAGCCAACCGTTGTTCATTAATAGACACCAATGAAGTCATACAAAGGTATGCCACAGCAGTACTCCCAGAACCTTCTCATCTACTGCTTCTCGGCCTGGGTTGAGGAAGCACACTGACCCAATCTTTTCCAAACCTGCCTGAGTGCAGAGCTGCCTATGGTGGGCACTGTTAAAACACAGATTCCCAGGCTCTTCAGTTGGAAAGTGAGATTCAGGACATCTCTGGGGAGAAGAGGTGGTGGGGGTGGTGATGGACTAGAATTTCTAACTTTAACAAGTGCCTTTTGTGTGTTTTCCAAACAGGCAAGTTTAGGGAACCCTGATAAAACCAATACAACCTTTTACTGCGAACAGCTTTTGACTGTCAGAAAGTCAGAGACAACTGTCTTCTCAGGGTTTCTGTTACTCACAGATGTTTGTTATTAGCAATTCCTACTCTATAAGCAATAAGTTACTATAGTGACATTTTTGTCTAGTGTCTTGGGATAAAGTACACTGAAGTGGCCAGTGATGGCAAAAACATTTTTTGCATGAGTTAGGAAACCAGAAAAAGTTGAGTACAGGTATTAATCAAAAAGTTGAGTACAAATTAATGTGTGTGTGCTGTCATTGTTCCATGCTTCTTGTGGACTTTGGGAAATTTTTTGACTTACCAGTGATCTCATCTATAAAACTGGGACACTAACAAAAGCCAACTTCATGGGGTTTCTACAAGGATCGAAGGAAAGAGCATCTGTAAATCCCTTAGCACAGTGTCTGGCCCACGGTGAGCATTCAGTGAGGGTAGCTTATTAATGCTACTGTAAGTTATAGCTGGACTTAACTCTCTACAATCAAATGGTATGATTCCTAAGAGTTTGCCTCAGATTTTCACTTTTTATAAACCTTATGTCCTCAAACGATTTAGTTATTTTGTCAGCAGAGATGATTCCGCCCAAATGTGATTCTTCTAGAATGTCTAAAACTGTTTTATTATTTCACAACTTTCATCAGTTACTGACTCTGCAGATGTCTTCTTTGGTCTGCAGATTCGAAAACATGACTTGGTTCCAACATCTGCATATCTAGAGATTTCACAGAAATCTAGTTACGTGTGTAGGAGCCTTGCTCTCCTGCTGGAGAACCCGTGGAGTTGAGTGGGGGCTGCCCCTTTGAATGGGGTGCTCCTGCTCCTGCTTGTCTCTCTCCTAATTGATGCAACTCACCTGGCCCTTGTAGGCATCTGAATCTGTCACCTCCTACACCCAAGGTGAAGTCTTATTTTCTCATATATCTTTGGGTTGTCAGCTCTTAGCTAGGTGGATCATGATGGATGAAATGGAAAAATGGCCACTTAACTGCCTGCCAAACCAACAGACTGTTCCCGCCAATCAAGTCTGCAGACCCTCGGGTGACTACTCACGCAGCCCACCTCTGACGCTCCAGCAGCTCCTGAATGGAGTCAGATCTCCAGCCTGACATTCAAGAGCAGCCCTGCTCCAGCCGCATTCCACCTTCCTTTTGTAGCATGTTCTGCTCTTCCCCAGCCGCCCCACACCACGGTCTGAGCCTGCCTTCTGCTTCCCCAGCTGAGCCTCAGCCCTCCTTCTGTACCCCTTCTTTTGTGAGAGCCTAGCCATCTTCCGAGTGCCACCTCCCCTGTGGTGCTTTTTTAATGTCCCCGATTACATGTGATCCGGTATTACGTGGTATGTCCATACCTGTGGTTTGCAAATATCAAATGGTACATAGCCCTAGTGCCTCGTATGTCCTTGGCTACATACACCCCCTCCTCTGGCCCATTGTTGTGCGGGTCCCTACCCACCCCCGCACCCCGTGGCAGAAGCCATGTTATGGTCATCACAGTACCATCAGAACTGAGTGCCCAACACATTGTAAATGATGCTCAAAATATCTAAATACAGGAATAAATTTCGATTCTAAGGAGAAAATGCTGTTAATTAATAACCTACCTTCTTCCACATCCCAGTACAACAGGAGAACCTACTTTCTCTCGAATACTGTGTTTGGGGCCCTCCTTATAGAGCTTAACTGCACATTATTTGATGTCTTGGAATTTTAGTTTCTTTAACTGAGAGGCATGGATAATGCAACCTCTGGTATGATCATAAGGATTCGACGAATTAATGCAAGTTGAAGTGCTTGACACAATGCCTGGTGTGGAGGGAACACTAAGTGCATGACCACCATTAGTACTCTGTAGAAACTCACCGAATATTTAGAAACCAGTCTAGAGATACCTTGCCTCACTCTACTTTCTGAAATACTTCACAGAAAAGAGGTCAGGGATTATAGCCTGTGTGCCCTAAAGGACTGTATTTTGCTTTAAAAAAGGGTTCTTTCAAATACCAATGGTGCAGACAATAGTTTTGTTTTTTTTTTAAGTATGCTTTTATAACCACCAAGGTAAATGATTGATTCTGGAAAAGACTACCAATGAATGTTAAAGTCACTGGTGAAAGTGTGTTGAAGGACAGGGTATTTGTACAGCTGACTACTTATTAATTGCAAAGGGAAAAGCTACTTTTACATTGGAGAAATTTGGTAGCTGTTACTTCAACCAAGTGGTCAAGGTTACCACCACCAAAGAAAAACCACAACTGACATGCAATAAGATTTATAATAGCAACCCCCCCCTAAAAATAGAAATAACACATTACTGTCACCATCATGGGCCAAACAGACCCTTATGATGTGATGCAGTGAGGACACAGCATCACCTGTGCAGTGTTCCTGCAAAAAAAACCCCCAATTAACTTGATTTTACCAGTGAGGGACCAAACAGACAAATACGGATTGTGCAACAAACTACAAAACAATTGACCTAGACTCTTTATATAAATTGATGTCATAGTAGACCAAAAACAGGGGGGTGGACCTTTCTAAATTGGAGTCTAAGAAGACATTATTAGTAAATGCCACATGTCACCCTTGGTTGGATCCTCCAGGGAAAATAAGCAGGACTGCAAAGGTCCTTGTCATGACAGCTAGGGAAGTCTGGCTACGGCTGCGCATTGGATAGTAAGGCAGGGGAAACATGTTGTGATTGACCAGCTTTTTCCTGGAGTGCTCTGGTATGTGGGAATCTGTGTGTTTTAAGAGCTAAAAATGTGAAAATTGCATGAGGTACGGTGGCTCCTCTGAGCTGCGTCGGCACACGGGAGCACACAGATGTCATATTATAAGTTGTGCAACTTGCGATTGATGTTATTAACCATCGTCACCCCAGTGCATTTCATTTTCAAAAATCCAGAGAAAAGAGAATGTGCAGTTGGATCGTAGTTGTATAAATGGGCACAGAACTTAGAAAGGAACAAAGTGAATGGTACTAGCTAAGGCATAGAGTTCAATGGAGTGATTGCTAACGGATGACAACCACCAGCAGAGTGTCCCAAGGTGAGGGCTCTTGATTTGGGAAAATTCTGCCTAATGGGAGTGGATTGCTAGTAAAATCACATAGCAATCACCTTCTCCTTTCAGTAGGACGTGGACGACCAAGCAGCCCGTGGGAGCAGCCTTGGCTGTCTCTGTCTGAGCCAGTGCTGTGCTAGTTTCAAATAAAGGGAAATTAAACCACTACACGGAGGCCTGGCTGGCAGTCATTAGAGTAATTGAGTGTTCGGACCATCTCTGTGTGTTTCTGGGGGTGATGGGAGCCATTAACAACTTACTTTTAGTTTCAGAAGCCAGAGATATTTTCATTACTAGTGTCCTCAGGCACAGACTTTTTAATTTAAAAAAAGAAAGTTGAGGTGGAAATAGCCCATCACCACAGGAACATCTCTGTAGCAGAAACACATGGTAGTTTGCCTGTCAATCTTATCATCACGCCAGATTTATTTTGAGTGTCTGGAATGAGGAAGAGGAAGTAGGGCAGAGAGGTGATGGTAGGGCTGACGGAGGAGCTTCCCAAATCACTACTGCCTTGGAAAAGCTGAGGGCTTGATCCCAAAGTGGTACTGTAATTTCCCGTTTCTTCCCTCTCTGGCTAATAAGAAAGGGTTCACTCTGGCACTGAGATTTCCCCTACTTCTTCCAAAGCCATGATGCCCTACTTTTTGCATCTTTTAGACAGGTGTTCCAGCAGGTTCAAGTTGGTTACAAATTCTTTGCCCGTTTCCCCAGCAGGTGGATATTATTTCCCTTTTCGCGGAACCAACAGATGGCTGCCGAAGTGCATGGGATAGGTCCAGGCCTAGCCTTGCAGAAGACTGTGGCTCCTGCTTCCTCCTCCCTGCAACACCTGAGCTCAGGACACTCCTTCTTGGAAGCCAGCTCCCATGCTGGGAGGGCCCCAGGCCACTGGAGAGGCCAACAGCCAGTATCAATTGGCAGCCCTGTGGGGGAGCCATCTTGGGCGTCCCAGCCCAGTCACACCCTGGATGACATCACAGGCAGCAGAAGCAGCCCAATGAAGGCCAGTCCACACAAGAGAACCAGTCACAAGAGAGAAGAAAATGTTGTTTCAAGCTGCTACATTGGTGTGGTTTTCTCTGCAGCAATAGGTAACTGATATTTGTAAAGGATGAGTTCAAATGAAGCAGGATGTGTCTTGCTCCCCAGTGCAGAGTAACAAAGGGCAGGACGAGACAGTGGCTGAGTGAGAACAGAACTGCTTAGCACAGGACAACGCCCTCATCCTTCAGTGGCTTTTGACCTCCAAACTGGCCTTAGTTTTTAGGCCTCTTTTTGATGCTCAACACAGAAAATTTTAAAAAGGAAAATTTCATTTTAATATAGCATCACTCCAACATGTGTTTCACACAGACCTGATTTTTTAAACAGAGTTTATTGTATTTAATACATTATAAAATTTGAAAAACTGTAGGAAAGCAGCAGACTCAAACTGGTGCAACTCTAACAAGTAATAATTCTGGCCCCTTTGCAAAACTGATCAGTTTAAAAACAAAGTAACATTCACATCTGTGAGGCAGACAAAAAGTGTGACTTCTGTACAAACTACATTTAAAATTTCATGTCTAACGTCTTTTGAATGCAATGTGCTCATGAATTTTTCTGAAGTCCTGCCTGGTCCCAGCCTAAAGAGAGACATGAAACCGCCATATGCAAAGATGCTGAGTCAAAGTGTGTGTTTAAAAAAAAAAAAAGGAAAAAAGAAAGACAAAGGAAAAAGAAACAACGGATGGCTGTTGGCAATGGAAACCGCAAGGACGCGTCCTCCCTGCTCATGGCTTGTTTACCGGTCAGAGGCCTCGGGAGGCCCAGGACACTTCACGGCCATCACAGCACCAACTGTAGCTACCATTTTTTTTGCATTTCCTACCTTTTGACATATATATATATTTATATATTTTTTACACCTTGAAGATATCACTATTCCAATTGTTCCCATATGAATACAGGTGTGGTCTCTATCGGATATAAATGTGTCTTTTATTCAATTTTAGGTCCAGGACTTGGTTTGCTGTCCCAACTGCACATAAATGTCCCTTTTTGTGGTTTGCGTTACTGGGTGAGTACTTTTTTCCTTTTTGCATAAGAAATATGTCCATTTAGTCCAGTGGCTCTTGCTTTATCCGGATGACAGAGGGACCTCGGGGCGTCCGCCTCAGTTCCCGCCGCAGGACGTATTCGCTGAACTGAGACGAGTCTACCCCTCCCCCACAGGAGCCCACGATTTCAAATCCTCTTTGCTGCAACCTCTCGAGGACCTGTGAGGGGCCAAGACAAGCATCCAGTTAGGGGTGAGACATGTCCTTTGGCCACAGAAACAGCTCAAAGAACTGTCCTAAAGCTTAAAATCATATACAGCTCTGACCAAGCTTCTCCAACCCCTAAGTCTCATGAAGTTTCTGCTTTCAAATGAAGACTGGATAAAAGGGCAGGAAGAGAGGGAGCAAACATTTGTAGCATCTAATATGTGACTTTACATGCTAGTTTTCCATGTGCCAAGTTCATTCAATCATTACAACCTCCTGGAATAATGGGTGGTGTTAGCCCATTTCACAGATGAGAAAACTGAGGCTCAGAGTAAGTGATGGAGTTGGGTTTCCAACTCAGGTCCGCTTGGCCTCAACTCCTATGTTTTTTGCAATGTGTAACTACTTTCTCTGGAGGAAAAATGACTCACATTTCAAAGCTCATTTCCCACTACAATATATTCTATAAAGTGAAGGAAAGTCAGTGATATTCTTTGAATTTACTCAGCCAGTGATTCACTCAACTCATTCACTCTTAACACTGTCATTGTTTGAATTTCCCGATACTGAGTTAATATATTTCACCTTGGAAGACCGATGTCATTGTGAAAGCAGAACCAACTGAAGACAGCTGAGGTTTACCTACAGGTTTTCAAGTCTGTGGCATCTGAACTAGGTTTATTGCCTTGTGAGCATGCAGGGAGGCGGGAGTAAATGTGATGGTGACATATTAGAACACGTATCCAAAATAAATTCTGTATGTCTCAATACACATAGCTGCCTAATCTATTCTTTAATGAATCAAATACCTAATGCCTAAAAAATCCCTGAATTTGTCACTACATGTCTGACACTCTTAAATGCCAGAAACAGTTCCTACAACTCTTAGGCAAAGATACAGAAAACTGAACTAGAGCATTCTGTTTCTTTAGGAATCCGACAAATGATTAGACTTGCAAATTGTTCCTTGCCAGGATTCTGGATATAATTAAATTGCTTCTATGCCACTCTCAAGGCAAGATGGCTTAATCATTACTTGAAAAAATATTATCTGACTCAATTTTTTGAGTGAAGGAAAATGTTAATAAATAACTTTCAAAATGTACTCAATGTAAAGTGAATCCTTACTGTTTTTTAAACTTATTATTCTTTTTTGGTCACCTAGCTTTATATGGACTATGATCTGCTATCTTGCAAAGCAGCTAACTAGACACGATTAGAAAACAAGAGTAAGCTTTCTGAAAATTAAAACTTCAACTGCTGGCAAGTTAGAAAAAAGTCTTCATGAGAGAAAAAAATGAACCCTCTACCCTGCATGTCTCCTTTCCTGGAGATACATTCATGACGTGTGCGCACCAGTCGACAAAGGACCGGACGGAGCAGACACGCCCAACTGCACAGTCGAGATGGGCTTTGGTGAGTATGAAGGTGAAGACTGGCTCGCTCTAAGGAGACGTTCCCTCCCCAGCAGAGGCAGGAATGCGTCATCTGTCAGCAAGAAAAACCCCAGTCTGCTGGGCCAAACCACCTCAAAAAGGATTTTTTGCCATGATGAGGAGAGGAATTACAAAGGTAGAGGAAGCTTTGAGCAATAAAGAGCTGAACTCTGGTATCTTTTGTCTGTCAATGCTGTTACAGTTGCTAAATTGCTAAAGGAAGTCCCAAAGCTTCCTCCTCAGGGGGTTCAATATGCATAACACGATAATTTTTTCATATGGCCCAATGTTACCTTGCACGTGATCAAAGTTTATTCCAACAGAATGCAAATACCTTATGCTTTTTGGACATTACTTTTTAAACTTAAAAGTTCCTCAAAGTTAGCAATGATCCCATGGGGTCTCAGGACTCAAGTGCCTTGTCTCAAAGCCTCTGAAGGCCTAGAGAACAGTCCCTAGTTCTTGGTCAGTGGCACAGGAAGCTAGAGTGGGTCATGATAAAGTTCTATGATGACATGAATGCAGGTGAAAATCCCCACATGTGCTCAGACTTGAATGATGGGGAAACTTCTCAGGCACATGATTTTAGGGCAGTTATTCAATGGATCGAGGGGTCGACTAGAGGTTTTGTGTGGGAGAGATGGAGCCCTAGCAAAGCGATGAACTGCTACCTTGGCTCTGGCCCTCCCTCTGGAGAGGAGAGAAGAGTGCAGAGGGTGTATGGGAGGGGCGGGGCTGTCAGGAAGGCCCTGCTCTGCTCCCCAGGTGTGGGGTGCCCCTCCAGACCTGGGTAACCTAGAAGCCTGTGAGTGTGTGACCTTCTCTGGCATGTCCAGGGCCCAGTCCTGCTAACAGTTCCTGCTGTTCTGCTCTCAAACATCTGCTCATTCATTTACACAATTACAGACAGTTGTGGAACACTCATCAAGAAGCAGAAAGACAGAGTGGGTGCTTCTAGGCCTGGTGTGGACAGGTTGCCAGTTTCATCCCTTGTAGGGGCACATACAGGAATCAGCCAATGAATACACAGATGGGTGGAATAACAAATCAATGTTTCTCTCTTTCTCTCTCTCTCTCCCCTTTTCTCTCTAAAAATCAATGAAAAAGCAAAAATATATATATATTACTTTAAAAAATGACAACAAATTTTAGTCATCTTTGGCTTCTGTCTTAAAACCTGCAGCCATCAACAGAAAACCTCATTAGGTCCTGGCTGGTGTGGGTCAGCAGACTGAGCACCGGCCTGCGAACCAAAGGGTCACTGGTTCGATTCCCAGTCAGGGTACATGCCTGGGTTGCAGGCTGGGTCCCCAGTAGGGGGCGAACACATGAGAGGCAACTACACATTGACGTTTCTCTCTCTCTTTTTCTCCCTCCCTGCCCCTCTCTAAAAATGAATAAATAAAATCTTTTAAAAAAATGCAAGAAAGCCTCATAAGCTCTACATTCAAGAGACTCAGAATTGGGACACTTCTCCCATCCAAGTACTAACCAGACCCAACCCTGCTTAGCACCTGAGCTCAGACGAGGTAGGGAGTGTTCAGGGTAGTATGGTGGTAGGCAAAATAGGGTACCTCTCAGCTCTTGCTTGGCCCATAGTTTTCTAACTGGCCTCCTTCCTTCCTTCCTTGTCTTCCACCTGCTGCTGGAGTATTCATTTTCAAATACGAGTTGCATCATGTCACTCTTTTGCTCAAAATCCTCAAATGGCTTTGCATTTACTCACACCAGCAGATGAAGCCAAACCAAAGAAAAACCACCCCCAAAATCCCAGAGTGCTTTCCATCCTCTACGCGGCAATCCACAATCTGTCTCTGGCCACCCACTGGCCCAGTGTCTTAGCGCTGCCCCCCACCTTTACTCTCTTCGAGTCACACTAGCTTTCCTGATACTCCTCAATATTCCAAACATACTCCTACCTTAGGGTCTTCAGAACTTGCTGGCAACGGCTAGAATGAGCGATCCCAGATATCCTCATCTCACTACCTGACCAAATTTGTGTCGGTTACTATTTGCACCATCCCCTCAACTCCATCCACATAATGTAAGTTCTATGGAAATGGAGCTGTTGCCTCTGTGTTGTCTTTTGTATCTGCAGTGCTCAAACCAGCATCTGGCACGTAGTAGATGTTCAATAAATATCTGTGGAATGATTGAATGAATGCTGTAGAGGGATGAACAGGTTTACCAACCCAACAGGCGTGTCACCATGAGAATTTCTCAGCTCTTTGGAAGACAGGCACTACGGGAAGGCAAGGGTAAGGAAGCAACAGCATTAGGAGTGACGTTCAATGCCACAGTGTACGAAATCACGGTGTACCTGGACTGAGTTGAGGTGACAGTAGCCATTCAGTGGAAACCTAATGACGTGCGTCGAGTCGTGATTCCAGCCTGCGTTGACAGAGTTGCACATCACGTCGCCAATCTCTGGAAACACTTCTTCTATCAAGGATTTGTCACCGCTGAGTGTGATCCTCTCTCCGAGGTCTGGGGCGACACGCACCACTAGGCACTCACAGGGCCTTGAAAAGCGACCGGTTTCTCTGTCCTGCTTCCATCTTTCCATCTCCAACAACATGGGCTGAAGCTGGAAATATTTCGCCTCTTCATATAACAAAGTGTAGTCCTGAAAAAAACCCACAAACACTTCATAGTGCAAAATACAAAGTACCAAAATGTCCACCTATGAGATGTGAATTTTTCACCTGTTATTTCAATAATTAAACCTAGGTGTAAATTTTTCACTTATAACACATTTGTACGGAATCAACTTGCATTTACTCACTTATTCGATTCATTCGTTGGGTGATTAAAAAGGAGTGAAGAGTAGAAAGGACCAGGTGGGCCCCATCTAAGTGCTTCACGCGAATCAAGTCCTATAAGCCCCCCTAACCACCCAATGACTTGGGAATCATTAGTATTCTCATTTGGCAAATGAGAAAACTGGGATTGGAAATATTCACTCAAGACTCTTCTCTTTTTGTAGAGAAATGCCTTTGAGGATTTAAAGTCTGACTGTGTGGGTGGGAATACAGGTGACATCCTCTCGGGTGAAACCCCCACACCAGCTGAGTGAAGGAGACAGCCGTGCACGTTCACCGGAAGCCTGTGCTCCCGGCTGCCTTCAGGGGCAACACCAGAACTTTTTGCAGAGGAGCAGGGGGCAGCGGGATTGTAGAAGCGGAGCCGATAAGTGGGGGGTGGGCGCCTAGAGGCCATGCTGCTTTCACCTAGATTCAGGTGCTGATCGGTGAGGTGTGAGGGGGCGGGGTGGATGGAGATCTCAGGGCTGGTGCGCCGCCCTTGGCCACTGATCCCTGCTGCAGTGGGAAAGTGGGAGAGGCAAACACACACTGGGCCTTGACCCCTGCGGGATAGAGGTGCAGAAAAGGAAACAAGTCCATTTCTCAAAGCACCATCACCCTGTCTCTAGGCATGGCTTCCTTTTCTCTTGCCTTTAAAAATCTATTTCAGTTAAAACAGAAACCTAGCAAACAGGTATCAAAACACAGGCACAAGCCACAGAAGGGGAGAACAAAGCAGGGGGAGAGGGAGGCAGCAACTTAGGAACAATGTTATCAGGCAGGTCAATATTATGTCTAAACGTAGCTATGGCCACAATCATCTCTGGGTGTGAGGTAAGTGGATGCTTGTCTGGACACGTCGACTGAGAACATTGTAATCAACTGACAGGCATTCCTGCCTTGTCCTGGGGCGGGAGGGGCAGGCGTGCCTGGTGCCTGCAGGAGGGCGGATGCCGGATGCCGGGCCTGAGTGCCGGCGGAGGCCTCTGCCTTCCGCATGGGTGGAGCTCGGGGGCAGGATGACCACAGGAGAGGTGGTTCCATCGGGCATTTTGCTCTTTCTCTTGTACATCAAGCAGCAGCATTATGGAGACGACCAGAAAAAAAAATGGTGTGGAGGGACGAGAAAGCACCAGTGGGCCTCTAGCTGGCTCATCCACTTTCTAGCAGGAGAAACTTGGACCAGGCGGAAGATGCTCCCATTGACACTCACAGGCGGAATGGGCTGCTGCTTTGTCTTTCCCTGCAACTCCATTACATTCCGCGCCTGCCTTCCCTACAGGAGAGCAGCCCATCGCTCTGCTCATCTTCATTTCACGGACTGCTCCCTGCTTAGCCTCCTGACCCCCAGGAGACACTGTTTGACTTGAGGACTTGAGAACGAAGCTGAGGTGTGGCCACTGTTAAGACGGAGTAGAACTGCGAGCCAGAGTGGGGAGACGGCAGGTTCCTCCTGGTTGACTTAAGCACCCACCCCCTTGCTATTTTGCTGTCTTTGAAGTACAGCTGTGAGATGCTGACCTCAGTATTTTACTTATTAATCAAGACGATGCCTCTCGAGGAGATTTAAAAACAACATTGAGAATTTCACAGGTAACAGAAGTGAGAACCCCTACTACCGCCTTTTATTTTCCTGTGAGACTTAATTACAAATCTTAGCACCAGACCTGGACTCCAGGGAAAATGTGCCTTGTCTTTCTAGAGTCATCAAGCCATAAAGATACTTAGCTCAGTTTTCTGGGCCAGTCCTGGCCCTGCGGAGGGGCCCTTTCTAACATCTCTGGGTGGTGACCACGTAGCCTCTGACTGAATACTTCCAGTGATGGGAAGCTCACTACCTAACAAAGTGCTGCACTTACTCTGCAGCTCTGATTGGTGTAAATGTTTCCATTAAAATGATCTGACTTTCCCTGTAACTCCAACTTCTGTGTTCTAATTCTTTCCTCTGGGGCTTCAGTGATCTTAATCTTTCTCTGACATGTTAACCCTCGAAACATTTGAAGAAAACTGTTATGTCTTAACATTATTCAGGGTGGAAATACATGATCTTTTCAGCTCCTTTTAATTTTTTATGACATAAAAATTCTTCAACACTTGGTATGTATTTGACATTGTCAACATGCTTTCTAAAACTCAGACCGGAACTGATGTGCTCACATTTTAGATGTGATCTAACGTGTACATTGTACAATCATTGCTGGCTGGACACTCCACCAGCAAAGGGCAGCCCGTATTAGTGCACTACAGCTGCTGTAACAATGACCACAGATGTACTGGCTTAAAACAACACACATTTATTATCTTATAGTTCTAGAAGCCAGAAGTTGAGAATGGGTCATTAAGGCTGTGTTTCTCTTGCAAGTTCTGGGAAGAATCCATTTCCTTGACTTTCCCAGCTTCCAGGAGCTTCCTGCTCTCCTTGGCTTGTGGCCCTGCACCAGTCCCACCTCTGTGTCTGTTGTCACGTCTCTTCTCTTGCTCTGACCCTCCTGCCTCCTTCGGAACGTTGGGTTGGCCTGAATCCCTATCTCAATCTCCTTCATTTTATCATATCTGCAAACTCCCTCTTGCCATGTAAGGTACATATTCATGCTCCTATGAAAGAGGACATGGACATCTTTGGAGGCCAGGATTCTGCCTACCGCTCAGTTTTCCGCACTAGCTTTCTTGGCAGTCCCATCACTCTCTGCATTTCGCTGACAGTAAAATCCCTACACCTTTTCCACAAGAGCTGGTATTGGGCTAAGTCTTCCTCATTCAACATTTGTAAGAAAATTTAAACCTCCATTACTTACCCCTCTATTTTTTAAAAAGTGATTTTTCACTTACAGTATACATACAATATTATCTCTCTTTAAACTGTACCCCACAGGTTCTGAATTTGTTCCAATGCATTGAGAAAAATGTGGACTCTCTCACGCTATGTTCTAGGTCTCCCTTTCCGTTTCGTGTCATTTCAAACTGGGCGTTCTGTTTCTACATGTGAATCATTTCTTAAAGTCTTCAGAGAACAGGGCTACATACAGGACTTTGTTCAGGCTGATGCTCAGGTAGTAAATCAAGACTCTGGATTTTGGCTGTTCAAGCAGTTACAAAACCTGTAATTCTAAGATCATCCAGCCCATAATTGTGGCCTTTGCTAGATGTCTTGTTGAAATACCATGCGTTTGGGTGGGACTCCCAGGGAAAGACTAGAGGTGTAGGAAGGCCCAAGTCTCCATATTGCCCAGAGGTTCTCCTTAATTATCTAGGTCTCCAGTCTCCTATCTGCAAAGTACATTAAAAGTACATCTAGCCCTGATACTCTGTGAGTCTGTGTCCATGGCAATGCCCTCATCTACCAGTTTTTCTAGCATAAACCAAAGGCAATGTTAACAGGACTTGGGGGCTACAAATCCCCCTGTCCTGACTCTGAATCTTCACCATCACCTTTTCCCTCTGGGTTCACAAGCCACATGTGTAATAATCCACTCTGATGTCTGGCCATGGACTGACAAGCGTGCCTCCCTACGTAAGGCTGTTCACATTCATCATGACCTGCTTTGGGGAAATTACAGAAGCACTGGCCCTTACTAGACTTGGTCCTGCTCAGTGACCTCTCAAGAATCCTGCTAGTGGTCATTCAAGTGAAGGTTTTAAAGGGCTCCCCCAAGGCCACCCTACACTTGGGACACAATCTCATGGGCCTTCCCTGGACCCACTTCAAGCCATCAGGGGTTGGCTCCTTGACTTTCTTGACTGCCTGGGCTCCATTTCTTCCTTTATCATGCTGTTCTATTAGGTCTGTGCTGGGGGAAGCAGACGCTGGGGAGCATGGGCTTCGCTCGGCCATCAGCTTCCATGCTGACTTGCCTCCAAGTGTCAGCCGGCCTGAGAACTTAAAAAGGTCCCTGTTGTTGCCGTTACCATTTTCTGCATGGCTAAGTGCACGCTGGCCATTCGTTTTCTTTGGCAGGCTCCTTTGTATTTGTCTTCCTCACCTTCCTAATGCGTGCTTCCAGCCTGGCTTCTCAGAGAATTCCCTGAAGGACAGACTCGGCCCCCAAGGCTGCTTTCTTTAGAAACCTCGTCCTCCTTTCCCTCCTCAATCAGGATCATTTCACTTTATTGTCTAAATCCCCTATTTTTAAGAGTTTATCATGTTTCCTTTCAGATTTGCTGGCCTTGTGCTCATTTCCTTCTGGTCTCTGCATCTTTTGACATCGTCTTTCCTTAAGGCTCAGTTCTCATCTGACAATGCCCGCCATTCCTTTCTTTGACTTTTACAAACTCTAGCCGACTTGGTCTCTTATGCTAAAGGTACAAGGAGGGAATGAGCAGGAGTTTATGGGGCAGGAGGAGGTTTGGCCCCCATTCGTCTTTGAGGGAAATGAATCCAAAGCATCCACATTTGCTTGTAGCAAAGCAAGTCAAGAATGTTCTGGATGCCATCACTTTTCTCTGTTTCCATGCAAATGTGATATTCTCCAATGAAGAAAGCCACCACCCATATTTTTGCTTAGCCTCATATCCAGCTACAGGAAAACAGGCTATTCATGCATCTATTATCATGTTTAAATAGTTTTAAAATCCTAGAAGACATATTTTTAAAATAATTATCTTTTAGAGATTTACCATGATTTTTCAAGGAAGAAAGATCAAGATCTCACTTTACAGATGAATAAATGGAGCTTCCCTAAGACCCTGGAGATAGATATATGGAACAAGAAAGTAAATACAGGTGGACTCCAAAATTCAAATGGGCCATGTTTCAAAAGCTTATCTCTTGATTAAATATTTGGAATACAGACAACATTTTCCCTGGAAAGAGAAAAAAGATATATTTACACATGCAATGTATTGTTTCCCTATTGCTGTTGTAAGAAATTACCCCAAATTCGGTAGCTTAAAACAACACACGTCTTCTCTTCTTGTTTGGGGGTTAGACATCAGAAACAGGCCTCACAGAGTGGTCCAGCCTCCAGCTGGAGGCTCCAGGGGCTGCCCACATTTGGGTTCGTGGCCAGCAATCACACCCCTTCCTCCATCACATCTCCTTGTTTACCTCTGCCCCTCCGGCCTCTCGCTTTCACTTTTGAGGACCCTGGTGATTTCTTTGGGCCCATCGGGATGATCCAGGATAAGCTCCCATCTCCAGACCCTTAACTTAATCACACCAGCAAGGTCCCTTTTGCAAGGTAACATATTCACAGGTTCTGGGATTAGAAGAAGGACACCTTTGGGGGCCATAATTCAGCTTACCACACACCATTTCTAGTTCTACAACACAGTTCAAAGGCTTACTGAACGCCTAATGTACTTGAGGTTTTACACAGTAGTTGACAGGCTCTTACACTCAAAAGGCAGCTCAACCACTCACTTTAAGATCTGTTCACCGGCCAGATGCCATGCCGGGCACTACAGGTACAAAAAGGGTTGAACCTATCCAAGTCTTCCCAGCAGCTCCAGCAGCTCCTCTCCTACCACTGCTTGGGGCGGTGGGGTCCCGCTCCTGGGCCCCGGGCAGAGCTTGCTTCCCCCGAAGGCAGGGCACACACAGGGTCTGTCAAAAGTCACGCCTGCTGGAATGTGGTTGGCAGGGTGATAATGTGGGTGTAATAATTTATAGTTTTACTTTGAACACTTCACCTAAAATGTCATATGGTGTGCTGGAGTGTGGTAATGTTATGTTGCAGAATTACATGCTTATGATTTTATAATTAAAAGAGGGGGGTGTTATTTGTGTCAGACTTTGCATGCATTAGGGCACCTGCAAAGCAGAGACACCAACAAAATGAGGGGAAATGAAAAGACTTTATATTTTACATTTCAAAAATAGCACTTGAGCAGCAGTCATCTTAAGAAAAAAAGCATGTCTCTGCCGGACTCACTTTCCTTTAGAGACTTTGAGCGGGAGGCAAGCTGCCAGTTTTTCAGTGTCCGCCTGCCCGGTGGCGCCCACTTCCAGCCTCTCCTGGCTACTCTTGCTTTTCTGGGGCAAGGACACCCAGTCTGAGATATATCCTGACGGCTATTAAGGGAAACAGAACCAGTAGCAAAGTGCCCTTTCTCTGTCTGGCCACTGTATGCAGCCCCAACCTCTGAATCTCGTAGAGAGAGGCTAAAAGTATACTCAGGTGACAACGAGGGGGTGCTGCTGGCAGAGCCGAAGACAGATGCCTCTGTACCTTGAAGCCCCACTCTGACTTGGCAAGTCACCCGGACACCGTGGTGCGGGACTTAGGCCAGATGGGTTGGGCATGGTGAGGGCAGGGGCTGGGGAGGGATGGCGTTGGCTGCTGCAGCTAGTGATGGAGAGAAGGGGCCTGGGCAGGAGGACTAGGAAATACAGCCTACACACCGGGGACGCAATTCGAGGTTGTGGCAGCAGAGACCGTGGGCTGCAGCGGACGTCCTCAGTGGGCTCGCTCTCAGGTGCCCGAGAAGAAGGAACTTCTGCAGGTCTACCCAGCTCCCCACTCTGCCTTCCCTGAGGAAGTTCAGCCCTCAGGAGCAGGAAGCTAGAAGCCAAGCCACAGCTGACTGACCACAATGTAAGCACCAGAGCCAACTGGAGCCAATCAGATGGTCTCTCTGTAGAGATGAGGAAGGAGAAAGAGGCCCTGGGCACGGCTGGCGCAGAGCCATGTGCAGGGCAGTGCTTGCTGTAGGAGCCCACACACTCCCATGAGCGAGGTCCTCAGAGCTGCTGCCCTGATGTTTCCACGCTAGAGAACGTTCCCACCAGTTCTGTGAGACAAACTTGTGTCCTTCCCATAAATACTGCCTTCCTCTTTTCCTTCAGGCACATTACTGGTCTTCAGCTGGAAGTTATTTTGACCCTAGAGGACACTGTAGCAGTGGCTGGAGACATTCTTGATTGTCAGAGCTGGGAAGAGGGGTGCTGTGGCATCTGGTGGGTAGAGGCCAGGGATTCTGCTCCATAGCTTCCACTGCTCAGCGCAGCCACATAGAATTTTAAGTTCTGCCACTAAGAGTTATTTGGCTCAGCTCTGGCTATTGTGGCTCAGTGGATTCCAGCCTGCGAACCAAAGGGTCGCTGGTTTGATTCCCTGTCAGGGCACACGCCTGGGTTGTGGAATAGGTCCCCAGTAGGGGGTGCGTGAATGGAAACCACACATTGATGTTTCACATTCTTCCTCCCTTCCCCTATCTCTAAAAATAAATAAATGAAATCTTTTAAAAATTATTTGGCCCAAAATGTTGACAGTGTGAGAAACCAAGTTTGACAGAGATCATTTTTGTTGCAACCTAAGGAACACATAAATCACCCTGATCGAAGGGTCAGTCCTATCATCATTATTGATGGTTCAACCATATGCATTTGCCGCTGTGATGTAATATGAGGCCCAGTATCCTAGAGGTATGTTCCTAAAATGTTTAACTTAACCCACCAAGTCTTTGGATATAACTTGGAGTTCACAGGAAACTAGAGGATGGAGTGATGCGCTAACTACATCTGACAAGGCAATCGTACGAATCCAGATGGTGGGACGTTCTGTAGGGCAACTGGCGTGGTCTCTTCAGCGAGCTGGCATCGTATGAAGAGAGACCATGGCAGATAATAAAAGGAAGGGGTGCCACTGGATTCAAATGTGGTCTTGGTTCAGATATCAACCTGGAAAAAACACCGACCAATAAAGGGCATTTGGGGGTGAACAACAGAAATCTGAATATGGGTACAATATTATAGGACATAAAATTTTATCAAAATAAAGTAGAGATTATTGTCTGAAATAAGTATAGAAAATTCAGACTGACAAACTCTGAGTGGCGGGACTATTCTGTTTAAACTTTTTTATTTTGCTTGCCTATTTTCAATTTTTTTGCAATGTACATATATGAGGGAGGACCCAAAAAACCCCAAAATTATCTTCTGGAGGGCGGGCCTCTTCTAGTACTGGTTTCCCCAACTAGGTGAGTGTTCTAGGAACCCATCTGTATCAGTGTACCTGCTGGTATTCTTGTAAGAGGCTGCATTTGGCTTCAGTGAATTTCTTTTGAGGACTCAATGTGTTTGCCCACATCACCATGGGTGATTTATGAGCATCTGCCCACATGGTGCTGAGTGTTCAGCAGTTTTTGACCAAAAACCGGCATGACTCCCGTGCCCCACCCAACCTATTCCCGATCTCACCCCAAGCTACTTTTTTGTTGGTTTCCCCAGATGAAAAAAGTTCTCAAAGGGAAACGGTTTGCTGATGTGGAAGAGGTGAAACACAAAACAGCAGAAGCACTCAAAGGCATCAAAACCGACAAGTTCAAAAACTGCTTTGAGCAGTGGAAAAACCATCTCAATGGTTGTACTGAATCAAATGGAGACTGCTTTGAAGGTGACTGAAGTTTACACATGAAAGAATAAATACACAATTTTTAAAAATAAATTCTGGGTTGTTTGGGTCCCTCCCCCTTGTACTTCTATAATATTAAGACTTTATTTAAAATTACTAATAGACTTCTGAACTTAAGCCACTCAGAGATAAGTAAGTTGGGGGCTGCCTGCCAGAAAATTGTTCTCTATCTAAGGAGGGTGGACATTCACCCAGAGACCACAAAAGATGCTGTTAACCTGGGAGTCACTGACCAAAGATGTTCAGAATTAAAGGCTAGAGAGAGAATGATGTAGTTCCCCATAAAAAAGGGAACCAGAGCTCTGGACTCCTGGTACAATGAGAATCGTAACTGTGTGTGTGTGTGCATGCGTGTAAGCGAAAATAAAGCAACGATGAACCGATCGGCACAACTGGGAGGAAGGGGAATTAAGGGAAGATGGAGACACAGTCATATCCATAATAAAACACTGCAGAGAATTTCTATAATAGCTAATCGAGGGAACAGATTCCAACAGCTTTCAGAGGGCTCGGGGCACAAGCAGCTGCCACTCAAATGGTGTTCTGAAATATGAAATGATCTAAATTGTTAAATGGGTATCTAGCTCAGTCAGCACATTTGCAGAATGAGATTCTGAGGCTTAGGACGCTGTGATTTCGAGATGTCATGCATTTGCTCAGCCCAACATTAAATAGCTGGACTGGGCAGCAGGAATCCAAGAACGCTCTCCCTAGCAAATCCAGAGAGTAAAAGTCTCTCCACCTGCCAAATGCGACCCATGTCCCTTTCCCAAGGTCAGGAAACAAACTCCGATGAGGAAGAAAGAACCTATTACATCGTCAGGGACAGGCAGACTTCAGAGCTCATCTGTGGGCCGGTATTTGTGATTCCTACATACTGACTGGTGCTGTGGGTGCAATTCCACCATCAGCCACAAGGGCTAAAAGGCCGCCTCAGCTTACTGCTCCACCAGGTTCCAGAATGCCCAGTAATTTATAGCCTGTCACCCAGAGTTTCCGTGGGAAACATCTCAGGGCTCTGAGATACGTGCGTTTCATCTGACATGCTTTTTATCTTCTGTCTGCCTGACGTTCTTTCCTTGCCCTTTATTTGTCACTCAGGCTCATCATATTCATTATCATTACTAAGTCGCCTTGTACCTAGTCGGCTTATTTGCCAGGACCCACCCTGATTCTCTGTGGTCATAAACACTGTATTTGTAACTATTTATCTCTGTTGTTTAGGGAAGAGTATCAGGCAGGCAGAACAGTCTGTTCTGAAGAGGGCAAGAATACGGTGTGTTCTTGAGACGTTCTGTAGGGCACTGTCTGTAGGGTAAGGGGCAGGTGAGGGGGGCAGGGGCTGGAGTCTTCTGGGTCTCATGGGCTCTGACAGGAGTATGCTGCTTTGTTCCATAAATAAGGTAAAGCCCTTGCAGAGTTTTAAGTAGAGCGAGCTATGATGCACTATCTTTTTAAAATGCATTCCTTGGTGAGGGAGAGGGTGGGAGGTAGAGGAGGGGTGGGGAAGAAGGATGTGGCTAGCAGAGCACCAGGAGGGGTCCTGGCCACGATGGAAATGCCGTGGACCTCAACTCTGTCACTGTCACTGCCCCCGCTGTGATGAACTATAATTTTGTGGGAAACTGGGTAACATCAGATCTCTATTAATTTTCATTTTAAAAAAAGATATTACTTCTTTTTAGAGAGAGAAAAGAGGAGGGAGAAAGAGAGGGAGAGAAACATTGATGTGAGAAACACTGATGGTTGCCTCTCACACGCCCCTAACCAGAGACCTGACCTGCAACCCAGACACGTGCCCTGACCGGGAATTGAACTGGTGAACCTTCCGTTTGACCCTTCAGTTCACAGGACAATGACCAACCCACTGAGCCACACCAGTGAGGGTTCTCTCTACTATTTCTTGCAACCGCATGAGAATCTACAAAGACCTCAAAATAAGCTTAATTAAAAAAAATGTCTCCTGGTCTCAACTTGGAGAGTGTATGAGAGGGGGTAAGGGTGGGAGAAGGTAGACCAATTATGAAGCGACTCCAAGCCATCCACGAGCTGCTGGGCCCTGGACTAGGGAGGCAGGTGAGAGGAGTGGATTAATTCCAGCTGCATCTGGAAAGTGCTGTGGAGAGACTCACTGAGGGGCCTTACATGGGAGGTGAAGAAGAGGAAAAAGCACAGAATGGCTCCCAGGTTCCTGCCTGCAGCAGGCAGGTGGACTCTGGCCTCTTTCACTGAGACAGGACACGAAGGAAGAGGAGCAGGGTTCATGGCCGTGGCAGCGGTGGAGGGGAGGCCAGCTCCTGTTTTGGCAGCTTAAGTTTAAGGAGCCAATGAACTACCCAGATGGAGATTCTGAATGAGCATTTGAAA
This sequence comes from Sturnira hondurensis, assembly GCF_014824575.4. NCBI lineage: Eukaryota > Metazoa > Chordata > Mammalia > Chiroptera > Phyllostomidae > Sturnira > Sturnira hondurensis. Next base: position 6,004,208 of record NW_028074503.1, read on the forward strand.
ACACAGTCACCTTAAAACACAACTAAAAGTGAAATCCTGCCCACCCCGCCCCTCCCATCATCCCCTTTCCCAACTCCAAGGCCTTCCTTTTAGGAAAACTTGGGTTGGTAAGAAAACATCAGCCACCTCCCTTGCCCCCATATCACCTTCAACCCTTTTCTCTCCACTCACTTAATTGCTCTCCCACAAAGGACAAAGTCCAGACCTGACTGGTGAGCGCCTGACATGGGTCACGCCAGGTTTGATTAGTGGGGCCTGAGCCCCTGCCCACGATCAGCAGACCCTGTCCAGACAGAAGGCCCCTTGTGTCTCCAGGTGAGGCCAGTGCCTACTTGCTAGAAACAGTCCTACTTTCTTCCTAGCCCCCTGTTCCACCTGCAGCTGGCGTGTGAAGCGGCCTGCTGTCCTCGACTCTGCAACTGGTGGACTCAGCAGCCTCAGGGCCTGTCGGCTAAATGCACTGGCTCTCTCGGCAGTGCAGCTCGAGCAGGTGTGTCCCCGGGTGTCAGACTGAGGACTGGAGGTAGAGGACTTCACTTTGGCCTTTGCATAAGATGCTTGCCGGATGAATGAAGTGGCATCAGGGGAAGAAAGAGGTCTGAATGTTGGCATGGAAAGAAACAGTATACAGTCCAGGGGTCCACAACCCCTGGGGGACAGTTAGGAACTGGCCATAAAGCAGGAGGGAGGCGGCGGTCCATTAGGAACTGGCCTGTGGTCCATTAGGAACCGGCCATGAAGCAGGAGGGGGGCGGTGGGAGAGTGAATGGAGCTTCGTTTGCACTCCCCCCCGAGTGCCTCCAGTCTCCCTCTGCTACGCCTGTCTGGGGAAAAACTGTCTCCCATGAAACTGGTCCCTGGTGCCAAAAAGGTTGGGAACCCCTGGACACAGTAAATAGAAGATTACCCTTGAAAACCTTCCAGGGAGGCATCATATTAGAAACAGACCCTCAGTATATTTTCCTTCCTGAGTGGGAAGAGATCATCATTGATGAAGTAGCGACTTTAGCTTAGGAGCCACGCTGCACAAGCCAACTTCATATGTCTTTTAATCCTGGAATGGTGCCCAGTCAGCACCGGGAGATGCACGCTCTTCGAGGGGCTCTGGGACCCGCCACTGACTGAGGAGAGCAGGGTCTCCAGTCTTCCTCAGGCTCATTCCAGGGCTGCAGGGGGCTGCACATGCTAGTCGCAGTTATTTCTCTCCTTTTCTTGCCCAATGTATATAGTTGCTTTCATGTAAGATAACTGTATACACAATATCGCTCTTCTATATTCTTTTCCATTTGGCTAGTCACCCTTTTGTTGCTCAAAATCTTGAAGGAGAGGATGAATGAAAGGCTTCCTGAGCCCTTAATTAATTTGGGGTCTATTCTCCCCAATCTTTTTTATTCACTTATACATACATGTAGGGGACCGGTTCGTTTTAGTCTGGCCAATGTGACTCAGCTCTGTATGGAAAACCTACAGAAGCGAGGTGGTGGGCAGGAGCCAGACCTTCAAACTGAGTTTTCCTGTGGGAATCAGGCCTAGAAAATGCATACAGACTATTATGGCTTGCTCTTGCTAAAACCCCATCACCCTGGACTAAAACAACAAATATGTATTGTCTATCTTCAAGGTAATTTCCAAAGCCTGTGTAAATTTTCCCAAGGACAAAGCTAATCAGCTCATCGCCATTCCCCTCTGCATGTTATTTTTCATTTCCTTGATTGTACCTAAAATGTAGACAATAATATTCTATGTAATAAATAAATCTTTTTCTGATGTAAGACCCGAGGAAAACAATAAAAGCCTGTCTATGCAAGCGTCGAGGCGCTCTCCCACTGAGAGTGGCTGAGGCACCCATAGGCACTTTCCCCTTGAGAGAGTAGCCGTGCTGTTCCCTTTTTCTCCACAGGATTGTTGTTGTCTGTGTATTTATTCTCATCATCAGCCACAACAGGTGGACTCTGCCGCACACACATGCACAAATTTTTTACATAAATAAAAACGTACTAGCCCTGGCTGGCGTGGCTCAGTGGATTGAGCTCCAGCCTGAAAATCAAAGGGTCACCGGTTTGATTCACATGCCTCGGGTGCAGGCCAGGTTACTGGTAGAGGGCACACGAGAGGCAACCACACATTGATGTTTCTCTCTCTTTCACGTAAAAAAAAAAGAACACACTACATATATTTTGAACTTAATATTTTTGCTGAATGATAAAATTGTGATTTTTGCCCCCCCAGACCAACAGATATAGGGCTACCACATTCTTTTACACTATCCCTGAGAATGGACATCTGGTAATATTCGTGCCCATCTGCCAGTGTAGAACATTTTCTAGCTGGGTCCGGCTTTTACTACTGCAAATATGGCCACAATGAACATCCTGTGTGCATATATTTTTGCATATATATGTGGACATGTCAAGAAGATAAATAACAGAAAAGAAATTGCTAGCTCAAAGAGTATGTACCATTAAAAATTTAAAAATTACTGCTGAACTGCCTTCAAAAATGTTTAATTTTTACTCCCACCACACTGTAAATTTTCCAAGACTGTATATTATCAATTAAATTTTTTTTTTTTTTGCCAATCTGATGGATTAAAAACAGGTGTCTCATTTAGGTTTTGTTTCTCTGATACTAGAAAGATTGAATATCTTCTCAAATGTTTATTGGCAATTTCGATTTTTTACTTTAGGAACTTTTTGCTATATTTAAAAGTGTTTTCATCAGGTTGTTTGCATATTTCTCGTAGATTTTTAGGAGCTCTTTTATGATTGATATTGACCTTCTGTTGCAAATATTTCTTCCAGTCTGACACTTGTCTTTTGTTAATATATAGTATCTTTAATTAATTTATTTTTTCCAATTTTTTATTTAATTCTTTTTCAAGTACAGTTTTCTGTCTATTACTCCCATCCTATCCCACCCCCTAGTATCTTTAATTTAAAAAAAGTCTTGACGGATACCTTCTGGGTACTAAGTCTTGCTTAGATAGGCCCCCTCTGACTCAAAATTGTACCTTTAGAAATTCCTTTATAGTTTTTCTAATACCTTTTTTAAAAAAGATGTTATTTATTTATTTTTTAGAGAGGGGGAGGAAAAGAAAAAGAGAGGGAGAGAAACATCAATGTGTGGTTGCCTCTCACGCGCCCTCTATTTGGGACCTGGCCTGCAACCCAGAATCATGCCCTAGACTGGGAATTGAACTGGCAATGCTTTGATTCACAGACCAGTACTCAACCGTTGAGCCACACCAGCCAGGGCTATTTTTTTCTAACACTTTCATAGCTTTAATTTTCATGTTTATTTCTAGGATATTTGTGAACTTATGAGGCAGGACTCTGACTTTACATTTTTTCCGAATGTCTTTATGCTTATTGTCTCAGTGCCAATTACTGATGATTTCTTTCTTTTCCTGCCTTTACAACATGTCAAATTCCTATATACACACATTTGCCTCTGGACTCTGTTCTTCTCCCCTGCTGTATCCGTAAATCTTAGCCCCATCAGGATCCCACTTTTTACTGACTACTGCCCTAAAGTACGTTTTGACATCTGGCAGAACACAGTCACCGCTGCCCATGACTACTACCATTATCTCCACTTACAATAACTGACTTAGCTATTCTTAAGCATTTTGTCTTTTACAAAAACTTTACAAATGAATCATATTTCATTTTAAAAAATACCTGTGACTAATATGGGCTTGCACTGACTAGGGAGAGTAATTTGGGGACAGCGGCATCTTAACAACATGGAGGTCTCCCACCCAGGGACATAGATGGTCCCTTCATTTATTCGACTCTTCTTTTATGCTCGTACACAACCGTTTGCAGTTTTCTTAATCAGGCTTTGTGTTTTGCTTGCTAGGTTTACTCCTAGGTATTACAGTTTTTGTTGTTACTGTGGGTGGTATTTTTTCCTTTATATCTTATAATTGGCTCTTGCTATTTTACAGAAAAGCTATTGATCGTAATATATTGATCCTGAATTTAGATGCTTTAATGAGTTCATTATTAGTTCTATTCACATTTAGTTGATTCTTTAGAAACTTCTATTTAGAGAGGTATTAACAGCTGTATTTGATTACATTTTTATCTATTCTCTTCTAATTAACACTTCCTATTTGTTCTTCTTATCTAATTCCACTGCCCATATTTGCCAGTGTAATGAGGGACTAACTTTAACACTAGGTACTAACTTTAAAGAGAAGAATTCTAAAACTTTACTGCTAAGTAAGTGTTTCCTTTAAATTTCTCAGAGAAAACGTCTTTATTAAGCCAAGGAGATTTTTTTTTTATTCTCTGTCTCATTAAGACTTATCAGAAATAAGCTATGCATTTAACCAACTTATTTTCAATGGGTTAAAACGAATTTTAATTCAGTTCTCTATATGAAAAGCAGTCCTCTTTCGCTCATGTAAAACTTTAATGACCATGAACTCTATTTCAGGAAGAAAGTATAATGAAGTCAGAGACCTCTGATGCCATTTGACTTGGTATCTATTAAAAATGTAGAATTAGAAATATTTGTGGGGGAGTACATCAAGACAAATCATATACTTATGCTATCGGTAATTTAACATGAATCCCTCACCTTGAAATCATCGGGAATGAGGAGTTTTGATGTTCGTAGAAAATTCAAGATATATCTGAACATCTGTCCATCTCTGTCAATGAAATAGTGCTGTTTGAGACTGTCCAAAACAATGGGCTCTGTACCATCAAAAAGTCTTCCGATTCTGTGACAGAAAAGAGGGAACAGTGAAGACAATTAGAATCAGTTGTGCAGCCACTAAAACTAAGAGCTACCATTTTGTGTCGCTGTCGAAGGTAGCAGTGTTGAAGACGGCAGGCAGGAAAAATTACCCGTTAAGTAGCTATGGTTCTTTGAGAAGTTCTGGTCCCTGCTTGATAAATATCTCAGGACCAGGCAATTCAAAGTAGTCTCAGACTTTCTCAAGTAAATTCTTTTAGTCACTGTCTTTCACCCGTAAAGAAAATGTTCCTGTCGTGGTGATTACGGCTAAAAGTTGTCAGTGTAATGGCAGATCAAGTCTTTCCCCTGTGTTACGTAAGGCGGCCTTTTCTGCACTTAAAAACGTTATTGTTCCAAAATGCCTTTCAAATGAGTTTTTAAAAAATGAATTTGGTTTTTAAGAATCTGTTTTCTGAGCTTTCCCCACCCATGACTCCCAAACTTTCCAAAAACAGAATACCTCTACACTAACACCTACATTTAATGATAAAAAAGAATAATTGAAAAATATCACTCATTTAGGAGAATACGTTTTCCATTAACAACATACAGTCTAATTTCTTAGGTCTCAGCAAAAATCACCTGTAACAGCCAGGTAGCATTATAAAAAATACATATTTGACCACCCCCCAAATACAATAAAAAAATACATCAGACCACCCAAAAATATGACCTAGGGTCTGAAACATAAGTGACTACGGGTCATTTTGAACAACAGCAATCCATATGTTTTTCCCATTTGTAGAGTAAACATTTGAACAGTGTGCTACAGTCAAAGCATATTGCATTCACTATCGTTTAACTCTTTAAAGAAGGCTGAACCTAGATACTTCAGTATATATTCAGTTAAGAGAAAGTGGCCACATCTATACTACAAGAAAGTAAAGGACTGGCTAATTACAATGAAAGTAATTATAAAAATAAATAAAAATAAATAAAAATGTTAAGGCTTTTTTTTTGCTTTTCATTAACAGTGTAGGCAGAAAATGGCTCCATTTTTTTTTTATGAAAAGCTTTTGTGGAACTCATATCTTTGATTTGGAATATCGTCTTACTGCTTTGAAGCTGATTTTGAACTCAGACATTTTCAATCTTATGTTGAAATGGGAGAGATGTAACAGTAGATCAGTAATTCCACCAATTAAAATACAACAAACAAAAAGGAAAGCTGCTCCAGTCCCTCCCTCTCTCCCAAGAAAGGCATGTGACTTTCTGTTTCAATAAATATCTCTCAATATAATTAGAAAATTCTTGTCCTACTTGAAAGTAGTAAATGCAAAGAAGAAATAAACTAATTATGGTCAGGTCACATATGTTTTTCTCAGCTAATGTACTTCATCCAACTTTCCATGAATTGAGGGTGATTAACCAGGGTGTGGATTACAACCATCCCAGGATTGCTGCAATGCATTCTACCTTGTCATTCATTCCTCATTACCACATCAATCAAACAGTAAGCTACGTGAAAAAGAGGCAGTGAAACTAAAATACACTTAGTCACTTATTTATAGTGTTTCCAGGATGGGAAAAAATGAGACTGGTTTGACTATTATTAAAACACTTTACCCTTTACTGGGAATCACAAATTTACAGTAACAGAGAAAGAAAAGGGAGCTATATTTAATAAGTGCTTTCCAGATACTTTCCACTATCCTTAGCATCTTATATTTGTAACAAAACCTTCTTTTAAAGATGAAGAAATAGGCTCAAAATGATGAATAACTTGCCCAACTAGCTAAGTAGCACGGGGGATTTGTGCACGGTCTGTTTGATCTTAAAGGGGCCTCCTAACAATGACTGGAATGAAAAGAATTACCACCACCTAATGAAAGCTTTTGGTCTAGCATTTTTATTTCTATCTTATATTTGTTCAGCAAGAGCTTTATAATGAAACACAAGCAGGTATAATAATAATAATTATTATTATTGCCTGGAAAAATTAGTATCAGTGATTGCAAATCATTTTAGTAAAGAGATAAACAGTAAATATTTTATTCTTAAATAAGCCTTATTTACACGTACATGCTCATTCCCCAAATCTAGACTTGATGTCCGCTGGCACACGAGTGATTACTGAGGCTCCGTGGAGGGGACAAGTGAAGCAGGGACTGTATGGGGAGTGGATGAGGCTCGGCCAGGTACTGGCTGTCATCTGGGTGAAATAACTTCTCTGACTCCATTTCTGTTATAAAATTGCCTGTTTCTTCTACAAAGTTGCACTGACTTTTTCTTGGAGTTGATGAAAGTATCAAATAGGGTCATGGCTGCTCAAAGAGAGTACAGCAACAGGGGGTATCCCGAAGTAAACAAAAATTCCCGTGAAAACAGTTTTTAGAAGACTGCAGGCACTAGAAAAACATGGGATTTAAGGAGTAAAAGAACAATCTTACCACAGTGTATTGCTATAGTTTTCTAAGATAGGAGAGACCAGCTGCCTGAACAGTTTCTAGGATGCCAAAACAAAACACAACGAAAACCATCTCTGGCAGATAGAGGAAATTGGGCATAGTTGCAGCCAGAAGAACCTTCCCATCTTAGATGGAATGGGAGAAGATGAGAAGGACAGAGCAGGAGGGAAATCTGAGAAAAGGCCAAAAGCAGTGAGAGGTGGGGGCAGGCGGGGGTGAGCAGAGAGGTGGCGGGTAGCTTCTGCGCAAGATACTGGGAGAAGAGGAGCCTCCAGGCATAATCACTTAAGGAAAAAGGGTGCCACAAGCTGAGGAGGAAAGACTGGACTCCCCCAGACAGGTCAGAACCCCAAGCCGGGCGGTGGCCTGGTGTGCGGAGCTGCGAGGGCCCGGAACCTGCCGAGACCCTGGAACCTTCCTCGTGAGCTCACAGCACGCGGGGAAGATGAGCTGCGGACCACAAGGCCGGAAGATGGTGGGGAAAGGCCTCTGGCCTCCTGCTCAGGGGAGAAACAACTGTGTGGGCAATGTGGGAGGTGAGGGGGAACGGCTGTGAGGAGAAGAACTGAAAGGCTTGGAAGGCAGAGCCTGAGGGCCTTGCCTGCCGCACATTCCTGACTCAGGTGACAGACCTCTCCGAGAGGAGAGAGTCCCCACATTTGAGGCAACAAACGCCAGCAATAATCAAAGAAAACACAGCGGTGCCGATTCTCTAGGGTCCTAAAATCAATGTGAAAGGCAGGGCTGTGTCAATGATCATAAAAAGGAGCCCCGGGTGGGTTTTGAGATTGGGCTGAATGTGCAGTGGAAACCATTGTTTGGCTAAGCAGATAAAGGGGAAAATCGACCCAGGCTGTATTTCTTGTGGACGTAAGAATGGATGTACAAATCAAAACTGCAGTGATTTCTAAACCCTGTTGCCTGAAAACCGTGTGGAACTGATTACTAACCTTGGAGAACATTCCTGGTTTTCAACTGACCAAGGCCAAGCTGGCTCTGGAAGATGTATCATTGTTTTGTTGTTGTTTTTTAAACACTCGTTGAACCATGTGGCGATGTTGAGGGAACACTTCCTCCCACAATTTCATTTTTTTAACATTTATTTTGGACATTTTCAAACTTATGCCAAAGCAGAGAAAATAATATAACACAGTGCCATGTGCCCACCCAGTTTCAAAAGCCATCAACTCTTGGCCAGTCTTGTCTTACCTTATACTTCCATGCCTCCTTCTTCCCACTGGGATTTATGAAGTAAACTCCAAACATTTGTCATTTTACTTGTAAATATTTCATTGACTGCTAAGATTATAAAAGTTCACTAAAACTAAACAGATAATGACATGTATTCCTCTTTCTTGCTTTCTAATATTACCACACTGTTGATTATTCTTGTTTATGGCGCAAATAATGCAGAACCAGATCCCCGAGGAAATGAAACTCCTTTGGACAGAAAGTAAGTCTGGTTCCCCACCATAGCTCTCTGCTCTCTGGTAGGAAAGAATGGTCTTTAATGAAATGAAAAGAAATGACAGTGCAAGGGTAGGGCCTCCTTTACCTGGCTCAGTGTGAATCAGTCACTAAGGATTTCTTTTTTCTTGCATATTCATTCATTTATAGGTTCTGGTTTCTCTAATTTACTGTGACTCCGTTTTTTTTTTTAAGAATTTCTTTTACTTTCTTTATAGTGCAGTCATTCAGTTATTGATTCATTCTTTATTCACTGAGCCTGACCTTGAGAAGGAGAGGGTACACAGTCGTGAATAAGCCACCTTCCTTGCTTTCGTGGAATTTAACAGTCTGGGGGGTGGGAATCACGGCAAGTGTAGTGTGATGGCATGTGTCACTGGGTGTGTAGAGAGAGCTAGGGTTTTGAGGAGGCAGGGAAGGAAGAAAAAGTTCACGGGAGACCTGAAGGATGAGCAGAAGTTGGCCAAGTACAGAGGGGAGGTAAGACTGGCTAAGAAAGGAGAGGGGTAGGGAAGATACAAAGGCTTGCAGCTGGAAAAAGTCTGGCATGTGATTACTCTCTACTAGGCTGCAGAATCAGGTCAACTGAAAACCGAGGCTGGGGAAGCAGAAGCCAGATCATGAAGAGCTGTATCAGCCAGGTCAAGGACTTGGTTTCGAGGGTGATGGGGACTGATGCCAGGCTACGTTCTCAGCAATGTCAAGGAGAAGAACAAATTTAGAAGTGAAACCAAATTGAAATACCATATCTGAAATCACATCTCACAGATGCAGCTTGTGGCTTCTCCACATCCTGTCTCCTTTGTACGGCCTAGACTGTGTCATTTGCATAGAGCACTGCAGGTTCTTAACCCTGGCTAGAGGATGGAGTCATCTGGGGGCCTTTTAAAAAATACTGATGCTGCAGCCAGATATTCTGAGGTTAGGGATGGGGTCCCCGTGTCTGTCTGCATTCTAAAAACTCCCCAAATAAGCGTAATGAAGAGTTGGACTGAGAACCAGTGCAGATGAGGGTGAGCAGAGAGACTAAAGAGGAGCAAGTCAACATCATCCCCTTGAGATGCTTTCAGTTAGTCATTCTGACAAAAGTGTGGTTGGCCATTTACGAAGAACTGTCACAGCACTTTTTAAATAGCCAAGGCACTTTCGGAAGTGAGAGATCTCCAGGATGACCTGGTTCAGCCTCCCGTTTCACAAACGGAGAAACAGCTCCAAATATGTAATGCTCAAGGATGCACAGCTGGCTAGACACAGAGCTGGCTCTAATGCCACCATGCTGCCCTTGGTCAGCGGACAGTCCCATTCAAGCCTGTGCAGGACAACTGCCCCAATGCTAGTTACTATTTATTGAATAGCATTATGGGCCAAAGAATGAGCTGGCTCTTTGATGGGCTTTATCTTGTTTTATTCTCACAGTGATCCTGTGAGGTAGCCACCACATTCCCATTACACAGACAAGGAAAATGAAGCCCAGTACGGTTGTCAGGTGGCTTAGATTTCAACCTGGGTTTGATGGTAAAGCCTGTGCTCTTGACCACTAACTACACTGCTTTTTTTTTTTGTTTCTAATTTCAAAAATATAACACAGCAGCAAAAACAAGACAACAGCTAAACAACTTCCCTTGTGAACTGCACCGTTTTTATACTTCAGTAGGGTTTGCCAATGTATGTTATCCCAAGCAAGTTTAGTTATATATGCTTTGTAGGGAAACTAATTTACCTGATAAATGGGATGTAAAAAGTTGAGGCTCAGGGACTTGGTGTACTTGGGGTCTGGGTACACTGAGAAGATACCACGAGCTGAACCAAATCAAAACACCCCAAGACTTCAGAGGTCACATTCAAACAGTTTGTATAACTGTGACGTGTGTGACCAGGGATGGAGAAGTGAGGATTCTCAGGACAATGAAAACCTCCTCTGGGGAGAAGAATACACATGAGGTTCCAACTCTTTATCTTGAGCTCTTGTATTCCATTATGTGCCATGTCACACTCCATTTAATCCTGACAAACCCCTGTGGGATTTGTCACTTTACAACTAAGAATATTTCACTTAAAGAGGCTTCCAACCCTTTGGAGGCGCCACACTCCCAAGCCTCCTAACACACCCCATCCTCCTAAGCTGCCTAAACACAATGTCCGTCCAGCCCCATGGTATGTTACATGACACCAGGCCCTGCTTTCCCAGAGGCAAGGGTTAATCCTTTCAACTCTGCAGAGCTGGTGCACACATGGTAATTACACAGGGAGGGAGGCTGTTAACAGAAGGGCTCATCTGCACTGCCCCAGGGAAGTGGCCAAGACTCTACCCAGGGGTGGGGTTGGGAGTGAAGTGCCAGAGACAGGCTCAGGGATCACGATGGTGAGAAAAGGGCGGGACACGGAGTGTAGGGCCTTTCCCCCTGCGGGCTCTCCTTGGCCAAGAAATGCCCTCTTTCTCCATCTCTGGGTGTTTCAAGCCATGGGAAATACCATTTGGACTTAAGAAGAAGATTTATTTGCATTTCTGGTCCAGATTTATTTTGCTGAGCCATTCAGGGGCAACTTCCAAACTAGTTCTTTAGCACAACTTTTCAGGGATATTTTTAAATTATAAAGGTGACACCTACTCATTGTTGAAAATTAGAAAAGTATGGAGGATGAGGAAACAGTAAAACTGATAAACAATCTGCCATAAGTCCACCAACCAGAAGGGCATTACATAAAAAAAAAATCCAAGTTAAAGAGTATTTTTCCATGGAATAATTTTGTTTTCAGAAGCAGTTGTAGCTTTGTACATTTTTCTGTCTAACTAATCCAAGTTAGTAGATTCCCAATTAAGTTTCTGTCCTAATATTTGAAAGCTAAGGAGGATGGCGAATGGGGTTAGAGGGCTGGGTGAGGGCAGGCATGTTTGTGCACAGACAATTGTGTGTGCATGAGAGTGAGAGGTGTGCGGAGAGCTGTCACTGTAGGTAGAACCTGGACTCAGAATAGCAGGGAGGGAGGGAGGTATGGCCAGAGGGGACAGCATTGCAGCCACTGGAGGCCTTTTCCTCTTTTCTGTTGAGACGCAAAAGGAAGGAAACAAAATGGGTGAGTGGAAAGAGAAATGCTAAGTTCATAGCTGAAACTTTATAATTTAAAAAAAGATTTTATTTACTTATTTTTAGAGATAGGGGAAGGGGGGGAAGAGAGAGAGAAACATTAATCAGTTGCCCCTCACAGGCCCCCAGCGGGGAACAGAACCCAAGCATATGCCCTGATTGGGAATCGAACCGGTGATCTTTACCTTTGTAGAATGACACCCAACCTGCTGAGCCATGCTGCCCAGGGTCATATTTGAAAACTTTTAAGAATATGATGGTTCATACTGTTTTTTCTCTCTCTCTCTCTCTATATATATATATTTTAAATGCCCATAATAAATTTTTTTCTATTTTAAAAAGGAAATGCTATGCCAGACATAATTTTAATGTAAAAAAATAAAAAGAAACCATCAGTCAACTTACTATTTTAAAAGTCTGAATGATCATAAACAGCATTTACTTTGATTAAAGTATTACAACTCTTTTAAAAAGTCAGGAATAATTCTTTACAGGTTCCACACTTGGGAAATTTCATCTATATTTTATGAACACAGATAAAAAAACTAATTCAGAGCTTGTTAGAGAAATGGATAAAAGTAATTTAAGAGAAGGGAGACAACAGCTTCTAAGTAAAAACAAACAAAACAAATTACATCTACTTATGGGGAAGTAATGTTTCCAGTATGTTCCCTGAGGCAGCATCATTTTCTTAAATGATGTACAGAATTGAAGAAAGTAGGGGAGAAAGGAAAGGCAAGTCTAAAATACGAGGAAAAATCTGACAGCAAAAACAACTCCAGACTTGGCGTTTTGGAGAACTGCTTACTGAAGGTGACACCGATGGCCGGTGGGGGCCCAGAGCCACTTGGGACTGCCAGTCCTGCAGGAATCCCCGGGGTCCTCCCATGGCTCTGGCTAGAGACTTTTTTTTAATTAGCAAAGTTATACTGTTCACTATGAAGAATGTATTATTATAATTAACCCGATTAAAAAAACACCAGCATTTACACCAGTAAACTTTTAATTTTTGAATTTATTGACTGTCTACCATGTTCCTGGTGCGCTGCCTTTACGATCACACAGTCCCACTGGGAGCCATTCAGGACAGAGGAGAAGACCTAGCCAGCCTGGGGCTGGTAGGAAGGCTTCCTGCAGGAAGGGATGCCTGGGCAGGGCTACAACAATCACTAGGTGTAAGAAAAAGGGCACACAGGGGCTTGGAGAAGGGATTCTGGCAAGAAAGAACATGAGGGGGGAGGTGGGGACACAGCAAGTGAAGAGCATCTCTCTCAAAAGTGTTGACCTCAGCAGAGCCTGTAAGGGCTCCATTATTCACACGAGCTTAGGTAGGGAGCTTTCAGTGATGTCTTAGGAGCCCCTGGCACAATCAGCTTGGAAACTCAAGAGACCTGGGTTTGAATCCTGGCTTTACATCTTTAAGACTAAATCAGTTTGAGTTTTGATTTTGTCATCTGAGAAATGAGATACTCTAGAGCTAAGTGACTCTAGAATAAGTGACTGTCCAATAAAAGCTACATTTACTGAGTGTTCACTACGGGTAGGATATGGTACTGAGTCTTCACAACAACTCTCCCAGGTAAATACTATCATCCCCATCGTACAGAGGAAGACGCTGCAGCCAACTAATTAACACCGGGGCCAGAATTAACCATCGGGGACTGCTGAGCCAGCGGGGAGCCACACCCTCACAGCCCAGTGACTCCCTTACTGCTCCTCCTTAAACACTGTGCCCGCCTGGCACGGGATCAGTAAACGCTGACAGTCTCACCCTCTGAAGAGTGTGTGCTATGCCGAAATGTAGTTCTGACTGCAAATACAATCCTGCTATGCATCTGGAATTGGAAGGAAACTTTTAAGATTACCTAGCCCTGCCCTTGGGTTTGAGCAAATGCCTGCTTGAATATGATTTCCAGGGGAAAGGACCACTTTTCTAAGATTGTCCAGGATCAGATGGTCATAATCTCCCTTGGGAGCCCACTTCAGTATTTTCGGCTCCAGTGGTTTCTGCTGAGGTTCCCTCCTGCTTTCTTTTGGGGCATCAAGCACACACATGCACAGGAGCCTACCCTGTAGCCCACCTCCGCCCGCCTCCCAATAGTCTCTCTATAGTTGAAGGAATTTCTGACAAACTCTATTTTCCTCCTGATTTGAAACTCTAGAAAAATTTTTCCATTACTAATTACTATTTGGAGAAAAATACAATAGCTAACATTTTTTTTGAGTTTGTATTAGAAATTCTGCTGAGTTTACAGATGATTTGATTTAACGCTCACAACAACTCTGTGAAGTATTTACACATAACATTGTGATTTTACTGATGGAGAAACCAAGGTGCAGAGCCATCAGATAACTTGTCAAGGGTTGCCAGTGCAGTCTGTGCAGTTGCCACTGCAGAGCTATGCAGTCTCTCTGTCCCCAAGAGCGAAGGCCAGCCTTGCACGCTGTCCCTGACTCCTAGGATCCATCTGCCCCAGACCCCCCAGCTCCCTTCTAGCTCTAGCACCTCCGGCCCATCTTTCTTGCAGCTGCACTCCACTTCCTGTTTGATAATTTCTTGTCACGTACACTCTTCAACACGCGTTCCCACTGAATTTACTGTTTCTGAGTAACTGATCTTACTCTTGGGCTTTTGAGTATCACCAGCCCTACGTATTGAACCAGTGCCTTCCTATCTGACGACACATTCCTGACTCCTCTTCCATCTGTGTCATCGATTTAATAAACGGAGCGGACTCTCGGCCCTTCCCCATGACTGCTGCTCTCCCACTGGCCCCACTCTCCGTGGTACTTTGAGATTATCAATGACAACAGGACATGGAACGGAACCTGCCCCATTTCCTTTGGACTTTACTCTCCGAGACTGTCGGGATTTGCTTACGATGTCATAGTAGTCACTCCAAATGAAGGCATCATATTAATTATATGACACCAAGAAAGGACCATGGCAAAGCCGTCTGTCTCTATCTTCAATGTACCAGTTTCTTCTTCCTTGTAATGGGGCCAGAAAGCAGCAGCTTACAGTGCAGTATGTAAATTTTTTGCTTAGTACCTATAAGTGGAAAACCAGAGGCTTAATATAGTGCTTAATAAAAAAGAAAGAAGGCGGCCCTGGCTCAGTGGATTGAGCGCGGGCCTGTGAACCAGAGTATTGCAGTTCGATTTCCAGTCAGGGCACATGCCTGGGTTGCAGGCCAGTTCCTGGCAGGGGACACACGATACCTTGTGTGTCCTTGGCAGAGGCAACCATACATTGATATTTCTCTCCCTCTCTCCTTCCCTTCCCCTCTAAAGATAAATAAATAATAAAAAAATCTTACAAAAAAAAGAAAGAAGAAGAAAAATATAGTTTACCAAGAGGCTAGGTAAATGCTTTTTGGAAACCTAACAGAAGCTGTGTGGAAGGAAACAAATGAAATCTACCCCAGTGCACCTGTGCCGTTCCCACCTGGACACAGACACACACTGCTGACAGCATCCAAGGGTCTTCCAACAGCAACGAGTACCATTCCGATGGCCCAGTATCAAAAGGTGGTTGGACGGGTGAAAATGAATGGATTGTTCTCCCACTGCATGACTTCAGAATGACTAGGAAGCTTAGGAACACTTTCAGAAACTGGGCTTTCTGAGGACAAAGCCAAAGGGAAGGGATCTCGCCACAGGACTGTGCATTATACTCCTTAGAGGAAGGGAGGAAAGCTGAAAAGTGGAGGAGAGTTATATTTATGCAGCTCCAAAAGGATCTAAGTATTTTAAAGAATATATAAAATTATACCACCCTTTCTTCTTTTTTAAAGATTTTATTTATTTATCTTTAGAGGGGAAGGGAAGGAGAGAGGGAGAGAAATATCAATGTATGGTTGCCTCTCGTGAGTCCCCTGCTGGGAACTGGCCTGCAACCCAGGCACGTGCCCTGACTGGGAATCGAACTGCAATACTCTGGTTCACAGGCCCACGCTCAATCCACTGAGCTACACCAGCCAGGGCTAATACACCACCCTTTCACTTAAAAAAAAATGTCTACCTGCTTCTTCAGATCACAATGGATGATGTGCCTCATTGGCTTTATACTCTGAAAAGCTTAATTAACATTTCAAATTTATGTCGAAAGATTATTTAAATAGTCACCAGATCAAAATGACGTGCAAAATATTAAGTATAAATCAGCTCATGATTCAAAGACAACACTCTCGGGTGTGTGAGGTTGGGAAATAACGAAAGCGGCCGCTGACAGCACGTTGCCTCTGGCTGTACCACAGCCAACACTGCGCTGTCGTGGGTGTGTGTCTTGTGTAACCTGGTATAACCGTCGACACCCTTCTGGGGCTCAGGCTTGGTTTATCATAGTTCAAGAATTTACCCAGAGGCACCGAGCCGGTCCCTAGACACGTTGGGCGGTAGGTGTATCTATTGATTTTTCTCCCTATCCCTTTCAACAAAACACAGAACCAAGCCCCAACCTGCAACACATTAAAAAAAAGAAAGAAAGTTTCCCAGCTAATAACAAGAATTCCTCTTTTTTTCTGTTCCTTTTCAGACGGTCATCTCGGGGAGCGGACACATTTCAGTGGTCACTGGGTGCCATTCTCTCCCATTCTTGTTGTACCTGTCACTTCGTTTGGAAATCCTGTGTGACAAGTGCACTAAAGCCAAATCTCAGTTTGCCAATGAACACTTCTGCTACGTTTTAAAAATCGACATAAAAGACTACACGTGGCTTCTTCAAGGGCCCGACAGGACCTGTACTTGGGAAAACTGTGCCGTCACTGTCTGGTTTTCTGATCGTCAGACATCTTGCCACGGTGAAGAGCAGAATTTTATTCCTATTTAACATGGTGCCTTGGGTTTGCAGGGCTGTTACGAATTTATTCCAGTGCATTTGAATGTGTCCAACAGTTTTCTCTGAATTCCACCCTTCATACCTTCTTGTTCCTTCTGCAATGTATCAGCGGAATGATGTTTTGATAAAGTGCCTTCCTTAGGGCTCCCAAGATTATGGATTACTGGGATACACTTAAAAGATCCTTCTTTTTTCTTTGGTATTGACTGTTTGTGCTGCTTTGAGGCTCGGGAGAGTTTTCATTTTTTAGGTGAGCTCTCAAGCCCTTAGGGCCTTCTAAGCAGTTGCTTAAAAAATCAGTTTTCGGAGGGGCAGCAGGGGCCTCGCCAAGCCTAATGAGGCTGGGTGGGAGTTCTGGAGCGCAGTCAGCTCAAGCCACGAAAACAAGTTCGGGCGAACTCACATTCAACGTTCAGTTACGAAGCCCTCTCCACCTGGCAAGGCTTCCCACTGTCTGAAAGGGGTGGCTGGCGATTAGGCACAGCTGTACTTTATCTCCTGAATATGGGGAACACAATAGGAAAAGTTGCACAAGAGTAAAAATAATCATTACCAACAAGAAAGATAAATAGCAAACAATGTCCTTATGAAGAACACCGGCACGTGCAGCAATGGGAAGCCATTATCCAGTGACAGTACCACTTCCACTGAACTGCCTCTTGGTTAGACTCAGGCCAGCAAATAGCCAGAATAGTTGTGGGGCTGAAATACGGGTTTTTAAAAAATACGTTCTCCTTTAGACGGGATTCCCACCAGACTGGAGTTTCTGGGGATCTGCCTTTGGCACATGAACACATGGAACGTGCACACCTGGTAGGGGACAATGGACTCCTCCCCCTGCACCCACCAATCACACACCCTCCTTTTCCCTCCAGGACCACCCTGGGCCGTTCAGAAGCCCAGCACGTAAAACACCATGCACCCACTTCAGCGTGCGGCTTTGGGGATGAGTTACCGCTACTTTCTATCTCCAGGCAGAATATTGATAATTTATCTGTTTGAGGCTCTACATCCTACATTTCTAATGAAAAGAAATGGCATTTTTAATGGATTATTTATCTACATAATAGACTGACACGTCTGACGGACACGGTGAACCGAGCTTTTCTATGAACACGCCTCCGGTTTCAGTAGAGGGCATCTCTGTGCTCAGTGGGCACCTCAGGCCTCCCTCAGTGTGACTTGCTCAGGGGTTGGTTGTTTTTGTTTCTTTAGGGGGGTCCTCAAAGTGCAAATGCACGTTATACCACCACGAGTTTTGGTCGTGAATAAATGCTTCTGTTTGGAGATTAAGAAGGCAAAAGCTATTTTCTGCACTGGCTTAATAAAAAGGGGTCCCCTCCACTTGAGAATTACTTGCACCCTGTTTTATTCCAGTGAGAACACACCCAGCAGATACCTCACTGCGTTCTGACGCCAGGGAGCTTCCTTGCTGATACAGGGCTTCATATCTAGGTGAAGCAGATCCCAGTGGCTTGGGAAGGTGACATGGGACTAGACAGCACACACAAGGCCAACGCTCTGGGGCGTAACAGTCCCACCCACAAAGCTCTCTACGTGGCCAAAACGCAGTCTGTCTTTTGGAAATTCATCTAAAGTGTCTTAATGTTGGTCCTCACTGGCCATAACGAAGCTCTCAGATGAAGCGCTAAACCTGAAACAGGGTCATGTGACTAACAGAAACTATGGGTTCGAGGGGCCAAAGTCACGAGATGTGGGAGCTGGGTGGTATAAAATAACAATGTCAATTTTAAACCCTTCGGATGAAACTGTTCTTGAGAACACAGTAGACTGTATTTTCCCCATCTTTACCTTGTAAGAGATTACTGTAATCTATGAAATTAACTTCTTAAACAGTAAGTAAAACAGTTTATTATTATAAAAGCTCTTTCTTGCATGATGAGGGGAAGCATGAAAATATGATCAAGAAACAAAAGAGCAAAATAACCTTGGCACAGCTGACACTATTCACGACGGCTCAAAATAAGTGCAGCAGTGTTATTGTCCCAAGTGATAAGACCCAAGCCAGAGTCAATAAGAAAAGCCTTGCTTTAACAGCCTGTCCCCTGCCACACCACAGCTGTCCCACCCTTCTCTGCAAACCAGGCCCCAGCGCTGAGATGCAGGTGGGTTGCCTGGGGTTGATGAAAATGGCAGATCTCCCTCACATCCTGGGAAACAGATTATGTACATGGTGGTCAGAGCCCAGGAACCTGCATTGTCAAGCACCTCCAGGTGACCCCCGATGTGAGGAATTGGGGAGGCGGCACCAGTTGGAGGAAGTACACTGAAGGCAGGTGTTGCCCTTGTGTTAACCTGTTTCCTTGGGCTCTGAGTTGATTTATTCCCTTCTCCTTATTTTTTCCCTTCAGGGAAACTAGGAAATACTTTGTGGGCTTTGCCTTGAGGAAGAAGGATAGAAATCTTTGCTGCCCGGATTGGACTAGGCCCGCTATTACGTCCTGGCGTCAGCCTGGCACCGGATGATTCAAAATGTTTGACTCTCACGCTGCGGCAGCCCGGATCGCAGCAAAACGCACTCCACAACATTCAACGAGTACTCGCCAAGCATTTGCTGCGGGCCACGCACAGTGGGCAAGGTCCTGAAGGCTGCCAGTGGATCTCGTATTGTTAAAAAGCCTAAGGTGTGGATTCAGAAGGCATGTTTTAGCAATGAATTTTAAAAGTCCTTACAGTGATTTTCTGATTGGCACATCCATGTGTTTTATGCACAGGTGTGAACCCCGAGATAGTCTGCTGCCTTGGTGGGCTCTCTGGGGTCTACTGTTCTATTAGCAGTGGGAAAGGAGGTGTCCAGCAGGAAGTGGGTGACTAATGACCCACAGGCCCAGACACCCCCAGTGTGGTTGGCAGCCCTCTGCAACCTGGTGTGGCCCAGGGTGCCTCTTCTCTGGGTAGGCACAGCCTGCTAGGGCCAGCACAGGTCTCTGTCCATTTTGCTAATGATTTTCTCTTGACCGGTACAACCAAGCAGCCATCAGCAAGTGGCAGGGTCACTGTCCAAGGCCAACTTTGTCCCTTGCCGTGGGCAGACTTTATATTGTACACTGGGCTCTGAAAAGAACTTCCTGGAATCCACAGGCAAGTAAGAGCGTGACCCATTTATCCCACTGTCCAGGTCAAGGCAGCGCTTTTTGGACCTTTCAGAGCCATGGCACACAGACCACGGCAGACAACAGAGGCTGCTCCTGGCTGGGGGCTACTGACCCGAGAGCACCAGGTACCCCGGGGGCTGAGGGGGATTGGGTGAAGGCCATCATGAGAATAGAGTGGCTTGAAATATTGTAGGTAGTCTGCCCTCTTGGCTAAAGATCACCTTTAGAACATAGTTCCAGAAGGTGGTAAGATGGACCATGTGGCTGAACACAAGAAGCATTAAAAAAATCCCATGGCCCAGCCCTGCCCCAGACCAATAAAATCGGAACCTTTGTGGGCAGAGCCAGGTTTTTAAATAAGGAGTTCCTGTTGATTCTGCCATGCCCCTGGAGTTGAGAATCACGGGTAAAAAACAGAGACAAACAGGGGCCTGGAATCAACGTGGGAGTCGGAATTCGTGCACTTCCCCATTGGCTGAATACGACTAAACAGGCTGCTTATCTCCTAGGAGTTTCAGTGTTCTCATCTGTAAGCGAAGGTCAATCACAGCCCCCACCTGACAGGCTACATAAAGGAAAACACAGATGATGCACCTGAAGCAGCCTTCACACTTGCTTTCCATTTAAATAAGGGCACTCGATTACTTGCCCTGCATTATTTTGAGGATCCAGCCTCTGTCTGCATCATTCATATGCTAAAGAAGCTTCCGGATGTCCACTCTGTGGCAGGTGCAGTACTGGGTACCAAGAACACAAGAATGACACCAAGTGAGAAAGGGCTATCCAGGGAGAGGGTTTCTGCCTAAGTGAGGCCGAGTCCTTGATAAGTGAGAAGTTTAATAAAAATCAAGACTGTGAGCCACAGTCTCGTCCTGACTTGTGTCCCAGAAGATACCCAGGGTTGTCCTTGCTGTCACTGCTCCACCGTCACAGGCACAGGGACAAAGGTCTGCACACTCACAGTGCCTTCACCTTCCTCCTCCCTGATTAGGACGGGGCTAAGGGGTAAACCAGCCTGTCTGTCGCTGGCCTCCAGGGAACTTCCGTCTGCACCGATTTCAATATCTTTTAATTTTACTTTAGTCAAAACCAAATATAACATGACTGACCAACAAATGAAAATTTAAAGGGTATGTATCAGAACCAGTATTACGGTTAGTATACTAGTGGGGTGACTGGAAGATGATCTGACCTTGAGTCGTCCCACGTTTGTGGCCCAGAGAGTAAACTTCATCACGTATTTCCCTCCCACTGAAATGCAGGTGAATGTATATGGATATACTCATCTGTATTTGCCAACATTAGGAAACAGGAGGTGAATAATGAAACTCAGAATAGGCAATGGACCATAAATGAGGAATGATCTGTAACACTGAAGTGGCAAAAAATCTGCTTCTAAATTTAAACTAAAATGTAAACTAGATTTTTGTCTTGAAAATGTAGATGAACAAATAAAGATGTTTCTGGAAAAACCAAAAGAATGAAATTATCTTTAGGCTTACAATAAGGGCAAACTATCTCCCAAAGTGGGCCTATTTGTTCTGTTACTGTTCTGACTTCCTACTTCACTTTACACTACTTCAAATATTGTTAATTGATTGTTCACTTACTGACTGTCTGTCTCCCCCCCTCCCAAGGAAGCTACAAGAGAGCAGGCTCGTGCTGGCTAGTGCGTTGCCCTAGCCGACGGGGCACGTCGAAATCATCTGAATGAATGAAAGGACGTAACAGGGAAAAGCGACAGGCACTGGAGCGTGGCTGCCCTTGCCTTTGAGTTATGCTCTGTGACAAGGCTTCATGAGTTACCTTACTTTACAAGTTAGGCCTGTTTTGTCCCCAAGTGGCAAAGGAAGTTTGCTGAATGTACCAGAAGCTCAGGAGTGTTTACTGAAGAACTCGCTTTTCAGCATTCAGAAAATTCAGTTTCATCATTAAAAAACAAAGGCTTTTGAAGCTGGTTTCACCTACTCTTTGCCTGTATAACTGAGGAGCAATTTTAGGAAAGCATATTGCCAGACGAAGAGACAGGGAAGAGCAAAATTTCTCCTATCACCCTGAAGAAACTTGCCATTTTTCATTTGCTAGGGGCTTTTCCTCCTTTGAAATTCCTTCGTAAACTGATTTTTTAAAAGATTAACCAATCTTACCAATCAAAATTGTTCACCGTTAGTTACACTGTCCTGATTTTCTGCATTTCCACAGATGTTTTCCCAGCAACAAGGACACACCACTTTGTCTGTCCACACGTGGGGCGACTGTAGCCCCCAGGTTGACTGCTCCTCATCTACAAACCCTGAAACCCATTGTGGGACTTGTTCACTTGGCATATACCTTGACAGATCATCGTGAATTATAAATCATGATGATCTAAGGAACAGGTTAGAACTAAAAGCTTACTATTCGGTGTCACGCAATCATTCTTAATGAAAGCTCAAGGAACTGTTTGGCAAATAGGATGCCTTTATTTTTTGGCTTTTTTGTTGAGAATCTGAAACGTGGGTCTGATGCTCCTGGGCTCGTGTCTAGGGATGGTACTGTGACACTGGAACTGTGAAGTCCCACAGTCACAGCATAGAATCGCCAGCCCTAGCACAGGATCACAGAAAACTCCCTGGGTTGGCACACAGTGGTGGAAACCCCAACGTTAGAATTCAGTTGCCCTGAGAGTGTATGCGCCGATCCCTCGATACTGCTCTCATCCAACTTTCCTCTCAGGCAGGATGGCTGACACATCGGAGTGAAGCAGGAGCCAGATCTCTTCTGGGAAAGTGTCTCCGTCCTCCAGCTCCCACTGCACATACCACACCCCTTGGGTGGCCATGGGTGTCGACGGCAAGGCTGAGTCTCTTGAGTTTTGCAATTACTTCCATATGCCTGTGTGCTTAGTAACTCTGCTGCTATTTAGGAGAGACCAATTTGGCATCTTCTACTCATGTGGGAGTTAACTCACGTACCCGGTTGAAAACACACAAAAGCTCTGTCCAGCAGTCAGATGGATGGCTTGGGATTGTAACACGAGATCTTGTTTTTCACCTCTAGGTCACTGGCTGGCAGTCAGCTCTTTTACCTAAGACCCCTGTCCCATTACCACCCCATAGGCTTAATTAGGAGTATCAGCCCACTTCCTGTTTTTAAAAAGCTCACCATCAGTTTAGCTGTTATTAATACTGATTTTGTTCGAGGTGACAGCAGAGGATTAACCAGACCCATTTTGAGGTCTGACTTGTGCCTACTTTTAAAGCAGTCATAGAATGTGTCTTCAATATCACATGCACATTGGGCTCCAAAGATATTCCAGAGTGTTAACAGTAGATTTTAAGAAGGCCATGTAACTTGGTACCAATCTTAATCACTTATGACAAATTTTTAAGATTTTTTTGTTATCAATGATGTTAACAATGATTTCTGATCAAATATAATAAGCTCTGTCCTTAAAATTTGCAGGGCCAGGTCGAGAGAGTACAGGTGAGGCCCAGCTTCTGTGTATTCAGATCTTTATGATTATAAATCAAGCTGTTAAATAAAATACGTTTTATCTTCTTTGCATATCCACTCAAAATCCCTTTATGAGGGCATAATGTTTTTCTTGACTTTTTATTTTTACTTATTTGTTGTAAAATTATTGCAGATCTGAGCTGAATATTCTTCCTGGTGATCATAACTCAAAACAGCAATCAAAACTGGAGACACGAGGCCCCTCTGTACGGAGTGGCATTCACTACCGGAGTGGGGCGCCTGTCTCAAAATCACTGCCAAAGATGGCTTCCCATTTGACACAAAAGACTGATAAAGACAGGACACATCACTAATGCACGCAAAACTTCAGTTAATGTCAAAATTTCAGTCCCTGAAGCTAAAAAGTACCTGATGATGGAAGTGAGTAACAACGTGAGTGGTTAACCTTGTAGTGAGTTAAAGAAAGTCAACTTGCTTGGTGAATTCCTGCTCAGTCAGGCCTTACAAGCCAAAACAGCACACAGGTGCACACACAGTAGACCCAGGTAACCCTGGTAATTAAAGAAATGAAGATCCAGGTATTTTATTTTGGTGGAATGGCCATTAGTATATCAATGAAATACTCTTTAAGGAAGAGGCCTACATTTTTCTGGAGAAACCATGCACTTTAGTGTTGTTCAAAGCCAGATGGCGAATCAGGATCTCTTAGGAAAACTGCAGAGCTTCCTATTTCATTTGTTTGGGGCAGGGTCTCATGTGGCCTTTTAATGCTTCTGATGTTTACTGGTCCATTGTACCACTTCCTGGGGATGGCATTCTAAGATGGTCTTTAGCCAGGAAGGGGGTAATAGAGACAGAATAAAAAAATCACAGTATTTCAAAATGGGAGTAAAGGCTTTGTGTGGGGCCTTTGATATTACATATTTTAAGATCACGTAATACAAACAAATGAGTACTTTCATACTACGAGTCTGCCCTTGAAATCCTAGAGAACAAAGCTGAGGAAAAGCCCTCCTCCTCTCTGGGCCACACCAAAGAAAGGGTGGGTGGGAGGAACCAGGGTGCTGCTGGGGGGTTGGATGGGGCAGGGAATGCCCCCGCGGGTGAGAGGGCTCACAGTACCTGGAATCTAGAGCACCGGCACTGGAGACACTGTGGTTCTGTGTTCATGGGCACTCTAGCGTCCCGGGCTTCATTCCAAAAGGGTTGCTGATATGCAGGAGCTTTCCCCAGAAGTTGGTAGGAGCACCTGGTATCTATGGGGGGGGGGGGTGAAGAACTATTTCTTTTCTGTAACTTTTTTTAAAAAATAATTTTGGCTTTTTAGTTTTTAGCCCTTTCTTTTTTTTTAGATTTTATTTATTTATCTTCACAGGGGAAGGGAAAGAGAGAGGGAGAGAAATATCAATGTATGGTTGCCTCTCATGAGTCCCCTGCTGGGAACTGGCCTGCAACCCAGGCATGTGCCCTGACTGGGAATCGAACCGCGATCACGTGGTTCACAGGCCCGCGCTCAACCACTGAGCTACACCAGCCAGGGCTTTTTTCTGTAACTTTTTAAAAAGATTCTTATTTATTTATCTTTAGAAGGGAAGGGAAGGAGAGAGAGAGAGAAATATCAGTGTATGGTTGCCTCTCGTGAGTCCCCTGCTGGAAACTGGCCTGCAACCCAGGCATGTGCCCTGACTGGGAATCAAACCGCGATCCTTTGGTTCATAGGCCTGCGCTCAATCCACTGAGTGACACCAGCCAGGGCTTCTTTTCTGTAACTTTGACTACGAAAATTTGTGTGTGGGTCCCGTGAAACTGACGGTTGCTTTGAAATGAATATTTAATTACTTACCAAAAATAAAAACAAACAAACAAAAAAAAACCCAAGAGGGAGCAAAGCAACACACAGCAGTCAATTCAACATCTAAACCAGAATCACCTGCTTCTTTCAAAAACAAGTCTTGACATATGTTTAAAAATATCTCCTAACGATAAAGATGATCTTGGAATGGCTGAGCAGCTCTGGGACAGATGCGGGCATTTAAGATAAGGTGCCAGAAGGTGCAGGTGAGGAATCCCTGAGCCTGTAGTAATTCAGGCAAGAGGCCAGAAGTAAGGCTGTTTCCACCATCTAGGAAATGAGTGAATGAAATATATCTGGAATTTAGAAGGCAGTTTTAAAAGAAGTCATTGCTGAGTTTGGCAGAAGATTGAGTATAAATGCAATCCTCGGTGTTTGGTACGACCATGGAGTGCTTTTTGTAATCAAATGTAATCCTCCCGATAACCTTGTGTTAGGGCATATTTGTGTTGACTTTACAAGAGAGAAGGCAGTCGCTCAGAAATTGGACCTATCTGTGGCCAAACAACTATCGGATAAATGGCGGCATCAACACTGAAAGCTAGGGCTGATGAGCCACAAGTTATTTTTGATGGTGCTCCTGTGATACTGTGACCCACTGGTGACAAGGATGCACAGGGGAAGGTTGGGGAAGGGAGGTGAACAGTTGATCTTTTCTAATGAAGTTGGTGAAAGAAAGATTCAATACGCAATGCACACGTATCAGGTTGTGGGGACGGGTAGAATTAATTTGATTTTTTAAAAAATCTGTGTAGTTTAGCACTGCCCAACAGAAATAAAAGTGAGACATTTACATAATTTTGTTTTCCCTAGCCACATTAAAAAGTAAAAAGAAGCCTTGGCTGGTGTGGCTCAGTGGATTGAGTGTTGGCCCACAAACCAAAAGTTTGCCAGTTCAATTCCCTGTCAAGGCACATGCCTGGGTTGTGGGCCACATCCCCAGTAGGGGGTGTGCAAGAGGCAACCACACACTGATGTATCTCTCTCTCCTTCCCTTCCCCTCTCTCTAAAAATAATAAAATCTTTTTAGAAAAGAAACATGTGAAATTAATTTTAATGACATTTAATTTAATATGTTATTATTCCAACAGGAGAACAATAGAAAATTATTAGAAGTCTACATTTTGGGGTACTCTTTAAAATTCACACTTTGAGGACGTTTTGCACATTTCGCACTTCAGGGCATTTCGGTTCGGACCAGCCACATGTCCATCGATCATCACAGGCATGTGGCCAGTGGCTGCCATGAGGCAGCCCAGACACCAAGTACGGAGAGTCAAGATATCTTGGGGTGTGGCTGATGAGGGACAAAAAGCAGACTCTTAGAAATACCCATGGAAAAAATACCCATATGGGGAAAATAACCGTGGAGAGGAGGCCAGAGAAAGAGTCTCCCAGTGAGACACTATTCGAGGTCTTTAATAAATATGAAGCACCAAAGTGATATAAGTGGCAAATTATTTCAGAGAAAGGAACTGAATAAACGGAGCCTCTAACCCCTGCCGATGGGCCAGGTGATACCTGGGAGCTTCCCCAAGGCTCAAACCCTTGTGGGGGCTTAGTCCTCGGAAAGACACCCACCCGGCTACAGTGAGCACTGGAGAACCTACTGCTTACATCCCAGGCAAACGACATCACTAGTAACTTCCCTCCTGGATCGGAGTTTACAAATCAGACTGAAGCAAAAGGCCACGAGGCCAGACCAGTGAATTTTTCTGAGATGAGGATTTGCTTGTTGATTCTTATGTGTGTTTTGTGATTTGCCCACCAGAATGAAGTGTTTGTCTGAAGAGAGGAGGTGATTTTCTATTGTTGACGCTGCTTTGGCAGAAGGTTAGAGGAAATGCAAATAGACTTTTTTTAAAAAAGGTCACTACTGATGCAATAATACTCTTGAGAAACACAACTATCATGTGACATGATTTTGTAGACCCACCACAATGACCTCAGGTCAAGGTGGGGACTCGATAACATTAAGTGACTGGTATTATCATCTGATTTGCAAATATTAGTTATTTTTGATAGTAGTGAGGCTAAGTAAACAAAAACCACCAGTTGTTGTGTGGTTATCAAGATGACAGTGATTTTTAAGTCACTGCTATCTACACAGGCTGTACACCATCTGTCATTTTGTAAGAGAGACTTAAAAATGCAACCGGTGCCTTCCGGAGCCTCCAGTGGTGTGTTTCCATTTCACCTGAGCAGACAGAGAGAAGCCCCTTTTCCTGACATCAGCCCACGGGAGTTCATGCCCACTCCCCTGTGCACCAGCAGAGCGGGTGAGGACAAATTCCCTCACAGGACCTGGACAGAGCCCCCAATCTAGGCAGGGCCAGGCGGGCTGTCCCAGGAGGGGACCAAAGTGAACTGTTTCCGTGGAACTCCCTCACCAGTGGCAGGGTGGGGTCACAGAAGGACCTGGCTCAGAAGCATAGTGTACACTGCCTCTTCGTAACTCACCCCTTTTCTATATTTACTTATCGGCCTTGAACTCTCACAAGTTCCATTGTTCTTCATTTTTTTTAAACAAGACTATCTTCGCTTCCTGAACTTTTGCATACTGTTCTAAATATACTGCCTCACTGATAACGGTCCCTTTTATTTTTTTCCTCTAGTTCACAAGTTGGTAGGACAAGTGATCACCTATAAAACTCTAAAAACCGAGAAGCAGGTACATTTTAGAAGAAGAGGACAGAGGAAAGGTCCAGGGTGGAAACCACTGTCCTTTTTGTACTGCACTAAAAAATGTGAAGATCTCTGCAGACTGAAATAGCACAGACCTCTATCCTCACATGATGTTTCTACGTATCCCTGACTAAGCTGTGCGTCAAGCCCTGATCCGTAGAAGATTCAGAGAACGTCTGAGGGCAGCCTCGGGAGCAGGGTGGCCCGCATAGTACTTTCATGTCCTTACCCCGCCCGGGGCCAGGCCAGGCTGCTATGCTGGCCACAGGAAAAACAGTTAGATCATCAAATACATGCACTTCTGCGTGTGATTTTTGCCGTTTCTGAGTTACCTCGATTCGGGGTATTTGG
This sequence comes from Sturnira hondurensis, assembly GCF_014824575.4. NCBI lineage: Eukaryota > Metazoa > Chordata > Mammalia > Chiroptera > Phyllostomidae > Sturnira > Sturnira hondurensis. Next base: position 6,032,218 of record NW_028074503.1, read on the forward strand.
TGAGGGTGGCCAGGCTGCTGGTGTACATGTGGCCGCCCACGTCGATGTGGACGGGCGCATTGGATTTCGTGAGCTGTGCTGGAGTGGGAATGCCTTGGTTGTTCAGTGGAGATGCAGGAGATCTGGTGATCAGAGGTCTGGACATATTGGGCCGACTGTCCTACAGAGAGAAAAGCAAGTTAGACACGTGTTCCTTTTTCAGTGGAGGGAAAGGAAACACATACATCATAAGGAATAAGCCAGTGACGAGAGCTGATGATACACAGTAGTGAATAAAACCAGCAAGCTCTCGCTTCTGTTATAATGAATGTCAGAAAAACAAATTTGGTAACAAAGGAAAAACTTCCTACGCTTAGAGTCAAGGAGCTGAACTAATGTTCATTTCAGATCATTCTGAGCACTATGACAAATTGTACTCATGAATTCTCACATTTAGCAACTGGCAAATGGCACGTGGAGAAGCATTACTCATTCCAAATGAAAAGCTGATCAACACTTAAAACAAAACAAATCTAAATAAAATATGTATGCTTTATCTTTCTCTTTGAAAACGCCTTCAGTGTGATGCAGTTGAGGTTAATACAAACTTTTCAACACCTGTGTTCTACAAAATGTTTTCTTCAGTTGCTATTTTTCAAATCAGGGCAAAGAGGGGCAAGGCTGGTTTACCCATCAGCTCACATACTCAAAGCAACCTTGTAAATAGGTACCATAAGTTCATCTGTCAACAGATGAAGAAATCCTATCCATGCTCCATCATTTGTACCCTGTTTCTCTCCCCGTAAGGCTGTGGATGTGGGGATGTTTTGAAAAAGCGTACAACAGCCCTTCCTATTTGTGGTCTCACTTTCCATGGTTTCAATGACCCGCAGCCAACTGCAGTCCAAAAATACAAGATGAAAAACTCTAGAAAGAAACCATTCATAAGTTTTAAACTGTGCGCCATCGAGAGAAGCATGATGAAATCCCTCTCCAACCCGCAGTGTGCCCACGGGATGAACCATCCCTCTGTCCAGTGTATCTACCCTGTAGACACTCCCTACCCATGAGTCGCTTTACCAGGTGGTCTCAGTTATCAGATCGACTGTAGCGGTATGGTGGTGCTTGTGTTCAAGTAACCCTATTTTATTTAGTGGCCCTGAAGGACAAGAATAGTTTAAACTTTATTAACATGTGCATAAGAAAAAACATGGTATATATAGGGTTCTATATACAGTACTATATACAGCTTCAGGCATCCCCTATGGGTAAGGGACTACTGTACGCTCCAATGATAAGGATGTGCTCACGAGCCCCAAGCAAGCTGTTCTTCTGTACGGGCTTTTTGAAGGAACCAAATTCCCCAGGTGCAGTGGAGACAGATGTCAATGCGGCAGGTTTAGTCCTACAGGCACAGGTACGATGTGGACAGTGGAGGAGACCCACGGTGGCAGCAAGAACATGGAGAGGAAACTGTACTCTCTGAGAAAATGAAATATTCCACCCTCTCCATGGAGACAATATAAGTATTTCAAACACTGCCCAAACAGAGTTGATTGCTTCTAGAGCCCACACCACAGACAAGTCGAGTCAGATCTTGGGCACTCCATGACGGCATCACATACGTGAAGTCTACAATGGAGGAATAAGCTAAAATAGCATTTATGCTTGAATTCTGAACACCGCAAGTATACTCTCAGACTCATAATGCAGCCAGCGACTGTCTTCAAACATGCAAACAATGTGTGCCAAAGCCAGTGATGAGGCATAATGAAAGGATTTTAAAACATGCCTTTGAAGGAGATTACAAAGGGGAAGTCATCTAACTTTTGTACTTACAACCCAGCATGATAAAGTATAAATTTGCAAAACATCATAGATTTTGTGATCTGAAACAGCATTAGGAGTTACCTGGGGCACAACTGTGAGACGACTTAGCATTAACCACATGTCCGGGCAGGACGGCGGATGCCCAAGCTTTCCGAAACCGCGAATCTAGCTGTGAGCCGAGTGGTGACTGGGCCTTTCCCTACATGTCGACCACCTGTGTGGAGCTGGTCGCCAAGCTGAATCAAACAGAGCCCAGGAGCAGTCACAGAGAAAGAGTGGATGTTTTGTTTCTTAAATTGAGTGGTGGGTTTGTGGGTGTTCACTAATTATTCTTTATCTGTTCCTGGATATTTTCAATAATGCAAAATAGATACTAAGAAACCCAAAAGGATGTTTGTAACACAGAGAAGTTACAGAGGTATTGAGGAGGGGGAAAAAATAAAAAAACAAAGACGTAGTTGGTAGGAAATAGCAAAGTTAAAGCACGGAAATATTAAAAGCCGCATTTTAAAATCGGGATGACGGAAAACACATCTTTCCTTTGAAAGTGCAATCACGTGACCCCTACTTTTAAGAGATGCGTACTCCCTAACTTCCTTTCAGAAAATGACTTCCTGGCTCGCGATTCCCCCCCAACCCCTCCCTGTTGTAATTCAGCCCCTCACAGCACACTGCAGTGTCTGTAACAGTTTTTCAATTGGACACATTCTCTATCCTGCCGGAGGGTGCCTGGGCGAAAACGGACGGATTTGCAGCGTTAAAACAGCAGTTCGACTGTGACCTCATTCGGCACAGCTCATGAACACTGCGAGGTCTATCCAGAAGGAGGAAAAGAAGCATAACTGATTGATTGAAGGATTCCAGATTTCTCAGACTATATACCATTCACACTGTAAATCATAAATGTATGGATATTGCTAAATTTAAGATTAAGCCAGCGTTTCTTTAGCTGGGGTCGGGGAGGGGAGTTGACCCCCGAGGACAAGGAGGGCCTTTCCTGATGGCTGCGCTCAGGCTGCCCAGGTCTCTGGTTAGCCCAGCCAGCTCTTCCCAAGCCCCTTTCCATTCTGGAAGCTTTTCCTGTTCTGTATTGTCCCCTTAGTTAGGATCACTTCTAAGGCATTAACTGGTATTAGCTAAAGGAGTCGGTTTTCATTGAGTATGTTCTGTACTGGTGCAGGCTGAAAGCGCTTTTAAAATCCACAGGCTGAGGTTGGGGGAGGATACCTGGGGCTGGGAGGTCTCCGGCGCATGCAAGGGGCTACGCAGTATCTGCTGCATCTATTGCAGTTGATTTAGGTAACACCTTCAGCAACCCCCATCCCTCCCCTGTGACCGGAGCTGACGCTTTCTCTTCATCTGGACATGAGGATGAGATGCCGGTCCCAGTGGCAGCCATCTCCCTACCAGCCTGGGGATGAGGCCAATGCTCAGAGGGGCCAGCTGAGAGCAGGAGAGAACCTAGGTTCTCACTGACGTTGTGGGAACACCAGACCAAGCAACTCTGAGCCTCCTACCTCAAGGTTTCTGTTACTTGGGAAAATAAATTTATTTTTAAAGTGAGTTTGAATTGGGATTTCTGTTACCTAATCTGACAGAATACCCACCCCTCCACCCCACCTGCTGTGGCGGCCTCCCCAGGAGGTTGTTGATTTGGTGACACCTGGCCCAGGATGCCAAGGGCACCTGCCAGTTGACAGATGCAGTGGAATTTCTATCCTATTATCACCATTCTTCAACTCTACTTTCCCATCGGTCCTTCCGTTGAATCACTCACCCATCATCATCTCAATCTGCATGTGTTTTCTTATTACTTCTCACAAAATGAAAACCATGCACTTTAACCAAGAAGGGGTGCTGAAGATTTACATGCGCATCATCACTCCAGAAGAAACAGCACTGATGTGTATTCTGAAAGGTGGCCAGACAGAATGCTGTCTCTGATGAACCCCCTTCCGAAGTGGGCTCCTCCCCCAAGGGAGAGGAGCCCCGCCCTAACAGTAAGCCACTCAGTTACTGCCCCTTCCTCGGGCAGGTCCGTGTTCCCTCTTTCCACATCATTTATGAACAGCTCCTACGTGCCAGGCACTGTACCAAGGGAGGGATATACAACAGCAAAGATGACAGACTGGTCCTAGGCCTCACTAGGCTCGCTGTTCAGTGGGAGAGAGAAGCAGAGAACAAGCACCTACTATCAGGTGGGGAGGCCAGGTTCTACAGTCTCTTAATTGAAGAGACAAGTAACCCAGGCTTGAGGGCAGGGAGGTGGATGGGGAAGGTCCCCTGGAGACAGTCTATACTGAGATCTGACCAATGAGAAGTCCACACACAGTGGGGCACTGGAAGGAGGGTTCTAAGCACTACTGCCCAAGACACCAAAGTGGGGGAGCATACTTTTTTCCCAGGTGGAGGGACAATGCAGGGAACAGAAGCTTGCAACAACATGGTCTGAGAATCACAGAACTGCAGTAGAACAGCAGGATTTCAACTGTGCAGTTCAATATACACACAGACTTTTTAAAATAAATACCCCTACTGTTTTCAATCTGCGTCTGGGAGCCCACGGATTTGGGGCGCCAACTACATGCACTGATCTCCACCGTTTTATATAGGGGACTTGAGCATCCTCAGATTTTGGGATCTGCGGGGAGTCTGGAACCAAACCCCCATGGATACCAAGAGACAACTTAAGTTTTGGGAAAGTGAAAAGTTGTAATAAAATTTTTGACTGCAGAGGGGTCAGTGGTCCTTACCCCTGCATTGTTCAAGGGTCAGTTATAAACGATAATTTACAATAAAAAAACCCACCACAACATCCTTATGTCTGGAAAAGAGCAAGATGACAAGGAAGGGAGCTAACTAACGGCCAGCTTTCTAAACAGCACCACCCAGCAGAACTTCCTGCAACAATGGAAAAACCTACATTTGCTGTACAGTAACCACTGGCCACCTGTGGCTCTCTGAGCACTTGAGGTGTGGCTAGTGCAAGTGAAGAACTGAATTTTTAATTTTAATTTAATTAATTTAAATTTTAATTTAGGCCACCATAGGTAGCTAGTGGCTATTATGTTGGACAGCCTAGTAAACTCTGCTTGAATGCTTGTTAAAACACGAAGCCCAAATCATGACAAACATGAGCTTATCACTCACGTGGAAATGGAGAGACAGTGGTGGTTTAGAACTGAGTACAAATGCAATGCATGCACTCCCTCTCCCCTTCTAACACTATCTCCCTTCTCTACCGATTTTATGAAAATAAAGGAAATTAATAGTCACACAGTGAGGAAAAAGAATGATGATGCACACACAGCATTTGTGGATCGCACAGAGAAAGTGCTGGGAAAAGGGGCCAGACACAAAAGCACATTCTGTGCGACTCCACTCACACCAAGTAGCAGACAGGAAGGTGACCGTGTGATGACGAAGCTCAGAACACTGGCCACCTGTGGCAGGGGACTGATCGGGACAGAGTAAGGAGCCCTCTGGAGAGCTAGGGAAGTTCTAAATCTTGATCTGGGTGGTGACACAGTTGTCTCTATATAGATACCTAAGATTTATTCACCTTTCTCTGCTAAGTTCTACTGTAAAAGAAAATCATTCTTGGAGCTTCCAGGCAATACGGAGGCATAGTAGATATGCTTCGTTTCCTTGTACAAACAAAAGAAGGATAACAACCAATTTAAAAACAAAAAATAACCAGAACTGCCAGAAAATCGATCTGTATGGAAGTTCAACAACCAAGGAGTTAAAGAAAAACATTCATGCAGATGGGTAGAAGGGGTGGAGACGGGATGCCCAGAGGTGAGGGTGTATGACAAGGCTACGGCTGGTGGGCCAGATGGTCCCATGTTCGTACATGGAGAAGCCTGGTGGGAGGGACAATTGGGGAATCAGCCTGCACAACCCAATGCTCCAGTGACTATTGAGTATGGNATTTAAAAACAAAAAATAACCAGAACTGCCAGAAAATCGATCTGTATGGAAGTTCAACAACCAAGGAGTTAAAGAAAAACATTCATCCAGATGGGTAGAAGGGGTGGAGACGGGATGCCCAGAGGTGAGGGTGTATGACAAGGCTACGGCTGGTGGGCCAGATGGTCCCATGTTCGTACATGGAGAAGCTGGGTGGGAGGGACAATTGGGGAATCAGCCTGCACAACCCAGGGCTCCAGTGACTATTGAGTATGGTCACAAAACAGAGAAAGAAGTGAAGGCTATGCAAAGTGAAATAAAGAAAAAATACATAGGAAACCACCAGTGAAGGGAATAAAACCAGACTCTAATCAACAATTTGGAACAGAAGGAAGAAATAAACATCTGACCAAGATACAATGAATTAACAAGAATTCAAAAAAACAAGAAGAGGCTTAGGAACCTATGGGACAACTCTAAATGTTCCAACATCTGAATCATAGGGGTGCCAGAAGAAGAGGAAGACCAAGAAATTGAAAACTTATTTGAAAAAATAACGAAGGAAAACCCCCAATCTGGTGAAGGAACTAGACGTGCAAGTCCAGGAAGCCCAAAGAGGCCCAAAGAATTTGTATCCAAGGAGGAACTCACCAAGATACATCATAATTAAATTACCCATGATTGAAGATAAGGAGAGAATATTAAAAGCAGCAAGAGAAAAGGGGACAGTTACCTACAAAGGAGTTCCCATAAGACTACCAGCTGATTTCTCAGTATCAGTCGATTTCTTAAAAGAAGCCTTACAGGCAAGAAGGGGCTGGATAGAAGTATTTGAAGTCACGAGAAGCAACAACCTATATCATCCAAGATTACTCTATACAGCCAAGCTATCATTTAGAATGGAAGGGCAGATAAAATGCTTCCCAGAGAAGCTCAAGTTAAAGGAGTTCATCATCACCAAGCCCTTAGTATATGAAATACTAAAGGGACTTATCTAAGAAAAAGAAGATCAAAACTTTGAAAAGTGAAATGACAACTAAGTCACAACTATCAACAACTGATCCTAAAAAACATCAACAAACGCAAACAGGAACAGAACCACAGAAATGGAGATCACATGGAGGCTTACCAGCAGAGAAGGGGTGTGGGGAGAATGGGGGGGAAGGTACAGGGAGTAAGAAGCATAAATGGTAGGCACAAAATAGAGATGGGGAGCTTAAGAATAGTATAGGAAATGGAGAAGCCAAAGAACTTCTATGCACAACACATAGGTATAAACTAAGTGGGGGTGGGGGGAGGGGGTGCTAGAGGGAGGGGGTGCAGGGCAGAGGGGGATAAAGGGGAGAAAAAATGGGACAACTGTAATCGCATAATCAATAAAATGTACTTTGGCAAAATAAAAGAAAATCAATCAAAAGTAATCTTGGAAAAAACTCCCTCAATCAAAACACTTTTCTGTTCAGATTCTCATTTAAATTTGTGTGAAATACTGCTTTTTCTAGAAATGCAAAACAACGTTTATTATGTCTTCTCAAGAGGATTCGCCAAATATGGCTAAAATACTCTGATGCGAAACAGCCATCTGAGATTTTATTTCTAATTCTCCTTCCCCACGCCAATCCTGGATGGATTTTCCTGGCATGCTGACTGGTTTATCTTCAATATTCCCATTTCCCAGCTGCTTCTACTCCTCGGCTTCCTTGTAGCTTAGTTATCCATCTCACCTACCCAACACAGCGGCAATGAGTTTTTGGCAGGAAAATCCTTCAATGGATTTGACTTCAGGCATCCTTCGGAAAACGCTAATGAAAAATTTGCCTCCTAAATCTAACCTAGCTGTGTGCTGTTCAAACAGGAGCCCCAGGGGCACTGCCTTGAACAACGGAGCTGAAGTTTAAACAGGAAGTGTTAATGACTATTTATTGTGAATGTATGCCCCGGCCTTATGTCCGGTTTCACTACCAAGTAGGACTATAGTATCTCCTTCACTGGGAGAAGAAACATGTTTCTTAGGGATATTTCCAGAAAAGCATGTCAATAGTGAAAAACTTACCTATATCTTTTGATATTGTAATTCTTATCATTCACTACAGCAGCAGAGGAATTTAATACAAATCATAACTTTTCCATGAATTCCAACCTGGTTTAAAACACATGTGTTCACACACACACATATCACACCCACACACTCAAGCAACATCTTTATTATACGGACTGTCAGGAGCATAGAGTGTTTTGATGAATTCTATTTCTGGAGAGTTGGTCAACCATTTAGGGCATGCAAACTGTAATCAAAGTACCTTAGCCAAGGACCCTGCTTCCTAGGATGCTAATTTGTGGTTGCCTCGGGAGTGTTATTTCAGGACTAACACAATCCTATTGGACTCATAGTAATGGTTCTGTAGAGAAACATCACTTTACTGACCACAGTTACTTAATCATATAATGAGACTCTCAACCATAATGTTAGTGCATTTTGTAAAAGGCCTCATCTGTTTCTTCATTCATTCAAGTATTATTTATTGAGCTCCAACCAGGTGTCAAGCTCTATGGTTTCTATTGACAAACTAAATAGAAGAATGATCCTGACTTCCGGGCAAGATGGAGGCGTAAGTAGACACACTGTGTCTCCTCACACAACCAAAAGAACAACAAGAACAATTTTAAAACAAAAAACAACCAGAACTGACAGAAAAATCGAACTGTATGGAAGTCTGACAACCAAGGAGTTAAAGAAGACACATCCATCAAGACGGGTAGGAGAGCTGGAGTCGGGCAGAGAGGACCTACCGCAAGGCCACAGCTGGAGGACAGAGGGAGGTGGTGGACTGTGGAACAGGGCAAGCGAGGCTTTGGCTGGTGGACTGGGTGGTCCCACATTCTTGCGCAGATAAACCAGGAGGAACAACTGGGGAGAAAAACAGACTGCGCAACCCAGGGCTCCAGTGTGGGGAAATAAAGCCTCAAACCACTCATCAAAAACACTTGTGGGGGTGGAGGCAGCAGTGGGAGAAACTCCCAGCCTCACAGGAGAGTTCACTGGAGAGACACACGGGGTCCTGGAACGTACACAAACCCACCCACCCAGGAACCAGCCCCAGAAGGGTCCAATTTGACTGTGGGTAGTGAGGGAAGAGACTGAAAACTGGCAGAGAGCTGAGCAAGCGGCACTGTTCCCTCTCTGACCCCTGCTCACAGAATTGGTTGAATTTGATTGCAAATTAGATGAAAAAAATAAAGGCTGCGCTAAGCAAAATAAAGGAAAATGTACAGGAACCAATAGTGATGGGAAGGAAACTGGGACTCAAATCAACAGTGTGGACTCGAAGGAAGAAAGAACATCATTCAGCCAGAAAAGAATGAAGAAACAAGAATTCAAAAAAATGAGGAGGCTTAGGAACCTCCAGGAAATCTTTCAACATTCCAACATCTGAATTATAGGGGTACCAGAAGGAGTAGAGGAAGAGCAAGAAATAGAAAACTTATTGGAACAAATAATGAAGGAGAACTTTCCCAATCTGGCAAAGGAAACAGACTTCTAGGAAGTTCAGGAAGCTCAGAGAGTCCCAAAGAAGTTGGACCCAAGGAGGAACACTCCAAGGCACATCATAATTACATTACGCAAGACTAAAATTAAGGAGAGAATCCTAGAAGCAGCAAGAGAAAAGGAGACAATTACCTACAAAGGAGTTCCCATAAGACTGTCAGCTGATTTCTCAAAACAGACCTTACAGGCAAGGAGGGGCTGGAAAGAAGTATTCCAAGTTATGAAATTCAAGCACCTACATCCAAGATTGCTCTATCCAGCAAAGCTTTCATTTAGAATGGAAGGGCAGATAAAGTGCTTCTCAGATAAGGTCAAGTTAAAGGAGTTCATCATCACCAAGCCCTTATTATATGAAATGTTAAAGGGATTTATCTAAGAAGAAGAAGATAAAAATATGAACAGTGAAAGGATAGCAAACTCACAGTTATTAACAACCACACCTAAAACAAAAACAAAAGCAAACTAAGTAACAAGTAGAACAGGAACAGAAAAACAGAAATGAAGATCACATGGAGAGGGTTATCAACAGGGGACTGGGAGGAGGAGAAGAGGGGAGAAGGTACAGAGAATAAGTAGCAAAAATGGTAGACAGAAAATAGACAGGGAAAGGTTAAAATACTATGGGAAATGTAGAAGCTAAAGAACTCATGACACATGGACATGAAGTAAAGCGGGGGGTGGGGAATGTGAGTGGGAGGGGTATGCAGCGTGAGGGGGAATAATGAGGGGAAAATGGGACAACTGTAATAGCATAATCAATCAAATATGTTACAAAATAAATAGAAGAATGATCCTGAAAAGAGAAAAAAATCTCTTCTTATAATTTCACGAGTTAAAAAAAAGCCCCAGAAGTGCTTTCAGAATGATGAGTACTGTACATATGGTTTCTTTAGAGGACAGGTTCTGTCAACCTCTGAAATCGGCGGAGAATCAGAATGAAAAGTCTTCTGAGCATCTAAATTCGATACCAAATCTTCCATCCACTCTATTCACAGAAGCCCCCTTCAAACTCACGGAGCCTACTGACTCTAAATTCATCCATTCATAACAAGTGTGGTCATTGGTTTTTCAGCCCCCACAAAAATCATCCAAAATTAAGTCACCCCAAAACTGAACCCTGAACTGTCTTAGATTGGCAAGTACATAATATACTATTGAAGAAAGATTTCTGCCCCCAAAAGAGTAAAGGAAAACATTTTTTAAAGAAAAAAAAAACAATGAATATGGCTGGAAAAGTCACCTACACAGAATACCCGGAGGGGACCAGAGAAAGCACTGTGGTTTTTGGCATCTGAAGATGTGGTTGGAGTGCAGGCTTCACGCCAAAGAAGTTACCAAACCTATTGGACTCCAGTTTCCTCATCGCTAAGACAGGGATGAATCTCCCCACCCTACGCAGAGGTAAAGCCAGCAGTGAAAGGAACATGTGTGTGAAGGTGTACAACACAGCATGTGGCAGAGAGGAGGATAAAGTTGCTTTCCTTTTGCACATGAAAAATGAAATCTGACAAACCAGGAAACCGGATGTACAGGGGAGACGTCTATGGATCTAGTGAGATGTTCAGAGAACCTTTAAAAGTAGTTGGGAAGGTAAAGACCCATGGGGGAGAAAGACGGCATTTTACACTGATAACATATTACACTGTGGGATATACAGATAAATCCTCAAAACGGCATGGATCGGAGCAAGATGCTGGTTATGCCCTTTGGACAAAGGGTATGAAAGAGACCGGAGACTGGAATCATCACGGCAAATTCATAAAATGAAATGGCACTCGAACTGCATTGGTTTTCCTTTTCAGATCAAAATCTTAATTTCATAGCTTAAAAAACCAGCAATCAAAAATAGGAGGCTTCCAAGTTGTTTCAAAATGATTGCCACTGTGTTAAATTAATCTGCAATCACATCCTGATGTGAAATAGCAAAATGCAACTCTTCTTACTACTGTTTATTTACTCCCATGCACAGCCTCTGCCACCCACGCGGCCAGTGCCCTCAGCACGCCTTGTTGTCTCATCTTCTTCCTGGCGAAACAGGACTCTGAGGAGCAGCTCCCCTATAAGACTACCAAGCTGAGACCATGGAAAGAATGACCGCTTGACAAAATTTCTCTGATTCTTTTCTTCCCAAAAGTGAACTTAAAAAGAGAACATGTTGATAGATTTTACTGTTTTTTTTTATAGTTGGATTAATTTTTAAATTGGATTTCTTGGACATTTTTTAATGTCCTTGAAACATCACAGTATTTTTTAATTTATTTTTCTGAAGATTTTATTTAAAGAGAGGGGAAAGGAGGGAGAAAGAGGAAGAGAACCAATCCTGTGAGAGAGAAACAATGACCAGCTGCCTCTCACTCACTCTCCGATGAGGACAGACCTGCAACCCAGGCAGGTGCCCTGACAAGGAATTGAATCAGCGACCTTTCACTTTGCGGGATGACACCAAACCAACTGAGCCACACCGGTCAGGGCTCATAGTATTTCTAAATATACACTCTAGCTCAACAATAAATGTTACTAATTTCTCAACAATTGAAACAGCATGGAAGTGAAAGCAGTCTCTGTAATGACTCTAAACAGAAAGGCCATTTTTGCAAAAGTAGGAGTATGTAACAACAAAAAATTCTGGAATCAAACACACCTAATATTACTAGGGATTAGGACCAGGGGATAAAGTTGCAAGCAGATTTTGATGGTGTTTTTATTCTTTTGTGCTTTATGGTGTTGAACATTTATTACTTTTGAAATTCTAAAAAATGCTACTTTTAAAAAGAGAGAAACTTATTGCCCAATTAAATCAACGAACGCTCGGCATGCTGCTCTACTTTGCCTTCATAATCAGGATTTCTGGGGGGGGGCATTTTAAATGAATGAATGAAGAAAGAAATACAGAAATAAAACGGAATGCAGGGACAGTGCTTCTTTTCCTTTTACTTTCTTGCCAGAAAGGAAAAATGCAGAACAGAAAATTAAATGGGCCTCAGGTCATAGGAAGTCATATTTAGTTGACACAGAAGTCTGTTTAGTTTGATACTGAAAGGAAAGGGCTGCAGCCTATGGTTTCCACACTATCTGGTCATCTGACCACTCCCCCAGCTGCCCTCCATTCCCAGATCTAAAGCACAGCAGGAGTAAGGTGGTAAAAGCTATACATGCACACCTGCGTTTAGAGAAGCTGGCGTCCTGTACACGGACTCTTGGGTGGAGGATGCAAGCAGCAAAGGCTGGCAATGAAGCAGTAGCCAGAGCTCACACAGGGCTTTGTAGTCTGAAATCAGAAACCTCTGCACAGTGTTAAGTATTATCACCATTTCACAGAGGAGGAAGTTGATTCTGAGGTGAAGTAGCTTAGCCTGTAATTAGCCAGTAATGAACTGACTGGGAGAGTTACACGCTAGCCATTGTGTACCAGGATGAGGCTGCCACTCTCCATTACTAGGCTATCTGTACTTTGCCTTCACAAGACGAGGGAGAGGTTTGTCTTAGTCCATCCACATTCTTCCAGTTGGTCTATTCCAGGATAAACACATGGCTAGAGGGTTAGAAGGATGCCCCGTGGTCACACAGAAGGCCAGAGCCAACGCCTGCCCCCACTATGGACTCTATCTCCCCACCACAGAGACCTGGCATTTTATTTACTCCTCTGCTAGTCCTGGATGTTAACTACAGGGCACATCTGCCTCTAAACAGACAATAAACTTGGCTTATTGACTTTTTGGATGTGGTCATAAAAATTCCTCAACTAGCAGTGTCAACAGCTAAATTCCTTCTAATCTTAATTGAGTCCCTGGGAACCTCTTCCTAAGATTCTTAGATGCCTTTTGGACTATTTGCATAAAAGAATAAAAAATTAAGACACCCAGGCTTGTAAATATACTGGCCCACTCTAACTTGCATAGTAGGTGTGTTCAAAAAGTGTATTTGCTCTCTTGTTCATTCATTCAGAAAATGTTGGCTAGCTGCTCTTCCTGGTGGTTGGGCGGGGCACTGAGGAAGTCACCTTTTTAGGGAGTTGAGAGTGTAGCGTGGGACTCAGCCATATGCACAAGGAGTTCCTGATGACAGGAGATCCCCATGCAAATAACATTTTAAAAAATCAAATCATGCTTTAAATTATTTATTGATACCTGTAAGGGAATCATCTTGGGGGCAAGTAAGAGTTTGGTATAGCAAGGAACACACCATTCTCAGTTTTATGAATCCAGGGCACATTATTTGAAATTAAGACATACCTATACTTGGTAATTCCACAGTACAAGGATCACACTCCCAACTGTGACCCAATTAGCTTTTAAAGAAGAAAGCCATCACAGTGCTTCTCCTGGTGTTGATATCAATCAAGGTTTCTGAATTCAGAAAGTTTCCCGAGGATTCAAAGAATCCTCACGTTCTAGCCTGGACCAGCTCATCGATGAGCTGTGTGGCCTTGGCAAACTCTTTCGCCTCTCACTCCTTGTTCTCCCATTTATAATACGTGCAGTTGAATCAGTTGGTCTATCACGCTTCTTTTTCAGTCCTGATTTTTCTACAATTTTATGATTTTAAAAAGTGTAAACCATAGAGATTCGAATGTCTTGGGAAAGTTAGCATTTTAGGAGGTCAGAACTGGAATTTAAAATCCCGTTGAAAGAAGAGGGATGTTGTCATGAAATGAAAGGCATTCAAAAGTACCAGTGGGGGAAAAACTTAAAGAAGCCAACACAGAGGCATCTCTCAACAATCATAGCATTGATTGCTGGTTAGGAAGATTAATTTTAATCACTACTGCTTTTTATTTGCCTTCACTGACAGGAGGGAATGGCCAAAAAATAAGCTGCTTGAGAGCAGAAGGCCTCCTTCAGATTCTTTACTTCATCCTATTTCATTGGAGTCTTGTTTATTTATTTATATCTTGCATTGTTCTAAAATACTAGAGCTGTCTGAAAGCAGGTATCTCTTTCCAGATTCCCCTACAAAACAGAAAAAGAACTGTCTTGGTGTTGTAATGTAAACCAGATGCTTTTTAGTAAAGTAAGACTCCCTTCTATGCAGAACCAGTGTCATCTTTTCAAAAAGACACACTGAGTAATGAAAGACTGGAGCGACTGAGGGAAGTGGTCTCTGTGCTTATCACACACCGGAAACAGGGACTGGTGTGCTGTGTCAAGAGGCATGCCACAGGTCCGGCGGTTTGCCAGCAAGGCCTCTCCTAGGTGATACCTGGTCCCGGTATCTCTATCCCACAGATGATTCTCTTCTGGCTGTTTGGGTCATTCTGGTTCTTGGTTACACTATTCCCATGTGAATGACATTATTCTCCTCTAAACTGGAATGAAATAAAAGTGGAAGTGAATCAACGGGCTGCTCTGGCTCTGTTCTTTAAGAGGTGGCCAAAGCCAGGTGTGCTGTCCGACAGCTGCAGCCAGAGACCCTGGGAGGCCAACAGTGCCTGCGGCTGAACCGCTTGCCCTGTTACGAACGCTTGTTTCTTGGGCTGTTTTCGATGGGACATTGACTGATGAAACTTCCTGCTTAGGACCAGAGAAGAGAAAGCACAGAAAGCACAGATTAGGGAGAATGTGAATGAGCAGTAAAGATAGCAGCGATGTAATCATCCTCCTTGGTATCTTATTGCAATGGCCATTATTTACAATATTCACACTATAAAGGAGACATCTATGTTCTGGGAGAAATATCTTAAAATAAATACCAACAAGAGTGAAAGAACAAACCAACTTTTTTTTAGGACTTTTTAAAAAAAGATGTTATTTATTTATCTTTAGAGGGGAAGAGAAGAAAAGAGGGAGAGAAACATCAATGGGTGGTTGCCTCTTGTGCATTCCCTGCTGGGAACTGGCCTGCAACCCAGGCATGTGCCCTGACTGGAAATCGAACCACGATCCTCTGGTTTGCAGGCCTGCGCTCAATCCACTGAGCTACACCAGCCAGGGCACAAACCAACTTTTTAAAGATCAACCTGAGTAGCAAGAAAAGTATGGTTCAAAAATGGAAATGAATTAGGAAAAAAAATCATACCTGAAATTTATACAGCACCTTATGCATGAAATAGTTACCCATGAGATCCCAGAATGCCAAAGACCTTATAAACAATCATAACCTGTAAGTCTTTTAAAAGGGCCAGTGAGGGAGAAGGGCAAGGCCAATACTCTCTTTTGCAAAGAAAGAGAACAGGCAGGAATATGTAGACTAATTGCCCAAGGTCAAAAAACTTAGCTGATTTAAAGTGAGAAGGAAAATATCTGGGATCCAAGCCTGCGTTCTCCTGTCTCAAATGTGCTGTCTCAGATGGCAGCAATCTGGTGGTGTCTGATCCACCAGGACTTGGAAACCTCTGAAAACAGGCCTTTCATTCGCCTGTGGCAACAGACGGCATCACACCGGAGCCTTTCTGCTCCAGGAAGCAAAACGTGTGGCAGAATGTCTTTGGTATTCTTAAAAAACCCAGCTTGACTTTATTAGACGGTTATTTAACCACAAGACATGGTCCATAATGCCACGGCAGGGCTGGTGGGGTGAGGTGGGTCATGAGATTTTGCCTAAGGAGGAAAGTGGTCAATGCTAGAGAAGAAAGGGACAAAATAGCTCAAGTACAGAGGCTAAGAAAACAAATGAGAAGACAAAAAGGAATGGAAGAGGGGCAGAAAGTGAGAACAAAAGGCCAGTGATCTGGAGGGAGATGGGAAGAGAAACTGAGAAACTGAGGGGAAGGAAAAATACAGGAGAGATAGAAGAAACCGTGTGTGTTGGGGGAAGTGGGGTAGATGGGACTAGTTTTATCTCATTTTCCAAGCACCCCTCTAACTACTCAGGTCAGTTTCAAATCCCTGCAAACTTGCCCACAGTAACCTTTGTTTATTCCATAGTAGGTTCTCACTTGATCCCTCCAAGTGGGTAGCTATGAGAGAGGTTTAGGAGGAGGGTTTAAAAGGCTTTCCAGGTCTGGCAATTTGCTATGATCTTCTTGATAACAAATCTGAATGATCCCTCTCTGTACTGTTTTCTTCTGAAGATCATGGGGCTGAAGCCTAATTTTTAGGGAACCATGTAGATCCTTGGACCCAGATAGAAAGTTCACTGACAAATGAGCTCACAGATAATGGTTCTAGCCTGTTGAATGGAGGATTATAGGCATCCACTGAAAGCCTACAGATCCAATCAAAATAAAGTCCATGGGTAAGTGCTATTTTTCCTATCAAACCCCTACAGTACTTAATGAAATACTTTTTTATTTTTGCACACAGCAGAAAATGAATAAACAGTACTGATGATGACAAAGCAAGTCTATAAGGCTCTATAATTGAGTGCTCTAATTTCCTTCCAGTAAATGATCTCAGTGATTTTTTCCCTGTAGGGCAATGGCCCTCAACTGTCATTTGATTTGTTACCTACCCATTCTATCCGTCAAATAAAAAGAAAAACAATCTCGTGGCATTAATAGGCACACATGTCAACTAAGGAAAAATTAAACTCTAGTACAGTGAAAGGGATTTTTTTAAAAATAAACACCTCATACTTCCCAAAAGGAGAAGCCTGGTGCTGTCATATGGCCTAGTAAAAACATCTGTGCTGCGAGGAAGCTTCAGGGTCAGCCGTCCACACTCCGAGCGTTAGGGGTGTCGGTACTGCTGAGGTTTAGCAAAACGACGATGCGGGGCAGCCAACCAGCCCTCTGGGGCTGGTTCTGGATCCCTGCAGCTCCGAGGGACAGACGGGGTGAGTGGGGAAGGGCTGGTCAGCACCAGAGAGTCAAACTCCATCAAGTTCCAATCCAGAATGAAGGCTTTTCACAAATGGAATTTAGTCAGAATCACCCTGGAAATCAACCGGACTGCGGGCTTCATGGGGGAACTGCGTTTTGTTCTCTGTTTCCCAGTCTTCAGCATGGAGCCTGGCATTTAGTGGGCTCTACTGCTGAATGACTAAATACTGAATTCAGGAGAGAATGGAGAAGGTGCGTGCTCCAGAGCTCGCCCTCCCTCCCCTCCCCTCACAGAGACTTCGTTCCCTTCTCTCCAATCACCATATAAGGCATCAGACCCACTGGTGCAGGGAACAGGAGCAGAAGGGGAAACAACAAGCTAACTGGGGTCCAAACAGGCAGGACGCTCCATGTTCCTTCCGGAACTCAGCACTACAGCAGCACTTAAACACAGGGACTCTGAGACATGTCCCGGACAACTTGGGTGGACGTGTATCCTGTGATAAAAGTAACATTTTTAAATGAAGTAAAATATTTTATGGTATCATCTCGTGAACTGATAGCTACTCTTTATAAAATCAGAACACATTGGCAATGGTCTACAGAGGCAGAATGGAACCGTGAGCTCCTAGGCCAGAGGGCGGGGCCTCAAACCTAGTGCCTGCCTTGAGGTCTGACTGCTCTGTGCCTCAGTCTCTCCACAGTTAGGATGCCTTTTATGGTAATCGTGAAAAAACCAGTAACACGTAAAGAAGCAGAAAGTTATGAAAAGCATTTCCCTAATGCCTGAAATAAAATCTTTAAAAAGTAAGCTATTATTTTTTAATGATAGTTTAAGAGTTTACAAATAATAATTATTTTTAAAGAATTTAATGCTTATTTGTAAGGGATATTTATAAAGTACCAGTCTATACATGTATCACTCATGCAACCATTCTTATTTCTTTTTTTTTTTTTGGTTAATCCTCACTCGAGGATACATTTATTGATTTGAAAGAGAGAGAGACATCGATCAGATGCCTCCAGTACATGTCCTGACCACGGACTGAACCTGAAACCTAGGTATGTGCTCTAACTGGGGATTGAACCGTGATTTTTTGGTGTATGGGATGACATTCCCATCAACTGAGCCACCCGGCCAGGGAGCATTCTTATTTCTCTATTCCCTCTGTTTTCTAGTGGCTCTGAACTTGCTGGGAGATCCCGGCTTATTTTACACTGCATAGTGTGAAGCGCTACACAAATACAGGTGGCCCTCCTATCTGTGGGTTTCACATCCATAAATTCAACCAACAATGGATGGAAAATATTACTTTCAATCCACAGCTGGGAATTTGCAGATGCGCAGGGCTGACTGTATGCACTGATATACACCATTTTGCAATGAGCTATTCTTTGGCACTTGGGCATCCACGGATTTTGCTGCCTACAGTACCAGGGGGTTTCCTGGACCCAATTCCTCCATGGATACCAATGGGTGACTGTACCCAGAGGCGTAAACTCTGCAATTATTCTTTTTCTGCTGAGAAAGATAATACACATTCTATGTTATACACACGTATCAATAAATGTTTGATATTATTAACCATCAAATATAATAAGCTGCTTTTACTTTATTCTCAAATTGTGTAAGTACAACTTCTATCTCAATGAAGACAGCGAATACTTTGCCAAACTTTCACAATTATGTTAAAACTCACAAGTAGTGTTTTTAACAGATCTTCAGAAACTTCTAACTCTAACGATGGCCTTGGCCACTGCTTAAAGAACCCCCGTGTGAGTGTGAGTGCCCTCGGAAACACAGAACATCCTTCCTTTCTGTAGTGCTTCTGTATGACGAATGTGCAAAAGATGAGACTCTGGTATAACAATGATGCTGGAATATTAACCACTCATTTCTGAAAGGGTTCTGCTGAAATACACACACACACACACACACACACACACAGAGACACACACACACACCCCATTCTAACTCTTTACAACCGAAAATGCACTGACCTCCCAATGGAGATTCTGCCCTAAAACATAATCAAATGAAATTCATAATAACGGCACTTAACTTGCTGGCCTGTTTACTACCATTTGGAGAAGGTGATCTGAGTGTTAATATTCACCCAACCACTTAGATAAACTAGGACTCAAATAAATCCCATCACTGGAATTATTTTACCTGCTAACAGTGTTCTTGATATCCTATTTCATGTAATTGGTATACAAAAATTAAAATGTTAAGCAAATTAAACAGTGATTACCACTTCTCTCTTGAAAGCTATCTTTGGTTGCACTAATATAATTTAGTTAGATGGTAATAAAGAAGATAGGATGAGGTAAGAAATTAGCATACTTTAAATGTAAAAATAACGATTGAGGAGAGAGACAGTGGCTGTTTGGGGTAAAAGTCCATATACTTGGAACCATTTGCTGTTTGTTACTCTTAATGTAAAAATTTGTAAGAAAGCATTAAAATCAATTCAATTCAGTCTTAATGAGACATCTCTCTAGCAGAAGTCTATTCACTCACTGTACCTGTCCTATTTACAGCATGCATATGTCCTCAATGTCAAGTCTGACAATACGCTTAATGAAATGAATGTTCATCTATAACACAGGATCATATTTGAGTTAGCTCTGTAACAAAATCTGCATATTAATGTTTTATTGAACTCAGGGCTGGAAAAGTGCTGATGCGTGATGTTTCCCCCAAAAAAAGAAACTGAGGCTCAGGGAGACAGCTCACAGCCCCCAGCTGAGAAGGGTCGGGTGGTCTCTGCTCCCAGGCACACACGTGCCCAGCTGTTTCCTTGCCGCCAGCTCCCCAGGGAGAACTACAGTCCTGCGCAACCTTGTGAAACGAAATGGAAGTCAGGTAACGGCCCATCTGCATTATTGATGGCAAGCAGTATTTGCTACGGCTCCACAACAGAGTACCTCAGGTACCCCTGTAGGGGTTATTAAGTATTATTCCTGCTTTTTAATTACCACCTATGCTGACATTACTACTTCTTCAAGATTTATATGAAGACAATTTGAAGACTTAGTTTGAGGCAGATGTCAACACAACTGCTAATAGACCTTTATCACCCGTGTTTGAAAAGTGATATGAAAGATAAGGAATAAAAAATACGACAACTTAAAAAGAGCCCCCCAACTAAAATAACTGCTAAAAAGACGGCACTAACCAATTCCATGTTTTACCTCTGAAATGCTTAATGTGTCCCAAACAAGATAGTGTGAAACAATGAACTGATGTACGCCTGCAAACATTTACTACAGCCTGGCTGGCACTGGAAATACCGAGATGGATAAGAACAGTCCTGCGTTGAACAAGGACATCACCATAGCTCCACGGTGGGCAGGTACTTGCTGCCTTGATTTCCTGGAAGCTGCACGTCCTGCCTCAGCCCAAGGTCACTAAACCTTCTCCCGCCCCAAACTGAGAAGGCAGAACTGCTCCAAGGCAGTTGCTCATGGGGAACCTTTTCTTTCCAAGGAAAGCTTATGATTTAGTCGCAGATGAAAAGCATAAAAGGCAGCCCTGCTAGGGGCGTAGAATGAAAGGGGGGCAGGACCACCCTCCCTCTGCTGGCCCACCCCACTCCGGAGGAGGGTGGACTGTCCCGAGCTCTGAGGGGTGAAGAGCTGGGCCTGGGTTAAAACAGAGGGACTCCAGCCATGACAGCCTCTGAGTCCACCAACAACGGTAATGACAAGTGGCACTCGGGGGCCTCAGGGCCAGGCACCATCCTCAACACCCAGCATCACACACCCACTTCATCCGCACAATGACCTTGTAACACTTCACTAAAAACACTGTTACAGGCATAGTCCCATATTATGAAGCTCTAATCTTGGCAAACGTTCAACTTTCCCTCAATTAAACCCATTTTTCCAGGTAGCAGCAATTGAAGAAAATGCCTCTTTTTATAAATGGACAAAAGAATACCTACCTCACAAGGCTGATGCAAGGACTTAACGAGGGTATGAGGTGTCTAATATAGGACCACGGGCATAGTAAGGAAATAGTAAAGTTTTTAAAAGGCCTATCAAAATTATGTTCCATCTAGTTACAGAATTCTAAGAACCGGGTTTATGGTTACTAAAAACTTCTACATTAGATTCCTGCAGATAAAAGGCTTGCTTTAAAAGCAGACACAAGCAAAAACAAAACAAAACAAAACAAAAACCAACCCAGCCAGCACAGAATATATATACACATATACTGTATAATTTCATTTATATGAAATGCTAGAAAAGGTACTACAACAACTGATCTACAGTGGCTTTCTTGAGGCTGGAGCGTTGGGGTGGGGGATGCACAGGTGAACACTTGGAAAGATGGGAGTGGTCTATACCTTGATCAGGGTGGGGTAATGGTTACACAGGTACATGCATTTGTCAAAACTCACTGAACTGCACACTTAAAATGGATGCATTCTGGTGCATAAAGATGATTGAAAAAATAGTTCTAAGGGAAAAAAAAGCAAGCACAAAATTTCCCAACTGTGTACAACCAAATCTTTTCTCTTGCATGCTCTTACTGGGACCAACTTGCCACAGTACAGTTGTGGATTGAACTGTGTCCCCAAATATTCATACGTTAAAGTCCTAACCTCCAGCAGTTGAGAATGTGACCTTATTTGGAAACAGGGTCCTTGCAGATGTGATTAACTAAGATGAGGTCACACTGGAGTAGGGTGGGACCTAATCTAATATACTGGTGTCCTTATAAGAAGGGGAAACTTGGACTCAGGCAAGCACACCAGGAGGAGGCCACTGTGAGTGTGAAGGCAGGGATCAGGGTGATGTGACTATAAACCAGGCAACGCCAAAGACAGCCAGAAAATCCCCAGAAACCAGAAGAGAGGCCTGGAACAGAACTGAGTTCACAGCCCTCAGAAGGAACCAGCCCTGGAGACAGTGTGACTTCTGGCCTTCAGAGCAGTGAGACAACACACTTCTGTCGTTCAAGCTGTTGAAGCCACTTAGTCTGTGGTATGTTGTTATGGCAGCCCTAGGAAACGAATACAATAGGGCACAGTTTTTCTCCAGTTACATTAAGATTGGACACCATAGCCAACTGCAATTTTCTCAAGTGTAATCAAATCTCGATGGCATCCATCCCTGAGACAAGAATCTTATCTACCAGCCTGTGCTGAACAGCAAATTTGCATGGAGCTCATGAATAATAAAGATTAGTATTTTCTGAGCATTTACTACATGCCAGGCATTGTGCCAAGTGCTTTAGGTGAATCAATTCATTGAATTTTTGCATTGACCATAAGGTAATAATTAACATCATTTGCAGGGAGAGAAACTGAGGTTTACAGAGGTTAAGTATTTTGGTCCGGTCACAAAGCAGGTAGGTGGCTGAGACCTACAGCAGGTTTCAAGCACCTCTCGTAGTGTCTGTTTGCTGCTCCATGAATCAGAAAATTGTATTGGTGGCTGATGACCATGTGGGTGCCTTCGGCAGTTCCTACATTGCTATAGGTAAAATAGTTAGAACTAAATTATTTTAAATAGTACAAACAGACTTTTACAGAGAGGTATTTTTTAAGTAACTAAAAAATTACATTTTTGCTGGTGATGTGGTAGGGTTGTGTTTCCCAAAATGTTATGAGGAATAGTACTGTTAGATATTACCAGGTGGAAAAGGTGGCAAGTTAATGATCAAAAAAACTTGGAAAACACTGAGTTAAATGGCTTTTTCATCTAGGGCTTCCAAAATGATGGCACTGTTCCCAGACATGCCGGCCCCGGGAGCCCTCTGTGTAGCTCGACAGCCACTACTGCCGGACCAGCACTTCCCCGCACTTGCTCTGAGGAAAGTTAACTGTGCACCATGATTTCCTTTTTATTTGAACTTGACAAAGGGTTTGCCTATTACAAGACTCAATTTCTACATCTATAATATGTGGGTAAGAATCAGTGTTTTAACGTCTCAAAGGGCTGTGGTCAGAAAATATGGACAGTATTTGGAGTCCAGGACAGGACCTGAGGGCTTCAGGAGCAGCCCGGACATGAGGGTGGGGGCAGGGAGGTGCTAACTCAGGAGCTTCTTGACTGTTTTTTTTTTTTTTTTAAGATTTTATTTATTTATCTTTAGAGGGGAAGGGAAGGAGAGAAGGAGAGAAACATCAATGTATGGTTGCATCTCGTGGGTACCTTGCTGGGAACTGGCCTGCAACCCGGGCATGTGCCCTGACTGGGAACTGAACTGCGATCATGTGGTTTGCAGGCCCGCGCTCAATCACTGAGCTACACACACCAGCCAGGGCATGTTATCTGAGTGGCTTCTAATGCCAATGTGAATGCCCGGGTGGCCCTGTTTCCCTCTCCTGCAGGTTNACTGTTTTTTTTTTTTTTTAAGATTTTATTTATTTATCTTTAGAGGGGAAGGGAAGGAGAGAAGGAGAGAAACATCAATGTATGGTTGCATCTCGTGGGTACCTTGCTGGGAACTGGCCTGCAATCCGGGCATGTGCCCTGACTGGGAACTGAACTGCGATCATGTGGTTTGCAGGCCCACGCTCAATCACTGGGCTACACACACCAGCCAGGGCATGTTATCTGAGTGGCTTCTAATGCCAATGTGAATGCCCGGGTGGCCCTGTTTCCCTCTCCTGCAGGTTAGGCGCTCACCCTGACAACTGGATCAGGAGGCTGAACCTCATTGGTGTAACCTGCCCATGTTCTATCAGGGCGTCCTGCTTGTCACTGGGGACTGCACGTGCCCCTTACCCTCAGACCACACTTGCCTGCCAGGGGTACCAAGGGAAAGGTGCCACAGGCTTCCCCCACCACTTTCAGGCTTTGGTGAGAGCAAGAATAAAAGACACCAAAAGATTCCTCTAGAGTATACATAACGAGAATATTCTAGGTCCCACTGTATTTACAAAACAGTCTGTCTCTGCAGATGGATTTAGCTCATTCAGCTGTGTATGATTTTTATTTTTTCCCTTGGCCATGATTTCTATTATTTATGTGAGCCCCCAAATTCACTCATGGTCACGAATCAGTACCCCCATGACACGATTCTACCTTCTTTCTCTTGTTTTACTCTTTCCAAACCTTTGAGCAACCGCCGCACACTCATTTAAGAAAGCTCTGCCTTTCAAGAGGCTTATGGGAGGCGTGCACTATGTTTGAAGATGCATGTTAAACGCCCGCGTTTCTAAGGAAATGTGGCAGTGGCTGTCTCCAGGGAGGAAATGGGAGCCTGAGCCAGGAGTCGGAGGCAAGGTTATTTTTTCATGGTATTCTTCAAAATTTTAACATGTACCTGTGTTAAGTTAGAAAACTTCTTTTAATTTAAAAATATCCACAGGCATACCACGTATGCCCTTCCAGAGTTATCTGTTACAGCCATGACTTCTATTCCTCCTCGAACAAAAGGCCTGGATCTCACTGTCTAAAAGTACTGCCTTGGTGAACTCCACCCAAAAGAAAGAAAGAAAGAAAATATCAAGAGTTCATTCCCCCAAAACATCTCTCTCCTAGGAAATCCAGTCACTGGTCTCCAGAGCCTTCCTCTGAGGAGTCCGGGGGAAAAACAGAATTATCCCCACACTGACTTTTACAATCTTGGCTTAGTTTCCCAATGCAACTTTCTTTCCACCAGTGATGACTTTCCAGAAGGCCTTAGGGGTAAGGAAGACACTGGTAGACGTACAGACACCTCCCTCAGGAGGCAGGGCTGCTAATATGCTCAGAGCAAATGCAGTGAGGAGACTGCATCACCTGCTTGGGGCCTCATGGTCAACTGCAAGGGCGCACATGCTCCGGTCTGCTTTGCAGTCCACTGCGTTTCTGGGCTGACCTCCGCGATCAGACTACTCCGTGAAAGCCAGTGTTCCCGATTCCCCACTGTCTCCAGGGAGGCCCAAGCGGCCACTCCACTTCATTCCCTTCTTTGCATCCTAGAGTCAGATTGCACTAACTTGGTATTTCCCAAGGAGTTCCCAAAAGTCTTGCACAAGCTATTTCCTCTGCCCGGAAGGTTCTTTGTGGCTCTGAGATTTCTTCCCCGAAGGCCCCACCGAAGCAGCCCCGCTCACCCATAACCACCTGTCACCCTGCCACAGCTCCTGTGCTAGGTGTTCAGTGAAGGGTAGTTGAGATACACGGACATTATTTGAATACCTCTAATCTCCCCTCCTCAGGGCAGGGGCCCTCAGTTCACAGTCCTGGGTGCAGGAGGACAGCCATTAACAGCATTTTCTTCTGGGTGGAAAACAAAAATCCAAGGATGCACAAAACTGAGCAAGTTGAATGGGAGAGAGACCCGCAAGGAAATGCCTTCCTAGACATTTCCAGCTCCCGGAGGAGGGGCACCCCCTCTCGCATGCATAATGAGCCTCCTGGGCGCCCACCACAACCTTCAGTACCCTGTGGGGGTTCCCGCCGGCTCTATGAGGCTGTGGTGGACGGCTGTTCCCAACCAGCGAGAAGCAGGGTTATTTTAGGGCATGCGTAGATGGCTATTCTCCTATTTCTAGATACTTATAATAAGTATGTTTTACTAAGCATTAGAAAACATAACCAGCCCATCAAATCTGATGAGCCTAAAACAGCCAGTAGGAAAGTACCAGGTAAATGTGAATACTGGTAAATGAGCAGGAGCAAAGGCCAGGCAGTGGTGCACAGTGACATCGAGGAGCGATGCCTGCTTCACTGTGCCTCCTCCAAGGCCTCCGGAGGGATGCTGGGAACCCAGGAGAGCTGGGTAAAGGCTGGTAATGAGAACGCTATGCAGACAAAGAAGCTTAAGGCAGAGGAGGGCGCGTCCCTGAAGAACTGGTATTTTGGTCCAATTCACCCTGTGCATTTCCCAGCAACTTTGGAAAGTCAGAATTTACAGTTAACCAGTTTCCCTAAGCTTTAAAGCAACACATTTTCTGTACAAAGTAGCGATGAGTAAACAGCATAGCCCCAAACTCCAGTGCTTTAACCCCTTAATCACCAAACCACCTTTCTCTGTCTCTCTTTCTCAAGGGGTCCCTGCCATGAACATTGCTGTCAGAACCTTCGAAAAGCCAGTGTCCTCTCCTCAGTCCTCTGGGAACAGAAAGGTGCACTGCAATCCATAGGAGAGGCCGGGACTCATCCTCAGCTGGAGGCCACGGTCAAGGGCGGGTTGCTCTGCCCTCTCCTCCATCACCCAAAGAGGTGAGAAAAAAAGCTTCTGGTGTAATGTTCACTACTGAAAACTTAGAAAGGCAGGCAAGGAATACTTACAGAGAGAGGAGCAAAGCTGGAATTTAGATGTTGTTGCTTCAAAGCAGCGATTTTCAACCAGTGTGCTGCAAGAAGTTTTAAAACACATGATACCTGACTGTTTTCATGGGCACTGACTTCTTTTCCCTTAGGTTGTCAAATAAGAAACAACAACAGCCAATACAACAATAGCCACCAGGAGTGAATGAATAAAAATTATACCTATTTTTTGTCAGATGGGCAAAAAAATATTTCTTCGTGTGCCACAGAACTTTAGTAATTAGTTTATGTGTGCCATGAGCTGAAAAAGTCTGAAAATCGCTGCTTTCAAGTCATAACTCCAGGTCTGGGACTGAATTTCCCTCTGTGTACGAAGGTACTCAAACCAAAACACAGCTATTATTAAGGCTGTATCAAGATCTTCATTTTTGCTCACCGGGCAGAGGACGGCAGCAAACACGTGCAGGGAAGGGAGAGATGCGCAGGCAGAGCACAGGGGAGTTTCAGGCAGCGCGACTGCTCCGTACCACACTCCAACGGTGGCTGCGTGCTGTTGTACGCTTGCCAAAACCCACTGCACGCACAGCATCGAGAGGGAACCCTGATGTGAACTACGGAGTTGGGGGGCCAAGTTCACCCATTCTAACAACCTACCACCCCTCTGTTGTGGGGGTGCTGACAGGAGGGGAGGAAGTACATTTGGGGGTCAGGATATATATAGGCATTCTCTGAATTTTCTGTTCAATTTTGCTGTGAACTTAAAACTGCTCTAAAAATTAAAGTTCATTAATTGAGAAAAAACTACATGTTGTAAATCACAGTAATTTTTCCCCCAGAAAAAAACAGTTAAATAGAAGGCTGTCTTTTTCCCTTATGAACATCTACTTTACTCAAGCCTGGCTCAGAACAAAGTCTAGAAACTGTCTCTCTGGGCATCCAGGCGTGGCACTTCAAATCAGTTACATGATACTAACAAGAGCCTGTCGGAATTCCAAGAAACTCAAGACCCAGCATGTTCACTGCACAGAACGCAACTCATCCGTTCTTCCTCTGGTCTGAGAGACATTTCCAGACATTGTTCCTATTTTATCTAGCCTTTCTTTCAATTAAATGGGCCTCTGCCTTGAACTTGATCCTCTGCTTTGTCACTGACTCAGTTCAAGTACAAAGGATGTTCAGGTTCCCCTCCTAAATGGGGAGGAGGCGGGGCAGAGGAGTTCCTGGCACAGAGCCACCTCTGGGGGTTGAGGGGAAAGGGAGGGGAAGGGTGGGACAGTGGAGCAGGGGCCCAGGGGCCCAGGGTGTGGTCAGTGTCGTTAATGCAGCTGAGCCTTCCAGTGGGACGAGGCCTCGGTGCTTCTGTACAGGGTTGAAAGACAACTATCCTTTAAATGGGAGGCCAGACACCTTAGGACCAGGCATCTGGACTCCCCAGGGAGCAGTGAATGCAGGAGGGGCTGGGAGGAGAATCCGGGAGCTGCGGCTGCAGAGCTGTCTGAGTCTGGCCTGGGCCAGTCTTTCCTCCCGTGGTTTTAGAAAGGAAATAAAATATTAATGAAACAACCCAAGCCAGTCACTCTACCTGTCCCGCAGATCTTGCCACCACCTGTCCTTCTCGACCTCTACTGACTCCCTCCCATCAGCTCGTAAACATGGCCAGGTCTCTCCCATCTTAAAAATACACAAAATCTACAGAAACCCAAGAAACTCATCTCCACACCCACCCCCATCCGGCTCCTCCTTTTCTCCCCCTCAGGCAGTCAAACCTGGGAGAGGAGCCCCCTCCCTCCCTTCCCCCTGGCTGCTACCTTCCCTCCCTCTCA
The DNA here is from genome assembly GCF_014824575.4 of Sturnira hondurensis. NCBI lineage: Eukaryota > Metazoa > Chordata > Mammalia > Chiroptera > Phyllostomidae > Sturnira > Sturnira hondurensis. Next base: position 6,060,227 of record NW_028074503.1, read on the forward strand.
TTGCTCCCTTAGCTCACTCCAGTCTGACTTTAGCCTCCTGCCCATCACCTCACAAAACTGCCTGGCAGAGGCCATACACGCAAGGTCCTGTGTAGTAAAGCCACAGGACACACACCCAGGCCTCCTCTCACCGAAAGGCTTGGCTGCAAACCACACCGATCACTCACTCCCTGGGCTCTGCTGTGTCCCGGGAGCGCCCTCCTTACCCTACGGCCCGCCCCCCTCCCTTGTGGCTGTGCCAGCAACTCCTCTGCCCTCTGAACATTCATCTTTCTTGGGGGTCTTCTGGTTTTTCCCCACTACAATGTCCTTCTAAGTAAAGTAATCCACCCCAAGTAACTGCAGTTATCATCTACAAACTGGTGAACTTCCAAAATCAACATCCCCAAAGCAGAGCTCGCCATGCCCCTCCCACCCCGGCCCCCCTGCAGTGGCCATTTCACTGGGCGGCACCTCCATTCGCCCCGCCCACCGGTGCCAGGACACTTCCATCCCCCAACACCCATGTCCGTGTCCTGCGGCCTCTACCTTCTGCGACCTCGATACTGCCCCCTTAGTCCTTAGACAGCAAAGTCTCCACCCTCGCTCTAAGTTCCTTTGCAACCATGGACCGCACCTCCACTGAGCAGAACCTGTTTTTAAAAAAGCAGGTGCATCCTGTCGTCCTCTGCTGAAAGCCTTCCATAACTGCCCACACCGCAACGGGGGGGTTCGAAACCGTAACGTGGACTAGACACCGTAGGGTCCTTGCTGAGCCCTGCAGCTTCCTCTCTCACCGCCTCCCTGTCCTCTCTGCACGAAGCCCACACATCTCCTTTCTGTTCTGGAATGTTCTGGGGTATCTATGCTCTTTTCTGTCTCCGGGCTTTTGCTCCTGCACTGACCTCTACCATGTTTCTCCGATGGAACCCTTCTTCCTTTCTCTGTTCCCTTCACACCCCACTCAAGGGAAAACAGCATGAGCCCAAGGGGAGGCCACATAAGAACCAAGAGAAATAGACTGGCTGAAAAAAATTACCAAGAAAGAAAAAGAGGCTGTTACATTTATACCCTTTCTTTAACTATACTTTGCCCCCTCAGAGCATATTTTTTAAGTTTAAATGAAAATGAACCCACGAGACTGTGCTTGAACCAGAACATATGTGAGCTCCCAAAGAGCATGAACAACCGTGAGTGAACGGACTTTATTTTCCATAGCTGTGAACAATCAAAAAGGCGACTCGAGTCCACGATCAGTCTCGTAAAAGTAATTGATATTTCTTAAAACATACATGATGTATCCTAATATTAATACAATTAACCTAGGAGAGTGAGAAGAGGCCAAATACCAACCATAAAAACCCAAGGTCGACAGCTGGACAGGCAGAAAGTCACAGTCAAAGGAACTCTTTCCCCTAAACCGAAACTAGCACACTGATCCCCTGAAGCTGGAATTCCCACCCTAAGAAATTCTCAGTCTTGCAATGTTAATTCTATAATTTGAGCAAACACTAAATACTGGATGCTTCTGTGAAATCAAATGTGTACCTTCATAAAAGGGTTTCTCTGAGTTGCTAAAGAGTTAGAGGTGAGCTGGGGAAAGGGGGAGGAGAAATGAGGGGGGAAGGGGAAAGGAGAGAAAATCTGAGTCTGCTTGAGGCAGAGAGGGGGAGAAGCCTGGTCCAGACCAAAACCGCAGAAGAGGCTGCAGTACAGGTTTGGTGACTTCAGGCAAGTGGATCTTGGACCCGCCCTCCCCTTCCCAGAGGGCACAGCCTGCCCACCAGACCCACACCTGTGCTAGCAGGGCACAGTGGGGACCATCGCCATGTGTAACACGGCTGGTGATGAGTTTGGGCACATGTGCTTCCCACTGGGTGCTGACAAATCAACAAGAGAGGAAAAATGAAATCTGGAACGCATGCAGAAAGAAACACGACTTAACCTTCAAGGCGCAGCACAGCGCTGGGCACACAGTAGGTGTATAACACATATTTAAGGAAAGGTGATTTTTCCCACGTAAGTGCTATTGGGGGAGCTTTTTGTTTCTAACCTTGACATCTAAAGAATTAGTTATAATTTTTTCAAGTGAGGTAAAATACTTAAGGGCCTTTCTGCACAGGGCTAGGAGGGCAAAGATTGTAAATTTACCTTAGAATGTTATTATAAAATACTTGTATGTTTCCACAAATACTTTTAAGCACCTTAAGTGTGCCAACCACTGTGCTAGGCATCAGCAACAGGCAGTGAGCCAAAGAGGCAATGCCCCAAGAGTGGACTTTTGTCAGATTCATTACTCTGTACATCATACTAAGTTGAATATTGTAAAAAGATAGAGTGCTTGTGCTTGTGCGTGTGTGTGTGTGCGTGCACGCACGAGTTCCAACATAAAACATAAGTTCCAACTAGAAATGGCAACAGACACTGTTAGTATATCAATGTACGTATAACTTTAAACAGCCTGACCTGATACCATATCGAGGACAGACAAGGGTTCTAAAAACACAATTTCCCTCAATGTACATACTGCCGTCTAATCTACAAATATCTGATGTGTCAAAAACTGATTTGCAGACACTCTTGCCAGGAAAGAATCAAAGGTTCTTAGGAGAGAAGGGATTGTCAAGGTCACCGGATCAGGTATCCCTGTAACAGCCACCTCACAGACCGGGGCTTCCCGTAAGGCTTCCCAGAAATCGGTTCAGGCGCCCGCCCCTGACGAAGCCCAGGGAAGTTAGGATACAGCTCAGCCCCAGGTCGCCTGCAGGAGGCTGGCTATTTATCCCTCCTTCTCAAATGCTAATCCCACAGTTCTTCAGCATCACAAATGCAGACTATCGATTCACAAAGAGGTGCCTCCCTGGGCTAATGTTTCCTTTTGCTCCCATCAATAGCTCACCTGGGTTCTTTCCCAACAGGGGGTGGGGAGAAAGGCACAGATTTTCTGACCCCCAAAAGACCCCGTCCCCTCAGCCACTCAGGCAGTATTTCCGGGCAGGGAGAACCTTGCCAGGCTGAGAACCAACGGAATCAGGTCTGAAGCAATCTCATCGTAACGCTGACACCAAACCTGGCAAGTGAGGAGACAGGGCTATGTGGACCAGGAGACTCGCTGAGCCTATGGACGACGGTCACTTCCCGACTGCGGACCAGGTTATACTACTCCCGCTCTCTGGGCCTCCACTGCCGTACCCCACCTACCAAGGTGAGGTGGTCAGGCATGTCACCCACTCTGAGTTCTTGGAGGAACTGCGCTGACCTCCATTCTATACAGTTTACCCACCCTTCCCTTAATATTTTAATTAGGGAAACACTAAGTCTGATGTGGCTCATCCAAAATGACCACTTGATGTGGAAGAGTGGAGGCCAGTCACAGCTGCATCTGCTCTGACCCACGTGGAGCCTCTACATGGGATCACTCAGGGCGGGTGATCAGTGGGTGGGGCCCAACGGACAGGAGGAGGAGACTGCATGTCAGGAGGGAGGAGTCACCCAGTCACTTCGGTCTATTTTAATTATGGTTTTGTTAGTTTTAATGTCTGTCACTCCCCCTTAAATGTGAAGTCCTTGAGAAATGAGACCTACTGTGTTCTATGCTGGGTCATCGGTGCCTAACACATAGTAGGGGCTCAGTAAATATTGGTTGAATGAGTGGACGAGTGAGAGACCTGGGTTGCATTCCTGGGTTTTTCCATTTACTAACATTCACAGAGGGTGTCTAGTAACATGTTACATATTGTTGGGCCCCATGACAAGCCACCCCCAAACATCCCATTCTGGCACAGTGATTACTTCGAAATCAAGTTAGAAGGGTGGAGGTGGCCAGAAGGGCGCCTGGACCCTCCCTGGTCTCCATGACAGCAGGACACAGGCCTCCCGGTGAAGGGAGCCCTCCTGGCCCCTGGAGGACACTCTGCTCCAGTGGAACCCCTGAAAAGTCTGGAACCCGATCTCCCCGCCTCTTTTCTAATTTACTGCTTCGTTTAAATTCCTCACTAAGGGATGCCCCTAAACCTGGCCCAGATTCTTTTCTAACGAGCACTAACTTTCTTTGTCCTGTCAATTTCTCATAGATTTACTGTATCCTTGTCTAAAAAGTTTTAAAAGGTGCCTGGTCCCATCATTTCTTTGAGCCTCATTTTATGATCTGAGCATCATATTATTCTTCTCCCCTCTGCACACATTAAATTGTTTTTTTCTCCTGTTAAGCTAGTCTTGTGTTAATTTAACTATTTTATTTTTCTCTTCACTAGTTTTATTTTTTGGAAAAGTCATTTTTAAATATAAATATGCTAACATAGCTATTATTATTTTTGAATAACTAATGAAAACTTTAAAAATGATTAGTTGCTATTTGTAGTACACTATCTGACAAGAGAGACATATAACCCTGAAAGGCGTAAGATGAAGAAAGTGTGAAGAAATCTTACAGAGTGTCCCTGCCACGGATGAGACGCACCTAGTCTGGGGAGGCAAGGGAAGACCTCCTGACGGANCACATTAAATTGTTTTTTTCTCCTGTTAAGCTAGTCTTGTGTTAATTTAACTATTTTATTTTTCTCTTCACTAGTTTTATTTTTTGGAAAAGTCATTTTTAAATATAAATATGCTAACATAGCTATTATTATTTTTGAATAACTAATGAAAACTTTAAAAATGATTAGTTGCTATTTGTAGTACACTATCTGAGAAGAGAGACATATAACCCTGAAAGGCGTAAGATGAAGAAAGTGTGAAGAAATCTTACAGAGCGTCCCTGCCACGGATGAGACGCACCTAGTCTGGGGAGGCGAGGGAAGACCTCCTGACGGAGATGTTCCTGAGTTGAGCTTCCACAATGGACACCACCTGGTAAGTCTCTCCAGTAAAGTTCCCTGACCTGGCTCAGACTGTGATGAGAGAAATGTTGGCTTCATATTCAAATCTGACTTCCACACAGCTTACGAACTGGCTGTGACTGACGGCATAAGCATTAAACAAATAGTCTTGATTCTGCTTACTCCTTCTATCCCATATGCATCGAACCTGATCTGCAGGATCGCAGCACCGTTCTCCTCACGACTAATCCACTGGACGCTGGGCACACCCACCTTTCCTTCTGATGTGAAGAAGTTGTTGAGGCCACCATTTTTTCCCCACCATGGTTCTCTGCCTGCGTCGAAGGAACTCCATGTTTTAATTCATGAAACTTTTCAAATACCTTACTGGCAGGTGATTAGGCCTTTTTCATTCCTGTTACGTCGTGTATTTGATTTTTGCTTAAAACCTAGGGCAGGTTGCATTCTGGTGTCAAGACACAGTAAGTGTGGGAGGGAGGGGGGAGGATGGGGGGTGGGATGAGATGGGAATAATAGACAGAAAACTGTACTTGAAAAATAATTAAATAAAAAAATTGAAAAAAAAGACACAGTAAGTGCAATACTGGGGCTAAGAAGTTTAAAGAATGAAAGAATGCCTGGCAAAGTTCTATTTGTGGACTTTGAATTTCTCTATGTGGTCCTCTTAAAACACAGTAGGCCAAAAAGACAAATAAGGTTACTGGGGAGTCTTGCTCCTATTTGGAAGAAATTCGACTTTTTTCTTCTCTAAGAAAATAATGTCTCTCGGTTCTCCTGGAAACCAGGGTCTGCCCAACAGTGGGGCTGATCCCCCTGCTCTGCCGTTTTCTTGTACCCTAACCCTGGGCAGCGCACTGAAGGCTAATTCGCTAATTACAATCCATGCCTCACAATGCAGGTAATATTTACTGACCTCACTTCAAAACAAGTTGGTATAAACAAAGATAAAATGTGAATTATTTGATGATTTCTGTCAACTGAGCAAGTATTTTATTTGTCAAGTAGGAAAAGAGGGTTAAGAGAATGACACAATCTCTAAAATTAGCCCTGGAACAGAGTGCCGCTGTTTGATCCAACATGGTGCCAGGAAGTTTCCTATTCTTCATTGTGTCTGGATGAGGTCTCTTCTGGTTGTAATGTGACCATGAGAATATTTAAAAAACTACTATTTTAAAAAAACCCTATAACTTATTATCTGGTCATATGTATCACCTTTAGTGATAGATGTTTAAAAGATCTTATTTACGTATTCTATGATTATTTGTTTATTTAAATAAATTTAGAGCCCTGGCTGGTGTGGCTCAGTGGATTGAGTGCCAATCTGTGAACCAAAAGGTCGCTGGTTCAATTCCCGGTCAGGGCACATGCCTGGGTAGCAGCCCAGGTCCCCCGCTGGGGGTGTGCAAGAGGCAAACAGTCCATGTTTCTCTAGCACATTGCTCTTTCTCTTCCTCGCTTTCTCCCTCCCTCCCTCTCTGCTCCCTAAAAGTAAATAGATAAACTCTTAAAAAAATAAATTTAGAATATGATTTACTGGTATCGCAACATTCTAATGAAGAATATAAATAAATATATCCATTTCTACAAATTCATTGGTGATAATCAGGAAAAATCAAATTGTATATATTTTAATGACATGGATAGTTTTATTGAACACTGAAGACATATTAATACTTGCCTGTCAACAATCTCTAACCAATAGAAATTTTTTAAAAATGCCCTGGCTGGTGTGGCTCAGTGGACTGAATGCTGGCCTGTGAACCAAAGGGTCACCAGTTTGATTCCCAGTCAGGGCACACGCCTGGGTTGCGGGCCAGGTCCCCAGTAGGAGGCATGCAAGAGGCAACCACACATTGATGTGTCTCCCCCTCTGTTTTGCCTTCCCTTCCCCTCTCTCTAAAAATAAATAAGTAAAACCTTAAAAAAGTTACCAGTTATTGAGCACTTAATACAGGATTTTACTAATCCCAACAGCAATATTCCCACTATCCCCACTTAACAGGTGAGAAACAAAGTAACCTGCCTAAGGCCATTCTGGTTAATTATTCCCATAACTTGAACTTGGTCTACCCTTTAGAAAGTCTAGTTAGAACTTAGAAAGCATGTTGGTTTTGCTCAAACTTCCCCCAAGACTGGAGGGACTTTAGCTACTTACCTCCCCTCTCCTTTATTCCCCTACTATATTGTCCCTTCTTTGCTCCTGTGTCACTAAAGCTTCATCTTTATCATAACTTTATATCACCTATAGGTCTGTCATTGTCACTTCCAGACCACAGGCTTGCAGTAAGAAGTCAGGTGACTCCAGGACGACAGGATCTATTTTGCTCACCTGTTCTGGTTGGACAAGAACTGTCTGCCTGCCAGGAGCAGCGTCCCAAGAGAACCTCCACAGAAAGGCCTGTTATCCTGTGCCAAGGGATAAACCCTTGCCCCACAAAGCACCTTAGTATTATTAAACATTTTCTATTTGTCAAGCACTTAACAGTCATTTTTATTGGTGTTTTTTACTAGTCATAACTCTGCATCATTATTGTATTCTGTTTTCTTTTAATTAAGTGCGCTGAGTAAAGTGGGAAAGACCAAAGGCCCTGGGGAGTAAGTCTTCAGCCGCCAACAGCAGGGAGCAGACGGAGCACCACGGAGACTGGCCACCTGCTCCTGGCGAGTGTGGGACCTAGGAGCAGCCAGTCTGCACTCGACCACCATGGGAAGGGCTCCCCCGGGAGCTCGACTTTATGTGAGGAAGAGACCCCCAAATTATAATAGCTTTCAGCCACTTCCACTTTGAACATGTGCTGACATTTGGAAGACTGGGCTATTCTATATCCCCCTCATTGAGAATGTTCCCTTTTATTTTCCTGAAATGCAAAAACACAAAATCCAATATCCTTCTTTCCCCTTTAATGCCTAATAATAATGCTTTTAAAACTTTAGCTGTAAATTACAGCTAAAAGATTGCCGCTGTATAAGAGGCCTGGATCTGGGATTGGAGCTTTAACTTTGCTCCTTGGTAGTCAGGTAAACTTGAGACATTGCTTAACCTCACTGAGGATCAGTTTTCCTCATCTGTAGAATGGGTGTCTCTGTTCCTATCCTCTGCCTTCATTTTGCTCATACTATCACAGGATTCACCCCACTGTCAGGGTTTGTTCTTCAGGTTGCTTGTCTTTCTCCCCCACAAGACTGTGAGTGAGTCTCCAAGGTTGAGGGCTGTATTTTTGCCCCCTCCATCTATCTGCCCCAGTACCTGACACTAGAAATGCCCTCCAAATGCCTTAGCATGAAACCACATACAAGAAAGCCCTTCGCAAACTGCAAAGCACTTTTCACAAGTGCCTTAGTAATTGATTATTCACAGTATGGTCCCTACAGACCTGAGACGTGACAGAAATGATGTTGGCTACCAAAGGAACTAGGCTTTCAGTAATCATTGAGACCTATAATTAAAATGCAAACTGTGGCAGAGTACTAGTTCTGAACTTCTTCGGACTATTGCACAATACGTCATCTCTCTTGCGAGGGTACCTGCAAGAGTGGTACACAAACGCCTTCCCAAGAGGTCTCAGTGTGAGAGCAAAGAGAAGGCTTAAGTGTTTGACCAGGCAAGATTTTATTTTTTCCAAATTTTCACATCATCCTTACACATGTTTAGGTGTAAATGTTTAGTCTGGGTTAGGCCAACTTTGCTCCCAGGTCTTTGGCAGTAACACACACTGTGAATCTCCAAGGTTTGCCTGTGAGCAGTCACTAAATAGACAAGACCCTCTTCTTCCTCTCCAACAGTTCTCCTCCTGACTCAACCTATGTTTTCCCATGCAGTTTCTCCACCGTTGTCTCTGAACTATTTCTAAGTTATTCCTTACCTCCAAATCCTGCCCTGGTAAAGAAATGCTTAGAATACTATGTTCAGAAGTTTTCTGTAGTCTCCTTCCCCTTGACTTCCTCTTCTTAGATCATCACTCACATTCCAAGAGCTGGTTCTAAAAGACGTCACTTAAATGCTGGGAATAGAACCTATGATTCCATGATCCTTTTCATAAATTTAAAAAAAACTTGAGAAATATACCTGGAACTATACCACCCTCCTCCACTTATAAAACAATCCTGAAAACAGTGAAATCACCAGCACTATGAATATTCTACTGTTAATTTAAAAAAAATTAACATGCACTCTGACCAGTGTGGCTCAGTTAGTTGGTTGGGCATTGTCCCATAAAGCAAAAGGTCATCGGTTCGATTCTGGGTCAGGGCACATGCCTGGGTTGTGGGCTGGTCCCTGGTTGGGGCGCATGCAAGAGGCAACTGATCACATTTTGTTTCTCTCACACATTGATGTTTTTCTTTCTCTATTTCTCCCTCCCTTCATCTCTCTCTCAAAAATAAATAGCCCTGGCTGGTATGGCTCAGTTGGCTGGGGTGTTGTCCCATAGACCGAAAGGCTGTGGGACTGATTTCTGGTCAGGGGCACATACCCGGGTTCAGGGTTTGATCCTGGGTCAGGTGCGTTTGAGAAGGCAAACAATCCATGTTTCTCTCTCACATCAAAGCTTCTCTCTTATTTCCCCTCCCTCCTTCCCTCTTCCTCTCTCTCTCTAAAAAGCAATGAGAAACAAATGTCCTCAGGTGAGGATAAGTAAATAAAATTTAGAAAACTGTAAAATATAAACTATTAACATGTGAATGAACACCAAGTTGAGCTAAAAGGAAAATTAAGCTGGCATAAGTTTTCTAATAATCTTGTTATACTTTCATTTATGTGTGTATGTTTCTGAAGCAACGTGTTTTTAAACTGGTACCTCAATCCCCTAAAAAATAAATATTCTGTAAATCTTTTTCTGGAGTAAAAAACAATGAGATAACTATTCAAGACGGAATATGGAAAATCTATTCACATATGTAGTTTCGTCAGAAAGAATGTCACAAAGTAGAAAATGACGTTCCAGATAAGCAGCCTTAATAAAACTAATCAAATTAGTTTTGAAGTCTACTCAAAATATGTATTAGTACACATCGACTTTAAGTGGAACTTCTATTGATGTATATAGTCTCCAAGAAAACAGGCAAGTATTAGAAAATTGGAGCCCGACTATGCATCAGACAGGACCTAGCCAAATACAGGCCCTACTCCGGGAACACAGAAATTAGAACTTACCAAAGGTATTTCTGTAACTGTCAAACATATTTTAAGAAGCCCAGTGTGTTATGGATTGTTCCCCTAATCCCAAACCACTCCAGATAAAATTTCATCTTCTGTGAAAAGCTGTTGATTTTATTCTAATCTGACTTTTGTGAATCTGCTGGAGTTTGGGCAGCAATTACACCCACCAGAGCCCCCCTGGCCCCATCCCCTTTAGTACTTGAAACTTGTCGAGGCCTTATGAAGAGAACAGGGAAGGGTTTGCAGAACAAACCTAGAAGCAGGTATGGAGGCAAATCCCTCCAGGACCTTGGCACTTGCAAACCTTAAAGAAAAGCAGAGGAGAGGCAAACAGGCCTTGGGGGAACTAAAGCATCCACGTGATGGACTTCGGCCTGGGTGACCCAGGGTGCCAGAAGCTCCTGAGATTTCCTATCTATCAGAACAGAGGCAGGGCGGCAGAGCTGAGTCACTGGACGCCCAGAGAAGGCCCAGCACAGAGGCCCCGCCCGGCATCTGGACCAGGTATGCACAAGAGAAGAACTGCAGACCAAGACTGGGACTTGATCACCAGATCAGCTGTTTTTCAAACATAACACATCCTATGCTAAGATAATAAAGTGGTGGAAAACTTTTAAAGCACTTTTAAAACACAACTCATTTAGCACTGCGGCCCACAGACCCTAAGTATCACCACGGACCCCAGCTGACTGAGGAGGAAACTGGGACACAGGGAGGTTCTGGGCTGAGCTGCGATTTGGCCCCGGGCAATCTGACCTGCTCTTAACCACTATGAGACATGGGTTCTCAAAAGAGGCTGTTACAGTCCCAGACCCAGCAAAGGCTGGGGACCACACACAGTAACACAAAGAACACTGGGGACACAGCTGACCCTTGAACATGGGTTTCAACTGTGGGGGTCCACTTACATGCAGATTTTTTTCAATAAATACTGTAAATGTATTTTCTCTGATGATTTTCTTAATAACATTTCCTTTTCTCTAGCTTACTTTATTGTATATAATACATATAACATACAAAACGTGTTAATCGGCTCTGTGTGTCATTAGTAAGGCTTCCTCCAGGCAACAGTAGGCCATTAGTAGTTACGTTTTGGGGGAGTCAAAGGCTATTCGTGGATTTTCTATTGTGTGTGTGGCAGAGTGTGCAGATGGACGCGCCTAACCCCCCCAACATTGTTCAGGGATCAATTATACTCTACTGTTTTCTGGTTTTGAATTTCCCTGTGTTTTAACAAGTTCCCTCTTCTTACATTGCTCTAGAAAAGCATGCAAGGCAGTAATATGAATCCCATGTTATATCACCCCCTTACTGGATTTTCATTTGAACAGGTGCTAAGATTTTGGGAATCAACAACACACCATGGATTTAAAAGCAGGGACTCCGGGATTAGACAGACCTGGATTCAAATCCCAACATGGTTTCTGACTCCTTCCTAGACCTCAAGCAAGTTAGTCAACAGCTGTTCACCTCAGTGTCCCGCTTTGTAAAATGGAAATAATAACCAAAACTCCTTGAAGGGCTGAGTGAAGATTAGTGAGAGACCACAGAGACCACTGCTCATCAAGACTTCTGTGTGCCTAAGTCGCCCATGATTCTTCTTAAAATTCAAGTGTTGATCCAGGGGAGCAGATGCGCGAGATTCTACGTTACCGGTAAACTCCCAAACGACGCAGAGGCTGCCATTAGGTGGACCGCTCTAAGGCCCACAGTGTCACTTGGTAGTTCTTAATGATTACACTCAGCTTCGTAACTACAGACCCTGAGAGCGGACGGGACGGTGGGCCTCACAACTCTGTAAGAGACTCACGTGTACCTCTAGACAACTGCAGCCTGCTGAAACGACAGCCTCACGGACCCAGCACTGCCTCCAACCACTCCCACGCGGACCTGGTCCAACTGTCCTCGCACTGATACAGAATAGCTAGGAAGCTAGGAAAGGTAAAATAACTCACATTTCTTTCTTTTTTAAAAAAAGATTTTATTTATTTTAGAGAGGGGAAAGGAGGGAGAAACAGCGGGAGAGAAACATGGATGTGTGGTTGCCTTCTCTCGCGCGCCCCCTACCGGGACCTGGCTCGCATCGTAGGCAGGTGCCATAGCCTGAGAACCGCACTGGCGAGCCGTTATTTCGTAGGCCCACGCTCAACCCACCGAGTACACCAGCTAAGGCAAATAACTCACATTTCTAAGTTATGTTCCTTAAAAACTGCATGGCAAAAACCATAGCAAGTTTAGATATCAGAACTAACCCACAAGCTCAAGAAACTCATTCTAGACATTGATATCTCAGACTATCATAATAAAATGGAGGACTCTCTCATGGATCAAGTTTGTGTGTGTGTATCTAAATCTATCTGAACATATTATCCTTGAACATTTTGTCTAAACAGATGGGGCAGCAGAGAAATCTACAGTTATTAAATTTGAATATATACAGTGTATCTACTAGCTAGGTCTCTGGCATGTGGTAGAAAGTACCTCCCCTAAAAGAAAAAAAAGATTAAAAAAAGAAAAGAAAGTGTCCAAATGGGAATAGGTGCCATAAATAATAGTTCCCTTTTTCTTGTATTCAGAGGAAAAATGGGGAATAAAGGACAGGGCACCTGACTAAACTGCGTTAACCTGGCCAGGAGACATGGTGTGAAACTAGAAATTGATGATTACAATCTGCCAAAGCGTCTTGACATTCTAATTTGGTAATCAAATTACTCACAAAGGAAGCGACATTTATCTCTGTCATCCTTCAGCATTCCTTTCCAAATTCCTTGCCTTTTTTCTCAGAAGCTTTCAACCAAATGCTCTCTTAAATCTGTCTGCCTTTTCAGGTAGCACATTTTTGCCTCCCTCCTCACCGAGTGCATCAAAGGGGCCTATCTTCCAGTGCTCCTTACAGGTGACCGGGGAGAGCAGAAACTCAAGGCACAACACAGTCTAGATACTCCCAGGGAAGGTTCGCATCACGCGGATCTTCAAGACCTCTGCTGCGGTGGAGATGGGCTGAGGAGGGGAGAGGCGGAGAATGGGCAGGTGATGCGGGATTGACTGAGCTGCTCTAGCACGCCCCCCCCTCCTCTCCTGAGATCTCCCCAAGGTGATCAGTTTTCCAAGGTTATACAGGGTTTGGCAAAAGTAAGGCCTGCTTGGGTGTGCTTGGTAGGGTAGTAATACAGGTGTAATAATTTACAGTTTTAATTTGAACACTTCACCTAAAATACCATATGGTGTGGTCCAGTGTGATACTGTTATGTTACAGAATTACATGCTTATGATTTTGTAATGAAAGATTTTTGTCATAAAGGAGGGGCGTTATTTGTGCCAGACCCTGAGTAAATGTACTCAACATGGGAGACTACCACCACCACCACCTCCCCCTGCCCCACCGTGGCTCCTTTGGTGTGAGGGGCACACGGAGGAATTCCCTGTACCCCATGTATTAAGAACAACCCAACTTACTGCCTGGAAAGTCGGAATGTGAAGAGTTGCAAATCTCAGAACGTAGAGGGTTACCAGGAAAAGCGAGTTCCCGATGGGATTCCCAAAGCAGCCCCAATGCACATTGTTGTGGTGAAAACTCCAATTAAAGCGGAGACACTCAGCTAACAGTATTTTAAGATGCTCCCACTTCCATTATTATTGAAAGCCAAGATTTGGGCAAAGTAGAGGATATGACATGAATAAAAATATATCAGTCACTAATGAAAGTCTACTGTCATATACAAATGTATCATTTTAGGGAGTGAGAAGAATCTATGCCAGGTTGCTGAAGTATAAGCTGAAAGGAAGGAAGTCTAACTGTATTGAAGGGAGTATTGAACAGAAGGATGTGGAGAATTACTGAAAACCTAAAACACATCCCACTGGGTTGGGCTTCCCGTAGTCCTAAGGGTTATACAACTGTGGTCCGCTGATGGGACCACAGACATGGTTAGTTCACAGACATGGGTGTGAGGTAATACAACCTCACCAGCAGGTTTAATCTTAGCCCAGAGCCTTTTTTATAGTGAGGTGCGTGTGGTCACATGGCTTACACACTCACTGATTTTTGGATCACACAGAATAGTACCTCATTCTCTCGTTAGGAAGATTCAACACCATTCCTCTCTCAAAGGGCAATGGCAGGCAAAGAGAAACTTCTATCAATCTGAAAAATCACAGAGCCTGAAACTTTGTAGAGATTAAACTGTTTAAAGTTCATCTGTTTCCTTTGTGATGTTCACGCAGCAAGCAGAGAATCACTTTGGCTTGAGGCCCACAAACTCACTGGCCCTCTGAAAACCTCGAGGAAGGATGAGGACCACTGGTCCCTGCTCCTCTCGGCAACTCTCAGCGGGTAGAGGCTCAAGTAACAGTGGCTCAGTTGAATTCAGCATCTTTAGAACACTAAGAAGCTTATCAGTATAACGTGTCAAATCCCAAAGTTATATTTTCTTTCATTTTAGTTTTATCAAGGTCGATTGGTATATCCTCCGGGACTAATTAATCCCCCCGCCCAACTAAATACTCCAATTAAGCCTTTAAAAAGGCTTCCTGACTACTTGGTACACTGCAGTGAATAATCAGTCAAGAGGAGTAGATTATGTCCTAGAAATTAAGTCTGAGCCTCTGACAGACCCACAGATTACTAGTATGTTCGGCCCTAAGATTTTCAATGCAGGTGACTACATAGTAAATTCTAAATAGATTTTGCTTTTAAAATAGCAGTTATGATGACAGAAGATACCTTGAAACTGAACTTTTTATTAAATGACTGGAGCGGAGTTTTGACAGGCCTAAGCCAAGGGGAGGACCTGCCCAAGTGATCTCATCTGCAGCTAGCAGTGCCAGCAGCACAAGGGGCTCTTTTTGCTCCGAATCCATAGGCAGTGACAAGAGAGTGGCCTTTTGGGTGTCACTGGTTAGGGGAGCCAGACTTTTAAATCAGGATGACACAAGGACATAAATGGGATCCACGCTCTCCTTCGGCAGCAAACCCTTCTTTCTCTATTTCCTGGTTCAGAGTTAACAGATAGTGAGCTGACATACATGTGGGTTTGTTATCCATTTAAAATAATACACCTGAGTATTGATTGCAACACAAAAGTACAGATTTCCCCCCCAAAAGAACTGTTGCAAAACATTGAGTGCATTGCCTTTTAACTTTCTTTATTTTGCTCTAGTTTTCATATATAATGAGGCCAAAATCTTGCCAATGAGACTACTTGCCAAGTGGAAAATAGATTAATATATAGAGATTCCTGGCACAAGAGCCAGATTAGTAGGTGCTCAGTAATTGTTTCCTGAATGAATGAAAAAAGTTACATAATGTTGATGACATTTAGTTTCTCCACCAATTTGAACTTTCCATAAAGTAGAGCAAACATTCTTGCAGCAGAAAAAGAAATATAGCCACAAAGTAACATTAAAAAATCAGGAAAATATCCATTTTAAACAGAGCAGTTAATCCTGATAGCTCCAGATAACCATCGCAAAAAAAATTCTTACAATCACTACAACTATGAAATGCACTATTCCCTTCAAATTTATAGAACTCTGTCTGCATCCACCTTTAAAGTAGACAGGACTATCCCTTCTGCCCAGTCTCCCAATGCAAAAATAAAACCATTAAGTAAATAGACTGAAATTTCCTGTTCCCTCCCCGCCCCTGCAGCACCTGAATCTGAATGAAAAGGGGTTTCCCAGTGCTATCTGCCTTCTCCAAGGCAAGGTCAAAAGGGACTGACTGCCTGTGCCCCACAGGGAGGCTGTTCCAATTTTCAGCTCGGAAACTGTAAGGACCAACTCTGGCCCCCAGTGAAGACAATGAAACAGGAACAGTGGGCATGCACCACTGACTCCAGAATCTTTCCACTAACGGACTTTGTACTTTCAAAATTCCTTAAAAGTATTTCTGGAAATAATCTGGGTTAGGGTCAAGTGAGTGCAGCGTGCAGCTTTGAAGTTCAAGTTCACATTTTTGTTTAGTACTTGAGAGAGGCAGTCTATAAAAACTTAAGCAACAAAACTATATTTAACATCTAAGCTTCTATTAGTATTCTATTTTTGCGTAAATTATAAAGAGTAACACTAGAAATCTCTACCATCTAAGCTGAAGTACTGCTCTCTGAGGCAGGAAAAATGCTGCATTTTCATGCAAAGAGAAGAGCTATAAAGTTGTAGGAGGGGCCTGATAAACATTTTTAAATGATCACCTGGGAGCTAGGAAGTTACACCAATAACCGGACCATCTTAAATTATAACAGCTCACTGGGGAAAAGGGAACTGAAACTACCCTCTACTTTGAACACAGCCATCCACCGAATTAAAGTGTGAATCAGTTTAGAGTGTCATCTTGACATGCCAACGTCGCAGGTTTGATCCCGGGTCAGGGCACATATGAGAATCAACCGACAAACGCATAAATATGTGGAACAACAAATTGATGTTTCTCTCTCTTCCTTCCTCTCTAAAAAATCAATAAATAAAAGTAAAAAAAAAAGAAAAAGAAAGCCATATATTCTTTTAAAAGAGTGAGTCAGTTACAGCAACCATCACAACCCCTTCCCCAATAAAAAATAAAACCCAGGCACACTTCACATGAGTAAAAATCACGAATTCTATAACCTCTGTGACTCCTCAAGCATATTCATTTTTTCAACCATAATGACACACTTGTTAATGTCCTCAAGAAGCAAAGAATCAATGCATTTAAAGCAACAGGCTCTTCATGTTTTGAGAAACTGGCAATGTTAGAAGAGAATGAAAGCATCATCAGGCTGTCACTGTATTACCAAGAAGTCTAGAATAACACGGTCAACAATGGAATTCGGTGACACACCACTTGATGAGGTCCAGTCAGGATTAAGGTTAGACAGCCTATGTTTATGATGAAGAAATAATGACTAAACTTGAAGTGCACATGGCATTTCTTGGGGAGGAATGGCCGGCTGGAGGAGCTGACAACCTGGAGCGACGCCTTGGGCCAGTTACTAATCCCCAGGAAACACCCTGGACCTCGATTGTTACAGTGGTTTTAGTAAGTAGAAGTTTCATACCAGCTTTTCCCGGAACACATCTGTCTTATACTCAGGATTCTCAGACTTCATAAAATGAGTTCTACAGGAGTTACTAAAGAGTTCCTGTATATTTCTTAGTGCTGATTTAAAAATATCACTTTAACATAAATGAAAAGCTGACTATTAAATATGTGCAAGGAGCACAACTTTTTGTAGTGTTTTAACTACAGGGGACTTAGTTCAAGAGCCAGAGTAATAATACAACCAACACATGGATGTGCAAATCTATACGTAACTCAGGGGTTAACTGACAATTTAAGAAAAATAAAAGGATCGGTATCCAGCTTTGCAGAACTGATTTACCTCACTTGGTTAAAATAAAAGACTGCTGCGTTCCTTAGAACAAAACACAGCCAATGGAGCAGACCTGGACTAACTTTTGTAGATGTCATGTCCTGATTCTGTGACAACGCTGGTGTCAAACTATTTCACTATGATCCCAAGCAGACGTATACTTTAAAAACTCCCGTAGGCTTTTAGTTCTTAATCGGATGCTATTCTGAACCAGGACATTTTACGGGTTTTTACTTTAGCAGATGAATGGGAACATTTATTTTTGCTTTTCAAAGAAAAAGCAAACCCAAATTCTCCGAAGAAGAGAAAATTCTCCCCTCCATCCTTAAAACTCCCTAAAACACCCTCCTGCTCTGCAGGAAATGTATTATGCACACTGAAAGGACAGGAAGAAAGACACAGAGCCTACAGGTCTCATGTACTTGAGAGAACTTTTGTGTTTATGTTACTGCTCCCAGCCCTTTTCACAGCTGGCCCTGAGGCTTGCTACTTGCCTGGTGAATGTTTGAAAGGGTCTGTCTGCCCAGAACTGGAATATCTCATTTGGAAAAAGCACCGAGGTACCTGACATCTGTCCCCTGAAAGGCCTGCACTGCCCCTCCAGACTCACAGACCAAATGTCTGCTTCTCCTTGATGGCAGGGAGATCACAGGTGTAAAACCTCCAGGGGCTACTCCTGCCTGCAAAAACCAGAAAGACCTCTGGTTTCTGGCTCCCAGAGAAGAACACCCAGAATATGAGCATCGTTTTAACAATGCAAATATATTCCTCCAGGAAAAAAAATCTAAGGTAAGAAACATCACTTAAGCCCCTGGTCTCGACCTAGAATTTGGTACTGCTTAAAATGAAATAATTTTAAAGTCAAAACAGTCCCCTTATCTTTGATGAGGACACTACAGCCCAGAGAGGTGAACTGATTTGCCCAAGGTGGCTCAGCTTCTGGGCTACGACTCTTACTTTGGTATTTTTGCCACATTCTTGTGCTGTTTGTCTTAATCATCTATATTTGTAAGTCTTATCTACTGCCTAGATGGTGGGCTCCATGGGACTAGGGAAAGTAAGCAATGCTTTAGTGCCCACAGTGCTGGGCACCACGGGGCACAGGCTCCAGGTCAGAGCCTGGCTGGTAGGGCAGATGTCCTTTCCATCTAATAACTTCAACAGCTGACTTCAGTTCATGGGAACTACACCAGGATGTAGGTCACTTTACATTCAGCTACATGTTACTGGCACTCAACTGCCAGTCTCTCCACTCCCCACCCCCTACAGGAAGTGGGGTTGGCATGTTTTCTCTTTAATAATGTATAACTGCTTTTCTAACTTCATAACTTATGGTGAATATGTAGTAGACTATTTTAATGGTTACTTTATTCAAATATATTCTAAGTAACTGCTTCCTTGATAGGTACAGTATTCCTGCACTCTTCACCTTATAAAACTCATGCTTTCGATGGAGAGGCTGTAAGGGCTGCTTTTGTTCTGGGAACTTTGAAGATTTTAGTGTTACTGGGAAGCAGTGATTGTTAGGACGACTTCCCTCACATCTTTTAAGGTGAGGTGTAAACTTTCCTGAAAAAAACCCAAGAGTTAAGCTTCTAAGGCTGAAATCGAATCTGATCCAGTATATTTGCTTTTTCAAACTTCCCCCAACCCAGACCTCCATTAGCACAAGTTAGTCTCCAAGTGGTACCAAAGAAACATTTCATGCATAGAGTTTAGTTTGGTTACCTGGGTGGGGGGGACAATAGCAGGTGAAACTATGGTAGGAGAATTGGTGCTTCTGTGCCCATTGGCTTCTGGAAGAAGAGGCAGGGGGTCGTGTTTCACGGAAACCACCACCACCGTATCCACAGGCTCCGAGGGGCGAATACAAAGTCGTTTGGGGGAAGAGGGGCCGCAGATTTCCCCCGACCCAAACACGGACTCATACAGGGCGCGCTTGGGCGCAGCCTCGGATTTCACGTCCGGCCCAATCTGACTGTCTTTGGGGAGGATATAGGTGTTCCCCAGCGAGGGCGGCTGGGGGCGGTGGTGATGGGAGGGATGTGTAGGGGGGTGATGGGAGTGGTGGCGAGCAGCCCCATTCAGAGCTTCGGCATAGCAGCCCTGCAGGGCGGGCGAGCCCAGTTTGGTACCGATGCCCGCGATGCTGTTGAGCGTGGCGATGGAGACGGCGCCGATGCAATGGTTGGTGTAGGTCTTGGAGAGCTTGGCTGCCTTGGAGAGCATCTGCATCCTGGTGCCCAGCAAGTTCTTGCCGATGGCTTTGTTCTCATACCAGGTCACATCGCCCTCGCTGCAGTGGTCCCGTGGTCGCTGGAAGAAAGCCTTGCAGAGGGGGTTGCGCTTCGACAGGTACTTGACAAAGCTGGCATAGGGGCAGAACTCAGTGCCCGTCTCGTACATGCGGGGCAAGTTTTCCTCGTCGCTGCTCTCCGCGCGCTTCTTGCTCCACGACGATGAGCGCGACTTGTGATAGGGCCCAAGGGACTTAAAGTAGACGAACTTGCGGCCGTCCTCGTCCATGGCCAGCCCAAAAGAGTCCTCCTCCAGCTCGCGCTGGTTCTCGCGGCCACGCGTGCAGAAATACATGCACGTCTCGAACCAGACCTTGTTGAGCAGCCCGAAGGGCGTGTTGGTGCTGAAGACGCTGGAGGTGTAGAGCTTGCGCAGGTCGGCGCGAGTGATGGCTTGCTTCTGCACCACCGGCCCGGCGCCCTGCTCCTCTAGCTTGCGGATGACCGCGGCCAGCGTCAGGTTGGCGCTGCGCAGCTCCGGGTCCTTGGTGAGGTCGAGTGTGCGGCAATACGGGGGCTCGTTGAGGTAGCGGTTGAGGGAACTGCGAATGCTGATGAGCGACGACTTGCTGTAGAGCTGGCCGCTCTTGGAGCGGGCCTCGGCGTAGAAGGAACGCAGCACGCGGCACAGCGCCCCCTTGTCCATGGTCTCGAAGTCCGGGCTCTGCGCCTTCTCGCTCAGGTACTCCCGGAAGATGCGCACGGCGTAGCGGGTGGCCAGCCGGGTGTTCTCGCTCAGCCGGGCCCGCTCGGGGCGCTGCAGCACGTCGGGGTCCAGCTCGGGGCCGTCCCCGGGAGGCCCGCCGCGGGCCCGGGGCGCCAGCAGTCGCGGCGGCGCCTCCGGCTCGAGCGCGGCGCTCTGGTCCATATTGATCATATGGACCGGCTCCGGCTCCAGCTCCTCCCCGGCTGAGTCCTCGGGCTCCAGGGGCTCGTCCCAGTCCAGCCCCATCTCCTCCTCCTCTTCGTCGTCCTCCAGCCCCCCACCTCCGTCCTCCTCGTCCCCCGTTATCCGCACCTCCTGGATCTCGTCCTCCTCCTCTTCTTCCTCCTCCTCCTCGCCCGCGCTGCAGTAGTGCGGACGGCCGTGGCGGCGGCCGCGGCCCCCTGCACCGCGCTCGCCCTCGCCCCGCTCCCCATTGTTCTCGGCGGCGGCGGCGGCGGCGGCGCTGGCGCTGCCGCCCGCGCTGGTGTTACAGTCCCCGCTGCCAGGCATTCTCGCCATATTGCCGTCTCTCTGCCAGTCCTCGGGCAGGGCGCATGCGCTATATTGGACCGCAGCGCTGTGAGCTTTTGTGTTTAATGACCTTCAGCTACCGGGAGGCAAAGCTGGGCTCTTAAAGGAGCCGCGCTCCAATTGTCAGTTTGGAGCGCTGCTCCGGAGGGGCAGCGGCGCTCAAGGGATGGAGGGGAGGTGGGGAAAGTTATACAGGGAGAGAGTGAGAACGGAGGATGGCTGGACCCTCTTCCTCCCCCACCCTTCTCCCCAGTCCTAGGAAAACTTTGAAGGGTAAAAATATGAAAGGGGAGGGAGAGCTGTCGATGGGGGTGAAAAACTCCCAACTTACCCTCTGGCGGAGTGGCGCGCGGGCCCGGACGGGAGAGAGGGTGGGCCGGCGGGAGGGCGGGGCGGTCTCGCTTCTCTAAGTAATGCCCGAGGAGCAGTGCCCCTTCCACCGCCCCCTCATTGCCCCCCGGAGCCGGGGGTTCACGGAGGCGGCTGCGCCGAGCCGGCCGCGGGTGCTGCTTCGAGAAGCCCGTGTCTGGGGCCTCGCGGAGCGTAGTGGAGCAGGCAGGTTAATGAGCAGGGTGGAGAAGGCACGGCGATGCCCCGCACCCTCTTTGCGCCCGCGGCCAGGGCGCAGCGGGCGAGGCTTGGGAGAGGGATGGGGCTGGCGGCGGCTCCCCCACCTACTTGCTGGCGGCGAGGCGCGGGGGCCTGGGGCCAGCCGTACAGCTCCCAGCTCCCTTTTCGAATCTTGCAAAGGAGCGAAACACGCCCTACGTCAGCCTCATCCCTTTCGACTTTTCCAACAGCCACTTTTAAGCTGTCATTAAAGACCTGGGGCGCTCCCCGTAGGTCTGGGGCAAGTCCGCGCCGGTCCAGCCAGCCTCGGGAAGGAGCGAGAAAGAAAGAGACTGGGAGGGGCGTTTGGGAGTGGAGGCGCGGAGAGAGGCGCTAGGTACCCCAGGGACCCCTCCTCACCAGCCCAGGCCACCGCCCTCCCTGTCTCAGAGCAGTTAGATATAGCTGCCACTGGTGAGGCGCTACACCTGATTGGAGCTACAGCAGTGTCCGTCCCTAAGCCTGTCTGGCGGGCGGAAAAAGTGAACTTGGGTCCCAGGCGTTAGGACCACTGCCACAATTCTGGCAACTCGGATCCTAAGTGCGCTCGCCTTCCAAGTTTGCCAACAGTCACTCGTTTGCCCTCAGGGTTGCGCTGCCTCTGGCGCACGGGGGCGGACACCTGCGAAACTGGAAAGGCAGCCAAAGAGCTCGCCCGGTCCCACATTCCCATAGAAGACTGTGCCCCGTTTCCAGCCAAACGCCCGCCCCCGGCATGCTCAGGCTTTGCGCCCTTCCGTCGCCTCCTCCCGCTGTCCCGGCCCAGGGGCAGCTCCCCCAGAGCTGCCAGAGATTTCGGCTGTTTACTTTGGCGGCACAGGCGGGCCACCTCAGAGTTCGTACTGCATCCTAACTTTCTCTTCCTCCGGGTGCCCGACTGTCCCCTGGCGCGCTGGCCAGCTTCGGGCCCCAGGGGCGAGGGGAACGGGCCGAATGAGGTCCGAGAAGCACGACTCCGGCCCTCCTGTGGGGCAGCCTCGCCAGCTCCTCGAATGCTCCCTCGCATTTGCCTCCCAGCTCGAATTCTGTGCAATTCGACTGTGGGAGTCCTATCAATTGCCCATTGCCCTCTCCTGGGCAATTTATAATTTTACGAGTCAATAGAAACGCATCCCTCATTTTGTCATTAAAAAGGAAAAAGAAAAAGTAAAGAAGAAAGACTAGGTCCCTGTGCAGCGACAGCGTCTAAATGGGAGTTGATGGTGTCTTTTCCACGGATCAGCCCCTCGTCCCCCGTGTGCCTTCTCGGCCTTGGATGGCGCGGAGCGTAAGGGAAACAACGCCAGGTGTGAACAAGTTGGAGCAAGTTCCTGCGTGGTGAGCCCCCTCCCCGCTCCTCGGGGGAACGCGCGCGCGAGAGCGCGCGCACACACACACACACCCGCCCTTCTCTCTACGGAGAACCGTCACGGGAGGCTAGGAATTCGGAGGTTATACTCCTAGGGAATCGTCCCCGAGGTGCCGCAGGCTTTGTTCGAACTGCATTCATTGTCCCCGTCTCCCCCAGTAAGTAAAACGGAGTGTTTGTTCCCCAGAGCCCAGAGCAGTACGCAACTAAGTTAGCTGCACGCGCGGACCCGCGCACAGGAGCCGGCACACACTAGTCGCGTAAGGCTACTTCTGGAAGGCTGGCCCTTTGTCCTGGGATGCTCCCAGGTTTCCTAGCCTCCAGAACGCTCCGGCTGGACATGCCAACCTTCCTGAGAACTCAGGTGGGGCGCCAGGCAGGTTACCTACCAGGGGCTGCTCCCAGGCGGCCCTCGCCGCGAGAGCAGTGAGCCGAGGGGCTGTGCTCCCGGCTCCACCGGGGACTCAGGCCCACGCTCCAGCCCAGAAGCGAAGGGGCTTTCCGGGTCTCCCCACTTCTCCGGGCGGCGGGGGTCACTCCAGCCCCCAGCTCTCCTCTCAGCCAGACAAGCTGCTTTGAATTGTTAGCAGTTTACTGGAGGCGAAGTTCTGGGTTGGACGCTCCGGGAAACAAAGCAACCAAAAACAGATCCCAGTTGACGTCAACTTACTTTCAGAAAAGAAAATAGTTTTGTGCTCCCGGGACAAAATATCCCTCAGGGCAGGTCTCCACGGGAAAAAGCCAGGGGGCAGGGGAGGAGAATAGCAGAATCAAAAAAATCCAAGCGCAAATAAGGTTTTAACGGACTTGGAAAAACAACAGTTTCAGATGCTGCCTGGACAGTTTGCAAACCACCCGCAGGACTCCCGGTTATGTTAGATACGAAAAACGCACCTGGGAAAGTATGTCTTGGGCTCACTATAGGGAGACCGAATCTGCTTCGTGGTACCGGCTGTCGAAACGCTACCACATTTTTTGCCCGTAATGATATTTCATCAAATATTGGAAAACACCTCTTTAGGTTAGTACCTACCTCTTTAGGTTAGTATTTACCAGGAGGAACACCCAGAAAAAAGAAGCAGATATAAACCTCCCCCTCTCCCAATGCCCGCCACCACGGCCAAGTTGCTTAATTTTTAAACCCCAACAATACACAGTTACAGTTGAGTTCATAGCGGAGGTTTAAGAAATGATCCCTTTAAAACATCCTGTGCTTCCATATACACAGTTCCAAACTAAGAGAATTTTAAAAAGCTTTCTCTTTATTCTTTCGGTAGAGAGGTAGTATTGGTTGACTTCTGCCTATCAGCCCAGCCCTCCGCTTTGATTTTGCCCTATCTTGAAGTCCGTGCAGCCCACCACTTAAAACTGACAGCTTCCCTCTTTGTCAGAAAGCTATCTTTATTGTGCAGAATGCATAGCTTCTTTATATAAAACGATCCCAGTGCTGTATGGAACATTTGTTGCAATTATTTAACTGTCAGAATTCTTTACTATAAGTGACACTAAGATGTTTACAACTTCAACAAGATGAACCATATTTTTCAATCATCATAAGTATAAAGTACCATCTATGTATGTGGGTTTCTTTGCTTCTTAGATTACTTGAAGGTAATCAAGTAAGGTAGTGACATGACTGTTTCAGAAGGAAAAAATATTTTCCCTTCCAACTGCTTTCCCCTCACTGTATAACCACCTATCCCCTTTTCAGGGTCACACTTTATGAAAGGTTACACTCTCCAGAAACATATTCAGCTCTGTCTCCTCTTAACTTCCAGTCTTCTGAGTATCATCTGCTATGTAATTGATGTAGTTGCATTTTAGCTACCTGGTTCCTCTACTAAAGCCATCTCCCTTTGTGGTTGAGGCTGGTTCCTAGGACCTGCCCAGCACTCCAGTCATTGACCTTGAAGGAGTGAATGAACAGGCTCCGTGTTTAGGGAAATCCTGTGTTTAGCAAGTAACATTGTTTTTTGTGAAAAGCGTGAAATAACATGGATCTGAATTTCCATATTGAAAATCAGGATGAAAGGTAACTATAAGGCAACATTATTGTTTACAAGTTAGAAAGGATGTAATGACTGTTTTGGCTTAATATTGCCTTACCAGGAATTCCCTCGGTAGTAGAACACACTTGTAGGAAATTATTGCAGAAGTGAGTGAGAAGTCAGGGAATGGAGGTAGGTATCTATGTGTTAAGAGATTGGGGAGGATTTAAACTGATAAATGCAAGGAATTGTATGGGCTCCTGGGGGCAGAGGCCAGGACCACTTTTGGTTCATCACTTGTTTTCAGTTTATCACTTGGAAATCAGGCTTTCTTCATTTGATTATGAAAAACTTCCTAAAGTATTATGGAGGTCACGTATGAATTCAGATTGAAGCTATTTTGACATATCTTTGTTTCTGACTTTCACTGCCCAATTCTATTGAATTCAATTGAAGACCATCTTTTTTCTGAGCTCAGATGAAAACAGAACCCATACAATCTAACTCTACAACGTGGAAGAAAAGAAAACTCCAGAAGAGCCCAAACTATGCCTTACTGATTACTGCAGGTCTGATTCATTTCCAGTACAGTTTCATAGCATATTTTAGCAGAGTGGTTGGTACATGGTAGACAATGAATATGCAAATAGGTGGGTGTGGAAAGAGAACTAACCTCCATGAAAAGTTATGTAACAGGTTAAAAGCTTCGTCTTTGAAACCAGGCTGCCTGAATTTGACTGCTAGCTTGGCTTTACCAGCTGATCCCCGATCAAGTCTCAGTTCTCTCATTTTATTATCTGGATGATGATAATAATAATAGCTCCTATTGGGATTGTTGTAAGAACTAAATGGATCAGTATTAGTAAAGGGTGTAATACAATGCCTGGAACATTCCTAAACATTCAGCTGTCAGCTGTTACTTTTTTAAGGCTTGATTATAAACAAGAAAACCGAGGCCAGGAGGTCAGGCCACTCACCCACGTCTCCAAGACCTCGTAGGGCGGGAAAGCGTAGTTCCGTAGCCCATGCCTGAGCCTCTTGACCACATTCGGCTTCTAGGAACCAATCAATGGGAAAAAAAAACCCTGCAAGGGAGCAATTTCCTTAAAATATATCAGTGTGTCGTTTGATTTGGGAATCTTCGGAAGCCAGAACAGTCCTTGGAGGGTGAGCACTATGGGTATGGCTGAAGAAACAGCGTCACCTTGGTCACCTGGCACCTAAAACACTGTTCTATTTTCTTGGAATATTGGAAGTAAGAACCAATTAGTGTCTAGAAGAATGACAGTAAAAGAGTTAGAGGCAAAGGAATGCCCACAAACTGAACCAGACTCGAATGGAGTGTTTTTCACTGAAATCCCAGGCTATTCTGCCCAAGTCTCCTGGGAGCAGTGAGGGTGTTACCTGTTTTTATCTTTGATGTTTTGTCAGAAACAGTTCAGCTTGAACTTAACACAAGGATTGACACAAGTGGAATTTTCAGTTTCTGATTGCTACTTGGTAACTGTAATTCTTAATCTTTTCACCTACCAGTCTCCTAGGTGTTTTTAAAGCAAGTAATGAATTAGGAGAATGTAGTTTTCCACAAGTCAGTGGTGTTTTTATGGAGCCTAAAAATGTGTTATCTGTTATAATCTTCTGATAATGAAACTTTACTTGGTTAGTAAAGAAGTCAAATGGGAAAGTTGTCAAGGGTGAATCAAACAAAATTAATAATGATAGTAGTTTATCTTCTAGTCATATATCTTTAAAAGATATATGGGATTGAAGTAGATGTTAGTCTCATTAAATGATGTTTATTGCAATGTCACTGCAATACTAATTACGGTAGAAAAGGAGATAAAGATACGTGTTAATGCCATGTAGCAAATATGTATATTTTAAATACTGGAGAAGCTATTTACATGTGGCTCAGAGGTCAGGAATGTTCCTGGAACTATCTGCTATATATTTTTCTTAAAAAATAGCCTATGCATTTAGTAAAAGCTAAATAAAACACACAAAAATGAAAAAAAAACCCCTGCAATTTATACCCTAAAATTAGTATGAAAATGTTATTCTCATATTTTTTATTGTTGATACCAATTAAGATAGCCTTTTAAGAAAGCCAGGAAAATGTTCATATTCTAACACCCAGTAACTGCTCCTGGCAATTCATCTTCTTGAGAGTGTCTAATTTGATTTGTTTTCTGGCAAAGTTTGGCTTATTGCATCTAGATAGATTGGACAGAGGAGTTTTGAAGTGCATGTCACAAACTGTGCTCCAGAACTGTGTTTCACAGTGTCTCAGAGACCTTCCTTGTCTACAAAAGTTTAGAGAGTAAGTGCTTGTTGAATGAAGGAAGGAATTCAATTAGGGTGAATCATGTTTGTGGCAATGTCAGGCATCCTCTGATGGCTATCAGTATTGATGGTGAAGATGAAGGATATAAGTTCAAAGGGCAAGGCAAGAAAGTTTGGAAGCTCCTATTTTAATGTCTTCATCACTTTGAGAAAGTTTGAGGGCCAGAGTCTGAAGCTCTAGATAGCAGGATTTGGTATCTGGGTGTATGGGCGATTCACAGGGTGTGCTGAGGAGTGGGTATGTACCTGCCCTGTGGCTATGTTTCTAAATGAACTAAAAAGGAAAAAAAAAATCCCCTTTTAAATACCCAGAAGCACTAACCCACATTTTGAACTAATTGACTTAGTTTTTCTTAGGAAGGCTTAATTTAACTGTTAGAGACACATGGGTTTATCTGAATATTTAAAGAAGCCCTGGGATGTGTTTGTTCTATTTCTTTAATTTGATGCTGGAGATCCAGGCTTTGCACCTGGTGGAAGAGGACCTAAACCCTCTGTTTTGGGGTCCAAGTGTGCAGAGCCAGGGCACAGCCAATACCAGTACAGTACTCATAATTCTTCAGGCTTACTCTCCCCACAGTCTGTGCTTTGACTAGGGTACCCCAGGGGTCACAGGTTGTCATTACTCCGAATAAAAACAGCCTCCCCTGACAGTGACTGTATCTGTTTTCCTGTCTTTTCTCTCATTGTGGCTCATTCTCTTACATAGAAAAAGCAAAGAAAAACTGTGATTTTCATTCTCTCCTGTTTACAAAAGTAGTTGGTCTTCACTGGAGAAGGTTCAGAAAGCACAGAAGTCTGGAAAAATATATATGCCCCATATTTCTTTCTTGTTCACGTTGAGTGAATGTTTGCCGTGGGCCTGGTCTTTTACACTGACACTCTCAAGTTCTCATGAGTATATGTGAGGATTGCTCCTATTTTCCAGATGAGTAGAAACCCTGGGCGCTTAAATAACTTGCCCAACACCACACAGCCACTGGGGGTGGGACTCCAGAGCACACACATTTTCTTTTCTTTTTTTTTGACAGAGTATATACATTTTTATTTTAATGCTGCATAAACATGTAATTTTAGAACCATGCAAGATCCACCTCTAATTCGCATTCAGCCATGGTTAATGCTACTAATACAAATACCTGCAGAGACAATAAATGAATCATTTATTGGGTTGGCCACACACACATTTTCTTAACACTTCACCAGACCAGGTGCTTCAGCTCTGTTTCCACTGCCCAGAAAAAAACTCTTTATTTACATTGGAGTGCATTTTTATGAATACAGTCCCACACGCTTTACTGTTTAAGTACTACATATTACAAAATTCCTAAGTCAAAATATCTAATCAGTGGATATTTGGGCAAACCCTGCCAAGCACATGCAAAGAGGCAGGAAGCCCAGAGAATTCTCTCCAGGAACATGCCTGGCCTGACTCCAGGGAGGGGCGAACCTCTGGCAGGTTCACGTGGTCAAGAGTTTTCCTTCTGCCTTTCTCGTCGTCATTTCCATCGGCCACAGAAAAGCACACTAACCTAGTCTCCGTCCAGCTCTAGGAAGTGGAGTGGAACTGTCAGAGTTTGAGGGCGAACCTCACTTCACATCTCTTTTGCTGTCCGTATGGAAAGCCCTATAGAATACAGCTTTCAATGGATGATCCCCAAAATGCCAGGGAAGTGTTTACTCTGGCTCATGTCCCCAGTTCCGTGGTGTTTTGGTCATTGAAAGCCTTTTTTGTGCCTCAGCCCCACACTTTAGTGGCTCACATACTTTCTAAATTCAGTGTTAACTTAGCTTTCCTGGAACTACTGGCTTTTGAGACTGAAAGCCTGAGGCAGTTCGTGGACCTTACAGTGCATGGAATCAACCAGAACCACCCAGGGAACTTCTTTTAACACGCAGATTCTTGGGTGCCAGCTCCAGAGATTCTGATTCAGTAGGTCTAGGGCACAGTCCAAAAATGAACATTTTTAACACACGGCTCAGACAATTTAATACTCATTTAACCACACTTTAAGAAACACTGCCTCAAAAGCTAATATAATTTAGCAATAAAATAATTTCCTCTGCAGCAGTGATTACTAAATCATTTTGAATCCATTTGAAAATGGAACATTATGAAACCTCTTCCTCAAAAGATGCATATGCTCAGTTTTGCCTGTAATTTGAGGGGGATTGGGATCAACCTGCCTTCTTGAAATACTGTTATCTCATCCCCAACACCATTTTAATGCTTTGCCTTCCTGGCCAAGAAGTTGTCATGGCTCCTGTCTTTAGTTTCAAGTCCAAACTCCTTGTCTCTGGTCTACAGTCTAATTTCCCGACATTCTTCCTTGCTCTCCCTAACAGGAGTCCAGCCTTCTGTGGGAGCGGGCTCCAGAGAGAACCGTGCTGCAAGGGGAGGAGGCACGGCTGGGCGTCTCCACGACACTGACCCTCAAACTTGAGTATGCACCTGAATTCCCTGGAGGGTTTGTCAAACAGAGAGTGCTGGGCCACCCCCACGAGGCTGCTGCAGCAGGTTCAGGTTGGGTCCGAGAATGTGCAAACTCTCAGGTGACATTGATGCTGCTGGTTCCTCGACCCTGACTCTGAGAACCGCCGGTCTAGGAGAAAGAGAAGCATACCCAAAGGAAGAAGCACCACAGGAAAGGAGGAAAGGTGGGGCTAGGGGTTGAGGGCCCAGTGAGCCCTGCTGAGTCAATTCCGCGGGGCCAGGGAAGGGAACCTTTCCTGTGACTCCATGGCGGAGCCTGAGATGGGAGGAGCTGTGAGGAGGCTTGATCCAGCCCTAACTACATACAGGCTGCCTTTCTGACTGGGAAAGTCTTCCTCTCTGCCCCTCTAACTGAAGAAATTTGTCTTGATTCTGTAAGCCCCACCTCCAGGTCCTACTTCTCCATGAAGACTCCTCCCACCATTGCAGCCCGAAGCTAATTAAATGGCAGTGCTTTTTGGCTATGGTTGTTAGTGGCAAGTTCTCCAGTTGCATTTGACTTTTCTTCCTTCCACTCTCACCCCGCGGGGGTTCCTTCTCGTCAGCAGGTATCACACTGCACAGTGACTCCCAAGGTTGGTCATACCTCACAATCACCAGGAACATTTTCCTAATGAAAAAAAGTATCAATGCCAGATCCCTGTCCCCACCCCCTCCACCCACTCATTAACATAAAAGCACCCGCAGCCAGGTTCCCAAGCCCCTGAGAGCCACGTGAGTACTCTCTGGTTTTCTACCTTCAAATTACTTTAAAAAAATTCTTCTACAGGCCTCTCCTAGACGGCAATGGCTCTTGCCATTGAATGAATGTTAGAATCACCTAGAAAACTTGCAAAAATGACTGATTCCTACATCCTTTCCTTAGAGAATCTGCTCAAATGGGTCTGGGAAGTGGCCTGGGCATGGGGATTTCCCAAAGCTCTCCAGGTGATTTCAATGTGCAGCTCAGAGTAAGACCCACTAGCCTAGACCTGGGAGACCCATTCCAATACCTCTTTTCAGGGGTCCTTTATATAAAGCTTTGGGGTTCCTGGGGGGTCTGTAGGTGGTCTGTAAACCCGCAGAAATTGTAGGCAAAATGTTCTGACTATGTACATGTGTGTATTTTCCTAGAAGGAGGATTCATAGCTTTCAGCAGAATCTAAAGGGGTCTATGACTCAAAATAGTTTAAGAAACATACATATGGATCCGAAGAAACACGTACATGCATCCTCTATTGCTAGAAGGATAAATTGGTACAGTCTTTTTAGAGCACAATTTGGCAGTAGCTATCAGCATGCAAAATGCACATCCATTTCAACCTGGCAATTCACTTCTACTGGAATCTAGTCTCTAAACACAGAAAAATAGACAAGAATGTTCTTGAAGCATTGTTTGTAATAAAGCATTATTGGATACAATCTAACTCTATAGGTGGATGGTGAATAAATAAATTATGTCTCATCTATTCAACAGAATAGTAGCTGTAGATACAAAGAATAATGTAGGTTTGTGCATGCTGAGTGAAATAATCCCTGAGGCATTGTATTAAATGAGTAAAGAATTTGAACGTAAAGTATGAGTTCATTTGTTGAAAAAAATCCTGACCTTGGTTTTCAGTGAGGTTCCACTTCCATTATACTCCCCCTGCATCTCTGTAGTTGAATTGACCTTGCTTACACCCAAGAAATTCTAAGCACATCTTCGCCATCTGCACAGGTCCAGCTCCCAAATCTCAGATTCAGGGAGAGTCACAACTTATGCTCTATGCAAGACTGAAACCTGGACAACATCCCTTCCTGCTCCTCCTCCTCCTCCATCCTTCTTACCTTAGATTTCCACGGAAGCACCAAGCCCTATCAGTTCTAACTCACGACTTGCTTTAAATCCATCTACGGTGTCTTTATCCAAGTGTGAATTGTCTTTTCCTCTGTATTGGTCGGCGCAGGCTGCCATGACAAACTACCATAGACTGGGTGAATTAACAGAAATTTATTTTCTCACAGTGTTGGAAGCTTTAAGTCAATGATCAAGATGCCATCAGGGTTGGTTTCTGGTGAGACTTTTCTTTCTGAGTTTTAGGCAGCTGCCTTCTCTCTATGTTCCCATATGGCCTCTACCCTCTGTGTGTGTGTGTGTGTGTGTGTGTGTGTGTGTGTGTGTAGGGAGAGATACATCTTTGGTCTCTTTCTCTTCTTATAAGGATACCAGTCCCCTTTGATTGGGGTCCCACCCTTATGACCTCAATGAACCTAATCATGTCCTTAAAGAACCTCTCTCCAAATAAAGCCAAGTTGGGAGTTAGAGCTTCAGTATATGAATGTTTTTTTTCAGGGGACACAGTTCAGTTTATAACACCCTCCACACCTGCTCCTTATTCCTTATTTTCTGTCTCTGCAGTGCACTCAAGTCAGGAACCTAGTAGTCACTTTCGCTGGTTCCCCATGTCCAAGTCAAACCTGTCCCATTTGACTCCTGGTCTGCAGACCCAGTGGCATCACCCTAATTCAGGCCACCTCCTCATCCTGTGACTCGGGTGGAGAACATGGTGGTGGACGCCGAGGCTGAGGGAGTACCACCCACAATGGAGGGATCAGCTCCGTATGTGCCTAGGCTGTGATTAGTTTATCCTTGGGTGTCCATGGGTTTCCTCTGTATCCTTGAACTTGTGTGTCTAGTCACTGAAAAACCAACAAGCCCAACTAAAACATGCTCTCTGCTTGATCCTTTAGTGACACTCATTATCCCCAACACCCACCCTACCCTCCAGCTAATAGAAGTAATTGCTTTTCCTTGATACCATTCATCTCTCATCTTGCATACTTTGGCTCATACGACCTTGGCCTGACAACCTCTTGATCCCCTCTCTCAATCGCTGAACTCCCAGAGATACTTTTGGAATGACCACACGTTACCTCCTTTTGGAAGCCTTCCCTGACTTCAGCAGGTGTGGAGCTCCTTTCCTGTACAGGAAGAGCAGAGTGTAGTTGTTGGGCTCTGTACCAAACAACTCGGGTTCAAATTCTGGCTCTCCTGATTGCATGATGTGGGATCAAAATTCTTTACCTCTCTCTGTCTGTGACTTGTACATGGGGGGTTGTCGCAAGGATTAAATGAGTTAATAGGGGAAAAAGTGCTTAGGACAGTGCCCGATACACTATTTAAGTGCTTAATAAATGTTAGCAATTATCACCATCCTGTGCAGTACCCATGACACTGTCCACGGGACTACGAGCCTTCTGAGGCATCTTGTCTGACTCCCTCTGGCCATTCTCCCTTGTGCTTCCTGGCATTCTGTACAGACTCATGTTTTGGCAGTTGCATGTTGTTATCATGGCTATTCTCTCCTTAACCAGACTCCTTGGACTTCATTAAAAAACAGAAACTTAATTTTTTTCTCTTTCTCTCTTTCCTCTTCTTTTGTATTCACTTTGTATTCCAGCACAGTTGCTGGAACATAGAAGATATTCAACAGATGTCAGTTGCATGTATTGTAATTGTGAATTCACTAGCCCATGACATCCATTAAGTGGTGACTTCCTTGTATCCATCTTATTCTTTGTATAGAGAAGGGCAGTGAGGTGACAAGTTAGACTGAGAATGAACTCAGAGCCGGAGAGCCTCGTTTAAACATGGCTGTCTCACTTCCTAGCTGTGTAACCTTGATAAAGTCACTCTTCCAGTCTCATTCCAATGACCTTGACCCACGCCTCCATCCTGGGCTTTAGCTTACTCCCTGTGCCTTTTTCTGGACCATCGACGCCCACTCACCTCTTGGGCCTTTGTCCATGCAGCTGCCTTGTGCTTAGGATTCCTTTCCCTCTTACGTACTCGACACCTTCCTATTGACCTGTCAGGACCCAGCTCACATATCTCAGAGGCTTTCATGAAGCTTCCCTGCTCTTTGCCCTCTGCTAATACTTCTAAATTATTTTATTATAATATTCCCACAGAGAGGCTCCAGTGTGCCTGTGGTTTTTATTTTTTTCTTTTTTGAATCGTTTTATAGGGTCATCGAATACGCACTCTCTGTTCAAAACAAGGCAAAGGGAAACATCCCAAAACATCAAGAAGAAAAAGATAGTTGCGATTGTATCCTAAAATGATATGATAATATAAGTCAGGGCTTCTCGGAGTTAGAACAACTTTTCTTTAGAGAGTAGCTATTTTGGGAGTAGATGAGAGGAGAGGAGGTGAAGAATTCATTAGCACTGGTAAGGTCCTTTGAAGATGAAGGCTGCCAGGTGATGCAAGTGGAAAGTATCGGATTACCATGTAATTAGGGACCAGGTCTGTTCCAGATCTTCTCCATCTCTGGCAGAGTGTCCCTTTATTTTTGCAAACAATTGAATTCTTTCATTCATAACCTTTCCCTTCATATGAATGTGGTTCTGAGGGGAACCATCAAAGGACTTAGAAACCATCCGCTGAATCATGTGGCCTTTATATATTATGTTAGGGAAACTAAATCTTTGTCTTCCTTTCTGTTTTGAAAATGGGAGGAAGTGATTCTCTCTGAAAATGAAGCCAGCCTTCCCAGATGTACTCCGGACCTGACAGAGACAGAGAAAGCTCAGTAAGACTGCCCGAAGGTGCATTAAAGAGTTTTTGTGCCCACCTGCAAGAAATAAATCTGCATTTTTTTTCTCAGGGACTTTCATTTTGTGGGCATTGGTTTGACTCTTCTAGGCCCCAACTTACTTTTTCTGAATAAAATTAGACTCTTTTTTTGCTGCTTGGTGCTTGTGAGGGGGTGCGTGTTCTTTGCTTCCAGAACTTCTTTCCTGTGGGATGCTGAAGTGTTAGTGCCAATTTTTTTTTTTAATGGAGATGTTAGAGTCAGGGTTGATACGAAGGATTAACTCAGCAGCGGCTGCTCAGCTCTCTGAAATCATTAGATGAAAGGCAAAAAAATAGATCTTCACTAAGTGTACATATCATTGCTCTTTTGTTGTTATTATTATGGGAATTTGCTGTTCAGAGAGTATTTCATTCCTGAGTAATTTTCTGTCTGGATTTATGACATCTTAAGTTTTACTGAGGGAAGATATGTTTCACAAGTATTCTTTACATTTCTCACCCCAGATAGCTTTTTTACCTTAGTAGAGTCTGAACCCTATGGGACACAGTCTGTCTGTTTCCTCAGTCTGTACCCCTGGCACATAGTAGGGACCAACTATCATTGGTAGAAATGAGTTGATTCTAACGGCTTGGCACTCTGAGATGTGCTCAAATAGCTGTAAATACTGCTTCTCCTTTCATTAATTCAACAGAGAACTTGGGTACATTTAACCATTTTTCTTCCTGACACTCCAGTGTTCAGTTTCATGGTTTGCCCAAGGATCCCAGAGCCGTACCTGTAGCCTGAGCAGGGAAACAGGGAAGCAGGAAACCAGATTCCGTGAGGACGGTCACGTCCGCCCAGGCCCCCACCTGTGTTTTCCCTGGCTGCCCTTCCTACCCCACCAGCTCCACACCTGCACTGCAGAGGCACCAGACCAGTTCCACCGAGCTCCTTCTGGCTGTCCTGAAACAAACTAACACAAGCTTCCCACTCTGGGTGCACTGCCAGGCTCCGAGTTGGTTAACAATTCACTGAGAAAACAGCTCTGAAATTGCTGCTGCCTACAGAGGGTGAGGGTGGGTATATATAGAGATTTCAAACTCTACAAAACTGTTTGGGAAGTCTGAATTTGTAGTTCGGGGAGGGAGCTGGTTCGTGGAGCGCCTGCATGAACATTTTGCTGAAGCAGCCTGTGTGCAGAAATGCTCAGGGGTTGGGGCTTGGAGGTTCAACTTGACTCTGCAGGTTCAGTAGTCTCATCCCAAAGTCACAGCCAACACAACCAGCATATCCCCTTGATGGCTTGAGGACCTTAGACAGTAATTTCCAAGCTCTGTTTTGGAGGCAAGATCTAGAGGGGAAGAAGTGGGGGTTGTGAGGAAGCCATCTATTCTTTTCCACCCAGGAATCTAGGCCTCCATGTCCTGAGGCTGGTTCGGGCATCAGCTTTGCCACAAAGGAGTGCTTCCCGAGATGAAAAGAACAAGGCCCCTCTGCTGTAGGAGGCTCTGTGGGAGCAAGGGAGGAAGGGGAGCGACTGTGTGAGGGTCTCCTGCAAACCTCCTCTCTCCCACTGGAGTCCAAATGCCACTCAGTCTTCCCTCGATACGAATGTGTTACTAATTCTGAAATGTTGAAACCAGGAAATTATTTACATTCACAAACCTTGGAATTGATTTGCAGGTGCAACCGGCCTTTTTCAGAGTAGTGGGTAGAATAGTTGCTATAGGTCCAAGGGAAGGCGCATCCTCTGGGGTGACGTGGGACTCAGAGGGGACTGCTGTTGTTCCACAGCACAGGTGGCAACACATGGCCCCCCACCCAGAATCCGGCCCTCTGCCTGGTTTTATCCGGCCCAGCACCTTGTTTCTACCCGGCAGCAGCACCAAGCTCTCACTTCACTGTTAAGGAGCAGGTACATTCATACAGTCCTAAAACTACATTCGGCCCTTTGAAAGGCAACCATGAGGCTGATGTGGCTCCCGGTGAAAATGAGTTTGACACCCCTGTTCTAGAGACACAGGTCACCATAGCAAACAGGAATTAAATATGCACCTTGAAGAGGATGGATTTTTTTCTAATCTATGCTAGAAAAAGTAGTTCTCTCTCTGTCTCTCTCTCTCTCTGAACCAATTAGAAGATAACCTACAATTTTCACAAAAATACTGTTTACACAACCCAAAACCAAGATCATCAAGACCTTACTTCCTTAAATATTTATAGGATTTTAAGTAGGACATTTTAGATTATTTTCTTATCAGAGCATTTGAAAATGTATTCTCTACCTATTTCCTGTGTACTCACTAGGCATCATGGACAGGTCCCACAAAGAGATGGTAACCGAAACTCCGAACACAGCAGAAGCAGCGAAAGTGGGATTATCAAGCGGGAAGGAGTGGAGGAGTTAACAAATATAACGGGCCAGCTCAGGAATTTTTAAATAATTTTTCCTTCAACAGAACCGCCCCCCCCCCAGAAAAACGAGGTAAGTAGGATGTAAAGGCAGTCAAATAATCATTGCATTTAAAACCATTACACTGTAGAATAATACAAGTAAAAATGGAGTAATTAACGTGATCCATTGAGAGCTTAATCAAGGCCAACACTCTGGCCCCTGTTAATTTTAAGTAATTGCTGCTACTAACACATTTTTTGAGAGTGAACTCTATAGCACGGAAGCAGTCCATCGCAGCAGCCATTGAGGACCAGCAGGGATGGCCGTGCGCTACCTCGTGGCAGTGGGCCTTGTCACGGGCTGCCAGGTGACCGAGAACGTGAGCCAGCCAAGGCACAGTCGCCACTGCCGCAGGCACCTCACCAAGTGCACCAAGCTCATGCGGGACATGATCCGAGAATGTGTGTGACTTTGCCCCCGGTGAGCAGCGTGCCATGGAGCTGCTCAAGGTCTCTCAGGACAAGAGGGCCCTGAAGTTCGTCACGAAAAGGGTGGCCCACACATCCTGCCAAGGGTAAGACAGGGGAGCTGAGCAATGTCCTTGCAGCCTTGGGGAAGGCAGCAGCCAATAAGGACTGAGCCCAGTCCCCTCCGTATAATAAAAGGTGTTCAGAAAGGGGAGAGAGAGAGAGAGAGAGAGAGCGCGCGAAAACAAACAGCCCTCATATCTTCTTGTGTTATACTGACCTTTGTTGGTATTGCGGAACAGTCTAAAGTTGCATTCCTAATGAAAATAAACTGTTGTTTTTCTTTTCTTTATTTTTATTTTACATAATTTTTTGGCATGAAATTTGGTTTGGGTTAAGGGTAAGGGAGAGGAGTTACTGTTTAACCTTTAAAAGAGGCAGTTAACCAGTTAATTGATCGCACCTCCATTGCATAAGCAGCATTTCAGCATAAGGACTGAGCCGAGGCACCTTTAATAGTATGTAACTGACCTCTGTGTAGAGATTTAGAGTTCACAAAAACACTTTCATACGTATTATCTCACCTAAACTTCACAGCAAAGAATGGGAAAGTGCTGTTATTATTCCCCACTTGGCAGATAAGGAAACTGAGGTAGAGAGCCCTTAAACAACTTGCCCCCAAATTATTTAACCCAGGTATTAAGACATAGGGTCCAGCCCTCACTGATGTGGCTCAGCTGGCTGGCTGTTGTCCTGCAAAGCAAAATATTGCCGGTTTGATTCTAGGTTGGGACACATGACTGTGTTGTGGGTTTGGTGCCTGCCTGGGGGTCGTTGTAAAGGCAAGCCATCGAAGGCAACAGATTGATGCTTCTCTCTCTGTTGCTTCTTTTTCTCCCTCTCTACCTCCCTCTCTCTAAAAAGAAATTTTAAAAAAAGATACAGAATCAAGAATTGGATGCAGAACGTCCATCCCAAATCCTGTATTCCTTCACTACACTAAGGCTACCACCTAAAAAATAAAATAAGATTGTACCACCCCAGGGGCTCTGAGAAATAAGCCTAGAGCTCTGAGCAGAGCTTCACTCAGTAACTGATAAAAACCCACTCAAATCCCTTCCTGACAACTCACAGCTCAAATGTCATGGAAAAAAACACTTCCTACCTCTCTCCTCTTTCTCCCACCCCCGACAGCTCTTCTATTCAGACTGTCAGATTCTCCCTGTAAAGCATTTGGGGCTCAGAGCAAGGAGGGAGGGAGCACTTTGCCTTGATTCTCATGGCAGTGACAGCAAAACCGGTAAATTAATTGTTGAGAGGGAAGTAGGGGTACAGGTTATTCACAAAGAGCAGATAATCCCCAATTCACCTCTGGTTAGAAAGTATCTCCCTCTAAGGTGATCATAACCCTCTCCTGGCTCAGATCTGAAGTCACCAATTGGAATTTAGTTTTAGACAAAAAGACACATCTCTTATAACGGGGGTCAAACTCATTTTCACCAGGGGGGCCCACATTAGCCTCCCAGTTGCCCTCAAAGGGCCGAATATAATTTTAGGACTGTATAAATGTAACTACTCCTTAACAGTTAAGAGAGAGCTTGGCACTGCCACTGGGTAGAAAGGGGCCCGGGCAGATAAAACAAGGTGGGGGGCCGGAGTTGGCCTGAGGGCCTTGTGTTTGCCACCTCTGCCTTATAAAGTTATTCACCTCCAGATAATTGGAAGTAGTATATTGTCTGAGAAATTGAATTATCAGCAGTCAATTAACGGAAAGACCATGTAGATTTGGCGCCAAAGTCCAACCAAAGTCATGGGCAAGCCAAAGTTACGGGGGAAGCCAAGGGCCCATGAGTAAGAACAGATCATAGGTTTGCAGCAAGAACTTAATCTTCTTTGCATCCAAAAGGTCCTTGACTTCAATATTGAGAAAAGACTTGCATTAGTAAAGTCACCGCCCAATGACACAAATCAGGCTGTACTCACATGCTAGGTGGTACAGCAACTGAGTTCCAAACAGGGAGTGTTCTAAATACGCCTTAGAACAATCCAGGAAGGCTTTATGGAGGCAGGGGCCTGTGTGTTACCTTTCAGGAAGTGTTTACTTAGTCGTATATCTCACCCTGAGGAGTGTGCAGCTTCTACAAAGGAGGAACCTAATGAGGACATCGCTACCAGGGGAACCGGGATCTCGCCTGCGTGATTCTCCTTAATTTATTATGAGAACTCTGCCTTCAGGAAAATGATCCTGTCTTTCTGGACTTGAGTTCCTTCCTTTGAAAATAACTAAGTTGACTTCTTTCTCTACCATGAAAGAATTCTGTGGTCCCAGTGATTCGTACCCGGGGGACAGGAAAATGGTGCTTTAGTGGACTGAAATGAGGAAATTCAAGAGATGAGGAAATTAAAAAATGAACACATTCAGAGATTCTCCTTAGAGGGGGATTATAACTTTATTCTAAGAATGCTCCAGTCTTACTATGATCATAACTCTCTCCTACTTTCTGAGGACGTCCCCACATACCCTGAGTATATATATCTCCATTCCTCGGTGAAGGTGCCTAGTCATACTCTGGGTGTAACTTTGTTACTCTCTGAGTCTGCTCCAGGCACTTCCGTGATTCTAAGGATTTTTTTTTTGCTGGATGAAATTTCCAAATTCTTCACTTCTGTTGCTACTACTAATAAAATACATTTGCTGGTAAATATGCCTTGCATCTAAAATTCCTCAGTTTTCTTTTACAGAATGTGAGGGGCCCAACAGTAAATCTCCAAGTAACCACTGAAAACAGATCTTTCACTAGTTGGAGGACAAGGACTGGGTCTCATTTTTACATTAATGGGAACCGGGATTGTCCCTCGTGCCTATTAGACCAGTAAATATATCACACACTGAAGGACTGAATGAATGAAGTCAATGAATGAGAAAGTTCCAGTGCTTGAAACTGTGGGAAACTGCCATAGCCCTGAGAAAAAGAGACATAATCAAGAACATTCCATACTGCAGTCTTTACATGTGGGTGCATATTGCCCCGGCTGGTGTGGCTCAGTGGATTGAGCACCGGCCTGAGAACTGAAAGGCCACGGGTGGATTCCTAGCTTGGGCACATAGCTGGGTTGTGGGCCAGGTCCCTAGCTGGAAGCGTGCAAGAGGCAACAGATCAATATATATCTCGCACATTGGTGTTTTTCTCCCTCTCTTCCTCCCTTTCTCTCTCTCTAAAAAAAATAAATAAAAGAAAATTCAAGAAATTTAAAAAATATCTACAGCCGAATGACTGTTCAAGAACAAATAGCATTATATGTGGGTAGGTATTCTAGAAATACATATGGTGATTGTGAATATTAACTGGCCATCACAGCGTAACCCATTTCAAATAGACATTCCTTAAAAGAAAATCACACGGTAGCAAATGTAAGCTTTGCTAAAATGTACCTACATATTTAATGTTCCTTATTGCCTTTAAACGTGAAGTGTTTGGTATGGTTGCAAAGAATTACAAATGAACCCACTCAGTGAGTTTACTGTGTTAGAATACAAAGAAGTAGATGGTGCTTAATTCTGTATCCACTTTGAATTGAACCTCATCCAAATAGTAAAGTTTTTTTTATTACTGCCTGACACCATCACAGAATAACAGATGAGATTTCTCTTAGTGTGAGTATCTCAGGTATTCACGAAAAGAGAAGTTACAGGATGGTATAAGCAAGTAAAGATTGTGCCATGGCCCTATTGGTTTGGGTGGTATTTTTATTAGGGCCAGAGTTATCAGAATATGTACTATATTTCACTTTCAAGTACCATCATTTTTCAATCAATGAAGACAAATGTGTGTCTGAGGGAAGATCAGAATTATGTATGGAAGTTATTCCTCCAGTAATTTCACTGCAGATAAAATGAAGCGGTCTAGTGACAATAAGTACTGTTATGAAAATTGACCAGTGTGTGGGTCAGATGAGGTGCTTGGTTGCTTCCAGAAGGAAGAACCACAGAGTTGGGATTTGCAACGACACTGATGAGCCACTGGGAGAGGGGCTGCCGACACCCCAGTTTTCTTTCTTTAAAATGTTCTTCAGAATAACAGGCTCAAACCAACTGAAACATTATGGCTCAAACAGAACAGATCAAAGCCTCAGAAACAATACTTCTAAGCAACCAAGAGATAGTCAACTTATCAAATGCACAGTTCAAAACACTGGTAATCAGGATGCTCACAGAACTGGTCGATTTTGGTCGCAAATTAGATGAAAAAATGAAGGCTACACTAAATGAAATGAAGCAAAATGCACA
Source organism: Sturnira hondurensis (assembly GCF_014824575.4). Lineage (NCBI taxonomy): Eukaryota > Metazoa > Chordata > Mammalia > Chiroptera > Phyllostomidae > Sturnira > Sturnira hondurensis. The sequence goes on from NW_028074503.1 coordinate 6,101,561, forward strand.
GGGAACCAATAGTGATGGGAAGGAAACCGGGACTCAAAGCATTGGAGTGGACCAGAAGGAAAAAAGAAACAACCAAACAAACAGAAAAGAATGAAGGAACAAGAGTTCAAAAAAATGAGGAGAGGTTTAGGGACCTCCAAGACATCTTTAAACGTTTCAACATACAAATTATAGGGGTATCAGAAGGGGAAGAGGAAGAGCAACAAATGGAAAACTTATTTGACCAAATAATAGAGGAGAACTTCCCCAATCTGGCAAAGGAAATAGACTTCCAGGAAGTCCAAGAAGCTCAGAGAGTCCCAAAGAAAGGCCCCAAGGAGGAACACACCAAGGCACATCTTAATTACATTACCCAGTATTAAAATTAAGGAGAGAATTCTAGAAGCAGCAAGAGATAAGGGGACAGTCACCTACAAAGGAGTGCCCATCAGACTGTCAGCTGATTTCTCAAAAGAGACCTTACAGGCAAGAAGGGCCTGGAAAGAAGTATTCCAAGTCATGAAATCCAAAGACCTACATCCAAGATTGCTCTATCCAGCAAAGCTTTCATTTAGAATGGAAGGGCAGATAAAGTGCTTCTCAGATAAGGTCAAGTTAAAGGAGTTCATCTTCACCAAGCCCTTATTCTATCAAATGTTAAAGGGACTTATCTAAGAAAAAGAAGATAAAAAATATGAACAGTGAAAGGACAGCAAACTCACAGTTATTAACAACCACACCTAAAACAAAAGCAAACCAAGAGGACAGCTAGATCAGGAGCAGAGCCACAGAAATGGAGATCACATGGAAGATTAGCAACAGGGGAGTTGGAAAAGGATAAGGGGGTAAAAGGTACAGAGAATAAGTAGCATAGACAGTGGGGAGAAAGTAGACAGGGGAGGCCAAGGGTAGTGTGGGAAATGTAGAAGCTAATGAACTTATGACACATGAACATGAACTAAAGTGGGGAATGTGGGGGGGAGGGGGTGTTCAGGATGGAGGGGAATGAAGGAGGGAAATGGGACAACTGTAACGGCATAATCCATAAAATATATTAAAAATAAAATAAAATAAAATGTTCTTCAATCAACCAACCAACAATTATTTGTCCAGGAATTGTGCAGTGTAGTGCTAATCTCTGAGACACTAAGTAAAGTAGACCACAGTCTAAAAAAGAAGATGCCATTTTTGTTGACTACAGTAAATTCAAATTCAAGATGGTGCTTGTGTTTCGCAGATGAGGTCAAGCTAGTGTAGGGATTCAAACAGTATTGGAAAAGCTCGCATAAATGAAGGCCATCCTCAAATGTCTCAGGTTTGGAGGAAATTGTTTTATCTTAAAGATACTGCTAAGCTAAAGGTTGACTTCCTGAAACAGAAACCATGCATATGTACTGTTTGCTGATTCACAGATACCACCAGTTCTAACCCTATCAGACTCAGTGCCTGCTTTTCATAACTACCGTAATTTTAGAACTATAAGACACCATGGACCATAAGACACACCTAAGTTTTAGAGGAGGAAAATAGGAAAAAAAATTGTGAACCAAAAAATGTGGTAAAATATTTAATAACCTGTAACTCTGCTCCACTGCCCTCCCCCCACAGCAAGCCAGGTAAGCTATATTTGGAGTGTAAGATGCACCCCTTTCTTCTCCCAAATTGGGGGGGTGCGTCTTATAGTTTAAAAAATACAGTAATGCCTCGTAACCTCTCTTTACTGCCCTTGCAATGAAATTTATAGATGATATAATCTAGCTACACATACAAAGAGACTCTCAAAAATCATTAAATTGTGAGAATGAAAGTAGTCAAATTCATGGAAACAGAAAGTAAAGTAATGCTTGCTTGAGGCTGTGGGGTGGGGAGAAGAGGGACTGGGGAGTGTTTAACGGTAACAGTTTCAGTTGTGCAAAATGAAGAGTCCTGTGGATGGACACTGGTGATGGTTGCCCAACAAGGTGAGTGTACTTAATACCATGGAATTGCACACGTAAAATGGTTAAGGTGGTCAATATTCTGGCATGTCTACTTACCACAATTTTAAAAAATTATTATACTGATCTACTTGTGATATAAAAGAGAGATGAAGTGAAAGTAATTTTTCCCCAAATAATATGAACAACAAAACATTAGTGCTTGGGCACAACTCTGCTAGAAGGCATAAGGGGCTGGTGGCTGCTGGAGAATTCATCTTCTCTGTGGCCTTCGTGAATGTGAGTGATCTGATGGGCGTGTTTCCAGAGCAAGGGATTCTGGGAATGGCATTCATCAGATGACCACTGCACAGAACTTCTGAGAAGTTCTGCACAAAACAAAAGCACATTTTTCTCTTGGTATATATGGTGGTTGCATTTTTGGAAAACACAGCATATTTAGAATTATGTAAAAGGTAAACTGTGTTTATATGGAAAACAAAGTTGAATTCTTAGACAATTATAAGCAGGTTTTTTTTTCCTCACATACCTATTGGGTTGTGAAGGACACAGGGTAAGTCTTTGTGTTTCGAGACTATTCCTCACACTTCAGGGCATCTCACATCCCTGGCCTCTGCCCACCAAATACTAGGAGCCCCCCATAGTCATCGTGACTACCCAAGATTTCACGGTGCCCCTCCTTGAGAGCCGCTGACCAATGCTGACCGTACTTGGTGCTCCAGAGGCAATTGCCCACCGACTAGTGCTGTCTCGGGTTCCTCATTGCACTATGATTCCCTCATTCTTGTAACTTATAGTTTGCTTGTCTTTTATCAATCAGAATTACTAAATAATGAAATGACTTTCACCGTGTTAGCCCAATTAGCTGAAAAGCAAATAACAGAGAATCTTAAAGAGGCATTCCTTTTTTCTACTTTTATATAAGCTGACAAATAAATGAGTGGATGTCAGATAATGGTTCTGAAAATCCCTGGTGCGAGCTGCCTGGGAGTTCTCTTCGCTGCCTTTCAAGCAAGAGCAGGGTCCTGAAATGGCTCCAATCAAAGTGAGTCTGAGTTAACACGTACTTCTACCATGATCTTTAAACTAAAAAAGTTCATAGTGCTCAAGAATGCAAGTGCTTTGAGGGGGTGCTATCCTTTTCACATTTCTTACAGTGCCTCCCACGAAGCCTTGAGCACAGAAGTCACTCAATAAATATCTGTTGAAATGAATTGAATTGGCCCATGTAAAATATTTATGGTAACAACCAATATTGAATTAATCCAATACCCTTGCTTCCATACCTCTGGTTTAGATGGAGTTTTAGTGGGCTATATTTCACTTTCGAGTACATCACCACCTCACAATCAATGAAGGCAAACATGAGTCAGTTGTAGTGAAGATCAAAACCCTTTATGCAGGTTATTCTTCCAGTGATTTCATTGCAGATAAAAGGATGTAACCTGAAATCTGCAGACTAATTATGTCAGATAGCCTCATGTCATCATTTATTCATTCCCAGGATAAAACTGTTGCTCCTGGGTCTTACAAGAAACAAGTTTGGCTAAGGCAAGCAACCCCCAATTATAGTGATATCTTTGCTGTGGAAAAAAAAAAACAAACGTGTAATTAAATTTTGCAGGTGCAACAATCCTGCCACCACGAACTGTGGAGGAAACCTGTGAAATTATCCTGAGTAATTTTCTCTAGTGTAATTTGGAAATTAGCCCACCTGGAGACATAAACCCACAATTTCCTCTGCTATTGTCTTATCACATTTATCTTGTCTTAAATGCTGAGATTCCTGTTGCAAAGTGAAACACGTTTGAACACCGAAATCTCAGCAACAGAGTAGAATATTTCAGAAGTTTGAATTCTGGGCGCACTGACCTTCATGCTGGTTGTAAAGACCGTAAAACCAACAGAAAATAGTGGAGGGCAAAACTAACATGCCAGAAAAGCATGGCTGGGCCGTGGCAACTCGAATACTCGTGTGGACTTGACACGCTGGGGGCTGTGCCAAAGCCCGCCTTCCTGGGAAAACCACAGGCAGCCACGGCCAGCAAGCCAGGCTTGTCGACAGGAATTCTGAGACCCCCACAACCCATTTGTGACTTTCCTCTCCCCTTGTGTTTTCCGGGGTGAGGGAGGGGCCTGATCTCACCAGACAAAAAGCTGAGCCAGAAACAGTGTGCTCTGTTTTGTTTCTGCAAGTCCCTATCTGTGTGGCTTGGGGAAATGGCTTTTTCATTGGTTTGTTTGTTTGATGTCTAATTTTTATTCTGAAATGTAAAGCTCTTCTGAAGTAAAGTACAGTTGACATATAATATTGTATTCTCATAGATATGGAAAAACTGGTAATTGCCAGAGGGTTGGGCGGTGGGGGTATGGGCGGAAATGGCTTTCTTCGCCTCGGGTTTGCCATCTGTAAAAGGCGAAGTGTTTCCCTGAGTGCGCTGAATCTTCAAAGGGAGGACTCCCATCCATTATTCAAATATTTGTACATATTCTAAGCTGTGCTGGCTGATCCTGAGAGTGTTCCCCTATTTTCTCAGGGAGTTTGGATCACTCGAAAACTTGAGAATGTCGTCTTCCAGTCCCCCCCCCACAAAGCCTCATCGAATGCACCTATCATTTGACTGAGTATCGGGGCTCCTGAGAGAGAGCCAAGGGTTGAGGCTCTTGAGTCAGCCACGGCGACATTCGGTGTTACTGTGTTATTAAAATGACTTACTCTTTTTTTTTAATAAACATGTTTTTTTAAAGATTTTATTTAAAAGGGAAGGGAAGGAGAGACAGAGAGAAACATCAATGCATGGGTTGCCTCTCGTGCATCCCCCACTGGGAACTGGCCCGCAACCCAGGCATGTGCCCTGACTGGGAATTGAACCGCGGTCCTTTAGTTTGCAGGCCTGTGCTCAATCCACTGAGCTACGCCAGCCAGGGCTAAAACAACTTGCTCTTAATTCACACAAATACTTACACAAAAATGTCCACAGAAGAATACACTCCATGTGTGCCTTGACACTCCTATATCTGTCCTCCAACTGGATATCATCGCTTCCAGGAGGGCAAGTTGGCCTTAACTAACACTGGCCCACCCATCTCTGTAAGGGGAGGTGTCCCTTTTATTATAGCCCTCTGCACATACGTCTATCAGAGCACTTACCACTTTGCATTGTAATTGTGTGCTTATTGTCTTTTGAGCCATTGACTACAAATTCCTTGAAGGCAGAGATCGAATTGTTTATTGTATTTTTATCTGCGATTAGTATTGTACAAGGCACAGCTCTTCCTCCCCACAGGAATTCAGTATGTTTGTTAAATGGATGCATGGATACAAAAGTTTGTGTACCTAAATTAAGATTTTAATGTATTTTTGCCATTCTCTTGATTTCTTTAATTTATTCATTTCTATAAGTTGCCTTTAAACTTTCAATAATTATAGCCCTGGACAGGTTGGCTCTGTTGCTTGGAATACTGTCCAGTATATTAGCAGGAAGTTTGCAGGTTCAATTCCCAGTCAGGACACATAACTGGGTTGCAAGTTCGATCCCCACTAGGGGTGCGTATGGGAGGCAACTGATTGATATTTTATTTCTCTCTCTCTCTTTTCCTCTCTCTAAAATGGATAATAAAAATATCCTTGGATGAGGGTTTTAACAAAAGGGTTACAGAGGCTGCTGTAACCATTTCAAATAATTCAGAAGTACGCACAGAGTAAAAAAAAAAAAGAGTCTCTTTTCTACTCTTTTCCCCCAGAAGAACCCACTGTTAATGCCTTTTCTTAGTATTTCTAAACATATATTTAATAAATCAAAATATATTTCAAAAGATATAATAATGATATGTTAGGTATTTTCCTGTGTCTTCCCTTTTTTCCTACTGAATATGTAAAATATCTCATTCTTATTTTTTAATAAGCTCAGAATACATCTTTGTTCAGCTGTTCATATTCTTATTTGTTCCCTATAAAAATGTTCAATACACTGGCTTTAAAAGTCAAACAATGCGGAAAGTACACGTGTTCCCCTTGGCCATTCTAAACTTCAGCGGTAAATACGTGTAATTGGGCCTCGTTTTCCTGCTTTTGGCTGTTATCTCAACAACTCCAAATTACTTCTTGATTTCTCAACACTAGATAGTATCAGCTGATAGTATCTATGAACCCTTGATAAGAAAGTTGGGGAATTTGGTGCTTTTACTCAGCCTCTCTCTGCCATCCACCCCCTGGTTTTCCTTCTGTCCTCATGTCTCACTACTTCAGTGGTTACACTGTTGGCCCTATACGAAGCCCTTACAATTCTATTTGCCCCACAACCTGCAGCCAGCAGCTACTGGCCTCCTGCTGTGTGTTTGGGGGATGTTAGAGCATCTACACTTCCTTCTCCTTCCACTTCTTCAAACTCCTCTAAGTGGCTGTCATTGTCTATGTTTGTATCTGGGCTTCAGCAGTTTCCGTATTTTCTGTGCAATGCTTCTGCTTTTGGCATCCAGAAATTGGCTGAGATGTCTTGTCTGCCAATAACACCTATCTCGTTGTTAGAGTTGTTATAAACCAATTCTTTTTCAGGATTTCTTTTTCATGATCTTGATGGGGCTTGGGGAGATAGTAGAGACAAATTCTTAGCCTATAATCTGGGCTCTCCTGCTTCTCTTGAATGTGATTATTTCTTTCTGATAAATTGATTAGCATTTCTTAATTCTGATTGCTCTTAAATGCAATTGTGTACATGATTTGAATGGTTAGGAAGAATATACAGACTTGGCTCTAGCCAGTGTGGCTCGGTTGGTTGGAACATTGTCCTTTAAACCAAAACGTCATGGGTATGATTTCTGGTCAGGGCACATACCTAGGTTGTGGATTTGATCCCCGATGGGGACATGTGGGAAAGTCCACAGATCAATGCTTCTCTCCCTCCCTCCCTCTCTAAAGTGCATAAGCACGTCCTCAGATGAGGATAAAAAAGAATATAAAGGCCCTGGCTGGTTTAGCTCAGTGGATTGAGTGTGGGCCTGCAAACCACACGATCGCAGTTCGATTCCCAGTCAGGGCACATGCCTGGGTTGCAGACCAGTTCTCAGCAGGGGACTCATGAAAGGCAACCATACATTGATATTTCTCTCCTTCTCTCTCCTTCCCTTCCCCTCTAAAGATAAATAAATAAAAAATCTAAAAAAAAGAATATAAAGATCTGAAAACTGTCACTTGTGATTATTACCTCCCTGTCATCATCGCCTTCAACTTCCTATTCACTCATCTCTACTCTGCTTCCTAATAAACACACACCAATAGCAAGTTCTTCTATAAATAATGATGTAAAATAAATAAATCACTTTTACAGACTTTGATAGTGTAATATAATTTAAAAAATACCTGAACTGGCATTAATGAAAATATAGTTATCCTGAAGTTAGAACTCTATCGAGGAATCGAAATGGTTTGTATCACAAACTCTGTAATTGTCTCTATTTGTTCTTACGTCCTATATGCCCAAGTAGTTAGTAAACTCTTTGAACAATTACAAAGAACTTTTGAGGCTGCATCTTATTCTTTTTTAAAAGAAATTTCTACGCAGCAAAGTGCATGTCATGTAGTTGACACTTGTTGAGGTTTGCTGAACTCAGCGGAATCAACTTGAGTTGCTTTGTTGCCGCAGACTGCGGGGCTTGATGCCATGGGAACAGCATGGCTTTACCCGTTTCCTACCTGGGTCACTGTATGAAGGAGTCCTCGAAATGCTGACAGACTCCCTTCTGGTCATAATTATACATGACTCCTCCTCCCCTTCTTGGTATGCCCATATTAAATACAACAGGGAAACTGATTCAATTATAGTGGATGCCTTCCCCTTTCAGTTCATCAAATTACACACACAGCACTTCTGTGGGGCTATCCAGTGTTAATTCTTAGTCCTGGGAAGCACGAACAGGGTGCCAATTACTTAGGAAGTGCTCATTAGGAATTAGAAAGCAAATATAATTACCACATGCCAATTGTATAGGAAATAAGAATGCTTTTCAACAAAGCTTATTTTATATGCCTCATATATCTCCCACAGGATCTGTTCTCACCCGTTTGTTTGTGTGTTTGTATGTTTGCTTTTACTCCACCAAATACTGACTGCATATGGAAGACAAAGACTTAAGGACTAGGAAACGTAAGACTGCAAATTCCGGGTTCGTCTCACTCCATTGTGTCTGCAGGATGTCGTTGTGCCCTTCATAGGTGCTCTAAGCATACTTATTAGATCCTTTTAATAACTACAGTGGGAAGAAATTTAATGGTTTTTGAATGAGGGCTTTTTCTTGCCAACGCACACACATAGCAGCACTCAAAGGCCTGGATGTGCTAGGGTGGTACTTAGATGTATAAAAACGTTTAGCTCTAGAAATACTTTATGATCAACAATCTGCCCCACCTCACTCCCAACTGCACAATAGGCATAAATAAGGTTCAATGTGACAATGTGACTACAAGACCAAAATGCCCCTCTCCTAGGCTGGTGCTCTCTAATCTCCATTTATGCCTTATAAGTGCTTGTAGCCATCCTGCACGTAAAGGCCTCTTGCATCTGCCCCCACTTCTCCCATACTTACTGCTGTCCCATGCACTGGGCAATCACAATGTTTTTGGTGATTGGTGATTGTGTGTGACCTTAGGAACGAGCTAAATCGGCAACTATTTTGCAGATAATTATAGAGACAACTGTACATTTTTCAAAGACTGTCATCTGGAGTATTCAACCTGATTAGATAAAGTTTACTTAATGTTTTCTGTACTGCTTGCTCTAGGAAGCTCAATGTCCTTCTTAGTTGTGTTTGACTTAAAATACAAATAATGTGTAGAAATAGTTTTAGGAAAAATCAATTTTTCATAAATTACATGCAACATTCAGAAGTTATTTCCCGCCATGAAGATTTCATGTTTCCATCCCTTGTTAACATGGAGAAACATTCAGTAAGGATAAAATAGTTTAGAAATGGCCAAATCAGAGCCTGAGAACAATAGGTAGGCACCGAAGTATTTGCTTTTGATTCTTTAGCTGGAAAAAGAAAACCAAAGCAATTTCTCAGCTTCAGAGTAAAAAAACAGCAAATAGGTATCTACCTATGGGTGTTTCAGGCTCTGCTTTGGCCATTTCTGAACTGTTTCATCATTGGTGCTTCGTTCTCGGGAAATGGAAAGGAGCCTTGTTTATCCTGAGTCATGGAGAAGTGCAGACAGAGAAGAAAGTAAGAGCGGCCCCACATTTGCCTCTATCTATCCACTTGGACGGAGGTGGTGACCCACGGTGACCTGGCCCTCACTGATTCTGTCAGAGGCAGATATGTTCCATCTACGTCCCATCTACAGTAAGCCTTCCCATGCTTATGAGAGTTCAGGCTCCACCTGCCCACTGTCATGTGGATGAATTGCAAAGAGAGGTGATTCATTCTGCCAAAAAATACCTACTGAGCCTGGATCTAGGCTTTGGGAATATATAGTGAGGACGGCAGGCAAAATTTCTGCCTTCATTCTCGTGGGGGAGACAAATGACAAATGCGTAAACATCATGTAATATCAGGTGTCCTGAGTGTAATAAGGAAAAACAAAGCGGGGTTAGCAGACAGAGCTGATGACCCAGGGACAGGCACTGTGGGGTGGGAGGGGCTTGTTGCTGGTAAGGGCAGAGCCTGTGATGCCCCGAGTCTGTGAGGCTGGCTGGGTGAGCTTGATTCTGGAGTGAACCTGGCACCTTAATCATTGAACCAAATCTACATTTTGGTAAAGACAGGACACATTGTGATAATCTACACTCCAGGACAAAGAGTGGCTGGGATCAGGTCTTTTTTTCTGCAGTTGAGAATGTGATTTGTTAGTGGTATTATTACAATAGCGGTTATTACTGCTGTTGGCCTTGGCAATGAAATTCCTGTTGTTTCCTGATCTGATGCTAAAAGAGACCACTGAAACTCACATCTCGGAGAACATCAGGAAGGCAATACAGCAGAATGGAGCACAGCTGAGGTCGGTGAACTATAGCCCACGCGTCAAATCCAGCCTGATGTCTGTTTTTATTAAAGCCTGTTTTATATGGCCGTGGGGTAAAAAACTTTTGTATATTTTTAACGACTGGGAAAAAGGTAATATAATATTATGTGACATGTGCAAAGTATGTGAAATCCAAATTTCAGTGTTTATAAATAACGTTTTATTGGAACACAGCCACGCTCATTTTTTAGGTATTGTCTATGGCTGCTCTTGTGCTATGATAATAGAGTTGCATAGTTGTGTGCAGACTGAATGGCCCCTGAGACCTAAAATATTTATGATTTGGCCCTCTAAGAATGTCAGCTGACCCCTGAGAAAGACTATGGACTCAGCAAGGAACTGGCTATTACATTTAGGGTGTGTGCTAAAAAAAGAATACTATAGCTATGGGGAAAGAAAAGATAAATCTCTATTTGTTGCCACAGGAAGATGTTTGTGATACCGTTAAATGAAACAAACATAAACAATTGAGTGCAATACCCTTCGTCAAATATTCCACTGTAGCATGAGCCCCATGAGTGTAGCTTTGTTCCCTCTTGTGTCTTCAGTACCTAGAATCTTGGGACCCAAGTTATTGATAGGTATACTCTCAATAAATATTCATTGAGTGAATGTAACATCTAGGGAGCTATAAATAAAAGGCGTATAGGTTTGGCTATATAAAAACTAATATATATCTCTTAGTTTTTGCCTGGCAAGGTCACCATGAGTATCAACAGAATAATGATAAACCTCAAAAAGGCACCAAGGGTCTGCTCCCTAATGAGCTCCTACAGATCAGGAAGATGACCAACAACAGCCCAACAGGAAAGTGGGCGAAGAGTAGCAACAGGCAATTCCCAGGGCAGGAACGGCGAATGCCTCTTTAACAGAGGAAAAGATGATCAAGCTACTTATAAGGGAAAAACAAATTAAACTGAATGACACTATTTTTTCCACCTCTCAGCTAACGAGGACACAGGCATTGGGAGTGCAATTGGACAGGATCTAACCAAAATTTAAAATGCATATTCCGTTTGACCTAGTGATTCTAATTTTAGAAAGTCATCCTCTAGAAATATTTGCATTTGAAATGATACAATTGCATGGTTATTTATTGTGGCATTGTTTCAATCTTAAAATATTGGAAATAACTTAAATGTCCATCAGTAGGAGAAATCACTTGTGCAGCCTAAAAAATGCCACACAGCCCCAGGAATGCATGAGGCACTTTCTCACATATAGTTACAAAAGGATCTCCAAAGTGAAAAAGGCGTAAAACATATCAATGGCACGACATATTTCTTTTAAAAAGAAGAAGAGAAAAGGAATTACGCAGAGTTCCTTGCAGAGTCTATCTTTAGAAAAATACAGAAGAAAGCGGTAACAGTGGTTGTCTTTGAAGAGGGAACTATTTGGTTGGGGAACAAGAGGGAAGGGAGCTTCACGTATACTTCATGCCTTTTATTACTCTTAATATAGTAAATAAATACCATTAACATGCAAATTCGAAAAAATTTTGGAAAAAAAAGCCAAATAGACATAGCAAAAATCTGAAAGACATATGCAATTAACATTACAGGGAACTTTCCTTTTAAGTTATATATTTCTGTGTTTAATAATGCTTAGGTATAGCAACGGTGAAGTAAACCATAGAGAAGACAGAAGACAATACAAGTGAGTATGTGCTTCTGTTCATTCATTCAGAGCATAAGCCTGACTAGGACAGCTACTACCATCGCCACTCACCTAATATCTGTAACTTGGCTGCACCAGCTACTTTACTTTATGTAAATGGCACTCTCTGATGTACTCTGCCTTAGAGAATTCAAAAGCATTTGGCCATAAAGTTAAGTAAAAATGGGTAAAATGTTCTCTCATCTGATTCTGTCACCAGACAAATCTTGAGCACAACAAAGATGCAGGGAAGTCACTTCTTGGTCACCAGCTATTCTGATTGCAGGACATTTTCTTAACCGTTGTCTGAGACACTTTAAAAATATCCTTTTTGTTTAGGAAAAGTTGTTTAAGAGAAGTCTATTAAAATACAAAGTCAGCCCTGGCCAAAATGGCTCAGTTGGTTGGGTGTTGTCTCCCACAGGGGAGGGTCACCAGTTTGATTTCGAGGTCAGGGAACATGCCTGGGTTGTGGGTTCGGTTCCTGGGTGGGGTATAAGAGGCAACCAATAGATGTTCCTCTCTCACATCAATGTTTCTCCCCCTCTCTTTCTTCCTCCCTCCCTCCCTCTCCCTCTAAAAATAAATAAATATTTTGTAAACATACAAAATTAACTCCTAAGGACCTTGGGGGAAGAGTATGAGAATCTCAGAGTGGCATGTCATCTCTTGCTGCAGAGCACCGCTGCTCAATTTCTCTCCAAATTAATGCCAGGCTTACCTCAATTTTAAGTCTGGCTTGTTGCTTTGTATCCATGAGTTAACAACATTAGTCCAAAGGTCAAGGGACAAGTCTCACACAGTGGCCTCTGTATTTTCCAGAGGCCAGATGGGTTTGATGCTGGACTGGAAGGCTTTGTCTAACTTGAGGTCATTCTTGGTCTTTCAGGCCAGGATTCTGAGGCAACCTTGTGACTGGAGTGAGAGTCATGATGGGCCGTGAGCGTACTGGTAATACCCTGGACAGAAACTTCTCGGCATCAATTTACCTAGACTGTCCAGTACCAAAGCACTGGTTTTGAAATGGGGCTAGCACAGACTGAGATGTGTGCCGAGGTATAAAATGCACACTAGAGTTTGGAGACTTAGAAAAATAAAATATCTCATTAATCATGTTTTATACTTGAGGCCATGTGGACATTTGAGCTAAACAAAATGTGTTGTTAAGAATAATGTCATCTGTTTCTTTTGATGTTTTGCAGGTGGACGGTAGAAAATTAAAAACTGCATAGGTAGTTTTCGCAGGGCCTGGATACTGGCATCGCACTAATAAAGAATTGTCTAATGAGGAAAAACCCAGGTACAATGGCAGGAAGGCAAAAATGGGATTTCATTCAGTTTAATAATCCAAGTCAGAGCACTAATTACGCGTTTTACAACTATTATTCAGTGTTACATTTTATTGAATTACACCGTGTGACGCATCTGATTATTTTTTAAAAGCAAAATGGCCAAAATGAGGGCAATCTGCACCCCTTGGACAGACTGTTTGTGATAATTTTTAAATCTACTAAATTTGATTAACTGTGGCTAACACTTAAAAAGTACTTCATTTCACTGAAAGTAGATCATAAAGGCGTTAAATAAACAAACAACACTAGCAGAGTTTTGAGCCAGTAGAGTTTCCAGGAGCTTTGGAGGCTGCCCCGGCCGGAGGCGAGGGGGGGGTGGGGGGCAGAGGGCGGCGGCCGTGGCGGGGCTCCTGTCGTGGGGGGCACAGCGCGCTGTGCTGGGAAACACTAAAGCGCCAGAGTTCGGAGTCGCGGTTCTCAAACGTTTTAGTATCAGGATGTGTTTTATGTTCTTATATATTATTGAACACCCCAAAAAGCTCTTGTTTATGTGGGTTATATTTATCACCAGTGACCATTTAAGAAGTTTCAACTGAGAAAACGTTCCAGTATTTATTTTTAAACATATTTTAAACGAACAATAATAAACTGGTCATATTTGCATACATGACATACTTTAGTGAAAATAGTTATATTTTTCCAAACAAAAAGCTTAGTGAAAAATGTGGCCTTGTTTTCCATTTTCGAGGAACTTTTGAGGAACTCCAGGGGTCCCTGGAACATACTTTGAGAACTCCTGCCAGAGATGAGCTCCAAAGAATTTGTACTCTGTGGAAAACAGAGAGTTTGAACATGGTGAAGCTTATTGATTAATAAACAGTGGCTGAACATTGGCCACAGGGGCCAAGTACGAAGGGGTTGGGGTGCAGCATTGAGGGTGACAATGGCCTGGGCGGCAGGTGACATTAAAAACAGGGTAGCAGAGGTGTGCAAAACCAGTTTTCTTGACTGACGAGGAAAAGGTGGGTGGTGAGGGAAGCGCAACACAGAGAGAGAGGAACCAGCTGGAGAGGGACTCCAAGCTACAGGGAGTCCACATGAGATAGGAAACTGTGCGGAGCAGAGGGAGGTTCTGGAAGGTCCTTAGTCCTTCTCCTGTCCCCTGTTCAGACCCAGCTTGCTCTGAGGCATGGCTTCCGCCTCCTGGATTTCCAGGAAAAGTGGCAGGAAAACCACTGATTTAACTGTAAACAGTGAGTGGAGCTGGGTAAATAATGTCTGGTCTCGGGTTCCCTCCATGGGCCCACGTGTGGAGGAGACTGTACACAAAGGTTTGGAAGAGAGGCATGTCTGCCGGAGGCTGTGTCATAAACGAAGGCTCTGACTAGACCTGTGGCTGTGGGTTAAAGGGCAGGACGGCAACTGAGAGATGGGACGCAGACAGGGGCTCGGAGTCTTGGACCCTGCCCCGGCCATTTGGCCATACGAGGGCACTGTGAAGAGTGAAGAATAATAATTCATATTGAATGCTTATGATATGCCAGGCATTCTATTAAGCACTTTCCAAGAATGATCTTGTTTCACCTTCACAAAACCTCTATGAGGTATCATTACCTTCCACATTTTATAGGAACTGAGGCTTGAAGAAATTAAGTAACTGGTACAAGGGAACATAGGTGCAAGTGGTGGAGCCAGGCTTTGAACTTGGCGAGATGATCCTGGGGCTTTTATTCTTAAGCACTAAGCTGTCTTGGTTTAAGAAGGAAGGCGATGAGGTCATTGTTTCTTCCATTCCTCCAACTATTCCTTCAACGAATATTTGTGAACCACCCACTAGTGCCTCACAGGAGATACAAAGTGAGGTGGTTCCTTCCCTCGGAGAGCTATGTTTTCAACATTCAACCCTTACTGTTTGCAGAGCAGCCAACTGGAGGTGTCCTGAGTCAGGAGGAGAGAGTTGAGAGCAGCAGGGGCTGAGCTGGAGACACAGTTTTGGAGATATAACCAGGCCCCAGCCACGATGACAGAAGTTGACTTTAAGACAAATAATCCATGCTATCCCTTAAATGTTGAATCTAAAAAACAAAACAGCCCTGGCTGGTGTGGCTCAGTGGCTTGAGCACAGGCTGCCAACCAAAGGGTTGCCAGTTCAGTTCCCAATCAGGGCACATGCCTGGGTTGCAGGCCAAGTCTCCAGTAAGGGGGTGTGTGAGAGGCAACCCCACCTTGATTATTTCTCTCTTTCTCTTCCCCTCTCTCTCAAGGTGAATAAATAAAATATTAAAAAAAATAAAACAAAAAAAAACCCTACAAAAGCCCCTCCAACTCATAGAAACAGGGATAGAAAAGTAGTTGCCGGAAGCCGGGGCGTGGGGTAGAAAAACGGGAAGAGGCTAATGTGAGGAGAAACTTCCCGCACGGGAAGAACCAGGCCTGAGGACCTAGTGTGGAACGCGGTGAGCACAGTTGACAACACTGCATTTTGGAACTGAAATTTGCTGAGAGAGTAGAACTTAGGAGAACATAAATATGTGGAGTGATTAACGTGTTAATGAACTAGATGGGGGACTCTTTTCACAATGTATATGGATATCAAATCAACATGATGTGCACTTTAAATATCTTACAATTTTGTCAGTGATGCCTCAATAAAGGTGAAGAAGGAGACTTTGATTTCTTTTCTTAATCCTCATGTGAGGATATGTTTATTGATTTTCCAAGAGAGAGGAAGGGAGAGAGACAGAGGGAAACATCGATGTGAAAGAAACACTGATTGGTTGCCTCCTGTACACGCCCCCACCCACGTATGTGCCCTGAGCAGGAGTTGAACCTGCAACCTTGTGGTGTGCCGATGGCGCTCCCACCAACTGAGACACCCGGCCAGGGCAAGATTTTGATTTTTAAAAATTCTGAAGTAATAGGTAATTAAAGAAAGCCTTAGAAAAGTTATTTAAGTTATTGTTCTGGTCATCGATATCACGTATTTCTAAAAAAATAAACATTATGATAATATTAACACCAAGTGTCCAAAATTCTCAAGGGAAGCTACTCATCTAAAGCTTTTCTATTTGTTCATTAGATTCCTCGTAAGAGTGAAATCATATGGTATTTATCTTTCTCTGACTGGCTTATTTCACTTAGCATAATGTGCATGGGGACAGACTCCTACATGGAGAGCAGGATGACAGCTAGTAGGGCGGTATGATAGGGGTGGGGGGATTGAGCAAAAAGGAAAAAGGACTCATGGCCATGGACAATGATGTGGTGATTGTTGGGTGACCATATGGTAATGGGAAAAAATACAATAAAAATTGAATAAAAATGAAAGAAAAAAGAGTCTTTCTGACTTTAAATAAATACAAAAAACATGACAACCATGCTTTCAAAATATGGACTGTGGTGTAGTTGTTATTAGTCACCTACCAATAGGCCATTCCCTTCCTTTCCTGCTATGAAAATCCCAATTTTATTCAGTGTTTGGTGGTCATGTGTATCAAGAGAGGGTGGGCCCGAACCCCTCACTGGCCCTGGAAAGTCAATCTTGACTACTTTAAGCCCAGCAGGGTGATTTCATCCCCTTGCCAGTTCAGAAATGGGGACACACGGCAATTCTGGCCAGTGAGAGACGAGAAGTTTACAGGGGTAATGTGTGTGCTCCTGCTGGTACAGAGATGGGTGGGAAGACACAGCCCCTCTCCCGCATCCACCACACGTGACACCTGGGCCTGTGGCAGCCATCCTGTGACCGCGAGGGGAGCCCATCCGAGAAAGCAGAACTGAAAGGAGGCAAAGCTTTTGCTGCTGAGCTGCTGAATTAGCAAACCCTGACACAACCCGAGCTCTGTACTTAAGTGGCAATATGTTTTTCTTATTTATTATAAATGTATCAGACCATTTTGAGTCTCTTAGTATCTGCAATTCAAAGCACCCTAAATGGCATGTCACTTACATTGCTCTATCTACTTAGAAAAGTAGCTGACCGAGCAATACCTTAAAATGTAGTTGTTTTGTTTTAGTAAAACTTCTCCTAGAAAACATTAACTCAATTAGGCTTTCTTTTTTGCTAGTCTGGCACCATTGTACCTGCTGAAAAAAAGAATAGCTATTTGTAGAGCAATGTTAAAAGGTTACATGAGGCAGCTGCAAATATTCACTTATTTAGGTTACTATTTATGTTATAGACAAAAATGCCTGTGTGCATTTTTGGTATTTCTAAACCCAGAAATCTGGATCTATTATAGACATCAAATATAGCATTTTGCCATGGGTTCAATAGATTTTAACTAGGTCCTGTATTGTCCCTCTTACAGGGACTAATTTAAAAAGAGAACCATTTAAGTAATTTTTAAATTATTTTAATTTAATATGCAATATTAAATTAAATGTGCAAGAGTCCCGAAGGTAAACTCATTGTTGGTTTATTTGAGAGGCCCGAAGAGCTAATTACTGGTTATACACATGAAGGAGAATATAAAGATCAATGGTTATGATTATATAATGCACATGAATATACTTCGCAAAACTATATTATTTTCAAACTCCTTTAGTCATCTTTTAAGGGCTATTTTGTCCTCTTGCAGAAAAGGTAACTGAAGATAAAAGATACAGCATATTACCCAAGTTTTCCCAGCTGGTCAGAAAGAGACCCTGAACTGGGCTTGAACTGCAGGTCCACCTGACAGCAGAGCCCGGATGCACCCCCAAATCAGTCTAAATTGCTGGAATTACTCCTTTAACTTCACCATTGCCACCTGCCTGTGGAAACTGGTAAGTAGCGAACTACTCAAATGGTGAGCAGAGGAGTGGGGAGAAGTAAAAGACTTCTATAATCTCCATATCTAGTAATCAACTGTACAAATTCTCTAGTTACTCTAAAGCCCTGTCAAAAGAATTAAATACCGTGGGACAATGAATTGTTTTTCACATTCC
This sequence comes from Sturnira hondurensis, assembly GCF_014824575.4. Classification (NCBI taxonomy): domain Eukaryota; kingdom Metazoa; phylum Chordata; class Mammalia; order Chiroptera; family Phyllostomidae; genus Sturnira; species Sturnira hondurensis. The sequence goes on from NW_028074503.1 coordinate 6,119,371, forward strand.
TAAAGTCACAGATTTACACAGGAACCATAACTATTGGTTACTTTGTTACTCTAGTAACAAAAGGATTAACTTCTCAGTTTCTCTCTATTAAGAGTAGAAATATCTGCATTCTTAAAAACCGTCCTTTAAAACAATTCCTTCTACTACAAAAATGGACAGTTTTTTTTTTTGTTCCCTTTGCTAGAACAATAACTTAAAGTATCCTGCAACACTGTTTAGTTTCTCCACAAAGAGGTATATGAAGATCCCTTGGTCCTGTGAAATGGCAGAGGTACAAAAAGTATAAAAACCCAGCATTACATAGATACTTTAGGATTGTTCATTTATAATATCTCCACGGTGACTGTGTCGTCAAACTGTAAGGGTTTTGTGCTTGTCATTTTGTAGGTGGTGAACTGCACCTAAATGTTATGGGAGATTGGACCTCGGTTCAGCAACTTTGGTAATTGAGTTCTGGCTAAGAAAGAATTCAGAGCCAAGACTCAAATACAAGTAAAACTTTATTTAGAAAGTTACAGGGACAGAAGAAGTGAGCTGGCTGGACTGTGAGGACTCAGGGAACAAGTTACGGGGGCAAAACAAGGGCCCTTGGAGCTTAGGAGAAAGAGGTGAGGAAAATGCTCCTGGGGGAAAGGGGCGGGAAAAGGCTTGGGTGTGAGAGAGAGCGCCGCACTGGGTCCTGCACCTCGAGGATGTTTGTGTAGAGGTCTCAGGGGAGGATCCCGATAGAATATTCATCAGCTTTCCAGGTGTGCCCTTTCAGGGCTGTGTTCTCTACGGATTGGTCGGTGCCAGGGCAGGGGTTCATTAGTCGTTGCAGCTGGTCCTGAAATCAGCCATGGTGTCACTTGTCTGGTTTTGCTGCTTTTCTGGGCCTGGAGCTGAAACACAACTGAAGCCTACATGCACTTGATGAGGATCAGAACCTCATTGTTCTGGGGGCTTAATGCTTAGGGGCTACTCTCTACCTCCCTTGTTTGTTCCCCCTTGAAGCAGGGGTTCTAACCTTCATGGCTATCAATATGCCAGGGTAGAAAAGGTCAGGGGAGGGTCCGAACCTCATGATCAGTGACATATTAGGGGAGGAAAGGTTAATCTGGGGGTGAGGTCCTTGTTTTCCCAGTTTTTCTCATCGCTAGGCACCCGGGACCTTCCCCACTGGTGACCTTCTGTATCTGGCCCATCGTCCTTGCTATGCTCCTGCCTTCTAACTGCCTCCCACAATTCCATGCTTACCAACCTCTAGTTCTCTCCCCAGCATCTAGCTGAGGCTTCTGCCAGACAGGCTTATTACTCTACCTCTACTCCGATAAGCCTCTCAGAAACGTTTAGCATCCATGGTCCATCCAACACAAGCCCCGTGGTCTCTTGACCTTTTGTATTCCAAAGACGCTGATCACCATGCCACTTTAGCCCCTCACCCCCATGGCCACAACCCTTGACTTTATCTTCACTTGAAACCTCTTCGGCCCTGAAAGCTTAAACGCTGTCATCCCCTTTTCTCTGTGATTCTCTATTTTCTAGTTTTCTCATGGCTCTGGAGGCAGCTGATTTAATGGGCAAATAAAACACAGGTTTGGGGGCCAGAGAGAATTGGGTTTGAATAATGCCTCTGCCTCTTGCTGGCTATGTGACTTCAGGCAAATGACTTTATATTTCTAAGCCTCCTACTCCTTATTTGTGAAAAAAGGATGACAACACCTATTCTTTGGGATTGTAATGTGGTTGCAATCCTGAGACTCAAAGCAGCAAGCAGCACACTTAGTTGATGCTCCGTAAAGCTAATTTCTCCCCTCCTCTTCCTTCTTTCTAGTTCTTACACCTAATACCTATTCTTAGATCTCAAAGACAATGCTGGTCGTGTGACCCTTCCACTCTCATGCCCCTCTGGGCTTCAAGGTCAGTCATTTCATTCACTCTCCATTGGCCCTGGGATGTCCCATCACATGGTCTGAGTTAATACTTCATAGCTTACTCTTGCTCTCTGGCTGATGAGGGCATTCAGCTTATCCAGGAAGCCCTGGGCATTCCTGTTTTTGAAACTTCTCATTTATTTACGGAAGAATGGGGGACGGGGAGCAATAAAAGGAGAAGGATGGAGAGCATGGGGAAGGGAAAGAGAAGGGGTGAGAAGGAAGGAGGAAAAGAAATGTCAAAAAACTGTGGACTACTTAAATGTTTCTGTTTGGGGGAAATACTTTCTTCCTGGCCCTGAGATTCATTGGCATAATAAGTGGGCATTAGTCAGCAGGTGAGTCTGGAAGCAGAAAGTAAGCAAGACAGCCCCTCTTTTGTTTTCCAGGCATTTCCCAGTGATCCTCTGCACTAGAGTCTTCAAGGGTTGCTTCCTCCCCCTCCATGGGGGAGGGCCGGGTCTGGCGCTGCCAGTGATGGGGTGGGGAAGTTTGCCTAAGTCAGTATTAGGAAGCCCATTTACCTGCAGCTGACTGCTGCGTTCTCCAACAGAAGCATAAATACGCTTGTAAAGACCACTAAATAGTAGTAAAGGTTAAATATTAGCATCTGTATACTGACTTTTATTTCTTTAATGATTTTTAGAAGTCTGGTGAAGAGAAATAATTTTTAATGATTCCCTTAAAAATCGTAAAGTTCATTTTTAACAAATGCGGTTTTTTAAGTTGAAATGTAGTGCATTATGACTGTGCTTTTCACATGATGGAGAAACTGAAACAAAAATCACAATGTACCCGAGGCGGTGTGACCTGGGTGACCGAGGCACAAACCCTTCGGGTGAGTGTACTTCAACCCCGTCAGCGTAACCTCCTGATCCTGGGATGATTCATTGCCTGTGTTGTCTTGGCTAGCCTGCTGCCCACCCTGTTTGGTCAAACACCAGTCTAGGTTGCTGTTGTGAAGGTATTTTGGGGATGTGATTAACCTTTAGATCAGTGGACTCTGAATAAAGCACATTATCTTCCATAATGTGACTGGGCCTCCTTCAATTAGCTGAAGGCCTTAAGGGAAAAGACTTGAAGGAATTTTGCCTCCAGACTGCCTTTGAACTCAACAATACTACGCAACTGTTGGAATTTCTAGCCTGCTCACTTGCCCTACTGGCAGATTTCAAACAGGCCAGCCCTCCCAATCACATGAGTCAGTTCCTCAGTGTCTCTGTCCCTGTCTCTCCCTCTTTCCATCAGACTGGTTCTATTTCTCTGGAGAATCTACCTAACAAAGAAGCTACGTATAGCTGTATTTAGACATGAGGCATAAAGTCTAAAATTGGAGGCCCCTCATAAACGATATCAGGCCTGGCATAAGGGTCTTCCCCTCTTGCCCCACCCCATTCCCATGATAGGTCCTGAGTATGACTATACTCATTTCCATCTTCAATTCAGCCCTCAGTTTCATTAGGATTCCTTCCTTCTTCTCTGGTGTGGCAGAACCCACTAGTGTATTGCCAAGAACCTTTCTCCATTGTTTGGTAGAAACAGAATCCTCGCTCCTTAGGTGAACACTTGGCCATCTGGAAGAGACTCCATTTCCCTGTAGGTTATATTGTCATGTTATGACATCTGCCTGCAAACAAGATGTAACAGGAGCTGTTCTGTACAGTTTGGGGGCACCGTTCTTCCTCTTTCTTGCAGGCAGAATGAGGACGTTATGGCTGGATCTCCATGCAGTGGCCTTGGGAGGAGCAGCCACGCAGCGCAGAGGAATCACGAAGAAGACTGGGTGCCGGGACTCCGGCATCCTCACCTACCTGAAATCACCACCACCAGATTTCTCAGGCTTTTATCTACTTTTCACGAGACCCTCAAAATTCCAAGGTAAACGTGTAAAGAAACCTAATCCTAACTAGTGTACCCAGTAAGGAATTTCTAGCTTGGGAGTTCAGGGACTAAACAACTCAGACTTGGAATTCGGGTAGATCTACATGTGGGTTCTCTCTTGCTTTGAGGAACCGCTAAGTTGGTTTCCAAAGCAGCTGCATTTTATATTCCCACCAGGAGGGTAAGAGGCTCCCAATTTCTCCACAGACTCACCAACACTAGTTACTGTCTGTGTTTTTGGTAGTACCCATACTGGTGGGTATGCAGTGGTATCTGGTAGTTTTGATTCTCATTTTCCTAGTGACTAATGGTATCAGACATCTTTTCATGTATCTATTGGTGATTTGTATATCTTCATTGAAGAAATACCTATTCAAATCTTTTCCCATTTTTAAATTGGTTTATTTCTCTTTTTTATTTTGTTGAGTTATAAGAATTTTTAATATACATTCTGGACACTAGTCCCTTCTCTGGTTATGATTTATAAATATTTTCTCCTATTTTGTGTTCCTTTTACTTCCTTATGATGTCTTTGGGAGGAAAAAAGCTTGTAATTTAGATGAACTCCAATTTACCTATTTTTTTAGTTGCTTGTGTCTTTGTTATCATAGCTAAGAAATCATTGCCAAATCTGATCTATTTCTGTTTTCTTCTAAGAGTTTTATTGTTTTGGCTTATACACTTAGCTGTAAGAGTTAACTTTTATATATGGCAATTTTGCATTTTGTGTGTGTGTGTGTGTCAATATATATGTGTATATATATAATTTTGCATGTGTTGTGAGGTAGGATATCTTTTATTTCACTTTCTTATCATATTCTTTTGCATGTGAATACCCACTTGTCAACAGTTTCAGTTGTTGAAAAGACTATTCCTGCTTCGTTGAATTATTCTTGCCCCCTTCAATTAACTGTGAATATAATGGCTTATTTATGGCCTCTCAAGTCTGTCCCATTGATCTGTCTTATCCTGTGTCAGTAGGACATTGTTTTGATTACTGAAGCATTGTATTAAATTTTAAAATTGAGAAGTGTGAGTCTTCCAACTTTATTCCTTTTTTCCCCCGTGATTATTTTAGCTGTTCTGAGTTCTTTGCATTTTCACATGAATTTCAAGATGAGCTTGCCGATTTCGTAAGCAGCATGATTTTCATAGACATTGCATTGACTCAACAGATAAACTGAGGGAAATTTTCAGTCAGGGGTGTTTTTCCATTTATTTGTTTTCTTTAATTTCCTTCAATGTATTTGTAGTTTTCAGTGTACATCTTACATTTCCTTTATTAAGTTTATTCCTAGGTATTTCATTCTTTTTGATACTACTATAAATTAATTGTTCTCTTAATTTTATTTATAGATTCTTCATTGCTAGTGTATATGATTAATTTTTCTATATTGATCTTATATCACACAACCTTGCCAAACTTGCTTATTTTAATAGTTTTTGGTGGTTCCTTACTATTTCCTTTTTTAAAACTTTTTTTAGATTTTATTTATTTACTTTTTAGAGAGGGGGAATGAAGGGAGAAAGATGGAAAGAAACATTAATGTGCTAGAGATATGTTGATTGGTTGCCTCTCACACGCCCCCAACTGGGGACCCGCCTGCAACCCAGGCATGTGCCCTGACTGGGAATCTAACTGGCGACCTTTTGTTTTGCAGGGTGGCACTCAATCCACAGGGTCATACCAGCCAGGGTAGTATTTTCTATATATAAAATCATGTCACCTACAAATAGAGATTGTACAACTTCTTTCTTTCTAGTCTGGCTGCTTTTATTTTATTTTCTTATCTAATCTCCCTTGCTAGTACCTCCAGTATAATGTCAAATAGTAGTGGTGAGTAAAGAATTCTTGTTTTGTTACTGATCTTAGGGAGAAAGCATTCAATCTTTCACCATAAAGTATCATATTAATTGTAGGGTTTTAATAGATGCCTCTTATCAGGTTGAAAAAGTTGTTTATTGTTTTCATTATGAAGTGGTGTTAAATTTTATCAAAGGATTCTTCTGTATTGATTGAGATGATCATATGATTTTTGTCTTTTATTCTGTTAATATGGTATATTACACATTTTTGTGTGTTAAACCATGCGCAGTCTTAGGATAAATCTGGTTTGATATGCTAAATTCTGTTTGAGGATTCCTGCCATGATATTTATTAGAATATTGATGCAGTTTTCATGTGATGCTGGTGTCTTGTTTTGGTATCAGGAATAACACTGGTCTCAGAGAATGAGGTGGAAAGTGTTCTCTTATTTTCTGGAAGTATTTGTTAAGTACTGGTATTTAGTTATTTATGCTTATGTGAAACAAGCAAATGGTTCAAATATATGTCAAAGATACAAAAGTACTTTTAGTATTAGTCTTTTCAATACCCTCCCCTATACACTCCCCAGAGGTAAAGATCTTTATCTGTTTCTTCTCCAGGCATTATAACCTTATCGACTACATTACAAAACTGGTGAACTTCCCTTCCTTCTCCTTCTGGTCTAATAATTTCATGATCCAAACAAACAAAGTTATTTGTCCACATCTGTATCAATTCAGATTCAGCTGTGAATAACAAAGACCCCTAAATCATAGAAGGCTAAATGTGATAGTGGTTTATTTCTATTTTACTTAAAAGCCAGGGAGTAGGCATCCAGGGCTCATGTGGTGGCTCTATTATATTAACTTTCTAGGAAACCATGCTCCTTCCAGCTCACTAATCTGCTATCCCCAGGGTGCAGCCCTTATCCTCCTGGCCCCCAAACGAATGTTTGCATTTCTAGCGATGGGACTGAGCAAGGAAAAAGCAGTAGGCCAACAGCATGCCTCAACTGTCTTTTAGTGAAGGTTCCAGGAAATTGCTTCATGACACACCCATCTCAGTGATTAGGATCCTGTATTCACATGGTCTCCTTTAGCTGCAAGGGAAGCTGGGAAGTGTGGTCATTATTTTGGGTCAACCTGGACTCATAACAATTAGGGGGACTATCATCATGAGAAAATAGGAGAGATACAAGTAGTTACTACCACACATTCAGTTTTTCAATTCTGTTCCAACAATTTTCCAAATTTGTCACCCCCTTTTCTTCTCCCTTCCCCCTTCTTTTGTACAAACCCTAATCACTTCTCAGATTCAGATTAGCCAGAGTACTTCTTAACTGACCTTTCTAACTCCAGTCTCCCTTTTCTCTAGGAATTTTTTCTCTTATACATATATTTTTAAATGACAGTGTGATTACATCAATCACATAATTTTTGATTACCTAAAAATCAAAAACACACCAAACTCCTAAATGTGGTTTATAAGTCCTCTCCTGATCCAGCTCTAGTCTATCCTTACAACTTCATTCCTGTTCATTTCTCTACTTGAGAAATGAACTTTCTGCTCAAACCACATGCAAATCCTGGCCTTTTCCTGAATCTATGACATTCTTTTACATCTCAGTAACTGTGGATTGATGGACAATTGATTGATGAGAATAGTTTTTACTCTGTTTACAAATGACTCTTCCCATCAAGAGATGGGGGTCTATTTTCCCACCCTTTGAATCTGGGCTGGCCTTGGGACTTGCTTTGGCCAGCGGAACACGTCTGAAACAGTGGTGTGTCGGTGCTGAGCCCAGGCCTCCAGAGCTGCCTTGTGTATTTCTGGTGTCTCTGGAACCTCTGTCTCTGCAGTCAGAACACGCCCGGGCTAGCCTGCTGGAGGATGAGGTACCACGTGGAGTGGTGCTGAGTCACCCCAGTGAAGGCCAACTCTGCCGTCTAGCCATCAGCTGACCTGCTGCCTGACCTCAGACTTGTGAGCCAGCGAGCCAGGATCAGTCGGGCCACACTCAGATCAGAAGTATGATGTAACTGACACATATACTCAGGACGCATAATGAACGGTTCTGTTTTAAGCCACCAAGCTTTGGGCAGGTTTGTCTGCAGTGTTCATTGTAGCAGTAGCTCAAGGACATAGTACTTTTGTATGTTAGTCCTTTGTCTTGAAATGCCTCTCTGTTCTTTATTTTTTCAGTCTAGTAATCTTCTGAATCCATCTATCAAGACTCAGATAAAAAATAATCTTAATTGGGAAAGGTTCCTGTTCCTATCTCGGCACTTGTAGCCACTTCCTTCCATGAACTTTACACCTTGATTACAGCATGCAACATAGTTACTTATTCCCACATCCATCTCTGCTTTAGGCTAAGCTACTTGAGGGCAAGAATGACCTATTATATAATGTACACCAAAAATATTTGTTGCATGAATGAATAAATAAATGCTAGGGTGTGAAGCATATATAGTCCTTTCTCCTTCTTCCAAACTATAAATATACTTCTTTTTTTTGCCTAGGTCTTTCCTTATGCGATGCTCCCTCCACATTTCACTCATATATCACATATTGGCTAATGTGTTTGCACCTCTTTTATTCTCCACTTGTGGCTTTTAAGTCTATGCAGTTGCATATTTCCCTTGATAATTTTTCCATTGGGCAGTTATGATATTTGCAAATACTCTAAAAATTTCAAATTCCTAAACTTTCTTAATTGTTCAATTTAATTTCCAATCATATTCATGACTATCTTTATAAATGGACTAAAATTTTACCCATTTGCTTTTTTCTAAAAAAAATTGATTTGAGAGACAGAAATATCAATTTGTTGTTCCACTTATTCATGCATTCATTGGTTGATTTTTGTATGTGCCCTGACTGGAGATTGAACCCACAACCTTGGTGTGTTGGGACAATGCTCTTAACCAACTGAGCTACCCAGCCAGGGCCTTACCATTTGTTTTTAATGTCCTGCCATCAACTTTTCTAAGTGATTAAAAGTCACCCTGTCTGACAGCTCATCTTATTTGCCTCACTAATCTTCTGTTTCTAAGTGAGAGTGAACATGTCTAAGTAAATGGCTCTCATCACAGGCTTATTGGCAACAAGGCAGGATTTTACCACCTGTGGTGTCAAGGTCTTTAAATTTCAACCCAGACCTCCGTTTAAAGTTCACTCACATATCCATTTGTTATATGCCAGTTGGACATGGCTCACTTGTCAGTCCTTAGTGAAAAATGGTAAAGTCGTGACAGCAAGGACCTGAAGAAAGGCACAAAAATGATTTTTCTTGTTGTTGTAGCATTCCTGGAAGGAGTCTGGGGGAAGACGCAGACCACGCTCAGGGAAGGCTCTCTTGGCTGCTCCCCATCCTCTGTGCCGCCACCCCAGCCCCTACGGCCCCTGGCTACTCTCCGTTGCATTTTCCGGGGCAGCCCCCAAACATCTCAATTTGTAACTGATCACGTCCTACATCTTATAGTGCATGGGGGTGCCTCACTGATGGGGTATTGAATATTGTATACTTAATTTTTTGAAGGAGGAAATCTACGGGCAAGAAGTGTGCTGTGTGCCTTTTGCAGGATCTGATTTTCATCAGAAAGCTTTGCTGTCACAAGCCAATTGTTTCTGATGTCAAAGTTAACAACAATCATTTACATACTAACCCAGCAACCACCACATGTAATGCCTTTCTTCAAACCAGACTGTAAACACTAATTAGTTATACTTTATTTTATTCTGGTGGAGCTCAGTAAGTTATGGTGCTTGGGTTACAGATATTGAAAGAGATAAGAGACAAGTGACTTTCGCAAGGCTCCAGAAGACAATGTCAAATTTGGGGTTGTAACTCGTGTCCCTTGTCCACTAGATCTCTGGGTTCATAGGATATATTTTCAAAGTAGTACCAAGAACTCATATAATGCAATGGATAAGGCTTGCCACATCAGCCATTGCATTTTGTATGATATACTTAAATAAAAATTTGTAAGCATTAAATATTTAAGAAAAATTTTTAATGAAAAGCGTAAACATTTCAAGTGCTTGGCCTAATTATCTTTAAAGGGCCCTGGTTTTAAAATGAATTCAGCTCCAGCTCTCCTGTATGGTATACTGCTATGATGTGGGCAAATTTGGCCACTGCATCGAGGCAAAAGGCGTCCTACCTAAGTACCAAGTTCAGCCCACAGGAAGTTAATGGCGATGTACCGCTAGGGGACAGACAACCACACCTAAAAGTTGTGTGTTACCAACAGCTGAAGGGACAGGGCTGCCTCACTGTGAAATTCTTTGTTCCTTGGATACAATTTATTTTTTAAATCATTACTGATCCCCCCTCCCTATTATTTCTCAACATTGCACAGAAACCTGGCCTCTGAGCTCTATATGGGGTGGTTTGAAGCGACTCCAATACTCATTGTTAACATACCTGCCTGTCTAATCATCAACAAAATGTTCTGTTCTCTTAGTGGCTGGAACTACAGCCTTCAGAATCTAGAAAGAACTTTCAAAATGTGACTTCTACAAGCTAAAACTAATTGTATTTCAGTTGGGATGTTCATTCAGATTCAAAGGCTCCAACGGTAAACTTTTAAGTATTGCCAAAAGTGAGCGAAAGCCCTAAGTGCTGGTTTGGTATGTTGGAGCGTCCTTCCTTGCACCGAAAGGTCACGTGGGCTCCACTCCCAGTCAAGGCACGTACCTAAGGTGGAGGTTCCATCCCCCGTGGGGGGGTGTATGGCAGACAACCAATGCATGTTTCTCTCTCACATTGATGTTTCTCTCTTTCTCCACCTTCCTCTCTCTCTAAGAAAATGAAAATCAATAAACATATCCTCAAGTGAGGTTTAAAAAAAAGGGAGCTAGATTTCCTCCCTAAAACACATAAATTACGCCAATTTGCTGCTTTGGGTCTGTGATCTGCAAAATGAGGATATTTGCATAGACCCACTTTGTGAGTATTTTATCTACTGAACATTTAACAGCTTATTCAAAAACCCTTCTTTTCAGAGTTGACTTTGAGAATCCAAGAGAATGGAGTATGGCATAAGATGTGTGTGGCGCCTGTTCGTATTTACCTGGTGATACTGTGAGTGAGTAAATATGAATGCACATTGGTGAGTGTCAGGGAAGAGGTGTAGTGAGTCAAAGCGGGGTCTATTTTCCCTCTCCTTGACTCTGGCCCGGGTCAGTGACTTGCCTTGATACAAAGCAGGCTGCTCGGAAGCTAGATTATAAGAAGCCTTGGTGTTTTCACCTGGATTTCTTGACTCTCCTGTTCCTGGGCTACTCCCTTTCAGAAGTCAGCTACCATTCGGTGAGAAGCCCAAGTCACAGAGAGGCCACAAGGAGGGTCTCCAGGGGCCAGGCCTAGCTGAGCTCCCTGTGCTTCTGGGAAATCATCTTAAATGGTGTAGCCCAGTGAACCCCAGCCTTCCCAACACCTCAGCACGCACCACATGGAGCAGAAGAACCATCCACTCAAACCGCAGCATCACGAGCAACGACGAATGGGTGTTTGAAGGCACTACATTTGGGATGGTTTGTTGCACAACAATAGAGAGAAGGAAAAAATAATAATTAGAATGGGTATTATCACCATAAATATAGATTCTGACTTTGGCACATAAATTATAGATCCTCACTGAAGTCCCCTAAAGAGACCATGATTAAACAGTCATTAATTCCCTTCCTCCATCTTTGCTTGCGCTGTGCTCCCTGTCTGGAGCCCCCCTCCCCCTTTATGACTATTCAAGTCTTACCTACCCTTTAAGTCTCTATCTCCGAGGAAGACCTTCCCCATTCATTCTACCTCTCTGACCTCTGCTAAGGTTCATTATCTGGACAACTTGTTTGATTCTTTTTTAAAAACAGCTTTATTGAGGTATAATTGATCTGCAATGCACTGTACGTATGTAGTCTGTACAATGTGATGTTCCTCCATATGTTTATGCTTACAAAATCCTCATCACAATCAAGATAATGAACCTCCAAAAGTTTCTTCTGCTCTGTTGTAACCTCATCTTCACACTCATCTTCCTACCTCCTCTCCAGGCAATCACTGATCTGTTTTCTGTCACCTATAAGTTAATGTGCAATTTCTAGAGATTTATAAAATCATACCGTATGTATCTTTTGGGGTCTGATTCCTTTCACTCAGGTTAATTATTCAGAAATTTATCCATTTGTTGTATTAACTGTTCATTGATTTTTTTTCCTGCTGAGCACTATTATGTTGTACAAAAATACCAAATTCTGTTCATTCATTTACCACCTATTGATGGCATTTGGGTTATTTCCAGTCTGGAGCTTTGATAAATAAAGCTGTTATGGAAATTCAGGAACAAGTCTTTATATGGACATATGCTCTAATTTTTTCCTTGGTAATTATCTAGGAATGGAATGGCTGGATCGCAGGGTAGGTATATGTTTAACTTTTCATGAAATTGCCAAACCATTTTCCAAACTGGTTGTACCCTTTTACATTTTCAGCAGTTATGAGGGAGTGAGGGAGAGAAACATCAATGTGCAAGAGAAACATCAACTGGTTGCCTCTCAAACGCTCCCAGCTGGAACCTGGGCCTGACTGGGAACCAAACCAGCGACCCTTTGGTCCACAGGCCAGCGCTTGGTCCACTGAGCCACACCAGCCAGGGCCATTTTCACCAGTTTTGTATGAGATTTACAGTTTCTCTATATCCTCACCAATAGTCGTTTAAACTTAAACCACTGTGGTAAGTATACAGTGGTGTCTGATTGTGGCTTTAATTTGCATTTCTTTAATGATGAATGACACTGAGTATCTTTTCAAGTGCTTATTTGTCATCTGAGTATCTTCCTTCGTGAAGTATTGTTTTCAGATCTTTTTGGCAATTTGGGGGGTTGTTCGTTTTCTTATCACTGAGTTTTGAGAGCTCGTTGTATAGTCTGATACAAGCCCCTTATCAGAGACATGCTCCACGAATATCTTATAGTCTGCAGGGAAGTTTTTAAAATCTCAGCTGTCATTTTGAACATCTGAACTTCAACATTTCTTTTGTTAAATTTATTGATTTCTTATTTTATGGATTGCTCTTTTGGTGTTGTACCAAAGAAATCTTTGCCTACCCAAAGGTCACAGTGATTTTCTTTTATTAGAAGTTTTCAGGTTTCGCCCTGGCTGGTGTAGCTCAGTGGATTGAGCATGGGCCTGTGAACCACACGATCGTGGTTCGATTCCCAGTCAGGGCACATGCCTGGGTTGCAGGCCAGTTCTCAGCAGGGGACTCACGAGAGACAACCATACATTAATATTTCTCTCCTTCCCTTCCCCTCTAAAAATAAATAAATAAAATATTTTTTTAAAAAAGAAGTTTTCAGGTTTCCTATTTAGTATGTAGTCCATTTTGTGTACAGGGTGAGGCATGACTCAAATTTCCATTTTTTGCATATTTTTCATTTTATAAAATTTTTAGTCCCATTTTTTTAAAAAAAACCTGTCTTTTCACTGATGAAATGCCTTTGTGTCTGTCAATATCAGGTGTGCACACCCCTGTGGCGTCACCACCATGCTCTCTGACCATCGCTCGCTGTCACCTCTCCTTCACCCTGTAGTGACATGTCCTTTTTCTCCAGCTGCTTTTAGGGTTTTCTCTTTGCAGCTGATTTGAGCAATTTCATGAGAACATGTTTTGATGTAGTTTTGTTCATGTTTCTTGTGTTTGGAGTCCATTGATCTACTTAGATCTGTGGGTTTTCAGTTTTCATTGAGTTTGGAAAGTGTTGGCCATTCTTTAAATGTTGCTTCAAATATTGCTTTTTCTATCATTTTGCCTCTCTTCTTCTTGGGGGACTCTACCTACAGGTATACCAGGCTGCTTAAAGTTGTCACATATCTCATTCAAGCTTTTATTCATTTTTTTAAAATTATTTTTTGTCTTTTTTTTTAAAAGATTTTATTCTATTTATTTATTTTTAGAGAGGAAGGAGAGAGGGAGAGAAACATCAATGTATGGTTGCCTTTTGTGCATCCCCTGCTGGTAGTTAGCCTGCAAGGAACCGGTTTGCAACCCAGGCATGTGCCCTGACTGGGAATCGAACCGCGATCCTCTGGTTCACAGGCCCGCGCTCAATCCACTGAGCTACGCCAGCCAGGGCTTATTTTTTGTCTTTTAAAAAAGATTGTATTTATTTATCTTTAGAGAGGAAGGGAAGGAGAGAAGGAGAGAAATATCAATGTATGGCGGCCTCTTGTGCGTCCTCTGCTGGGAACTGGCCTGCAACCCAGGCATGTGCCGTGACTGGGAATCGAACCGCGATTCTCTGGTTCACAGGTCCGCGCTCAATCCACTGAGCTATGCCAGCCAGGGCTTATTTTTTGTCTTTTAAAAAAGATTGTATTTATTTATCTTTAGAGAGGAAGGGAAGGAGAGAAGGACAGAAATATCAGTGTATGGTTGCCTCTGTTGTGTCCCCTGCTGGGAACTGGCCTGCAACCCAGGCATGTGCCCTGACTGGGAATCAAACCGCGATCCTCTGGTTCAGAGGCCCACGCTCAATCCACTGAGCTACACCAGCCAGGGCGAATTTTTGTCTTTTTAATTAAAACTCTTTAAAAAATTAAATTTAGTGTTTCATTTTGAATCGTTTCTGTCGCTATGTTTCCAGATCAGTAATCTTTTCTTCTGCAACATGTACTTTGCGATGAATACCGCACAGTATATTTTTTCATCTCAAACCTTATCATTGTCATTTCTAGGAATTTGATAGGGGTCTTTTTTTTTACATCTTCCAGGTCTCATGTTTTTGCACATGTGGAAAACAGTTATAATGACTGTGTCAATGTCTTATCTGCTCATTTATTATCTGTATTAGTTGTGGGTTGGCTTTGATGAATTGTTCACTGTGGGCCATATTTTCCCACTTCTCTACATGCCTGGAAATCTTTAATTGGATGCAGAAAAATGTAAATTTTACCTTGTTGGGTGCTGGATACTTCTGTATTTCTATAAATATTCTGGAGCTTTGTTCTGAGATGCAGTTATTTGGAAACTGTCTGATCCTTTTGGGCCCTGCGTTTGTGATTCGGTAGGTGGGTCTGTAGCGGTGCTGAGACTAATCATTCACCACAGCAAGGCAAGACTTCCCCCTGTCATCTGCCCAGTGCCCCGTGAATTAGGTTCTTCCAACCTGGCTAGCAGGAATAGGCAGTACACCTGGGCCCGTGTGAGTCCTGGGCACTGTTCCTTCTAAACCTTCTCAATAGTCTTCCCCAGCCTTGTGTAGTTTCCTCACGTGTGTGTGCTGATCCTATTCTGCTAAATACTACAGGGTGCACAATACAGATCCCCAGGGCTCTGTCCATGTAGCTTCTCCTCTCTGGTATTCTCACCTGCAAATCGTAGCAGCCTTGGTGTTCCTGAACGTTTGGTTCATCTCAACTCAGGGAATCCACCAGGCTCTCTCTGGAGCCCCTCTGTGTTATGGGCTGAATCATAGTCTCCCCCAAAATGTTGAAGTCCTAACCCCCAGTACCTCAGTATGTGACCTTATTTTGAAATAGGGTCTTGATAGTGGTAACCAAGTTAAAATCAGGTTATTACAGTGGGGCTTAATTCAGTATAACTGGCATCCTTATAAGAAGAGGAAATTTGGAAGCAGGCACGTAGAGCGGAAAGATGATGTGGAGACAAAGGGAGAATGCCACCTACAAGTCTAGGAATGCCTGAGGCTGCCGGAAGCTGGGAAGGGGATCTGGAGTGCTTCTTGCCTCACAGCCCTTAGAAGAAACCAACCCTGCCAACACTTCGATTTTGGACTTCTAGACTTTAAAACTGTGGCCAATAAACTAAAATAAATTTCTGTTGTTTAAACCACTAGTGTGTGATACTTTGTTTGGCAGCCCTAGAAAATGAATACATCCTCCCGGCTCGGTAGTCGAAACTCTCCCACGGCAGTAAGCTGGAACCATCGTAGGGTGGACTGAGTTCGTTTCCTGTCTCAGTGATCATAGTCCTTTGTTGTCTGATAGCCAGGCCTTAAAAACCGGTATCTTTGCTACTGGTTGTTGTTTCAAGTTGAAGGGGAAGTCTGGTCTCTGTTACTCCTTGGCTGCAAGCAGAAGTCCTCTCTCCTTTGGTCTTTAATGGCATGGGGTCCACTGTCACTGTTTAACATTCCTGTGACAAGGTCTTGGCTGCTGATGGGATTATAAACTTTGAGATCAGAGGCCATATGCCAACCACAACGCCTGGGCTAGGGCCCTGCACACAATAGGAGTGAAATTCGTATCTGCGAGACACAGCACATTTTGGGTTCCTCAGACTCAGCACACTGAGGATTGACTCATAATGAAAAAAATCACTGGCTGTGAAATTTCTATTCAACTTGATATTTTTAGTGAGTGAAGAATAGCCTGAAACCGAAAATATACTTGTTCCTATCTTGTTTTCTAAGAAGTGACATTCTCCCTAGTTCCCTTTTTGAATTAACCGCCGTGTGCCGCGCAGCACAGAGCCGTGGAAGGATTCCCAGGTCTGACCACCCAGACCGTGAAGTAAAACGAACAGCTTGCCTCTGCTCATCTGGACTTCCTGCTGCTGTTTTTTTTTGTTGTTGTTGTTCTGTCAGTTCTTTTCAAAAAAGGATAGAAAACTGTTTGGTACCTAGGCTTTCTCTGACAGGGGCATAAAAGGAAAAACAGAATCACATTTTCTGTTTTCATTTCAGAGATTCAAACGAACTTATTTTTTATTGTACTGCTAAAGGAAGGTGTCCACAGAAAGGCAGGCTACAACGAGAAACTCTGGCCTAAGGTTTTTCAAGTATAAGCTGTTTGAGTTGCATAGTTATAGATTCATGGCATTAATACATTATTTACAAGGCAGACAGAAAGTTTTGTCCCGCTTTGAACAAAGAAAGAAGAGGTACTTTCATCGGACCAGATGGCTAGCAGACTGTGCTAATAACACAATTGTATACATTTACTGAACAATCATCAGGCATGTCCCTACCTCAGGGCCTTTGCATGTACCGTACCTTCTGGACTGCCCTCCTCTTAGATATCTACAAGGCCCACTCCCTCACTTCCTTCAAGCCTGTGCTCAAAGGTCACCTTGGCAAGGCCCTCCCTGATGACCCAATCTGAAAGAGCACTACAGCACCCCACCACTACTCTGCAGGACATTCTTTTCACATGTCCTGCTTTATCCTCTTCAAATCATTTATCGCTCACCACCTGACAGCTGAGTAAAATTATGCATATATATTTATTTAACACATATACATGTATTTCTTTCTATTTTCTTCCTCACTATATATAGCATATAATCCAAGAGCATAGAAAGTTTTCCTGATGTATTCTCAGCATCTAAAACGTGCCCGGTGCACAGTATCCATTCAATAAAGATTTGTTAAATGAATGAACAAATCATTGCTGATTTCCTATGTTGTACAAAGGCACTGGTGGAGATATGATAGGAATCACACCAATCCTTTCAAGGAATTTACCTCCTAGAAGGAGAACAAGCACAAAACCCCAGGACTATGCTATAAAGCAGAAGAGCGAATTAAATGATGTATTTCAAAAGAACAAACAAAGGAGGGGTGAAGAGAAGCAGAGTAGCTTTTGAGATGGCCCTTAATAGAGAAGTTTTTTTTGGAAGTTTGCATTTTTTAAAAGACTTTATTTATTTATTTTTAGAGAGAGGAGAAGAGAAAAAGAAAGAGAGGAAGAGAAACATCAATGTGTGGTTGCACTCTGTTTTGGGGATTTGGCCTGAAGCCCAGGCATGTGTCCTGACTGGGAATTGAACTGGCAATGCTTTGGTTGGCAGGCCCGTGCTCCATCCACTGAGCTACACCAGCCAGGGCTCTTACTACAGAAGTTTGATGACCCTTACCAGAGAGGGGATGGCTGGGGAGTCCAGCCTGAAGGCACAGAGTGAGTGGCACGTGGACCTCAGGAGTGGCAGGTCTGTTTTGGACCTGACAGGAGACAAGCAGGGCTGGCCTTGTGAAAGTTTAGAAGGACTCGGAATGAAAGTGGAGGTTATGGGCTAGATCATGGAAAGCCAACAAAGGCTTTTGGAATTTAACTTAAAGGAGTTAAGTTAGTATTTTAAAGCCGTCTTTAGCTAGTCCATCTCTTATCCAGGAACCGTGGATGCTTATCAGCACACCAGCACATCAACATGAACTCACTGGTGCGGTGACTATGGCTTGTTTGTTGTCCTAAACATTTGTACTGACAACTTAACTGCCAGCAGTTACACACTGTGAAAGTGTCGCCCAACCTGTAGGAGTCATTAAGAGCTTTCACTGACAATTTGCTCATTGATTCATATAGTTTTTTTCTTTTTTAATAATAAGCTTACATTTCATAGGATCTTCATGTATGTTTCTGTGTAAAAAGGAACAGTATTTTTAAAAATATATTACTTATTTATTTATTTATCTTTAGAGGGGAAGGGAAGGAGAGAAGGAGAGAAATATCAATGTATGGTTGCCTCTTGTGAGTCCCCTGCTGGGACCTGGCCCGCAACCCAGGCATGTGTCCTGACTGGGAATCGAACTGCAATCTTGTGGTTCGCAGGCCCATGCTCAATCCACTGAGCTATACCAGCCAGGGCAGGAACAGTATTTTTTGAGTAAGCTTCTGGATCTGGTCACACATGCCCAATGAATTTGATGCAATCTATGTAAGAAAGAGAGAACAGTCCTGATTGGTGTAGTTCAGTGGTGGGCGCTATCCCACAAAGCAAAAGGTCTCTGGTTCAATTCCCAGTCAGGGCACATGCCTGGGTTGCAGATTCAGGCCCCAGTTGGGGTGCATTCGGGAGGCAACTGATCAATGTTTCTCTCTTACACAGATGTTTCTCTCCCTGTCTTTTCCTGCATTCTTCTCTCTCTAAAAATTAATCAATGAAATCTTAAAAAAAGAGAGAAGAGCGATAAAGAACAGTTAAGTTGGACAGATTTTCCCACTCAAGCAAGGAAACATTCTGAATTGATGGAAACCTTATAGCCTGTTAACTCTTAGTAAACAACTTCCCTTCCCATTCCATCCCTGTCCACACCATCCAGCTCAAACCAATCCCACCACTTTACAGAAACTGAGGCTCAGCCAGATGGAATGAGAATGACTAGGTCAGTGGCTCCCAGCTGCTCAGGGGCTGAACCAAACCTATGCATCAGGTCAGAGCTCTTTCGTCCCTTTCATTTCAGGACAAAAGCAAGTTATGTCAGCCCTGGTCAGGTGGCTCAGTGGGAGCATGGTTCTCATACACCAAAAGGCACATACCTAAGTTGCAGGTTCAATTCCATGTTGGGACATGTATGAGCGGCATCCGATCAATGTTTCTCTTTCTCTCTCTCTCCCCTTTCCTTGCTCTCCAAAAGCATATTCTCAGGTAAAGATTTTTTTTTTAAAGCAGGTTATGTCAGGGCTATTGGAAACCACGGCATCGATGTGGCCACTTGGCTAATTTGTTAGTTTTAAACAGAGTTTGGGGGAGGGGGCTTTGGGTGGAGGAAGAAAGAAGAGTGAAAGAAGTTAAGAAATAAATAGTATTGAGCATTTTAATGTCCAAATGAAGATCTATTATGAAAAATCTACTTGGGTTTTAAAGCTGGGACAAGAGATGTCAAGGAAATGTCTGCTTTGGGTCAGTCCTTCCAGGGTCTGTCCTCTGTCCCCATAAAGTACCGGTCATTTAAAAATTTTGAGATGTAGTTTCCTACCCCACGTTGATTAGAACACGAACACTTATCTATTTCAAAAGGGGAGTGTTTTTGTTAGACAGAAACAAAAGGAAATCCCCAGGATAGGAACAGGACTAGGAAAACATTCCTGCACTAGCCAACAGAAATAGGAATTGGTATTATCAATGCTTGTAGTTGTCATGGGAGATAAGAATTTCTACGTAAAAACAAATTGTTCCTTTTTATCCCTTCTTCTTTTCCATTTGGACCTCAGGTGCTAAGTTGGAGGTAATCATACTCCTCAACTCCTGGCTCATCATCCTGGGTCTGTGCCAGGCTCTCAGTTGGTTGTGTGATGGACTGATTGATCACTGCCCCGCCTGCCCTTCCTCCACCACAAGTCCCCTTCCTCGGTTTTAAGGTGAATTCCTTTGTTGTACATGTTTTTACCAGATAGGGATTGTTGCTTTATGTGCCTATTTCTTTTTTCACTTTTACTGTTCTTTCAAGGCCCATCCATTATGTTACTCCCGTGTTTACATCTAATTCATTACTTCTAAGGCAACGTAGGCCTCCACCGCGTTTTGCGTATCCATTCCCCAGTGACGTGATTGAGATTGCCTGGTGGGAGGCCAATTACCAAGGAAGGGGATGCTCCATGTTTTGTAGGGGTTCATGTATAAATCCAGTTCTTTGTATTTTACCGAAGTGGGCCCCAAGCAAAATTTGTCCCTATTATTATTAGACTGTTAAGTGTATATTCTGCCTGGCCCTTATTTGGTCAAATAAGGAAGGGCAAAGAGGATGGAAATTGCCAAGTTTGTCTTTCTCTGCTCACCTAACACCTTCAAGTGGGGGACCCATGCATTTTAAACAAATTGGCCATGGTAAGATAATCTTTCAAGGTCATTTCTATAAGCTGAGCTAAAAAAAGAAAACAAATTGTGTCTTGAGTGCTGTTACATTGAGGGTCAAGGAACAGGCATTGCAATCATCCACAGAGCTGGTTATGTCAGCCAGAGAAATGCATGCTGCCAAGAACTGTGCGAAGGTGGGCATCATAGCCGAAGCTTCTCAACCCCACGCTTTTCTCCCGTGATTTGTCCGGGGAGGGAAGTCTCTCAACAGTCATGGTAACTAACAATTTAGTTTTTGAAATGTGATATGGGAAAATAAACATAAACAAGGAAGAGTCTTTTGGTTTCTCTATCCAGTCCACTGGATATGTATTGGGCTAAAAATATGAAAAACCAGAGGTGATGATGTTTTATAAATGATGAAAGGTATTTTAAGTAGCCAACAATATAATTTTAGCGCATTTGATTTTTCAAACTATGCCACAGTCTCCTATGTGGTAGGGAATGGTTTTGGCATTTAGAATGTGGTGTTCAAGTCTCCCTTATGTTTGTTATAATAGAACCAACAGTTGGATAGGGCAATAAGAGGCTGTGGGTGCAAGAGAGAACTTAGCTTAATGTGTCTGTTTTTATCCCAAACAGCTGAGAGCTTGGTATTAAACACTGAAGGAAAGATAGACAAGGAGGGAGGGAGGAAGAGAGAGAAAGGAAAAAAAGAAAAGGGGAAAAAAACCAAGGAAGAAAACAAAGAATCTATGTGAAGACAGTCCAGATACGCAGTGTGTCTTTGTTGACTGGTTCTTCCTATGTCTGTGTATCAAAACTGTTTTATTAAGGAAAAACCTCTGAGCTTGGATGGGTACAAAGACCTTGGTTAAGAAAAATCAACTTTGCCACTTAAGGTCACTGACTTTGAACAAACTGTTTTATCATTTTGAGTCTTATTTTTCTCTTCTGTACAATATGGGACACCACTTAGAAGGGATTGTGCAAACTAGGTGAACACCCCTGGAAATTGTCAAGTGCTATCCAAGTTAAGGGGTTCTCACAGGTTCAAAAGATCTACCTTCAAGGAATTTAACTGAGTGGAGCAGGAAGATGAAGCAGCCATACTTCATTTTGCCAGTTCTCCTTTGCAATGGGTGCGGGTGTCTCTATGACCTCAGAGAACCCTACCGAGCAGACTGGATGGAGCGTGAGCGTGATGCACAGAGACTGGGTGCATCCCACCACCACCTCTAATTCCATCTTTCGAGAACCGCAAGTCGAGTCCAAGGACACAGATTATCAGTATAAACAATGCCTCTGTCTTCATCTTCCTCGGACCAAGATAAATGTGAATGGGGAAGGATTTGAAGGCAAGAAAGTGTTTCAAGACGGGTGCATTGACTCATTTCATTTACCATCCTGTCCAGGTCTCCATGTGCTGCCAGTCCACTCAGTGTTCTGTCTCAAGTGTTTTCCAAGTTAGGGTTGTT
This sequence comes from Sturnira hondurensis, assembly GCF_014824575.4. NCBI lineage: Eukaryota > Metazoa > Chordata > Mammalia > Chiroptera > Phyllostomidae > Sturnira > Sturnira hondurensis. The sequence continues at coordinate 6,140,987 of NW_028074503.1, forward strand.
CTTATTTAGAATTAAAGGAGCTGTTCCTCTATTGACATTCGCGAAGTTATACAAAGAAGAAGTGCATTTTTGTTGGAATGCGGCCCTTTTCAGTGTTTCTTTAAGAAGAGGAAGAATAGCATTTTATAATTCTCCATAAAAACCCAGTGCCTGTTTCTCTTTGCCATAGATGGGAGCCCCACACATCCTCTGTAGTCCTTGAGTTCTTGCATAATTATTATCTATTTGCCAGAACTAGCATAATTGATACTGTCCTGGCCTCTAATTTTCACTATTAAAAAAATTAGCCTAGATGTGTTGTGAATATATGCCTTTGTTGTTGAGATATTGTGATTTATAAGAAATGTATACAGTATTTGGTCTTCACCCCCATTTCGGGCACAGAACTCCTAAAACCACTGAATTTCTCAAGTGTTGAGAATAATAAAGATGCCTTTTGTTGTGTTAATGAAGTGACTTTTGGACCTCACCTGAGGAGGTGCCAGGAGACCCAACCATTAGAAGGTTGATTAGAGGGTTGGAGCTTTCAGTCTCATCCCCCTGACCTCGGGGATGGGAGAGGGCCTGAAGGTTGAATAGGTAGCCCGTGGTAATGAAACCTCCGTAAAAGCCCAAAAGGCAGGAGGGCTTTTACGGAGGGGGGTTCAGAGGGCATCCAGGTTGCTGAAGGTATGGAGGTGCTGGGAGAGTGGGGCACCTGGAGAGGCCATGGAAGCTCTGAGCCCTTGCCCCATACCTTGCCTTATGCCTCTCTTCCATCTGGCTGTTTCTGAGTTATATCTTTTCAGAATAAACAAATGATCTGAGTCTGTCAGCCATTCTAGCAAATGAATTGAGCCCAAGGAGGAGGTCAGGGGAATCTATAGATTGGAGAATCTACAGCCAGTGGGTCAGAAGCACAGTTGACAACCTAGAATTGTGACAGGCATCTAAAGCCAAAGGGGGTCCAGCGGGGGAGGGGGTAGTCCTGTGGGGCTGAGCCCTTCACCTGTGAGGTCTGACGCTCTCTTTGGGTAGATAGTGTTGGAATTGAGTTAGATTGTAGGATGCCCACCTGGTGTCTGAGAATAGCTTGTTGGTGTGGGACCCTGCACCCCCCCACCACACCCACACACATTGGAATTGGGTGCAGAACCTTGCAGTTGTTTGCAAACTACTCAGTATGTCCTAAGTTCCTTTTGGACAGGAGATGTCTCAGATGCTACTTGTGTTTCTTCCTATTCAACTTTTCTTAACAATTGTCCCAAAGTAGTGCTCATTTTTTTCTTTAACTTTAAAAATAGATTTTACTTTAGATTATAAAAAGACTGCATGCTCACCTTTGGAACTTTGAAAATAGGAAAGTGAAAAAGATGACAGTTCTCCATAATATTATTTCCCAGCGATACCAATAATATTTTGGCACATGCCATCTGCCTGTTTGTGGGCATGTATTGTGGTTGGTACCAAGGTTGTGTAAGAACATTTTCACTGCCATTACCCTTAGAACCTGGCTGTGTTCAGTCTTTTTAATGCTGTACTTGAGGGAGGCTGGCTGGCGCCCATCCTCCAGGTCTCAAGTTGCTGGGCCCATGCTTGCCTTAAGGCCTGGGTGATGGCACTGGAGATGTCTGTGGAGGGGTGGTGGTGAGGGGGCTTAAAAATGGAAGCATAAGAGGAAACACCCCTTCTTCATCGTGGTGGCGCCCTCTGCGTCTTCAGATCATAAGGGAAGACACTGCCAGTGTTGAGAATAGCAGTGGAGAAAGGAAGAGAACATCCCTTCTTGGTGAATTCAGGGGCTCCATGATGCCAGCTCTGCACTTCTTGCTGTGTGACATGACAAGTGGTCTTCTTATTTAAGTCACTTTTACTTGGGTTTCTGTTGCTTGTAAGTGAAGAAAGGCGAGATGGAGGGATGATGCTGGGGTGGGGGACAGGAGGAAGAGTGGTCGCAGAGGGAAAGAAACCAACAAGAATACAGATTCCCTCCGACTCCAGCTGGCCCGACAAACACACAGATGTGGAGTGCACACGTGGGGTGGGCCAGAGCTGTGGCGAACGCCACCCTGTTGAATATTTTGATCTCTGGTAATGTGATTTTTAAATAATACCTGTTAATACAGAGTTGGCTTATAAATACACTTTCTTTTATAAAAAGGCACTAGAGTAGCCTAATCTTTCTTTAGCAATGTCATCATGCATTTTTTTCGATTAGTTTACCCTTAATATTGTCTTGTGTTAGTTTCAGGTGTACCGCACAGTGGTTAGACAATCACATACTTTACAAAGTGATCCCCTGGTATTTCTAGTGCCCACCTAGCAGCATACATAGTTCTTCCCATACTACTGACTATACTTCCTGTGTTGTCAGCAAGCACATTTTCATCCATACTAAATAGGAACAAAATGTGCATTGAGTGTCCTCATGTACTTTCTGTGGCTTCTTTGTAGGGGAATTAAATTGGTTCCAGAAAGGAACCGAGAAGTTCATGGATGTCAGGCAATCCATTTCCAAGGCTTGACCTCCACTTCTGTACTGAGCACAGGCTAATGAAAGGGAACTGAACTGGAATTAAGAACAAAAACAAAACACCAAAAAAGCCAAACCATGAATTCTAGTCCAGGTTTTCTCTTTAACTAGCTGTGTGGCTTTGAATAGATGATTTTGAATCACTGGGACATATTTTTCTTATTTGCAAAACAAAGGGACTCATTAGGACTCACGTTACTCAATCCAATAAAAGTGGATTGTGAGCTAGCTAAATTCTCACTGAATACTGCAGAAGTAAGATGAAAAAGGGTGAGAAGGGCTGAAAGGAACCAGGTTGTGATAAACTAAGAGGAGGAGGTGAAAGGGCTTGGGTTCAGGAAGATATGCCTCATTTGGGGAAACCCCTGGACGAAGATCTCTCCAAGCTCAAAATTTGGTGGTTCTAGTACTTCTTACTTTACATTTCCACTTGGCTATCTGCCAGAGACTCAACCTGCCCACACTGGAGCTGTTCTCTTCCCTCCACAAATCCTCTCTCTTTCCCAGCATCCTTGCCTGCTGATAGCACAGTAAACTTCGTCCTCCTCACCTAGACCTAAACCCGAGGCCTTGCCAGCCACTGATCCTAGAGCTAAGGTCAGCTGGGCAAGACAGTGAAAGGATTAACAAATACATAGGTCATTATACATGGGGGAGAGTTCTGTAAAGAAAAAAAAGGACACTTCTAAAATTAAATTTACTGGGGTTAATAAAATTATACAGGTTTCCAGTGTAAAATTCTATAATACCTCATGGGTATATTGCATCATGTGTCTCCCACCCAAAGACAAGTCTCCTTCTGTCACCGTGTATCTTTTTAGTGCAACACAATGTGGTTGTGTTAATGTGCCTATGAGAGAGAGAGGGGCACCTAATTTGGGTAGCTAGAGAAGGTGACACTACATCTGAGACCTGATGCAGAAGGGCAGGGTTGTAGGGAGGGGTGGGAGAAGTGCTGGCAGGGACGCTGGGGCTGGAGCGGGCCTGCCTGCAGACGAGCTGCAGTTGGCAGAAGAACTATGCAATGTGGGGCTAGTGAGTGAGTGAGAAAGAGGCAAGACGCAGGTGGAAGAGGCCCATGCGGTCCTTTCGGTCAACCATGGATGGTTTTGTTCAAAGGAAGATGGCGGGTCATCTTTCATTTCATCTTATTCATCATCTATATGCAATCAGTCATCACATCTGGTTGATTCTGGTTTTGAGCATCTTTTTTATCTCCTATATCCTTTTATCTTTAATGTGTGATCTGGGTCATTAGATTAGACCATATCATGATTAGATGACCTCTTAACTGGGTTCCCTGGCCCTAGATCTCTCTCCCTTCCCCAACCCCAACTCCTGTTCTCCACTTTCCACATTTTTTTCTCACTGCCGCTAACTGATCTTCTCAGCACTACTTTCATTCCTTTATGCCACTGCTCAAAGTCTTCACTGGCTTTCTCTTGCCTTTCAAATAATGATTACACTTCTCTTCCTTTAAGATTCTTACCATCACAGCCCTATTGTAGCCATCTGCCTTAGTGCCCTGTAAGAAATCTCACAGTTCTAAGCATCTTCATACATCGGAGCGTTAGTGGAGGTGTAGTGGGTGCCTTGTGTGTCCCCATCCCCCCTCACTGACAGGATCCAGCATTTCCTTCTGGTTTCCACTTCTCCACAAAGTCCGCCCTGGCTTAGCACGTCCCCCTTCCCTGGCTACCACCATGCTTTGGGGAGAGCATGTGGAGCCACCCAAACCAGACCAATCAGGGTGCATTTCGGGTTCTCGAATCACAGAACAGAGATGTTCTCTCTCTTGGATGATATATGCATGAACGTGAAGCCTGGAACTGTTCTGGTCATTTTGCCACCAGGAGGTGTAGGCTGAAGCTGACACTGTGGAGAGCAGAGTGAAGAGAAACAACTACATCCTTCCTTGATGACACGGAACACTGGGCTTTACAGTTTATATGAGTCAATAAAAGCCCTACTGCTCAAGCTAGTTTGATTCGAGCTCTCTGTTGTTTGCACTTGAGAACATCCTAACTGCCTAAGCCTACTGTCTACCAAGCATGGTTCCAGCAAGGCCTCTGCTCTCATGAAGCCCACCTCCTACTGTGGGGCTGGGAGGAGGCATACACAAAAAAAAAGATAAGTTTATATATTGGTAACTTTCATGAAGAAAAAATGATTGGGAAAGGCTGGGCAGAGGGAAGGCTGTTTTAGATTGGGTACTCAGTGAAGGATTCTCTGAGGAGGTCATATTTGATGAGGAACAAAGGTGGATGAGAAGAACACTCTAAAGAGAACAGCCAGCACAAAGGCTCTGTATCAGGAAAAAGCTTGGTGGGTTCCAGGAACAGACAGGAAGCTCTGTGGCTGAGCAAAGGCGGGGAATAGTACAAGACAATGATTCTTGTTTCTGTTCCCTTGATTACCTCCCTTTCTTTCTAGAAATCTGTTGAAGATTTCAAGGTCTATTGTATGCCCCACCTACTTCTTGAACTTGCCCTGACTCAGCTTCTCCTTTGGACTACTGTGTTCTCAGGCCATGACATCCTTTGCACTTGGAAACTGGGACTTGGAAAGTAGCTGTCGTGTACTGTCTTCTCGGGCTCTCCAATTTTTTTCTTGTGATTTTATTGGCTCTCCTCAATTTAATATTGTCTTTGAAGCACCTTATGTTTTTAATGTGTCCATCACAAAAGCTCAACACTGGTGACCATAAGTGCTGTAAAAATTCACTGTGCTTCTAGATTCACTGCTTCCCTACCAGGGTGTATTTGAAACATAAATACAGAACTGTAATTATTTTGGGGTGGGGCAAAAAATAACAACTATCAGCAAGTTCATATGGTTTGATCCATATTATAGTATCATCTTTACACGATAGTCCAATTCTGCCACTAATATTCAAATGCATTGATCACAGTTCTATTTTTTCTTCTTTCTTTCCTTTTATGGATTCTAGAAAGAGGGAAAGAGAGGGAGAGAAACACCCATGTGAGAGAGAAGCATCAATTGGTTGCCTCTCATAAGTGCCCAGACTGAGGACTGAACCTGCAACTCAGGCATGTGCCCTGACTGGAAATTGAACTGGCGACCTTTTGGTTTGCAGGATGATGTCCAACCAACTGAACCACATTGGCCAGGGCAAATGCATTGGTCATGGTTCTAAAACAACTCCCTTTGTGGAATCGGGGCCCTTCAAAGAAATGCTCCTTTGTAATGAAATGTACCTTTGGATCACCTGAATGTCCCCTATTCAAAAAACAACAACAACGACAACAACAACAAAAACCGACAAAACCCCCACTATGCAATTTAGTATTTGTCTGAAGAGGTTTGGATGTTACATTTAAATTAGTGATGATTTGAGAAGAGTGATGACTTTCGGTGAATATGTTATCTAGGCCTGAAATTACCGGCCACTTTAGATAGAAGCCATGACTGTAGCCAGTTACCCATAAAGGAGCCAATCCCTGGGTCCTCTCTCTGGGCCCAGGAACTGGCTGGGGGAACGGTCTTCCTGGGCCTGACTGAAAGAAGAGCAAAGAGACCCTGCCACTGCCCCACACCCGCCACACCAAAGGGATGCAGCTGCCAAGACAATGCCATTGGCTGCCAACCCATTTCCTACCATACGATCTGCCAGGAGTGGGAAGCTCTAGAACCTGCCCTGGGCATGGGGTCCTCCTTGCCCTCCAGAATGGTAAAGTGGCTGTAGATTTTACTTTTGCTTTATGAGTCTGGGTTCTCTATGTAAAGGCACACTTTTCAGAATTAATCATTCATTTTTATCTGGACCAAAACACTTAGGTAACTCTTTGGACCTCAGATTTTCCCCCTGTAACAANCCAAGATTGCTTTATCCAGCAAAGCTTTCATTTAGAATGGAAGGACAGATAAAGTGCTTCTCAGATAAGGTCAAGTTCAAGGAGTTCATCATCACCAAGCCCTTATTATATGAAATGCTAAAGGGACTTTTATAAGAAAAAGAAGATGAAAAATATGAACAGTGAAAGGACAGCAAACTCACTGTTATTAACAACCACACCTAAAACAAAAGCAAACCAAGAGGACAGCTAGATCAGGAGCAGAACCATAGAAATGGAGATCACATGGAGGGTTAGCAACAGGGGAGTGAGAGGAGGAGAAGGAGAAGGGGGGAGAAGGTACAGAAAATAGCATAGACAGTAGGTAGAAAATAGATAGGGGGGAGGGCAAGAATAGTAGGGGAAATATAGAATCTAAAGAACTTGAGACACGTGGTCATAAACTAAGGGGGGGGGATGGTGGGGGAGGGGGTGTACCAGGTGGAGGGGAATGAAGGGGGGGAATAGAACAACTGTAATGGTATAATCAATAATATATATATATATATATAAAGAAAGAAAGAGTAGAAATAAATCTTCACATGAGAAATACACATTTTGTGAACAACTTCATTATAGCTCAGCCAAATTTCTTTAAACATGCCAAAGGCACTAACAAGGACAACTTGAAAGTTCTAAAGGAAACAGTTTGCATTTGGGAAAAAAAAGTGAAAAGCATCTGAGTGATTTCCTAAGTGGTAAAATCCCCTCTTTGCCCCTTTCCTGGAGTTTTAAAAATAGTCTACATGGAATCTTACTCAACTTTCTATAAGAAAGCATACCTTTAGGCTGAGAGACTACATTAGAAACTTCATCCTAAAGAATTTTTTTTGGGGGGGTGCGTCTGGGATGGAGTTACAAGAGCCTCAAGATAGAGGCTTCTAATTAAATTGCCCTCTCAACCAGAACTGCAGAGTATATGCTATAATCACCACAATTCGGTTTAAATCTGGGGCGGAATGATAATTTTGTTAGTTCAGACGTTTTCGAACGATGGCTCATAACTGCCAGAAAAGTTTCCGATGACTTTTCAAGGTTCTGCAAGGCCTGGGTATTTGCTGGGGGACCAGGGGACTTTCAGTAAATGAAGAAATAAGAAAGATTTCACAGTCTCAGGAAGTTTAAGCAGGTCTCAGAGGATCAGGAATTGCTGCAGTTGTCTTCTGGCTTTGCCGATGACGACAAATCCACGATGAATGATTGGGGAGGAAGTTCTGAATACCTTTCCTGCTAATGGGGATGGGTTTGCTCCTTTTACACGTGCCTGTCATCCCAGTTTATCCGCAAGGCGGGCCTGGGAGGTGGAAGCTGGTGACTGAAGTAGCTAAAGGGAAAAGAATTAAGGTAGGTCCAACCCATGACCTCGGCCTCAGCCCTTCAAGCCAAGATCTAAGCTAAAACAGATCATTCACTCACTCATTCACTCATTCAGTAATCGTGATTGGGTGCAATGTGCTAGGTGAAGGGGATACTGAGGCAGAAAAGATGCACTGAATCAAGGAGATTATATTTTTAGGGGAGTGTGGGGGTCCTCGAAAGTTCCCCTGCTGCCACGGATGAGAGTAGGCGTGGGTCCGTGGTGATGGCTCTAGGACTTGGGCTTGAAGGAGGTCCCAAATCTGTTCGGTCCCTGCTTGGGTGCCAGATGTGGGGGCGACTTTCCTTGCAAGTCCCCCCATGTGCCATGGATGAGAGTAAATATGACTGAGACATGATGTGATCTGCTTAGGGAGGAGAAGTGGCCATGTTCCCAGAGGAAAAGGCTGTGAGCAGTGGCCAGTTTCTCAGGGGAAAAAGGCGTTGAGCTCCCTCCTCCAGGGGCTTTTATTGGGTTGTAATACACAAGAATACAGGGCAGCTAGGATCAAACAGTAGATAACATTTCAAAGAAATCTGAGGGCTTACTATGAGTCAAGTCTGTCAGGAACAGAGTTTTAGGGTTTCCTGCTCGAACCCTTAACATATGAATAAAAGCACTCTTAGCAGAGCAGATTTCACAGGTTTATCAGGAAGTCTTTGTGATGCCAGATTTTTCCCCAGGACTTGCTTTATCAAGGCAAGGAGCTGCACCCCTCCCCATCAGATATTCAGGCTTAAGGGGATTAGAGTCAGGAAGCGCTTCTCCCAGAGAACACGGGGACTCGGGCTTTGTCAAAGCCGGTCGAGAGTCTATTGCTCTTTGTTGGAGCCCCCTGAAGTCCTTCCATGAAGGCCTCCCAAGTGATCGAGTCTGGCTTAGGTTTTGCCCCCTCCCCCCGTGAGGGGTCTTACCCATCATTGACTTCCGACCAAGCTTTGGGGGCAGGGAGAGGAAACTGAAGCAGCATTTGCTACCAGGGACAAGCTTTGTCTCCTTCGGTTCACATTCCAAAAGTTGTCCCGCGCCCTTAGCCACAGGGGTCGAGATACAATTCCTAGAACCAGGCAGAGCAGTCTACAACAGGGGAGCAGACATCACTGGATAAACTTATATTATATTAATTAACACTGTAATAAGAGCTACAATAGAGTTGTCAAGGTTTACTGAAGACATAGAACATGAGAACTGAGCCCGGTTGAGTAGCAGGCCCAAGGAAAGTTTCCCTGTGAGAGAGATGTTTAAACTCGAACCTCAAGGATGAGGAGGAAAGTTGACCTGGCACAGGGTTGTGGGATCAGCAATCCGGTCAGAGGGACAAGCATGAACAGAGCCCCTGAGGGGAGGAAGAGCGTGGCTCTCACAAGGAACAGAAAAGGAGCCCAATCTGTTTAGAGCAATGGTTCCCAAGTGTGGTCCCTAGAACCCTGAACATCCTGAAGACCTTTATAGGAGGTCAGCAGGGTCAAAAGTACATTCATAATAACACTGAGATATTACTTGACGTTTACACAAATGGTGAAAAAGCAACAGTGGGTAAAACTACAGGTGGCTTACTGATAGTGAAAGTCTCTGTTTTTCACTGCCACACTCCCAGTTTTAAAAAACGCCTGTTCACTTAACAACGTCCTTGATGAGGTGGTAAAATTCATTAGCTTCGCTGCATCTCAACCCTTGAGTACATGCCTTTTTAGTATTCTGTGTTGCTAACTAGAAGGGATGTACAAAGCACGTCTGCTGCAAACTGAAGTATGAAGGTTGTCTCAAGGAAAAGCATTTGAGTGCATGAGCTGGGAGCTGCGCTAACCACCTTTTCATGGAAGGCCACTTTTACTCGAAAGAAAAATTGGCAGGCAATATTGTTAAAGACTTGGGTAACTGGCCGACATTTTCTTGAAAATGAATGAAGGATGCCCATCCTTTCAAGGAGGACAACTGATAGTATTTGTTGTGACAAATAAAATTCAAGCTTTCAAGAGAAAATTTTAGAACTGTGGAAAACTTGTATCTGCTACTGGCGATCTTGATATCTTCCCAATATTTAACAAATACTTTTTGATAAGATTGATGGTGTTGATATTTCAGGTACCCGTCAGACATTACACTCACTAATTGTTTCACAGAAATTTACCAAAAACTGCTTTATGAAAAGTGTATTTTATTTATAAATATAAATAGAAAACTTCTAATTAGACTAGAATCAATCACCATATAACAAACCAATTAGGGTTTATTCAAGGAATGCAAAAGTATTTCAATATTAGGAAACTGGTAAATATAATATTACTTAAAGGAGAAAATAAATATGATTTTATTGATAAATATGATTTTATCGATAAATGCTCAAAAGGCATGTGTTTTTTTACCCCCCAAAAGGCATTTGATTGAATATAGCAGATTCATAAAACTCTCGCTAAAATATAACTGTAAGGAAACCATTTAAATATAATAAAAAATATTTCCCAAGAAATGCTCCATCAAATGTTTTCACTAAATCCACTGCATTGAAACTCAAGATCTACACAGCAAAGCCTGTTATAGCCACTACAATTTGACTACATCTTGGGAGTTCTAGTGAATGTAATAAGAAAAGAAAGTGAATAACTGGAACAAACACTTGAACAGAGAAATAGATACTATGTATTTTTGCTGATATAAAAATCCAAAAGTTCTTTGCGTTTTTCTTTAAGATTTTATTTATTTATTTTTAGAGAGAGGGGAAGGGAGGGAGAAAGAAAGGGAGAGAAACATATGTGAGGGCGAAACATCAGATGTTTGTCTCTCGCCCTCCCTCAGCCGGGGACCTGGACCACAACCCAGGCATGTGCCCTGCCTGGGAATCGAACCAGTGACCTTTGAGTTTGCAGCATGATGCCCAACCCACTGAGCCACACACACCACAGGGCTCTTGTGTTTTTTCTAAATCACTAGATTTAATAAGAGAATTTAAGAATGTAAGTTCTGAATTTAAAAAGTAAGATAAATACACATTAATTACTAGCTTCTAATTATTTTAATAATTAGTATATAGAAATTGAAAAGGGAAAATACTCTCTTCATAAAACAGTGAGCAAAATATCAAGAAATACTGTTAATAATAAATTTATGTGAAGAAAACTAATCTTATTAAAGGTCATAAAACAAAGTGTAAACAAAAGGAGAGATACAACACACTCTTCGATGGGAAGATGGAATGTCACAAAATTATTAGTTCTCCTAAAAGAAATATGTAAATGTGATGCCATTACAATGACAATTACACAGTTTTCTTTCTTGGCAGAGGAGACTAGATAAAGTGATTTTAAACTTCATATAGAAGAATAAATGCTCAACAATAACCAGGAAAAGAACAAAAAAGAAGAACGGCAGGGGAATTGCCTTACCAGACATCAGAGTGCACGACAAAGCCATTATGAAGGAGACAGGGTATTGGTGCGAGAAGGAGAAATAAGTCAGTGGTAAAAGAAAAGAGAATCTACAAACAGTCTTGTATATGAGAGTTTAATATCCATTATATATCAAATATGGTAGTTCATTTTAGTGGGAAAATAAATTATTAAAAAATGATACCAGTAAAACTGGCTATCCATCTGAAATAAAATAAAACTCCTATTTTACTCCATATACAAAAGTACACTCCCCAGAGATTAAAGCCTTAACAGTAAGCAACAAAATGAAAAAATATTGCAGCAATATCCAGGAGAGTTTGTGCGCAATCTAGGGACAAGGAAACCTTAACAAGACTGAAAAACACAGAGACTATAAAAGAAAGGATGCATCTGACCACATTAAAAATGTGTAGGCAAAAGATATTATAAACAAATTCGAAAACACACATGATAAATTTGAGGAGAATACTTATAATTACAAGTATTTGATTTATATAATGTTTATATTAACTTATGTAAAAATTAATTGTATCAGAATCAATTATGTGGAAATCAATGTAGGAATTAATTGCATAATATAGAAAAAGATTTTATGAGTTGGCAACTCAATAGAAAAATGACCAAGGAATATGAAAAGGCAGTCAGAAGGACAAATCCACATAGCCAACAAATGTACAAAAAGATGTTTGAATTTACCAAAGTTGGGAACTGCAAATTAAAGTAATAACGTGACATCACTTCACGGTCAGCAGGCCAGCCAAAGCAGAAAACAGCCTTAACACATACAAGGTGGCAAAAGTAGGTCATGAGTATGCAAAACACAGACTTTATTCCTGTATTGTTGTTTATGTTATTGTATTATTTTCCATACAAACAACTGTAAACCAACTTTTGCCTCGCCCTATATTATGAGTGGAAATATAAATTTTACAGCATTTGGAGAAATAAATTTAGCATTATCTATTAAGATTTAAAATAGGCATGGCCAGAAGGAACAAATTGTGGCATACGTACACAATGGAATACTACTCAGCAATAAAAAGGAAGGCACTAGAAGCAACAACATGATTCAACCTCAGAAATATGTTGACAAAATAATACAGATACAAAAGGGCCCAGACTGTATGATTCCATTTATGCCAATGTTTAGAACAGGGAACAAGTAATCTACAGTATTAAAATGTATGTATCAGGATGTTTGTTTAAAGCATTATTGAGAGGCAAAAAAAAAAAAAGAAACAAGCTGCATGCAGACGGGGCAATTGCAGTCCACACCAAGGTCTCCTGCGCTGCCCAGGGGCACCAAAGGGCCAGAGGTACAGCCGTCAGTTTGGAGGGAGTTTCTACAAAGTAGTGTTTATAAACAAGGTGCTGAAAAGTATAACAACACAATCCCATGTTTTTGAAACAGTGACCCTATATAAGTGTGTATTTGTGCATATACTTGTTGATGTTGTGTACCTCATAGGCACACGGAGGAAAATGGAGGAGATACACATTAGGAGTGTTAACACGGATTATGAGGGGAGGGAAATGGAAGGAGGAAGACAGGGGAAGGGGACATCATGCCAAAAGAGGAAAGACTGAGCTAAAAACACGGTATACATGGTATGACTGTATTTGTGCTTTAGAGTATTTAAAATTGATATTTATAGAGGATCCCTCAGAGAAAATGCTGTCCATCTTGTAGATATTTTGAATTTGACTCTTGGCTTAAAGCAGACCTTTGGAACTCTGTATTTGCAATGCATCATATTGGCCCTCCTTTATTTTTACTGACGAATTTCAGCATTCTTTATTTTACAGAGAAGAAACGGAAGCTGTAAAGCTTAATTTACTTGAGCAAAAGCACACAGCTAGGAAGTAGCAAGCCAGGGATTTGAACTTGGCCAGTCTATCTAATTTCACAAACCACGTGTACAACAAGGTATTTAGATCTTCCGAGAATTTGGTAGAGGGGATGAGGCACTCGTCTTGGGTGCAAATTGTAAAGGGGTGATGAGAAGCTCAGAAAACCAGAGAAATAATATTTGAAAACAAAGTGAAGTTAATGCTCCAAACCCCCCTATTTGAACAAAAATATCAAAATTTTTAATAAAGACAGGATTTGACCCTGCACGTGCATGGCGCAGCCTCACTGGCCTCACCCTAACCTCAGCCCTCTTGGGTTTTCTCTTCCTTGAAAATATGATGTTTTGCTCATAGATTTTTCACATCAATTTTGGTTTCAAAAGATACTGCATTAACACATTATTTATCTTGATTATTGAGTTTTTTGACACCCCCTGAAATGTACCCAAGGCAAGTGGTCACTTGCCTCACTACAATCCTGGCCCTCCAGTCTTCATCACTGGGCAACACAGGACAGTTCCCTCTCTTTCTGGCTGGGTGATCCTTTTCCCGTCTGCTTTACAGGGCTGTGGTAAGAAACTAGGAAGCTACAAATAAGATACTGCTTGTAAAATGTACATATTCTTGCGATCAGAGTTGCTCGTGATGGGATACGCGGGTTGGATGCCCCTGACTTTGACACGCACTTGGCCTGCCCCATCACCCACCCTTGGAAAAGCCCCATCATTCTAGTCTTTGTTTGGGGGGCTGTTTGGCAGCTGCCTGTAGCCTTCATTAGTCATGCCATCCTGTGCCTGAGAGCGGTGCTTCTCCAATTTGAATGTGCACCCACGTCACTGGGGATCTTGTTCAATACCACATTTGGACTCGATTAGTTTGGGGTGGGGCACATCTCTGACATGCTCCCCGGTGACACCTATAAGGCTGGGGCACTGACCTCATTCACTTTGAGTAGTGAGGTGGTGCTCGGCAGGCACATGGTGAATGCGCCAGAAAGACTAAAATGCACCAGAATAAGGACAGGGCACCAGCATTGCTGCAGGGTTTTCGTCCTTACAGCAGCCCTGTAGGTGAGTTCTGCTAGGTTGCCACCCACTACCCAAAGACCATGGAGAACACACTTCTAGTCACACAAAGCTGGATTTATTCAGCTTGCTGCAAGAGAACACAGGCCAAGGAGCCATGTGAGGCAGTTAGAGAGGTTTGTTAGGGAATTTGGGCTTGTTCTGGGGGGGTCTCAGGGTGGCTAAGGGGTGGGGCACCAGTTCTAGTCTGGGTGCCATCTGGGCACAAGGCAATTTGATGATCGGGCATCGTGGTAATTTTTTTTGCGGGGGTTGTCTGGGAAGATGGAGGATGAGGGCAGACAGAACTGCCATTAAAGAGAAACAGTAGTCACACGTTAGTTCAAAGAGGGGGTCATTAATTATGCTTGTGGTTAGAGTGTCCTTCTCTTTGTCTGGTGTCATACATAGTCATGGGTGGCCTTGTGACTGGTTTGTTCCAACACAGTCATGGAATGACCTTGACTGATTGTTGTTTTCATTCTGTGAGTGATGTTTATGTTCCTTTAGGTACATCACAGCCAGCACTGTCCGGACCTGGCCCTGTGCCTCTGGGGGCTCTCATGTTGGAGCAAGTTCCCTGGGGTTGTCTATGGCCCTCTCCAGTGCCCGAGACTGGCCACGGCTGGCAATGCCATCATGTCAGGGCCCACGGAGCCTGGGCTGCAACTTACAAAGGTCTCAGACTCCGTTTCTCACCTTCGGAGTCCTCTCTGGCCTCCGCCCTGAGTGTGGGGTCCCTGTGACACCCAGAGCGGCTGCAGGGCTCGTGCCTGTGTGGTCATTCAGGGCCTTGTGTCTGGACTCTTGCCCGCCCCCCAGGAGGACAGCCTGGCCAGCAGAGGGTCCCACGGGCTAAAGCGGGACCCTCTGCAGCACTGTGTGGGGCTGAGCTGCCGGCATGGTGCCCACACACTGACGTGGAGTGACTCAAATCATTTATTGTTTTCCTGTTTTTCCCCCCTTACATTTGATGCTTTATTTCAATGCATATTGTAATATTTTTTTAGCTTTTTTGAGGTATGGCTCACAAAGTTGTAAGGTATACAAAGTATACATTGTGGCGATTTGATGTATTTACACGTTGTGAAAGGACTCCTCCCATCTAGGTCATTAACACATCCATCACGTCACATATTTGCTGTTTGATATTTTTGGAGAAAACATGTACGTTCTACTCTCTTAACAAATTTCAATGACCCTGCACAGTGTTATCGACTGCAGTTGCCACGCCGGGCCCCAGGTCCTCAGACCACGTTCATCTTTCAGCTGAAAATGAGCCAAGCCCCAGTGCCTGGCCAACACTCTGTAGTCTCTGTTTGTATGACTTTGACGTTTTCCTAAGATGCCACTCAGATTGTTTATATAGATGGCGCCTTATGAAAAATATTTGCCTGGGGCCCAACACGTCCAAGGATTGGACCCATCACAGCCTAACTGGCCGCTCCCAGGGCCACTTTTCACTTCCTCAAGTGTTATCACCCCTGCCCCTTGTGAAGAAAAGGAAATGGAGGGTCACAGAAGTTAAGCAATGCCCCCACCCCTGCCACCACCACCCAGTGATTCCAGTTCCAGGGCGCATGGCTGGTGAAGCACGGACTGGGACTCCTAAGGCCGGCGCTCCAGCCCACTCAGTCCCTTCCCACTTCCCCAGCTTCAGCTCCCAGGGCCCTTTCCCACCCCCCCAACCCCCCCTGCCCCCGCCGCGGTGACTCAGGCCCCATCCTCTGTGCCCTGCATGCCGCTGACATTCCTGCTCCTGTTTTTCAAATTCGTGAAGTGGTCTTGAATGTATTTTTTTTTCCTGCATGACACTTGGACATCTCCATGCATCTACATTTTGCTCTTTGCATCCTGCCTCCTGACTCTTTTTGTCTTTTAGACTGAAACTTCTGCCCCAGTCCAGATTTGTCACAGGATGATGGCAACACTCCAGAGCGTTGACGCTGGCTTTCTGTGAACACCAGAGGCTGTGAACAACTAAGAGTGTTCTCTCAAATGCCACGGGGCCTATCCAGATTGCTGGGGGTGGTGCTGAGGTTAGCTTTGAGGAGGAGGTGCCTCTGTGTGGGCAGAAAGCGAAATGTGTTAAGTCTTCTATAATGAGGGCAGCCCACCTAGTGTGGCCACCCTTCCCCCCCTGCTGCATTCAAGAGCTAGAACGAGAGGGAGGGTGGGCCAGGACTAAGAGGCCCAGTGTCTTTCCAGCAGAGAGAGGTAGCCTTGTCACATTAGTTTTCTGCAACGGCAGAAGATTCCAGAACACACAAGTACTAGGAAGGCTCCTCTGTATGAGCTCGGTAGTCAATCCACCTTCCAGGCAGTGTCTGTAACAGAAAGAGCACTGACTTTGGAGTCTACAGACCTGGCTGGAATCCCGGCATTGTCAGTATACTAGCTGTGCGAGCCTGTAAAGGTTACGTAAGCATTCCCTGCCTCAGTTTCCTCATCTGAAAGCGGGGAATGATAATGCCTTCCTCCCACAGTTACCGTGAGTTCTGAGTAAGATGGCGCTGGTGCAGTGTCTGGCATAGAGTACACTGAGGCTGTAGCTGTCATTCTTTGTGTCTCAGACTGTCCCACGGAGGGCAGTCCCAGGTCCCGGGCTGGCTCTCCCTGGCGCCACTTCAACATACCAGGGAACTCTCTCCCACATATATTCAGATTCCAACTGTTTAAAAAAATCAGCTGCAAATCTACCAATGTATCCAAACCTTTTGTACCTGTTTTCTATTTTCAGTCTACATCATCCTCGCAGGGAATAAAGTTAAATGAATAAATGAAGCTCTGCGGCCTGCTGTGTAGAATAGAGAATAGGAGCTTCTTATGCAAAAGTTCCCTCTCTCAGTCTAAGGGCAAATTGGCCCAAGTTCACTATTCCTGACCTTCACAATTTCCTCGACACTCAAATGTCTTCTTTTTCCTCTCTAATGCTTTATTTATCTCTCCCCACAGTTTTTTTGGTAACTCGAAGGTTGTTTAAAGACGAACCTGCAAGAACGTTTCTGGGCTGATCACACCCACCCTGTTTTCTTCCTCACCCCCAGTGCTTCTGTTCTGAAGGTGTTCTGTGGGCTGTTTAGGACGTGGGAAGCTTAGCTAGAGGCCCTCGTTTTGGGGTCCCACACATCTAGGTTTGAACCACATCTTCACTGCTTGCCATGTGTACGGTGGGTGTGACGTCAGTACCAGGCACTAGGTTCATGAGGGTCACTGGGCCCATGTGAAGAATGCGTGGCAGGTGGCACAGAGCGGAGCCCAGGCTCTACAACTGTGGTGGCCCCGGGGCGCGGCCTTCACTGGCCAGCCCGTCCTAAAGCCAAACCTCATCTCCTGCTGCCTCGACTCCTGCAAACTGCCTCTTCACCGGCCTCCTCACACTCTCCATTTCGCATACTCTTGGCAACTTCTGTTCCTAAAATGGGGTTTTTCTTCTTAATCATGTTGTCCTTCCACTCAAAAAAAGTCTTCAAAAATCCCTCTTGATTCGTCTTGCATTTAGAGCCCTGCAGAGAAGAACTTCCCAATTTCTCCTCTTCCTCTTCTCACCCTATTTTACTTCCACATCTTTCCACCTGCCTTCAAACACTAGAGGAACCTACAAATATCTGGAGAGGCCAAAAGGACCGTGGCCCAGCCCAGAGACTTGGGAAGGGGGCGTGACGAGGCCCAGGGTACAAGGGGAACCCAGAGGGGCAACATAACACCTCCAGGAAGCTGAGGTCTAGACTGTCTCCCCTGTGAACAGTGATCTAGCTGGGGATCGTTCAAGTCAGAGCAGACAAGTCCCTGGGAAGAAAAGACCCAACGGAGGGGAGATGACGGCAGGACACAGAATTAGGAGGCAAAGAAGCCTGGAAAAGCTGAAGCCTGGGGCGTGAGGGGGGCAGTGGGAGGCAACACGAGAAAATGGAGCCCGGGCTGGTGTGTGGGCTTCCTGGGCCAGCCCACCCTTATGTTTAGCCGGGAGGCAGTGGGAGGTCACTGAACATTTTAAAGCAAGGATGCTACATCAGGTAACCTTCAAAGAAAAAATCAGTTTAATGGTCATAGAAGGATTTTATGGTTACTACAGAGAATTGGAAAAATACAGAAAATTAAAATCAGAAAATAAAAACCCTGTGGCCCAGAGATAGACATTGATGGCATGAATGTAGTTACTTCTTATTCTCTCCCCCACTCTCTCCTCGTCACCGCTGAGCAGTGAGCTCTGACCATGCGCCTGGCATTGCTGCAAGAGCACTCCTCATGTCATCCTCACGCCTCTACGCTGTAAACAAGGTTATTATGCACTTTTACAGATGAGCCAGCGTTGGGACGCTTTACACAGCTGCCGAGTGGCAGAGCCGGGCTTTGGACCAGGTCATCCGGCACCAGTCCCCCCTTCTGAGCCCGAGGCCACGCTGCTGCTCGGCGGTTACACAACCGACACAACATACACGAAGAGAAGTAAAGTTTTCTTTGAAATAGAGTTTGGCATCCTAATGTTCCACATTGGGCTTTAAAAGGAATTTTGGTGAAGGCCCTGTGTAGGCGGGCAGCACCTCGCAAAGTGTGGTGGGAGGGAGAGAAGCTGCGTGGTTGCTGCTACACCAGTCCCTGCGGACCGGTCGGAGCTATGGCAGTGAGGGTGGGGAGGAGGCGGTAAGTCAGAGACCTTCCGGAGGCTGAGAATCCTGTATGCTAAACTGCTCTATTCTAAAGCTGCTATAGGAGGGAGAAGAACCTGGGAGACCAAGAGGGTGTCTCCTGAGAGGGTGCTGTCCACAGGTGGATGTGTTCACTAGGGCGCTCACGGAGCCACGCAGGTGGAAAAAAAGAGTAGAGCTGGCTACATCGGTTCACACTAGAGTCGAGGGGCCGGAGGTTCCCTGGGAAGGACAGACAGAAGAAAAAGAGGAGACATCTGCTCAGGGAGCTGAGGGACGCGGGACGGGAGCGGGGAGGGGCCGTTAACTCGCAGGGTGGCCGCCACACAGATTACAGCGCAGGACGGGATGGGAGCAGGAAGACATTGCTGGGTTCCTTGCTGTCCTCCCCAAACTGCCTTTCCTGGCTCATTTCCACAGGCTCCTCTCTGGTTTGCTTCATTGTTTCAGCCTGGCTGAACCTCCTCCAGCAAGTCTTCCCAGCCTGCTGGACACTGGGCCTTCGGCTGTTTACCTCTTCACTGTCTGTCACTCACCTGGTCTCCTCCCAAGATTCCAAACATCTGGGGCAGGGGCTCCGCCTTCCTCAGAGCCCCAGTGTGCCCAGTGACAAGGTGATTAATCTGTTGCTTATAGCCTCAGCATAGAGTGTATTATTTCACTTGGAGTTTTTATAACTATACTTTCTGCACACCAGAAGCTCCTCCGTCTTTTAAAACTCAGTCTCGGCTTTGTGAGTTCTTCCCATGGTGGAGTCTTCCCTATTGGCTTGGCGTTTTGTTACCTGAAGGTCTCGCAGGCTGTCCAAGAGCCGAGACTCATAAGTTCACCTTCTCTTTCTCATTTCCCAACTGGTCTCTATACTAGTTGTCCCCCGACCTCCTTCACTTCCAGTTTATGACCACTCCCTCACCTAGCACCCACAGCACCACCCTTCCCAGGTGCTGTGTTTGCCTATCCACTTAACTCTCTGTAGGTATTCACCGCCAGTCTGTTCCATGCCCCTTCTTTCTGCACAGAACTTGGCAACGTCTCACCAGTCTTTGGGCGGCTCTAATGCCCATGGCAGATGTCCCCCAAGAGCTTCATGGATTCATCTTGAGTTCTTTCGGTCCATGTGGGTTCGATGTAGAGCCAGGAAAGAAACGTCACTCATATACCTGTGTATACGTGTATATACGTATGTGTCCATGTGTGTATTATAGCAACAGTAGTAATTACAAAAACTACCATTTGCCGAGAACTTACTACACACCAGGCACCATGCAAAGTGCTTTATAGACATGGCTTCTTGGATTGCCCCTTCCCTGCCTTCTGCTTTAACATGCCCTGCACAGTTTCGGGGTTGCTAGTCAATCACTGCAATGCTGGGTAGGAACTTTTGGTTTTCCTTTTGAGGATATTTTGGGGGTCAACCCGAGAAATTTCCATGATCAGCACAGAAGGTTTGGAGGAAATCCATGGCAGCAATGAACTGAGGTGACCTGACACAGCCTCACCTCGATCTCTGGTCACCTGTCCCTCAGGGACAGAGACCAGGGTCTGGATGCTACAGGTGAACGTGGGGAAGCAATGACACCTGACCTTCCCCTTGACATTCAGGGCCCACAGGGCATGTGTCTGTAACAATGTTACGCTAAATAAGCAAAGCTTGATGGGATCTAATTAAATTCAACAGAGAAGACAGAGTTTAGGAGGGAGAGTTTCCTTAAAAAGAATAAACCATCTTCCCAATCTTGACTTTTACAATCCCACTCCTGTTTAGGGCTATTACCGTTTCAGTTGGTCGTGGTAGGAAACCAACGGTGTTGACGTAGAAACATACTGAACACAGTTCCCTATTCCTCTCAATTGTTTGAGAAAACATCCAGTTGAGAAAACAAACAGAGGAAGCTCACTGAGAAATATGATTGGACTTATGGACAAGTAGACTTTAAATTTGATGTCTGAGGTCAGTTAAGTGGCATGAAACATTCAAACACTGCAGAGGTTCCAATCCCAAGAGCAGTTAAAAATAAAGGCTTCTAGAACACCGCAGCAGGTTTTCAATGCTACTGCATTCTGAAAAGGCATAAGAACACACACTAAAATAAAAGGTGATTTGAAAAGTACAGCTTGAGAGAGAGGGGAGAGAGGAGGGAGGAGGGAGGCGGGAGAAGCAGATTGCAGTGGGCAGGAGGCTGTGTGCTGGCGGGGAGGGGCAGCGAGGGAAGCAGAAGCAGGAGGCAGAGAGGTTTTGTTTTGTGTTCAAGGATGGCATCTTTGCTGGCTCAGGCTGCCAAAACAAAATACCATAGACAGGGTGACTTAAACAGCAGAAGTTTATTTCTTATACTTCTGGAGGCTGGGAAGTCCAAGATCAAGGTTTTGGTGATTTGGTTTCTGGTGAGGGCTCTCCTCCTGGCTTGTACACAGCTGCCTTCCAGCTGTGGGCTCACAGTACTTCTTTGTGCCCAAGAGGAGAGGGCAAGCTCTCTGGTGCTTTTTCTTTTTCTTTTATATTTAATTAATTTAGAGAGAGGGGAAGGGAAGGAGAAAGAGTGGGAGAGAAACATCAATGTGTGGTTGCCTCTCACGCGTCCCCCACTGGGGACCTGGCCCGCAACCCAGGCATGTGCCCTGACTGGGAACCGAACCCGAGACCCTCTGCTTCACAGGCCTACGCTCAATCCACTGAGCCACACTAGCCAGGGCTATCTCTGGTGCTTTTTCTTATGAGGAAACTAATCTTATCAGATCAGGGCCCTACCCTTATCACCCACATGCCCTTAATTATGTTCACAAAGGCCCTATCTCCAAATACGGTCACAGTGGGGATTAGGGCTTAAAGATATGGATTTTTGGGGACACAAACAGATGGGTTGTTTTGCAAAGAGTCAAGGACTAAAGGGAAGAGGCCAATGGAGAGAGGAAGAGGAGACACTGAGGAGGGACAACGAGGAAAGCAGAGAGGACCAGTGGAGCCCTGGATGGGACAACTTCTCAGTAAAACCACGAGGCCAGTTTATCTGACAAACGGGAAAGGGCTGGGTTTTTAAGGAGAGTGAAAAGACTGAGCAGCTCCTGTGGAGAATGGGATAAGAAATGGACTGGGGACTGCTGAGCAATAGCAAGGGACCAGCACGCAGAGCTAATTGACATGATTCCACCCAGACGTCAGCTTCAGTGTCAGCATGTTATGGGGGTCTCGCCTGACTGCCCTGTTTCAATTTGCTGCATAGCACTTAATCGTGTCTTGATTCAGTTTGCATTCCTTCCCCAGGATGTAAATGGCATGTGACCCTGGATCTTTTTGCCTTGCTCATTGCTACATTTCTAAGGCTTAGGGTAGTGCCCAGCACAGTCAGGAGTCCCAGCCGGGTAAACGGATGAAGGGCTGCAATGGCACCGGTGAGAAGAGTTATGTGACATTCTGCTGGTGTCACTCAGGCCCCCTCAAAAGTGAAGACAAAAATGTTACCCAGGACTGAGCGTTGGCAAGGTGGGAATGACAGAGAGAACCACATGAGGGAGGAATTAAGGGTGTTAATGAAGGATGCTAGTGAGTACACTGTGGAAATGGTGGTCCACTGAGCCTGGCTGAATGAGAAGGGAGAGAGGATGAGGGAGGGAAAGAGGAAGGATCAGAGAGCTGGGAAAAGAGAAAACAGGAAAAGTCCAAAGGTAGGGTTAGTGGGAATGAGTTTCAGAGTAAGATGCCCTGGTCAATAGGAGAATGTTACAGTGGAAGACTGGTGGGCTGGAGAGGTGTCCAAACTATGTCCATGGCAGGGGGCTGCCAACAGGAAGTGGAAGGCACTGAAGTTTCACCCCATCAAGGCACCGTGAGGCAGGGCTGCCTTTCCTCTTGTGTCCCAGGAATAGTCATCCTGAGAGTTGATCGGTACTAACAGAATAAAGGGCTCTGTGGTCAAACACGTTTAGAAAACATGAGTTAGAAAACTGATTCACTCATTGCAAGGCTTCTACAACTCTTTAAAATACCTAATAAGACTTCAAAAGAAGGCACACTGTTTCCCAAATGTATTGGACTGATGAATTCTTTTCATGTCCTTCCAGGAGCATCTCGAAGCCTATTGTTTCCTGTGAACAGATGTTCTCAAAGTGTGGTCCCTGGAGAAGAAGCATCAGTATTCGCTGGGAACCTGTTAGAAATGCACGTTCTCAGGCCCCATCCCAGACCTATCTAATCAGAAACTCAGGGTGGAGCCAGGAACCTGTGTTTTAATAAGCCTTCCAGGTGATTCTCTGCATACTGAAGTTGTTAACCGCTGAGCTAGAAAATACTCTAGAGAAGGCTGATCACCTTCATACCTGGGAAAGACTAGCTGTTAAGAGGTGGCACAAGTCATTCGTGTTAATGCTGATGTCATATGGTGTGACTGCAGGAGGTGATGTGGAGAAAAATGTGGGTCCAAGAGTCATGTGCAAATGAAGACTGCAAAATTTAACAGTTGCCTCATTGACAAATCACATCAAAATATTAACAGAAATTATTTCAGATTACCTATTCCTTTGGATTGTTCATACTGTTAGGTATCTCTGTTAGCATGAATTAAGAGCAGATACCTTTCCAACATATTTCTTCAAGTTATTTTGGGGAGGGAGGGAAGGAAAGAGTAATGAACTTAAAATTTATTTCCTTTCTTTTCCCTCTTCATTCTTTGGCAGAGTTACAAAAAAGTAACTATGAGGCCAAAAGGCAGACAACAGTGGAAAGAAGAAGAGACAATAGATCATGTGGAAACTATACCATCAGCTCTGGAATAACCAAAAACTGATGTAAAGTATCTGTACTACATGTGTGGCTATAGAGACTCATATTTAGAAAATGGCTTTAAAAGCAATTATTTGCAAAGAGCTTTAGAAATCAATCAGTTCAGAACCGCTTTACCCATTTCTATAATAAATGGTTATTGCATTAACACAAATTTATCAAAAAGTACAGTTTTTGAGTGTTAAAAATGTATCTGTCCTACTCCTGAGCAGAATTTGGAAACGTGTTAATCATACACTTATAGTTTGCAGAAGAGCTGTCGAAAAGAAACCAGATACACAAATGCTCTGACTATACAACTGAAAAAGGGTGTGGCTCTAGAGGAATCAGGGCATACACTTTCAACAGTAAAGTCTGAGTCTAAGTTTCATCTTCAAATGCATTTTGACTCAGAATTTTCTTTAACAGGGAAAAATAAAACAAAGAAGTCCCCTTCAATTATGTCTAGCTAAATGATTGAGCCTCTTAAAGCACTGTAGCTGGAAATATTAATTTTGAAAGCATTTAGACATAAAGACAGAGGTGAATGTATTAACATTGTGCCAAGATTTGGATGAGCACAAATGCTTAACTGGGAGAAAAAAAAAAGAAAGAAGGAAATGTCCCTGATTTCTTAAGGTAGAATTTTGTAGAACTTCCCTTAAGTTCTTCAAAGGTTTTAATAACTCAGCCCCCCATTTGTCTCCCAGCAATACACATGGGTTTTAATACTCAGCCCCCATTTGTCTCCCAGTAATACACATGACCGGCAGGGTCCCTGCGACTCCATTGGTCATGAACTCCTGTGTCTGTTTCTGCTAGGTGTGAACAGGCCACACTGGAAGTCGGTTTCTATCAGGATGTTTTTCCTATGGAAAACCTCCTGCTCTTCTTGGACAGCTAGTTTGACTTGTGCAGTCTTAGACTGACCCATTTCTCAGAGGCTTCGAGGCTTTGGATCTTCGAATTACAGTTGCTGTCAGCCTCTGAGGAAGGCTTCTTTCTGAAGACCTGCCCCTCATTTAGAGAGTTGTTCGTCCTCCCAAACCTCACTGAGGCACAGTGTAGAAGCAGGCTCCACAGGTGTTACGCTCCAGATTCTCAAACCTGCCTTCCGTCCCAGATTTGGAGTGGCAGTTCTGATTGGAGAGGCTGAGTCCATGCATACTGCAGGTAAATTTCTTTCCCGACTCTGAGTTACCCGCTGTACTAAGAGCTGACCCTCATGTATGGGAGGAAAGCGATGGGCAGTTAGCAAAGCACCTGGTTCCTCCTACCTCCTCATTAAATGCTGAGCGGTGACTCTCAGAAAAGGGAAGCAGTGTTACGCAGCAGTGCGACCAGCCCCAACCTTCGCCAGCCATTCGCCATTCCTGAAGATGGTCTGAAGCTATAAATACAGGGTGGGGCAAAAGTAGGTTTAAAGTTATTCGTATGGCAAATAATAAATAATTACTAAATAATGATATGAGAGTAAACTTTGTGTTTTGTGTATTTGCAACTGTAAACCTACTTTTGCCCAACCCTGTAATGTAAATTTTAGAGGGTAAGGCATCTAACATTTTTCTCACACCTTGCCTCGTGCAATCGGGACATAACTGTACACTCCGTATACTGCAGTCCTGTTGGTGAGCTCTCTCATCTCGAAATCACTGCAGCTGTTACAGGGGGACTCACCATTTAGCAGTTTAATATACTAGAGTCTTGACATCAATTTGTTTTCCTGTGTTTCTTACAGAGTAAGAAACAAATAATCTTTCTTCATGTGATAAGGTGGGGAAAGTAATAGCTTCCACCGTATAGGGTGGCTGAGAATAACTTGAGGAGTTATCCTGAGAATAACATGTGAAGTTCCTAGCACAAGGAAAGTGCCTAATAATTATCAGCTATTAGTAATAATCATTATTCATAAGAGGCAGCAGTGCCTGAAGGTTAAGAGCACAGACTTGACACCTGAATACATCATCCAAATCCTGGCTCTATCACCCACCAATATGGAATCCTGGGCAAGTCAGTACATCTCTGTGCCTCGATTTCTTCATCTCAAAAATGGGCACACCAATACAAGGTAATATTGTATATTACCAATACAAGGTAATATATTGTGAAGTCCACTGTCCTGTTACCTTTTTAATTCTTACAACAACCCTCTAAGGTGGTTGCCATGACCTCCATTCATACAGACAATGAAGCCAGGGTTTGGGGTCACACAGCTGATAGTGAGTACACAGTTCCACGCAACAAGACCAAGTGCATTCCACCTCCCCACTGCAGATGGGTCTTCAGTTGCACACGGGACTGTTCGGTTCCCTGGCATCACACACCTGCCTAAAATAGGTGATCATCTTTACCAGGACTCCTGATTTCCAACTGGCATCAAGTCCTCTCCACCCAGAGCATGAGGTAACATCCTAGAGGATGGAGGTCCCTAGCACTTTCTTCCCTTGATTTGCTTAAGCGCACAAGAAAACAGACCTCTTACTTATTGTTTGCATCTCTGGGAACTGGCAGGAAGTGGATTCTAACAGACAAAAGTGACTGCTTTCTCTCCCTGCCCTGCCCCCCAACACAGGGAAGAGGGTGACTCCCAGGAGTGATTCGTCCAGCTGGCCCCGTTGAACCTCAGTTGTTCCTGCAAAGGAGGAGCCCAGGGTGGGGATGGTGGCAGGTGGGGGTGGGTGGGTGGGTTTGAAGTTGGCTCAGATTTCCTTCTCCACTGAGGGTGAGCATCAGTGAGAACTTAAGACCAGAGGCTATTCTGAGAATTTGTTCGTGAATGTACAGCGCTGCCATCTGCTGGATGGAATGGGTATCAGTTTGTTCCTATGTTTCTTTGCTGTGTAAGAACCAAATTCACCAATTCCCACTGAGGGTTCAGAACCCAGTGGTTCATTATTTCACACTATCGGTTCTAAATGTCAGCGTGTTTTGGATACATCATGATGACTGTGCACAGGGACACCTCATGTGAATAATCAACAGGTAAACTGATGACACCTCTGAAGCAAGATCCCATTTAACATCAATAGCTGTTCCCTAGGTTAAACTTGGTCTGTTCCCAATGTGTGCTCTGACTGGTTAGGAAAAGCCCATCACCATCAGGCGAGGACACCTGGAAGGACCTGGACCCTCCTGCCAAAGGCAAAAGTACTTACAGGGAAGTGAAATTACCATCTGGCTTTATTCTTGTGTCCTCTGAAATTCTGTGTTCATGGATCCAATAACTATTTAATGAGTGAGCACGTGTCCTGTGAGCCAGGCACTGTATTACGAGCTGAGAAGACAAAGGTGAATGAACACAGTCCCTGCTCCTAATAATACCGCATGAATGTTTCCCAAGTGCTTCCTAAAGGGCCAGGCTTCTGCTTCCCATTTAATCCTCAGAACCACTTCACTCGGGTCTGTTATTATCTCACTTAGAGCGATCTTATGTTATATCTCACTTATGGTGACTTATCTCCTTTACTGCTCAGAAAACTGAAGCTTAGAGACATGAAGTAATTTACCTAAAATAACACAGTTGGAAAGAACTGGAGTGGGATCTTAATATGGGGTAGGTATTTGGGGAGGCATAGGTGGAGGAGAGAGAGGCTGGACTGATGTTCTCCTCCCCACCCGCTACCCAGTGCACACACATAGAGTCTGGTCTCTTGTTTTACACGCATTTTCTGTAAATACACATTTGCTACAAATTCCCAGCAAAGAGAACGTGGTACAAAACAGTAAGTGATGACAGCAGTAGATGCTTTGGGAAGATTTATCTGGAAGGTTATGCCGTTCTCTAGCAAGCATTTGAAATCGATCTAGTTAACATTCTCCTCGGTTCATAACTCTCCTTCATAGCAGCCTTGGTGTGGGCAGCAGGACCTGAACTATTGTCAGTTCTCATTGGGTGGAAAACAAATCCGTATTTTGGCCAGCGTGACAGAGCACGTGTAAGCGAATGATTTGCTCAGCAAGAGCTTGAGAACAATTCAGATGTCTGTGACAATCTCAAACCACTTTTTTTCCCTTCTCTCTCTCGGTACAAGAGCAGGACGCTGGTGTTGCTGGCCAGACACCAGGGATGGACGGAAGGGGAGGGGAAGAAGGGAAGGCAGGATGAGCGGAAGCCGGTGGCAGAGAAGAAAGCGCTCTGTGCCAGGTGCCAATGAAAGTGCTCCAATAGTACCCGCTGCACACGAAGAACTAGGAGTGTGTAGGGACTGGTGGTCAGCCATGGGCTCGACCTCTGCTCGGCCACTAGTCTCGTCTTTGACTTCGGGCAAGTCCCACAACCTTTCTAACCCTTCATTCCTTCACCTGGAAGAGGGGTTGCCTCACAGTGTTGCTTTGGGGTTCAGTGACCCAGACTGGCCTCCACAGGGACCACATATTTCCATGAATTCTTCAGGCAAAACATGCTCTTCAGGGTTTCTTGATGGTCCTATGTGCACGCCAGTTTGCCACACGTACACTTGTTTTTCCTCTCAACAATCCTACAAGGCAGGTTGGGGAGATATTATCACTCCCATATTTATAGGAGAAATGGATCCCAAGGTGACTTGGCAAAAATGAGGAGGGTTTTCCAGCCAGAGCCTGCCCTTAGGGCCACCCCGGTGAGGAACCACCAAGAAAAGCCTATGGAGTTGACTATTTGTATCAAACCCGTGCGCAGAGTGGAATTTAAATTGTTTTCTTGGAAGTAACTGAAACTGAATTTCTTGGAAAGCGCTCCAACCTGGAATTTCCTGGAAGGAGAGCAATGAGCGAAGGGGGAAGCCGTTGTAAAACAGTCATGGCACATGTCTTCTACTTCCTAAGAACTTTGGATGTGGAGAGAGAAACTTAATGCCTAAGTTTAGGTTGTTTGAAAATTGACAGTTCATCAGCCAGTGTTATTTGGGGGAAGAATAACACATTTATTGGGCAAAACACATTTCCTGCACACACTTGGGAAATCAGAGATGAGGGAATGGGTTTTGGAGAAATGACAGCAAATGGAAAGACTTAGACAAGATATTAGAAACACCAAAACCAATGTCCACCTAAGAAAAGTATGAAAATGTTGCACTGAGACCACACCAGCCAAGGACTGGTACAAAAGTTTAGACACACATGATGGGCAAACGCAGTGAGATCTGACTGGGAGGAAGCAGAGCTGAGTCAACTCAAACCAGACCAAACAAACCTGACCATGTGCAGGTTCTTAAAAGTTTTTCAGAGTGATTTGCAATAATTGTGCTAGTGATTTGTATGTGAACGGCCTTTTAAAAGAGCATGGTCGGACAGTTAATTTTCATGGTTTTTGAATGCATGTTATAATATTTTTCAGCACAATTAATTTGCACTATAAGGCACAGGCTCGATTTTGTTTCCGAAGGTTAAACATAGGCCTCTTTGAATGAGGAATTCCAATTTAGCTGGAGCTGGATTAAGTGAAATGTCACGGTGCAGTTCATCAAGGAGAAGGCATCATGTCTGACACTCGGCAGGTGCTCTGCCCATGACGGGGCAGCATGGGAAGGATAAAAGAAGGACCTCGGTTTCCCTGGTGAATTCCGTTTCACAGGATGTGAATCAGGCTTATCACGGGCACCCATTCTGGCTACTATCAATGAAGTGAAAGGTACAACATCTCCCCAGTCTTCAGAATCCTGGTGTCCGTTTTATTCATGTGTCAGAGACCTGGGTAGGCTTCCACTTCCTGTCTCTTTCTTCCTGTTTGCCCATAACCACTCCTCTACTATGTCTGTCCACTCACCTTCTAAAGAGATCTTGGATTCTTTCATTCTTCTGTTTCCTTCTCCCCTACCCTAATCCCAAATATACCTTCTCTCCCCTGGATAACTATAATAGCCTTTCAAGGGCTATGCTTCTGTCACTCCTCGTCCCTCCATTCACTACCCATAGTGACACCATAATTATCTTTTCAAAACACAAATCTGATTATGTCACTGCTGCCCCCATCTCTATCCTCCTGGCCACCCCTCCACTCTGCTTTCAGGGTTAAGACCAGGGGCCAGTCCCTGGAGGCTGTTCTCTCATCCCAGCCTCCTCCCTCTCTCAACCCCAGCTGGTTAACCCTTGAGTTCCTCCCCCTTTGCCAGGCCTCTCCTGGCTTGGCAAATGCTGTGTCCTCTTCCCTTTGCCTGGAACTCCCAGTTGTCTCTTTTCTTCTCCTGCCGATCACTTTAAATCTCAGTTTGCAACGCTTTCTCTGGAACCCTGAGCCCAGTCTTGGCCATTTTGCCCCTCTCTGGTTAATGTTAACAGAGTCCCCTGTTCCTTTCCCTTCAAAGCACTAATCTGAGTCTGTGTATTGTTCAGCTGGCTTTGTTAACGTCTCTCTCTGGAGTTTATGCGTTTAAATCATAAACTCTGAGAGACTGGGGACCCTGAACGCGTTTTCTCATCACCGTGTTTCTGGCATCTAGTACAGTGTCTCCCATACAACAGACACAAGTAAGTATTTGCTGACTGAATGAATGAACTTCATGAATATTGGTTTGTTTTTCTTGAAGGATAATCTGCTTTGTTTTCTGTACGATTTTCTCAAATCAAACTCACCAACAGGCATAACGTGATTTACATCAAGTACATTTTTATGAATGGAAAGCAGGGCATCATTCCAGTGCCTAGGAAAAGTGAAGTGTTTCTCACTTCTGCATGAGTAAGCTATTAAAATAAGCATTCATGCTTTATCTGAAATCTCATATTTATTCCCAAGAAGGTTCATTCTAAAGACAGAGAAAATAAAAGCTCCATTTGTTTGGGAAATTATAAATGTTAGCCCCTCCCCTCCCCCCTCCCCCCAAAGGTTCAGAAATGCAGGGGAGGACTCAGCTAAATAAAAGCCCTGATGAATGATGGTTTGCAAACAAACATCCTTTAAATAACTCAAGAGCCATGTAAATTTTTTAAAAAGATCTTAGCAGAAAACACCACATTCCAAAACTAGAAAACAACCATTCAACTATTTTGATTTGAGAAACATCAAGCACGTGTGCACGCGACGACGGACTGCAAAATCTAGAGCTAAATGGAAGTTTGATTTTCAGAAAGTTCTCTGATATCTTTCAGTAGTTACTTTCACATTTAGAAACAGATTGCTTTGGATAAACAACTGTTTGCCGAAAGGTCCATACTACTACTTAACAAGTTGAGTAATATATTTTCATCATAATTTAATAGAAGTCTTACTGCAGTTACTTTACAAGTAGTTAGTACAATCTGCACTGTAATTACTGAATATTCTCCAAAATAAGTACCTCACACCCAGAGCAATCTGGATGGCCAGTAAATCACTATTACTTCAATAATTATGAACCAAGCTATCCTTGTGCACCCCTAGTAGGTAAGCCCTGGTGAGGAATTACAGACACGAAAATCTTACAGCCGGAAGAGAGACCTCTAGTGTGCGTGAGAGAACTTCATATTGTGCTTCGGGCATCATTGATACAGCGAAAGCACTGTAGTCATTTTTAATATTGTGGTGGGAGACTCTTTTTTTTGCCAATTATCATTCATGCTCAATTCACTTCAAAAGTCGTCTCAGCAAACGTCTAGCATTTTTGCTTAACCAGTTACCCTTTAAAATAAACACGTGGCCTAAACCAATAAAGTTTCTCCTACGACGGTCCCCTTTGCACCCTAATTGGTAAACAGGAAGCCTACTGCCGTCCCAACAATCGCTAACACTTCCTTCCATTCCAGCAGCAGCAGGGCTCCGGAGCCAGACTGGTGCAGGCGGTCCGCGGTCTCCTGAACACCAGCTCCTTCCCCATGGTAAGCCAAATGTCACCCAAATAGAAACCCGACGACTTGACTGGCACGTTGCCCATTATCCAGGAGACAAATGGACCCACTACTATTTCAAATTCACCACGAAGGTTGGCTCTTAGTTTCCACAAATTCCCATATATGCAGGTAAATTCCGTGATGTAAAAGCAGACTGAACGAATCGTTCTAAGGCATCAGACTCAGTCTTTAAAAACTCTTTATTTTCTCCTTTTCCACATTAAAAGCACATTTGAGATACACACAAAATGTTTCTCTAAAAAACACACACATGCCCACAAAACAGGAGGTCTCTTAAGGAGTCTACTGCTGAGAAGGTAAAAGCATTTTGCTCATTTTTAATTTGCTAAAACAATCCAAGCATGCTTGGTACCCAGAGGGTATTCTCAAATAAACTTGTATCTCTAGCTGCCAGCTTAGTTGATTGAAAACAGAAGGCAAACGTTCCTTAAAGAATGAGTATGTTAAACTGTTATGTCTCCCCCAGTTCCACCAAGGATACGCACACACAGACACACACAGACCCACACGAGTTGAGGATTTGCTCTGAAGGCAGCCAGTTCTAGGATCTAAAAGATAATGTAGCATTTGTACCAAATTACTTCTGCCCACTGCGGTGCACCTCTTAGCCAGGGCCACGGGCGTACTGGCCAGTCCCTGCGTGCTGTTCTCCACGCACAAAGCCGACAGCCCTACTTCCAACTTCGCTAACTTAGTTGGCTCCCGCCCAGCCGGCCGCCGAGGCACAGTCAACGGTGAAAACGTTTTGATACCAGAAAACCATTTCCACGACAGTGCAAGTGTTCGAAAGCACAAAGGCAGACAATGCGGACCCGCGCTAGCTAGGAAGTTGCGGTGCTCGGGCGGCGG
This sequence comes from Sturnira hondurensis, assembly GCF_014824575.4. Classification (NCBI taxonomy): domain Eukaryota; kingdom Metazoa; phylum Chordata; class Mammalia; order Chiroptera; family Phyllostomidae; genus Sturnira; species Sturnira hondurensis. The sequence goes on from NW_028074503.1 coordinate 6,173,068, forward strand.
CGGGGAGCTCGCGTCCAGGTAAGGAAGTCCTGCACCGCAGGTCTGCTTTCATCTTCCTGGATGGACGTTTTGGGGGATCGGCCGCACTTTTAAAGCGAATACACCAGAACGCGCCCCCCCCCCCCGCCACCCCGTTCTGTTTCTAGGAGGCGCGGAATCTTTATTTTCCAGCCAGGTCCCTCTTGGGGACGGGAGAGGAAGCACACTTCACATTTCAATAAAAGGGGACGGCGCGGGTGGAGGTGGGGGTAGGAAAGAGGTCAGGAAGAAGCCAAACGGCATCCCTCCCGCCCACCTTAGTGCCCCGAGCGCTGGTTCAGACGGCGGAGACGGGTGGCGGCCAGGAAACTGTCCCTTTAAGGAAACCTTGGCCTCCAGAAGAGGGGGAGGCGGGCGGGCTCCGGACCTGGCGCTGCAGGCACCGCGGAGTGGAGACGAGCGCGGCAAAGCCACAGCCATTACCTGCAGCGCTCGCGTCCTTCCCCCACCTCGGGGCCCCCTCCCCCGTCCCCGCCTCCCAAGGAGACTTCTAATTCGGAGCATGTGCCAAGCCCTTTATCTGGGAAGGAAGAGGAATGAGAGCTTTTTAAAAATAAATGAAACGTTTGCATCTAAAGGCGGTGTATGGGGGTGGGGGGCGGCTAGGAAAGGGAGGGGTGGTGGGTGGGGGTTTAAAGACGCCCTGGTGGGCGGAGGCGGTGAATCCGGATCAGCCCGGCCGGAGACGGACGGCGGACGGCACTGGGCACTGCCGCCGCTCACAAAGGGGAGCGGCGCGGTCCGGCCCCAGCAAAAGGGGAAGAGAAAACCGCCTCGGGGCCCGATCCGCTCGGCAGCCACAATGGCGTCTTTCACGGGGCGTCCCGGGGCGCCACTGAGGCTGCCTGCGAGCACGGGGCGGCGGTCCTCTCCCGCCCGCCGAGGGAGCGGAGCCCCGGGGGCCGTCGGCCCTGCGCGCCCCGCAGGGTGGTGTGCTTGGCGGGGGCGCTCCGGCCGGCGGCGGCGGGTCGGGGCCAGCGGCGCTGGGAGGCTCCCGGCAGGGCTGCTTTTCAGACGCGAAGCTCTGCGCCGGGGAAGAAAGGGACGCGCGCGATTCGGGCGAGGGGGGAGGAGGGAGGGGAGGGAGGGGGAAGAGCCGCGGTAAAGCGGCCGCCCGAGAGGCTGGCGCGCTAGCGGCGGGCGGGCGGCGCGGGCACTGGCTCCGAGAGCCGCGGCGGCTCCACTTCGAGTTCCCGAACCGGGCCCGGGGATCCGGAAGCCGGGCCCCGACGCACCGGCTCCCGGCCCCGGGCTCAGGCCCCTTCGGCCGCGCCCGCTCCCTCAGCCCGTTCCGCCTCGCTCGCTCCCGCTCCCACTCGAGGAAGAAAGCCGAAAACCGGCAGGAGCTGCCCCGGAGGAGCCGGCCGCGGGTCCGAGCGGATACCCAGCTGCCGCGGCGGGCTGTGTGTGCGCGAGTGTGCCGCGCTCTCGCCCCTTGCCTGGCACATGCGTAAAAGCGAGTTGCGCCCAAAGTCCCAGCCATACCCTCCTTAGCAAATAATAACAAACCCAAACCGTCAGATCTTACCTGAAACATTGAAGCACAAAGTCTCTCTCCAAGTCCCCTTTTCCTTTTCCTCTCCCCCCTTTTCCGATTTCTCTCCCAGCGATCTGCTCGGCTCGCCACACCAGAGAGAAATGCAATAGCTTGGCTAAGGTAGACAGAACAAAATACAGAGAAGAGTTGCTCCAGGGCTTTGAAACCCCTCAAGGCAAGGATCAGGATACAATTAGCTCATGCCTCTACCTCCAGTCTAAATCAATCTCCAAAATAAAACTTAAATCAAATTAACTGATCACAGGGCAGACAATTGATCTCCTTCAAAAATAAAGGTCTACACATACGTATAGATAAATATATACATAGGAAATTTTTTTCCAGATTTTTTTTTGGTGGAAAAACAGTCTTATTCCAGCCTCCAACTTGCTTTTTACCCTCCTCTTGCACAGAAAAGCTGATTTTAATCGTTGTGATTAGTTTTGATGTAACGTTTCCGCGGGCGATTTCTGCAAATGGATGGAGTGTTTCTTTGCCAAAAGAGGGAAAAGCAGCAGATGATGGTAATTATAAGGATTGTTGGTTGTTTCTTTTTATTTGTGTTTAGGGCTCTCTCTTCACTTTCTCAAGTTGACCTGACATTGCTGTTACACTAAGGTCGCGCAACTTGTTGAGGAGGATCGCCGCCCTGTCTGATCAAAGGGTAGGTGATAATTTGGCAATAGAGCCGCACATTTTTGGTTCCTTTGGCGACATAACGTCCCACATGACGTGGATAAAAATAAGCACATGCAATCTGCTTTGCCCCAATCAAGTCTGAATCAGCGCCTGGGGGTGATACACAAACTCATTTCAAATGTTCAACCATGCAGAATTGCAAAAAGATTGAAGGACTTACACTGCCTTTTTTTTTTAATAGCTAAATTAAAGACAACAAAACCTACATTAGGTGTACCCAAGGACCTACAATTTAGGTTTGTTTAATCAACCCTCTGAACATACCTCCCCAGCTCCCTTCTCTTTGCTTCTCTCCACCTGGTATCTTTTATGGGAGGGTGGGTTGTATAATTCCATTATTTAACGGAAGTGCTCTGCAGAGCTGAAGAGACTCTAACGTAAACACATTTCCCCAGATGCTACTCCAGTTCTGACCTCCCCCACTCCTCATCACTTCTGTCTAGGTCTTTGTTCAAAGAGACTGTGCCGGAGCCAGTTGGTAATTCTTTTTAGTTAGAGCGGGACATTTGGTTGTAACTCAAAGGTCACCTCCCATTAGTGTTATATCCTTGCAGGATACTTTTCGAAATGCTATGTGTTTTGAGCACTTCACAGTTCATTAATTCAAAGACTTTGCTGACATTTCTTATGAAAAAGACCAGCCTGTAAGGCCAAAATACTAAAAAAGGGGGGGGGGGTGGGGAACACCCTTAATGGAACCAGACTTGTCTTGTGAATACCTGCAATAGGCAGCATTTCACAGGAAGTGTTTTTTAATCATCATTTTACCTTAAGGTGAGCAACTTCTGCAATACCAGCAGAAGGGGGAAGGCCAAGCTTTAAAGAATATTATTATCAGATCTGTGCTGTAATAACACAAGAGACTTATGTCAGAATAAGAATCAGGTGATGGTAGATTTTTTTTATCATAGCAATGATATCATATGATAGCATATCGTATGACGACAGTATCTGATTGAAAATATCAATCTTCTGTAGGAATAAAAAAAGAATGGTTTACAAAATAACACAAAACAAGTTGTGTTATCCCTTGTACATTCGCACCTCCCCACACACAAGGTAGATACATCCTCTGATATGTAATAATTTTAAATGTCCGTAGTACCCCAAATTCAAATGAATTTAAACTTTGTTTTTGCCCCCAAATGGCACTAAATGTTAATATATTAGTGTGAGAAGAAAAAAGACTGTGGAAGAGATAGCCTCAGTTATTGATATGACTTAATACATTGAAGGTATGGTGGCCTAAAGTGACTTTTAATTAAAGTCTGTGGAATACTGGATCATTGTCCTGGCATGATAGGGATGGAAAGATTCTTTGTGGGCATCTAGGCTTTCCCATCATTTTTCAGATGAGGAAACTAAAGCAGCTTAAAGGCGGCCACAAGCCGGCCACGCCTTGACAGGGCCAAGAGGAGGCCACAAAGAGGCAGGACTTGAAGAAAGGAGGGTGGTGCACCCTGAAGTCATTCACCTCAAGGAACTATGCACAGTTCTGAATTGTGCCGAAATGGCTTAAAAACCGCACTTTCCAAAATCTCTTTCTGGAATTGTACTAAAAACCTGTCAGCTCGTTCTTTTAAATATCTCTGAGGGCAACACGTCTTTGTCCTTTGATGTTTAACTTTTGGAACACCCCCTCTCCCCACCCCAAATTAATACCAGGTCTGGATATAGGTAAATGATGAAAATGGTCTAGCTTATTGAGAGTCAAAACAGAAATTACAACTTAAAACACTGAGTCCAGTTTTCTCATTATTTCCCAAATGGACTAAAGACAATTCTCAAAGTACCACCAGCAATGGGAACTTTGCTTTCCAAGATAACTAACCTCTCCGAAGGGAATAACATTCATTTGAACAAATTTAGTTTTGAAATGTTTATTTGTTAGGTGTTTTAATACTTCAGAATGACCACACTCACAAAATGATACTCTTTTAAAGCTTTATGTCATCGGCAGTTTAAAGGGATCCAACCCATTGACTTGGTCCAAAAATCCGCGGTGATCCCATTGGCAAATAGACTGCAGTGGGACAGCTCGTTGTGGTGAGGATCTCAATTGTCTTAGTTTGAAGGGGACTCAAAGTTGAGACTGGGGGTTTCAGAGTGAATCTTACTTTGTATTGCGCAGTATGAAGAGATGACAAAACTTCCCAACCTTCAGATCCGTGGTGATGACAACGTATTTTAAAATTTAGAGTAGGTTTTTGATGAAATGGCTCGTGAAAAGCAGGGTCCGTATCTTGCCAAGTAGAAGATGCTCACTCACCAACTTGACTTCAATCAACCCCTGCGATCCTAAAATTCCCCCAAAGGACTTTTTATCTAATGAATACCATCTAATTAATAGGTGGTATTAATTAGATGCATCTAATTAATACCTGCGCAATAAAACTTCTGCATTTTGTGATTTCTACAGTGCTTTTTTCCCCCAATCATGAAGAAGGTGGGGAACAGAATGTATTAAAAATCTTTCTAACCTTCTTTGCCATTAAATAGTTGAAGTGTGATCAGCAGCCTAAATACCATTAGCAACACGGAAACTGTCAGCAAGAGACCAATCAGAAATAGAACAGAGACCCCTGTTGCCCTTCTAGGGTCTCACTGTCAAAATGAGTTCTACCAGTTTTTAGAAGTATGAAAACAACGAGAGGGTATTTTGAATTGAAACGAGGAGCTTGGTGGAAAAAAGATTAGCACTGTGAGTATGGAAGAAGAGAAAATGGGGTGTGCTTTAAGGGGGGCAGCAGCCCCTTCTAATTGTAACGAGGGGACAGCTTGTTTGGTACCATTTTAGTCACTGAACCCTCGAATCACAAGTTCTCATGGGACATCACGGTGTTGTTCAGGGGCAGCCCTGTGGCTTGGTGATTTGGCAAGATGGGGACGTTAGTTGCTGAGGTGAAATGTGGAATTGAAGAGCCCTTCACTGAAGAGGCCAGACACCCAGATCAGAGTTAAATATTCCACTGCACTTTTCGTCCAAAGAGTGCTTGGGTTCCACCTGGGTGTGCAATGATGTCACCATCCACGGCAAGGATGTCACCATCCACGGCAAGGCTGTCACGCCTTTCTCCCTGCATGTCACCAAATGACAGTACAGCAGTTCCTCACTGTTCCAGTAGGGCCCACCTAGAATTCCCGGGAGAGGCCCTGCAACACAGGGAGGCAAATCCTGTTGTTTTATTTTTGAGTCCGTTTTTTTGGAGATAGTCACTTGTTTTGTATCAGCCAACCTGAGACTCCTATAATACTGTGGAATGTGCACATTTTTCTGGAGTCGGATAGAAGCATTAACGAGCTCAATCAGAATGGGTTTCTGATTTCTGGTGGTTTGGCCCCGACCACCTCTGTTTATAATTAGCCTCTGGAAAATATATTAGTTTTCTATATCACGGTCAATGTTGGGTCTGTAATATCTCCCGTTCTGAAAAGGTAGGTCCTCCAATGGTGGCAGTTCTGCTGATGGGGATCCATTTCAGCTCACCCATCATCTGAATAAAAATAGACACCCCGTCCTTACCCTGAGGCCCTTAACTCAGTCAGGTCTTTTATCAAAGTTTCTCCTCTATTTGTACAATGTGACTACTGGTTATAGTTGCACATTATAAAGCGACAAAGAAGGCGAACGCAGAATAGAGCTTAAGGGTGGTTAGATACCCTGCCCCCCCATTTTAGGTGGTCTCCTTTAATAGAGAAAGACATTCGTTGGCAACGATACAGATGTGTGAAGAAAGAGTTGTGAAGCTCGTATATTCCTCACTGGCACTTAATATTCTCTGGTGGACATTCACATTCTACATTTAGCATAAGTAATTGCATCTTCAGTTTCAGTGTGATCTGACCCTTTGTTTCTTTAGGCGTATAATATGAATAAAAATTCTTTAGAAATTTTTTTCACCCGAGGACATGCTTCCTGATTTTTAGAGAGATGAGGAGGGAGGGAGGGAGAGAAAGAAACAATGATATGAAAGAGAAATACTGATTGGTTGCCTCTCCTACGTGCCCTCAGACCAAGGACTGAATCTACTACCTAGGTGTGTGCCCTGACCGGGAGTCAAACCCACGGCCTTTTGGTTTAGGGTGTGACACTCCAGTCAACTGAGTCACAGCAGCCAGGCCTGAATGGAAATTTTTATGAAGCCTTATTTTGAGGTTAAATGTGAAAACATGTAGAAAATGTTTAGCATTGTGCCTCGCATACAGTGAGTTCTCAACAAACAGTAGCAGTTATTGTCATTATGGTTTGTAGAAGTTGTTGGATAAATAACATGGTCCCTAGCAAACTGTTACTATTTAAGTTAACAGCATGGAAGAAAATATTTATGCAATGAGAGATACCTAATTTATTGAAATTTTTGTGCCTGATCATTTTTAAGAATAATAACTAAATCTCATTTTATTCTTTTATCTAGAAATCACATGGACTCCTCACATTTTCCTGTAAAATGATGAGGGAAAATGAGGTTTTCTTCAAGGTAAATTTTAGCTATGACAAATTATATGTCTGTGGTGCTGCATACTAGGGAACACTCTTTTTGTTCTTTTGAGGATCCTTGACTTTGACAAGGCTGCCTCGCACAGATAAAATAATGAGTTAAACATTTTACATAAATTGCTTGTACAAGAAATGGGACTCAAGTAGAATTCTGCCGTGAACTTCTTTCATCATAATTATCTGCTTTTTACCTTTCAGGAATTACAGAATCAGTACAAACAAGTGCTTAAAATATATATATATATTTATACATATATATGCATATATGTATATATACTTATACATATGTGTATATTTATATATAATCTATATATTTATAATATAAATATATATTTATACATATGTGTATATGTATATGTATATATACATATATATATGTATGTATTTGAAAATCAAAAGAAATGAAGTTCAAGGCAGATTCAGATTTCTAAGGAATAATTCAGTTAATCAATCAATTGATTATTATATTGCCCAATTTTCTACCTTCTCCAGTTTATGCAACTTCTTCTTCTCCAAACTTTAGATCTTATCATTTTCAGATTGTTCCCTGTTATCGGGTAGGCCATCCATTCTAAAGTTATGCAGTAGTTAATTTAAGGAAATATTTTTAATAAGACATACATTTCATTAGACATTTCGTTCTCTTTCATATTTCAGCGCCTCATAGTAACCAGCTGGCGTCGAAAGGTGCTTCTGTCTGCAGTGTGCTGCATCCCAGGCACAGCCCGTCAGTTGGTGCTTCTGTCTGCAGTGTGCTGCATCCCAGGCACAGCTCATCCGTTGAGAACCACTTAGCTGTGCTTCACTGTTCTTCTGTCTGAACCAAGGCTGTTCATGAGAATCCCCGTAATACAATCGAGGTCCCTCAGGGGCACCATATACATTTATGTAAGTTATCTCTTCGTGCATCCTTTGGGTGTCAGAACCTCTCAGCTTTGCTAACCATAAAATATCTGCCTTAAGCATATTACTAACTTTAAGACTCTAATGGTATGGATGTCATATTTCAATTTTTAAAAAACCTTTCCCTCCTCCACCCCTGAAAAAAAATCCTATAAAACTTATCCAATGGAATCATCCTGCAGTTAAAAACACAAGGTTTACTTAAAAGGAAAAGAATCATGAACATGCTCTAATTAAAAACAAACAAAGCCAAGAAGAAAAACTCTCTGGTCAAAAAATAATAATTAAACAAGAAACAAATATATTACTCTTCAAATTGTATAAAGAGCCAGTATAAACAAATTGCTGCAGGAAGCAAGAATCTGTGTGTTTTCTTTAAAGTTATTGAGAGAGAGAGCAGTTTCTAGGGTCTTAATGAGCATAAGCCTGATCAGTGAAAATGGGCACTGGGAGGAGGGGAACAAATCATCAAGATTATTAAACATGGACGTTTAAATGGTTTCAAGATTGTTCTTAATAATGACATTAATGATAGTAGTGATCAGAAACAGTTATGAAGGATGCTGGGGAGCTTCCATTGTGTCAAGACCATCTGGCAGTGAGAATCAGACATAAAACTCTAAAATGAAATCCTCAGTCTGTCCCTGTAAGGTTGCTTTGTAGATAATGGATATCTTAATTTTTTAAAAGACCGAAAAGCATGTCCATTGTGCCGAACGTCTAACAGCTCCCGCTGAGAAAACAAAGCTTGTGTGTCTATTTCCTCCCTAATTGTTGTTCCCCCTGAACCAAACAAAAGCTCTGTGAAAGAGCTTGCAAGTTAATGACAGGAGCTTATCTGCCTTTTATTTTATTTTAGTTTTATTGCTTCAGAAGATTTTCAATAGGTAAAACATTATCGTAATACTCTTAATGCTCATTTACCCAAGTCGGTGTCAAGAATGTCCCCAGGTTTTCTCCTTATAATAAAGCCCTGGTGAAATAAATTTGGGGGGGTGGTTAGGAGGGCCTAGATTTTTGGTCTACGACAAAGACATCATTTAAAATTTACCTTTACGTAGTAATGAGAAATACCAAAGAGAAAACATCTCACTCAGAACCTGGAAAATGGACAGTAGTAAATAGGTCATTTTAGTTTTATTTATTATTCCCAGGGATTAACTATTTCCAATTTTTAGATTCTCTGGCCATGTCAAAGTATAATTGGGGACAAGATGACAAAAATTGTCTGATTCCACTTATATAAGATACCTAGATAGCCAAGTTTATACAGATAGAAAGTAGATCGGTAGTTACTGGGGCCATGGGAGAGAGAGGAATGGGGAGTTATTGTTTAATTGGTGCAGATCTTCGATCTGGGAAGTTACACAACAGCCTGAAGGTACTTAATGCCACTAACCTATATACTTAAAAATGATTAAGATGTTAGTTTTTTCTTCTTCTTTTTTAAAAAGATTTTATTTATTTTTAGACATCGGGGATAGAAGGGAGAAAGACCGAGAGAAGCCTCAATTCATGGTTGCCTCTTGCGCGCCCCCTACTGGGGACTTTGGCCGGCAACCCAGGCATGTGCCCTAGACTAGGAATCAAACTGGTGAGCCTTTGGCTCACAGGTCGATGCTCAATTCACTGAGCCACATCAGCAAGGGCTATTTTTTTTCATATCTATATTTACTGCCACCACCGCAACAAAAAATATAAGAAAACTATACAAATATCTCTCAAAATATGATGGGTGGATACAATGGGGTAAAAAAACAAACCAAAACAAGGTATTTGGTTCTTCGATCTTCTTCGTAACTAGTGTTTCATCCATAACATGTGGCAAACGAGTTGGAGCTGACTGTGGCTGATTATCAAGAAGCAGGCAGAAAACCCAGCTCTCTCTTCGGACCACGCATTGCAGTGAAGACCCAACTTGAGTTTGAGCTCAGACAGACCATTTCAACATTCTGTATCCAGATCAGCTAAATGCCCATTCATTGAAGATTCCTTCATGGGGTTGTAAGAACTTGAATATTCTGAGTCAGGTCAAATCCCTGGAAATTAGTGAAATTTCACAGATTTTCCTCCTATGGTAAAGTTTACAAAAAGAAATTTTTCTGGGGGGTGGTAAAGCTTAAATCTTCAGTCTGCAATGAATACATAATTTAAAACATTGTTATGTAGTAAAGAGATATCAGAAAGAAAGCATCTTTCCAAGTGTCTGGATTCTTGGAATTATGTGTGCAAACAGCTGGTTGTTTCACGATATGTTATTTTATATTATTTTAAAATATTTTATTTTATTTTAGATTTTAGAGAGAGGGGAAGTGAGGGAGAAAGAGAAGGCAAGAAACATCAATGTGAGAGAAAAACATCAATTGGTTGCTTTTGTAGACACTATAGGGGACTGAACCTGCTCCCAAGCATGTACCCTGACCAGGAACCAAACTGGGGACCTTTTGGTTTGCAGGATGGTGCTCAGCTAACTGAGCCACACTGGCCAGGGCTCACGATATTTTGGATGTGCCCTCTGTGCTTGTCATTGTGGAGACAGGGACTTGTACCTAAAAATGCAAAAGCTAAAGCACCTTGTACATTAGTAAAATAAACTGAATCATTTTGCCACATTAAGAAGGGAATCGGAGAACTGGATGCCTTTTAGAATTCACAAAACTGAATAATTGTTTTTAGTTTTCCATTCTTCCTGGGGTTTGGGTTGAATTGGATCAACTGCCTATAACCACAGCTTTAGTTTTCTTGCATAACTTCTCATGTCACTCAAGGTGCTTAGATCCCTCCGCTCAGCCTAAATACCCAGTCTCTTTGGCCTCACAGTAACTTGTCATAGATTTGTTAGTATCCTTTTATTTCACAGAAATTTATTGTTTTTAATTCTCATAGAATAGAAAGAGAAATCTTTAGATTTTAAAGAGTAAGAACACATTTCACTCCCCCGTTTCCTTCATTTCCTACAGAAATGTCACTCTCTGGTTTTTAAACTTATTTAACCTAAAAACTGGCCTTTGTCTACGGTTTGTCTTTTGTTACTCTTTTAAAAAATTTTAAATATTTTTTATCGATTATGCTATTACAGTTTTCCCAACTTCTCCCCCTTTATCCCCCTCTGCCCTGCCCCCTCAAGCCTCCAACACCTCCTTAGTTCATGTCCATGGGTTGTACATGTAAGTTCTTTGAGTCCTCTCTTTCCTATACCATTCTTATCTCTCCCCATGTATTTTATGCCCACTAATTATGCTTCTTCCTCCCTGTACCTTTTCTCCCCTATTTCTTCCTTCCCTCTCCCCACTAAACCTCTCCATGTTCTCTCATTTCTCTCATTCTGTTCCTGTTCTGGTTGTTTGCTTAGTTTTTGTTTCCATTGTTTTTCTTTTCTTTTAGGTGCATTTGTTGATAGTTGTGAGTTTGTTGTCATTTTACTGTTCATATTTTTGACTTCTCTTTCTTAGATAAGTCCCTTTAACATTTCATATAATAATGGCTTGGTGAAGATGAACTCCTTTAGCTTGACCTTATCTGGGAAGCACTTTATCTGCCTTTCCATTCCAAATGAAAGCTTTGCTGGATAGAGCGATCTTGGATGTAGGTCCTTGCCTTTCATGACTTGGAATACTTCTTTCCAGCCCCTTCTTGCCTGTAAGGTCTCTTTTGAGAAATCAGCTGTTAGTCTAGTGGGAACTCCTCTGTGGGTAACTCTTTCCTTTTCTCTTGCAGCTTTTAAGATTCTTTCCTTGTCTTTAATCTTGGGTAACTGAATGATGATGGGCCTTGGTGTGTTCCTTTTGGGGTCCAAGTTCTTTGGGACTCTCTGGGCTTTCTGGACTTTTTGGAAGTCTATTTCCTTCACCAGAGTGGGGAAGTTTTCCTTCATTATTTGTTCAAATAAGTTTTCAATTTCTTGCTGTTGTTCTTCTCCTTCTGGCACCCCTATGATTCAGATATTGGAACATTTCAGGTTGTCCTGGAGATTTATAAGACTCTCTTCATTTTTTTGAATTCTTGTTTCTTCGTTTGGATCTGGATGGATGTTTATATTTTCCTTTTGTTCCAAATTGTTGCTTTGAGTCCTGGTTTCCCTCCTGTCACTGTTGGTTCCCTGAATATTTTGCCTTATTTCACTTTGGGTATCCTTCATTCATTTTTTTCATTTTTCAACCAAGCTCAATCAGTTCTGTGAGCATTTTGATTACCAGGACTCTAAATTCTCCATCAGATAGGTTGGCGATCTCCTCCTCATTTAGCTCTCTTTCTGAGACTCCACTCTGTTCTTTTATTTAGGCCATATTTCTTTGTCTTGGTGCAGCTGATAGGTTGTAAGGGGACGGAGCCTTAGGAACTCGCCTGGGCAGGCCAGCCCTCTTGGCCGTGCTGCAGGGCTACCCGTGGAGGAGGGGCCAGAGAGGGAGCAATGCAGCTCTCCTGCTTGTCTCTAGAGCACTTTTCCACCAACTCTCCCATAAGATGTGTAGAAACTCCCACTTAGGCAACCCCAGCAGAAGCCCACGGTCAGCTCTGAGTTCCCTTAAGTCAGCCCCTCCCGCGCAGCCGCCCCCCAGCTGGGCAGCCGGCTCTGCTCCCAGTGTCCGCAGCAGTTTTTCTGAGTTGGCTGGCTGGTCCCGCCGCCTTACCAGCCTGGCTGTTCTGGTTGATTTTTTCTTTAATTCCTTGGTTGTTGGAGTACCATGCAGTTTGATTTTCTGACACTTTTGGTTGTTAATTGGTTTCAGATTGGCTGTTGTCCTCCTTTTGGCTGTGGGAGGAGGCGAAGGGTCTCTCTCTACCTGTGCCTCCATCTTGGTCAGAACTTGTCTTTTGTTATTTCTTGCGGTTTCTCTGTAAGGAAGGTTGGGCTAATGGCAGGGTGGCCCACTACGATCACATTAGATAAGTTGGTATTATTCAAGGAGTTGGCATTATTCAAATTTCCTCCCAGAGTTGTTTCTTGGATCTCGTAGAAGCTCCTCTAAGCAAAATGGAGAAGCTGGAACAGAAGAAGTTTGAGCCGGAAAAAAATTAAGCCCATCATAGAAACTTAAGAAAATATTTTAAATGAGCAATGAATAAATTAAGGGAAAGACTGAACTCAAGCTCCCCACTTCTCCCCAGGTTTATGGGGAGTAGGAGTGGAGTTGGGTGGAGGAGAATGAATACACATACTTCTCCCTTTCCTTCTTTGGACTCTTAGAAGTCACGAGTTCTCGTGGTCATTCCCTGAAGAACTAGAAAGAAGAAAGATGATCATACCAATCTCCACTTTTAGGGAACATACTGAATTTTGAAGCATCTTGACCCAGTCCATGTTTTAATATATGGTAAGTTTGGCTTTGACTAGCTGTGCCACAATTTCACCTAATCTCATTATGATTTTCTTCTTTTCTAGCTTTCCTTATTCAGACTGAGACGATGAGAAGTTGGATTTGTATAATTTACCGAACACTGTCACCTCCATTGCTTCATTTGTTTTTTTCAGGCAGGGCTGTTATCCCAATTGTATTGAATATGAGGAAAAAGAAAGAGCGATCCCCCACAGTGGGGCAGCAAAATGCAGAGCCTTTTTCTGACTCCAAGACCAGGGCTTTTTTTCACTAGATGAGAGCTTGCATTTGTATTAGTCATAACCAGTCATTTGCTCTCAGTACTCATCTTTGTACTCATCTATGTACTCATCTTTGGCTTAGACAAGAGCAGTCTTGTAGGAAGCATATGTGAAATGACATAGTGAATGAAATTTTTAAGTAATTTGTTCTATGCCACAATATTTAGTAAGTGAAACAAAAGGAATCAAGTTAGCCAATTTCCGTACCCATAGTTAACAAGTTCCTAGTTTGAGTGATAAAACAGGAAAGTGATATCTCCCTCCTATCCTTCCCCCATCCTCCTTTTTATTCCTTCTCTTTCTATGAAGCCTTTGACTCTTGGAGTTGTTCTGATATCACCCCCTTGAAGTACTATAATGATCTCTCTACAGAGCCTGGTTTCTGGGAGGAATGTATATGCCCTGATGCACTGGTGGGCTAGTCAAACCCACATCTCGGAGCATCAGACAAGATGCAGCTATCTTTGTGACCTTCAGTAAGACCTATCCGTCCTGTGGGTGAGCAGGAAAGGGCTGACTTTGCTTTGAAGGAAGAGAAACTGTGTATTAATGGTGTGGTTGAGTCTTTCGATAGCCTATGCCCACCCTCATTTTTTTGAAATAACAAAGCAGTCAGGCACGTAGTCAAGTAGCAGAAAATATCTTCCCCGTGTTGCTATGCTGATACACACCTCTGCAAAACCATGCTACGGCATGATCCCTGTAGCTTGGCTTAGCTTCCAGGCTCCAATGTCGGGATGCCTGGAGGCCTGAGTGGATAGGATACAGCTAGGACTTGAGAGGACAGGACATAAGGTCTCCATTCTTTGAATACCCCACTCATACTTGATCCCCATTTACTTTCGACTTGCATCACATCTCTTTCTTGGTGCCTCCCCTCATCTTCCGTCAGTAACAAATAAAGCGAAAGGTGTTTCCCAACCAAAGCAAGTTTTCACCGAACATCTTCGTAGCCTAATTAGAGGACTCTTCATTTCTGAGCAACTTGACTGTCTATGTTTCCTAATTAGATGAGAATAAACCTAACGGGAGCCCTGACACTGCCTCCCCTGAGGCAAGCCGTGTGCACAGAACAGCCACCATCCAAAGGAAACCATGGCTCCTTGTCTCTGTAATTACTATACCCAACTCCAGCTTCAGTTACAATGGAACTTTTTACAAGATGAAGGTCTTGCACCCCCCCACGCATCAGATCACAGAAAAACGCTGCAGAAGCCTAAGCTTAACTTTAAAGTTCTCTGAGTCTGTAGTTTTCTTTTCTGTCTATACTGTCTGTGTGTGCAATTTCATAAAACTCACAGGTAGAGATCCGCACCTTTCCTTTTGAAGAAGGAAAAAGAAGTGCTTCCTGCAAATGGAAACAAATTTTATTATTTTTTTAATGAATCTAAGGTTTCCCAAGCTGAATTGGACCCTGATCTGGGCAGTCAGGTACCTTGCCTCTGGCAGAGGCCACAGTGTAATAAATATGTCAGGGTGAGGGAGAGGAGAGTGCCTCACACACAAAGCCAGTTGTACCATTTTATATAAAAAGGAAATATCTGTCCCAAGCCCCATGGGTGGTCTCATAGCCTGAAGCATCAGAATTGATTACCCTTGGCTTGCTTAATTCCACATGTCCTTGGTAGGCAACAAAAGGCCTGGCTGATGTGGAATCTAAACTCCATGCTCATAGCTATAGTAGTTAGTTGCCCGGACAATAACAAGAGAAGTTTCGAAAGAGCATGAGTCCAAGCCACCAACACCTATTACTGAAAACAAGCCAGTCAGTCACTATCCCCACAGCCATGGTGTTATGCAGAGGGGTCGCTTCTCCCCTTCACACTCAGGAAGGGTGCGTGCCACAGTACAGAGAGACAGGGACCCTCCTTTACCTGTGTTTTCTGAGGATATAGATTTGTCATGTTGCTCGAAAGGGTCTAGCTTTCAGAATACTCTCAATAAACAAGCAGGTCTCTTCAACTTTTTCTCCCTGCTCTTGAAGTAAAGACCAAAATTTCTCTAAGCTCTGCTTTATCTAGACTGTCTCCCTCTGCACCCATAAGAGACTTCTCTCTCTCCACTCTGGCTTGTCCCTTAATACTCTGGGTCTTCTTTAGCTCCTTCCACTCAGCTCACTGCCCCAGGGCCTTTGCACAGGAGGAAGCTCCTGCACATAGGATTCTCTTTCCATCTTCTGCACTAGTGACTCCTGTACATCCTTCAGCTCAAATATAACTTCCTTAAGGAGGCCTCCCTTCCCCTCGAGACCAGCTCAGTGTTCTATGTTGTAAGTACTTGTAGTTCTCTGGACTTTTCCTTTAGGGTAGTAATCAGTTTGCAATTATGTATATGTTCATTATTTGATTACCATCTGTTTCAGCAAAATAGGAACTAGATCTACTTTTTCTTGTGAGTGTTTCCAGGGCCTAACATAGTGCTTGGCACACAGTCGTTGTCCAATAAGTACTTGTTCATGAAGGGAAGAAATTAATGATAAGTGAATGAATAGCAAAGAAAAGACACAGTAGAAAAACAACTGAAACAGAAAAAAGACTGAGTTTGTTAGCAGATAGGTAAGGGGTGGAATAAGTTCCCGTGGGATATGGTGATTTTGTTAATCTGGCGGTAGGTTTTTGTTTTTTGTCATAGGTTTCCAAGGTCTTGAAGAACTATCTTAAGATCTAAGATTCCTACCCCCAAAAATTGAGAGTGGAGACCCAATGAGGAGTTAGTATACCAAAGTTTATAGCAGCTTTTGGAAACATCCAAATGTCCATTGATGGATGAACAGATACGCAAAATGTATTGTATACATACAATGGAATATTAACCAGCCTGCAAAAGGAATGAAATTCTAAAACACGCTAAAGATGGATGAACCTTGAGTATATTATGCTAAGTGAGAGAACCAGAATCAAGAGGATATACAGTGTATGGATCCGCTTATGCAAAGTACCTGGAGCTGTCAAATGCAGAGAGACAGAAAGTTAGGTGTGCTGGAAGAGGAAGGAATGGGGAGTGAGTGTTTAAGGGGTATGGAGTGTCAGTTTGGGGAAAAAAGTTCCAGAGATGGATGGTGGTAATTGTTACATAATAATAATTAAGTACGTTCAAGGAATGTACTTAATGTCCTGAACCATATACACTTAGAAATGGTTAAAACTGTAAATTTTGTGGTATGTGTGTATATTTTTCTGCAATTAAAACAAGAAGCAAGGAAATGCTAAACACATACAAACACATACCCATCCTAATTTCCCCTCAAATTCAGAGTCCATTTGCTTAAAATGAACACCCAGTGTATCTATATGATTTTGTTTAAAACACATATTTATTAGCTGTCATTTGTATGATCTGTTTTTAGAACATCCCACCCTTCCTCTCTGTTCTCATGGTGAGTGGCCATGTAAGGACCAGCACACACGTAGTGTGCACATCGGTTGCTCCTTTTGCACAGGTACCTTCTCCTGTGATGACGGGACAATATAGATTATTTCGTCTCATCCACAAAACCTCAGCTCTGATTTGATCCCATTTTTAAGTATTTTTATTGGTTATGCGATTACAGTTTTCCCAATTTCTCCCCCTTTCTCCCCCTCTGCCCTGCCCCCTCAAGCCTCCAACACCTCCTTAGTTCATGTCCATGGGTTGTACATGTAAGTTCTTTGAGTCCTCTCTTTCCTATACCATTTTTATCTCTCCCCATGTATTTTATGCCTACTAACCATGCTTCTCCTTCCCTGTACCTCCCCCCCCATTTCTTCCTTCTTTTTCCCCACTGAAATTCCTCCATGTGATGTCCATTTTTCTGATTCTATTCCTGTTTTGGTTGTTTGCTTAGTTTTTGTTTCCATTGTTTTTCTCTTCTTTTAGGTGCATTTGTTGATAGTTGTGAGTTTGTTATCATTTTACTGTTCATATTTTGTCTTATTTTTCTTAGATAAGTCCCTTTAACATTTCATATAATAATGGCTTGGTGAAGATGAACTCCTTTAGCTTGACCTTATCTGGGAAGCACTTTATCTGCCTTTCCATTCCAAATGAAAGCTTTGCTGGATAGAGCGATCTTGGATGTAGGTCCTTGCCTTTCATGACTTGGAATACTTCTTTCCAGCCCCTTCTTGCCTGTAAGGTCTCTTTTGAGAAATCAGCTGTTAGTCTAGTGGGAACTCCTCTGTGGGTAACTCTTTCCTTTTCTCTTGCAGCTTTTAAGATTCTTTCCTTGTCTTTAATCTTGGGTAACTGAATGATGATGTGCCTTGGTGTGTTCCTTTTGGGGTCCAAGTTCTTTGGGACTCTCTGGGCTTTCTGGACTTTTTGAAGTCTAGTTCCTTCACCAGAGTGGGGAAGTTTTCCTTCATTATTTGTTCAAATAAGTTTTCAATTTCTTGCTGTTGTTCTTCTCCTTCTGGCACCCCTATGATTCAGATATTGGAACATTTCAGGTTGTCCTGGAGGTTTATAAGACTCTCTTCATTTTTTTGAATTCTTGTTTCTTCATTTTGATCTGGATGGATGTTTATATTTTCCTTTTGTTCCAAATTGTTGCTTTGAGTCCTGGTTTCCCTCCTGTCACTGTTGGTTCCCTGAGTATTTTGCCTTATTTCACTTTGGGTATTCTTCATTTTTTCATTTTTCAACCAAGCTCAATCAGTTCTGTGAGCATTTTGATTACCAGGGCTCTAAATTCTCCATCAGATAGGTTGGGGATATCCTCCTCGCTTAGTTCTCTTTCTGAGGTTTTGCTCTATTCTTTCCTTTGGGCCATATTTCCTTGTCTCAGAATGCCAGTTAAGTTGTAGGGGGCCTGGGCCTTAGGAATTCACCTGGGCAGGAGGGGCCAGAGAAGGAACAATGCAGCTCGCCTGCCCTTCTCTAGTGCACTTTTCAGTGAACTCTCCTGTGAGACTGGGAGCTTCTCCTACTGGGGCAACCCCCGCAGAAGCCCACAGTCAGCTCGGAGTCTCCTTAAGTCGGCCCTTCTCTCGCAGCAGCCCAGGCTGGGAAGCCAGCTCTGTCCCCAGTGTCCACAGTGGTTTTGCTGAGTTGGCTGGCAGGTCTCGCTGCCTTACTGGTCTGGTTGTTCTGTTTGACTATTTCTGTAATTCTGTGGTTGTCGGAGTTCCGTGCAGTTTGATTTTCTGGAGCTTTTGGTTGTTTATTGATTTTAGATTGGTTGTGCAAGGGAGCAAAGGGTTTCTACCTATGTCTTCATCTTGGCTGGGACTCCTTTGATCCCATTTAAACTACCATAGTTAAGCTGTTTCAAATTAGAAATATCTCTGTGAGAAACCAATACTCTCATTTTAATACTTTCTCTGAATTTGTATGTTTAACTGGCTCTCAGATGTAATTCATCCTTTATATATAGAGCTCAACAAATCCAAGAGACAATTACAGTTTAAAGTGAAATCCAGACCTTCTTTAAGATTGTGCCCAAAGGATTATGGGTGATACATGAATCTCTAACGTTGGTTCACCAGTGAAGAATGATCATCTTGCCCTGGCTGGTGTTACTCAGTGGATTGAGCACGGGCTGTGGACCAGAGGGTCACTGGTTCAATTCCCAGTCAGGGCACATGCCTGGGTTGCAGTCCAGGTCCCCAGTGGGGGCCATGTGAGAGGCACCCACAGATTGATGTTTCTTTCCCTCTCTTTCTCCTTCCCTTCCCCTCTCTCTAAAAATAAATGAATAAAATATTTTTTAAAAAAGAATGATCATCTTGAGCGTGAGCAAAAATCCCCTGTAGATTTCCAGGACCCTAGCCCTGGAAAGTTCACCCAGCAAATTTCATCCATGATAGTGAAAATGTGCATCTCAGACCGTCCCTTAAGGATATCTTGATGCAGGTGAGCCTCATCACACACCGAGAAGCACTGATGTGCCCCACTCTCTACCTTAGAGAAAGAAACCGTAGAGAGCTCAGCTAAGTCAGTATTTTTTGTCTAAATGTTTTGTATTGTACTAATTGTAGGAGATAAAGAGAAGGCCTTAAGGAAAACCCCCCCATCTGAATTCAGTCAGTCTGCTGTGGAATATGATTCTTCACAACCACTGTTTGGTTCTAATTTAGAGCCAGTCGTTGGCACATTTGGGGAGTTACTAATTTTATTGAGAACCCAAGGAAACTGTGAATCCTCCCTCATCCTACATCAACTTGCAAACTTTTCCATTTTCCTTCTGGGGGGGGGGTTCTTGTCCCTTTGAAGCACCTCTGCAGAGTCCAGATATGCTACCCTGTTTTCAACCCTCTTCCTCCCAGAGTGGCCCTTTCTTCATTGTGAAAGAATCATATAATTTCACAAGTAAAGGAGATTTAGGGGATCATGTAACTCAATCAAATGTTTTTTTAGAAAGATTTTATTTATTTATTTAAAATTATTTTATTGTTGTTCAAGTACAGTTGTCTGCATTTACCTCTCACCACATCCCCCCACCCCAGCTATCCCTCCCTCCCTCCCCTGCTTCCCCCCCAACCGCCTTGGTTTTGTCCATGTGTCCTTTATGGTTGTTCCTTATTTATTTATTTTTAGAGAGAGGGGAAGGGAAGGAGAAAGAGAGAGACAGAAACATCAATGTGTGGTTGCTTCTCATGTGCCCCTTACTGGAGACCTGGCCCGCAACCCAGGCATGTGCCCCGACTGGGAATTGAACTGGTGATCCTTCGGTTCCCAGGCCAGCACTCAGTCCACTGAGCCATACCAGCCAGGGCAAATAGTGTTCACTCTTAAATAGTAGAAGAAACAGAGGCAAAAGGAAATTAAGTGACTAATGTCACACTGGATTAAAACCAAGCTATGTAGGTTCAGTTTAATGTTCTTTAGTGATGCTCATTCATATTTGTCTAGCAGATATAACTAATGAGAACATGATCAAGCTGACCTCATTTTAACTTGTGGGACCTATTATCCCCATCCCCCCCACACACACACACACTTATAGGGTTTATTGGGTAACACTTTGGAGTCCACTAAGGCCAAACATGTTTTTAGGAGTTTATTTGAAAACATCCAGTCCTAGCACAGCATTTCAAAACCTCAAGACCCAGGCCTATGAACCCAAATTGCACTTTCTTCTGATTCCAGAATGTTTTTACGTAAATCTCCAGGGTGTGAGCAGGATGTTTGGGTGCACAGGGTGTGGCGATAGGAGTGGGGCACTGGATGACCTTGAGCTGGACAATGTGGGGCAGGTGGCCACAGGGTAGGTGCTGAGAGAAGATAAGAGGACAAACTGATGGAGCCCCATGGCCAGGCTGCGTGGGCTGTCCTTCCTGGACATCCGAGAGGGGCTATGTGGTGTAGGGAAAAGAACATCAGCCGAAGGGACAACGTGAACTGTCATTTACTTGCTCTGTAACCTTGGTCAAATGACCTTGTGAGCATTGGGAGTTTGTTGACGTGGGGGTAATTCATACCTATGTCATAGTTGTGTTGGAGGGATAAGAGATAACATATATAAAAGGCCTGGTATATAATACACATACAGAAAATGCTCAAGTTTATGCACATATGTATATATTGTGTATTTATGGTATGTGTGTGTATCTTGGATTCCAAAGGAAGACCCAAAGCTTTCTTTTAGAAAGTCTTGCTTTTTAAAAAAAATATTTTATTTATTTATCTTTAGAGGGGAAAGGAAGGAGAGAGGGAGAGAAACATCAATGTACGGTTGCTTCTCGTGCGTCCCCTGCTGGGAACTGGCCCCTGCCAGGAACTGGCCTGCAACCTAGGCATGTGCCCTGACTGGGAATCGAACCGCGATCGTCTGGTTCGCAGGCCCGCTCTCAATCCACTGAGCTACACCAGCTAGGGCGAAAGTCTTGCTTTTAAAAAATCCCAAGTACCACTCTCTGAAACACACATTCCTAGAGTTTTATAGGGGTTATGGGAGTTTGAGTGGAAGCATCGTCATGGTCTATTCCTTCTTGCTTCATTCATACACCATGGAAACAAGCTGAAAGGGAAATTGTGTCTTCACTTACCCCATCCCCCATCCTAGATCAAAGCAGACGTGTCAAACTCCAAAAATGTTGTCAGCTCATTAAATGTTTATTAAATGTTTTATTTCCCCAGTACCAAATGAAGGAAGAGCAACTCCAGCAAACAGTGTTTATTGTCTAATTGTAAAATAATATTTTATACAGGCAACAACCAGAGAACAATACCAAGTGGTACACAAACCATTACCAACTAGCTCTCATTTTAAGAGAAGAAATGATCCTAGGGGGTGGGGTTGGCCTGGAAAGGCATCTTGGAAGGTTACCTAGGGTCGTATTTGAAAGTGGATTTTGGAGGCAGAGAGATGGAGATACGTGCCCACTCTACCACTGGTGTTTTTGTCCAGTCATTAAATTCTAATCCTTGCTCACTTTGTTTGTGAAGGGAAGAAAATGACATTTACTTCTTAGGGTGTTCTGAAGGTTAAACAAGATAACAAACACAGAGCACTGAGCAAAGATGCTGATGTATAGTAAAAGATAAACAAATTGGCTATATGTTTTTAAACGTGAATCCTAGGCAAAAACAAGTGTTACAGAAATTGAAACCCTCATATACTGCTCGTGGACACATGAAAGGGTGCCGAAACCAGTTCAGCAGTTCCCGAAAACATTAAACATGAGCTCCTATATGACCCAGCTCTTCTACTCCAAGAGAAATGGAAGCATATGTACATGAAACTTGTACATAAACATTCACAGCAGCATTATTCATAATAACCAAAAAGTGGAAACAACCCAAATGTCCATCCGCTGATGAATGGATAAAAAATGCGGTGATTCACACAGTGGAATATTATATGGCAATAGAAGAGAATGAAGTACTGATACATACCCTACATGGGTGAACTTTGAAAATGAAGTAAAAGAAGCCAGTCAGTCACAAAAGATTATAAATTATATTATTTAATTTATGTGAAATGTCTAGAATAGGCAAATCATCCATAGAGAGTGAAAGGAGGAGCATGGTTGCCTGAGGATGGGGTGGGGGGAAGAGGAATAACTGCTAATGAATTTGAGCTCTTTGGGGGGTGATGAAAATATTCTGGAATTAGATAGTGGTGATGGCTGTACCACATTGCAAATGTGCGAAATGCCACTGAGCTGTACGCTTTATTTTTTTGAACTGTACACTTTAAATGAGTGAACTATGTAGTATGTGAAAAATATTTCAATAAAGCTTTTTAAGTGACTCACCTTAGCACTCCACCCCATCCCACAATTCTCCGGTGTAATATTCTCTCAAACCCATGTTAAGTTCAAGTGCAGTAATTCCGAGTTAACCTTAGAGGCAGTTTGAAGCCTCCCTGGGGTGGTAGAGAGGGCAGAGAAGATCTATTGTTTTCAGATTTTTCAGACTGCCATGCACTGGAGTGAGCAGGGAAGAGAAGTCAGGAGAACTGTAATAGCTTTGTGGCTGTATGTGTCTGTGCTTTCGGTGGGATCTTCAGTCCCAACAGTGCACGCTTTGGTCTGGAGTGAAGGACCCCTGATGGTCACGGCGGGGCCTCTTCAGGGCTGCACGGTGGACAGGTGGAGAGCCCCTACCCCCTGCGCAATTCATTTTTCTTTCTGTGAAAATTGTCCTTGAGGTAGGAAGAGCCTCAATTTCAGTCCAGAACAAACACAAATATGATATTTCATATCTTCTCTGTCATTTTCACCCTCCCTCGTAATTGGAAACTCTTGCCGCCAGTCTAACCTGTAGGATTTTTGTCTTCAAATGTGGATAGAATTCTCCCCTCCCTGTCTGCCTTTCTCCCTCTTCCAATTTTCAAGATCTTTTATTTTATTGGTCGGTCCTTTTGATTAGCAATGGTAACGGAATAGAAGGGAGATGGGAGAGGGTTCTTCTGTTTCATTAGTTTCTGATGAAGTGTACAGTTTTCAAAGGCTGCTTTCATAAATCTACACACTTTTCTGTTCAACAGTCTCCAATTTACCTTCCTCTTTCAGACTTTGGTTTTGTGCTCAGAGGCACGGAGACCTTGAACACCTCTACATGGTGTCTTAACTAGCCTCCAGCTGATTCCGAGGGTTGAGCTTCTCTTTGCCCTTCCGCTTCCTATTAACCATTTTCTTCTTATTCCTGGATTTTGCCCTTTCCCCACAAGTTCACTGTTACAGACTTTTTTCCTTGGGAGTCACCCTCAATTATAGTATCAAGCCTAGTTCTTGTGGTGATCTAGCTGCCCAGTGCATCTCCCACACTCAGACTTCCCCCTGTGATACACACGATGAATTCTCTCCTCACTAGCTGACGCACACACGTGTCAGGTTAAGAAGGGGTCGTTTATAAGGCACTGGGATATCACCTCCTCTGAAAACACCTAGAATGCTTCACAGGAAAAACCCCAGAGAGTCTGTGTTGTTCTAATGACTATTATTGTTTTAACTACTCAAGTTTCTGTTCAGGGACTAAGAGTATGTGTATTTTGATAATATTTACAATAAGAGTCTTTTGGGTGATTAGGCTTTGAAACCCAATGTTTTGATTTAAAATTTTTCGGTAAGTTACTTCCCCCTATGAGACACAGACAACTTGGGCTATTGAGGTTTGGGGACGTGGTGAAGGGGTTTCGGGATGCTAGTGCTTGGGGAGCAAAAGTTAGTGTGTTCCTTCTTGAACAGTCTTTATTCCATGGGGATCTCTCCCTCCCATCCTCTCCCTTCCTCTTGACCCGTCCATTCCTCCGTCTCTCTTTCTCTCTGTTTCTCCCTCCCTCTCTCCCTTCCTCCTCTCATTTCCTTCTTCAGAAATGTGACAGTTGCGCTTAATTTCCTTTCAAGTGGACATGAAAGAGTGTTAATCACTGTTAGGCTTTCTTTCTCCTTATTTTTCCATCTTTCAGCCTATTTCAAATATATACAAAATATTCAAAATTTCCCTGGAGTTCTTAGGGCCTCAGAACATTCTGGAGATCTTGAGTTTCTTGGTCCACTCTACAATCTACTGTAGTTGTGAGCCAGACCCTGACCCTCTACCCTAAAGTCAAGCAGAGGTTCCCGCTCCTAGGACCGGCAATGGTCTCGGAATACCTGATCCCAGAGAGCCTTCTCTATACCAGTTCTTGTCCTGGACCTCTGGGGCTTTGAGAGTATTGCTATCCATCTCATCTCATTCATTCATTCTTCTACTGATACTTTCTTCTAGTCAGTCCAGAAATATCTGGGGGTGTACTGTGACAGGCTGTGAGGTGTATGATATAAGACTTAAGTTACAGTCTTTGGGTGTTTCCTGTTCCACATCTCTCTCTCAGAATAGGGTCATCAAGAACCCCGGAAAAGGAAAGATCATGAATTTAGACTGAATATTCTGACAATCACCCACTTTTTTATTCAGTTCACTCTTCTGTGGGTCTCTGTCATGTATAATTGTTTCTCCTAGTGTTACATTTTATATCATCTTTTTCCTCCCTGAGTGTTAGAACTGGATCATTTTCTTTGTTTGAGGTTTACATTGACCTAAATAATTGGATTATAATTTGGTAGTAAATTCTATACATTTAAGAATACATTAACTATTGCTGACTTGTCCACATATTATCTATTTTGGTTTCTTTCTATCTCCTTGAAAAAGCCACCTAGCCCTTTAAAAGAGTAGTGTTGCATGTTTGTTAAGGTATAAATTGACTAACTTGTTCTCTTCTGTGTTATGATTCTGCCATGGTGACCTTAACCAAGCAGAAAGAAGGTATCTCGGACAGGATTCATGCAGGGGAATACTGATGAGGAAAGAAAATAGCACTGGACGTTCATAGGTTCTCTGTTTATCCATTGGCAAAGAAATAGCCACTTAAAAACAGATTTTCAAACAGGAAAAATCAAGTGAAAGTAAAAGCTAGTTTAAAATTTTTAAATTTAGGTTGAGATTGCTCATTTGTTCATTCCTTTTTATTTTTGAAGACAGACTTTTAGAACCAAAGAAAAGTAGCTAAAGCTTAACCTTTTAACTTACAAACATTTAGCGTTTTAGTTGGCTCATTCTCTGTCATTTTTTAAAAAACAAAACAAACAGATGAACTTATATTGTGGTTGCCACAGGGGAAGGGGGAAGGGGACAATGAAGAGGGTAAAAGGGGTCACATATAAGGGAACAGAAGGAAATTAGA
The DNA here is from genome assembly GCF_014824575.4 of Sturnira hondurensis. Lineage (NCBI taxonomy): Eukaryota > Metazoa > Chordata > Mammalia > Chiroptera > Phyllostomidae > Sturnira > Sturnira hondurensis. The sequence continues at coordinate 6,198,437 of NW_028074503.1, forward strand.
CTTTGGGTGGTGAGCACCCAATGGAGTCTACAAATGTCATATTATAAAGTTGTACACCTAAAAGTGTGTTATTAACCAATGTCACCCCAATAAATATAATTAAAAAGAAAGAAAATACAAATAAAAAACCCAACAGTTTCCTCCACCCACTGGGAGACTGATGTATTCTTTTCTATTCTTCTGGAGTGACATTTAAAAATATCCGATTTGATGCCACAATCATTTTTTCATTTAACACTAGATCCAAATAATTATTTCATTTTTATTTGCTTCACAGAAGACCAGCAAGAAACACACTTGTCATCAAGGCCTTATTGGTGTTTGTTTTTTAGTGTACTGGTGCAGGGTGGGTGAGTTAAACAAACAAAGAAAAGCACACCAGGCTAAGTAAATGAGTTTGTTTGTGGTATTTGTGCTGTGGCCTGGTTGGAGCAGATAAATAATTAGAGAGAGATATTTACTGCCATTGACCTGGAACAGATAATGTGCCACATAAAGTAGGTCCGTCCACTCCCCTCTCTCTAGGATGTGGGGCTGTGGCTTTTCATTTCCAGAAAATAAATCTGTCTCCGCCAGGTGGCTCAGTTGGTTGGAGCCTCATCCTGTACACCAAAAGTTTATGGGTTCAATCCCTGGTTGGCAACTAATGAATGTTTCTCTCTCACAGTGATGTTTCTCTCTCTCTCTAAAATCAATTAACATGTCCTCAGGGGAGGACTAAGAAAAAAAGAGAGAGAGAAATCTGAAGTTCAGAGCTGTGAGTAAACTATCCTAGTCATACAAACTTTTTATTCCATTCTATTTTAGATGTCATCAGTTGTCAGACCCACCCTGTTTTATGAGGCACTGAGAAAGCAAGAAGTGTTGCCTCCACTGTAGCGTATTCTTACTGCCTTAGAGTTTTCATTATATGCTTATTGGTTCTTGAACTGATTTTGGCATTGATTTTTCTCATGTGTATCTCCTGTGCATATGTACAAGAAAAATATAGACGAAATACATTGGTTAATTATCTATAAAGCTTCGCACTCAGAGTGTGACTCTCAGAAATTATTTTCCAACTCAGAGTCAGCAATGTTCACATTTTGCTGCACAGGTTCACCCGCTAGGCCAGCCAGAGCATTGACGATGTGGCGGTTCTGAAAGATTGCTCCGCGGGGTCCCCTCCGGAACGGTTCTGCGAGTCTGGTGCTGTGTACGGCAGTGACAACGACGGCCAACTCTTGCTGGCCGATAGTGATTGTCAGATACATTCTGATTTCAGAAATACTGAAATGGGAGGAAACAGGTGTCTTTGGGTCCGAATTGAGCTCTGTCTCCTAGACACAGAGGAGGTCTTTGTCCTCTGGTCCCAGAAGTCGGTGTTTCACACCCAAGGGCAGAGCTGGTGCTGGCTTTGACCTCTACTTGACCTTCTTCTTCTCCTATTTCTCACTCAACTACTAATACCTCTTATATTCCTTTTGAAACTTCCGATGAAGACAATTTGGTGAACCTTCGGGGCAAAAGAATCATTCAAAACCCAGGAAAGACCTTGCTCTGGTCTTGTTCCAGTTTGAACACTCCCTGATCGGCGATTCCAGCGGAAGTTCTCCAGAGCACGCAATTCCATAAATATCGAAGTCGCCAGAATATGGAGAGTCTGCTGTTAGATTTTGTGCAAGGAGAGTGGTGAAGAAAACTGCGAAGTATTTCAGGTGCCAGTGACTGTCTCTCTGAGGAACTGATTGTGCCGACTTCCTTGTGATGCATCCCTAATCCACCGCTTGTAGCTAAGTTGGGCTGAAAAATACCACCTTCTGTTGCAGAAAAACCCCCCTCATGTTTGTGGGTTTCAAGACGGGAATGTACATTGTCATAATGCAATCTTAACACATAATTCGATCTTCCTTGGACCGATGGCCCAGAAGGACAGATTCCACTAAGGCAGGTCACCAAAATGGTCATGTTTTGTGCATGAAAGTATGCATGTACTTATTTCCCATTTCCCTTTTCACTTTTCTCTGAACACTAGAGTTTGTTTATTTGATTGTTTTATATTTTGGCAGCTAGGGACCAAGATATTTCTCTTCCTGTTTGTTTCTCTCTTTTTACAGTTTAACAAGTCAAATACAAAACTCAGGGGAGGTAATAAGCCTCACAATGGTGCTGTGCATAGCATCACGTTATTGATTGGAAAAACTGCATTGGAATGCCCTAGAAGAGCCCCAGTCCAAAACTTTTCGATGCCTGAAGCTTTGAGCTTTCCAATTAGGCTGAAAGTTTCCCTTGATAACCAGTAGTGCTGAAGCTTTTAATATTGTTCAGCTCTATCGGTTATCAGCAACGTTTTCTAGTTACAAAGGCTAGCGGATCGCTTGATGTCAGAGAGGTGGCTGATCTAACCCACCTGCACACTTTCTGCTCAAATATTCTATCTGGGAAAAAAAATCTGCAATTTAATGTAAACTGATCATAATTGGGAGCAAATGCTTCTTTTCCTTCTTCAATGCTGTCTCCTCCTGTGCAGCCTGTTTTGCATCCAAAGATACATTTGAAAGTCGAAATCCCTTAGAGCTAAATATTCTAAACTGACAGAAGAATTTCTAGTGGCACACCAGCCTCCAGCTATGTTTTTATGAGGACATCACTTTCTATTTCTAAGCTGCAGCATGCACTCTTGCTTCCTTATTGCTGGGAGCCATGCCCCATCGACTTGCCTCCCTCTCAGCTTTTAATGTTTTTTTAATGGAGTCCAGTTTTCCGCCTAAGTTATGGCTAGCTTTCTGACAAACCATCAGACACCTAAGTAACCATAATGGAGGTGTCCAGATGTGACACGGGGAAAAAAGCAATGGTAAACTTTCACGTCTTCAAAGAAAACCATATTATACTAATTCATTTTCCCCTGGCTTTGGGGTTAGCCTTAAAGGCTGAAAGGGGCTTAAGAAAACATTTAAAAAATTAATATGTGATAGAAAGTCTTTTCTTGTATGCCACAAGCAAAAGTAATCATTTCTAAATCTGGCTGGTATGGTGAGTATGCTGCCTGAACTGCTGCATTTTCCCCCTCAAGCACGTAACATTGCTCAGGTAGCAGTGAAGTTGGTTATCTCACAATGTAAAGGAAGCCTACTCTGTGGGTACCTGGTTGTTTAGAGGAACTGAATAAAATATTGTAAATTAGAACTAATGATGGATCCTTGAAGATGCAAATTCATTAGGGTATATGGACATTTCTATGATAAAGGAAGATGGGTATACTCTTGAAAGTCCACAATTTAAATGGCTTTGTCTTCTACATGATTTAGAAGACATTTGCAGAACATTTGGTAATGAAATGTGCCCTCAGCTGAGAAATAATGCCTGGGGTTGTCCTGTTGGTAAGTAACAGGTGAGTGTTTTTCTATGCCTGGGATTTAAAATTCCTGATTGGAATCACGTGAGTTTTCTGAGACACCATCGTGAGGGTATATACTCTATCCAGAGGTGTCTAACTCATTTTCACCAGGGGCCACGTCAGCCTCAAGGTTGCCTTCAAAGGGCTGAATGTACTTTGAGGACTGTATACATGTAACTACCCCTTAACAGTTAAGCGAGAGTTCAGCACTGCCGCTGGGTAGAAACACGGTGCCAGGCCAGACAGAACAAATCGGAGGGCGGGGTTTGGCCCGAGGGCCTTGTGTTTGCCACCTGTGCTCCATACAGTAATATGAGTAAATGTCACAATGAAGAAAACAGGTAGAATTCATTTTTCTAGATTCACAACAACTGGCTCTTTCTTGGCATTCAGGTTTCCCCTCAACATCCTCACCTCCCCCAGTGAGGCCTTTCCATCCATATTAGCTCCTTCTGTATCACCACATTCCTTTATTGCTGGGTCACTAATCATTTCCTGAAACTATTGCCCGAACTATTGTTAGTTTGCTGGCTTGTTGAAGGGGTCTTGGGGACATGACCTGGTGTGGTCCCTCATTCCATTGAAGATACAGGGGGTGCACGGAGGGCCTCTCAGGGTGCCCGCTGATGGCGTGTCTGGGAGTGAGACCTACACTAATAAGGACTGACAGGGACCGTCCTCTCTAGTGTGGGAGTTGTATTAGCTCAGAAGTCCTTGAACAACGACTTTTTCATTGGACAAAGAATAGAAAAGTATTTTATCTTGTGATTCATGTTTTGGGTGCTTTCTGTTAAACCAGTCCTTGATGACTTTTACAAAGAGAGAATCTGTTCTTGCCAAAAAAAAGTGTTTGACTGATGGAGTTGGAGGTTCATTAGAGAGATTAGTACTTTTTATGAAGTACTTAAGAAAGGTACTTTTTTGAATTCGATGTATTTTATGAGAAGGGGCTTCATTTGAGGTTGCCCAGCTTAACTTTCCATTCACATTGCCCCTGAGGAGTATTTTTAAATCTGGTGCATTTTTATCCATGTCTTCAGAAGTGTTTTTTAAAAAAATTTTAAAGATTTTATTTATTTATTTTTAGAGAGAGAGGAAAGGAAGGAGACGGAGAGGGAGAGAAACATCAATGTGTGGTTGCCTCTTGTGCGCCCCCTACCAGGGACCTGGCCTGCAACTCAGGCGTGTGTCCTGAATGGGAAACAAACCAGCAACCATTTTGTCTGCAGGCGTGTGTGCCATCCACTGAGCTGCACCAGCCAGGGCTTTAAAAAAAAATTTTTTTAACAGGAGAGTAGAGTACTATGAAAAGCAGCTTTTATTCACTGTAAGGACAACCAACTCACATACAACCAAGGGCAAATTTAGTCTCTAGGTGCACATATTAGCCTAAGGGTGTCCTGGGTATGTGTGTCTCACTCAGGAAACTGTTTAAAAATAATTACCTGTGACTAGTATCTGATGCCAATGGTATATTTTTATTTTAAAAGTCTGAAATCTTTATTTCTTTGAGACAGTAAATGAACTTCCTTTCACCTTTTTTCTGGCTGCCTTTCCTCCATCACCTAATTAATGTAGGTACCCGCATCCGGACAGACAGTTCTGCAGACTGTCCCCTGCAAACAGATTTCCCGATAAAACACTTTCTCTTCACATTCCCGTTGAGTCGAATTAGAAGTATTTCCTTACCTGTTATTAATATTGAAGGTGTATATTCTCTCCCAGGCAGTGTATAAATAGAAAAGGAATAAACACTTTCATATAGATTCTATCTAATACTTCTATTGTCTACGGCTGCCAAGGGAAGCTGTCTACAGGTTAAGTTTTACAGTTTAACCAAGTGTGGAAAACAGATAGAGACACAATAGCGTTCTTCCCAGACAAAGCTTATAATAAAATTTTTGTTACATCCCCAAACTTCAAAAATGGGTTTTGGGACAATTTTGTGTCCAATCTTTGTCTTTTTTCCCTTCATTTAAAACATTCTTTCCCTTTTTTTCTGGTCCAGTCTTTAATCACTAACCACAGCATGTCTGTCTCACCACATCACGTCCAAAAAGCTAGGGTATAATGTATGGATAATGGGAACCACTGCTTTGAAAACCACATATGAAAAAAGCCATAATCAATCGCTTTGATGTCATAAACCATGGCCCACCACACTCTGATGTCAGCGTGATGGATTAGGAATTGTCAGGCTAGGAGATATTGGCTTTTAAAACATAAGGAGTCCTTGTCAATGATGTCTGCCTCTGGGAAGGGACATATATGTTAATGGACTTCTGTTTTAGAAAAACAGTTAATGTAAATGCCCCAATGTTAGAGATATTTTAAGTATTTTACGCATGTTTTCTAAAATAGAAATGTGTGGGAAAAGAAGGGCAGGCTGTGGAAGCTGGTAGGACCAAAAACTAGAGTTCTCATAAGATATGGCCTTCTAGAATTTGTTATTAAAGCACTGCATTATGTGTTCCGCTCCTCCCTCCCCAAAAGGGTGAATGAAGGGAGAACCCAGAATGAGGGAGCTGGGAGGAAGAAGAAGGGTGGAGAACAGAGATATGGCCAAACTGGAGTCTCATCTGTAATCAGAGGAAAGATTCCCTGAGGAATTTGCATATAATATTTAACTGGTACATTCATATAACATCTTATTTAATAAAGAGACTAGCAAAAGGAAACAAAGAAAAATGAAAGAAGGAATCCACAGCAAGACAATAAAGTTTCCTCCCCATACCCACTGCCTTAGGGATTTTTACTTTGCACCTCATAGCTTATCCCACTGAAACTCATCGTTTTTTTTGCCTTTGCGCTGGACATGCTCACAAACATTTGAAGCTTCACAGCCATCCCTTGGGGGGAGGTTTCACAATGCCCACTGAGCCTCAGGGTGGCAGGCATGTCCTCAGGGACGGCCAGGGGGCCACAGGGTAGGGGCGAGAGACGTCCTTTCCCTTCTAGTCCGGGATCAACTGCCCTTCTCCCTGCCAGCCTGTGAACAAAGGACAGAACCTCAAAGCTCCTGCCCCTGCGTGTGACCTCGAGGCCCAAGGCAAAACATTTTATCTCTGGGTCCTAGTGACATCAGCTCCTCAGGCTCTGCAATTGTGGTTTATGATGTGACTAGAAACCTTTGATGGAATTACTATTGCTTTCTATTTCTCTGCCCAGCCATTTATTATTCTGTATATTTTCAAGAGCTGTGGGAAACTTTCACAAGCAAGCCTAAGCCAGGCGAAAACTTGTTCTATTTGGAATTTGTAATGAAGTCAAAACATGGCCTGGATTTTCTGAAAGGCTCCCTTTGGCTGCCTGCAATGGCCCCAGGGCACAATCAGACAGGATGGAGAAGGCCTGAGAGCAGATTTTGTTACCAAGAATAGGACAGAACAATATTTGCCTCCAAAACACTAGGGCCGCTCGTTACCGTCTCAGCTGGAAGAAGTGAATGATAAATACATATTTCACATTAAATTCAAATGCCGATTCTTTGCTTTCTTATTTTCAAGATTTTCTTTCCTTCTTCTTAACCCCCCCTCTAAACAAAAGGCGAGGGAGAATTTTTAGCATATTTGATTTCCTGACCTGAGGGAAGGAATTCTTTATTTCAGACCTTCTGACCCCCTAAGAGTTGTAACTCTGCCTGAAATGAAAGTATGGAGGAGATTGAATAAAAATTCTAAGGCATTTGAAGTGATGGTGGGTTTTGAGAATACTTTCTTTTGTGCACTGTGCCTGTCGGTGAGTGTGGGACTGCAGGGGAACACTATGAAAATCTGAATTTTGCTCTGTTAGGATGGAAAACTCTGACTTTTCAGAAGCTTTTGCACATTATTTACTGGCTTAAACCTGGTTCCTCTAAAAGAGCCTCAGTCCCTAACCAAGAGGGTCAGTTGTAAGACATAGTTCCTAATTTTTATTTAAGTCAAAGGTTAATAGTAAAAGGGGGCTTGGGCCCTCACTGTTTCAAGTTAATGTTTATTTTCACCATCTTTTAAAGACTTTCCTCTGAGGCCCTTCTTTCACTGCTGAAAGCAGAGTAAGAGAACTCAAATTTCATGCCCCCTGGGCTTGGGCTCAGGCTCGAATAAAGGAATAAAAACAGCACAACATTTGCATCTATTTAGCAGTCTCAGTTCCAAGAGCCCCCTCACAGGGAGAGGGGAAAGCTGTATCTGGAGGTTAAAGGAAGCTATTCTGAGATATTTGTCAAAAACACAATTCAGAGAAAAGATAATCATTGTCAGAAATGACCTACGAATTCCAGGCCTTGTGATTGAAAACACAAAGCTTAGAAAGGTGCGTTCTCTTGCTTTCTTGCCTGCCTGGGTATCAATGAACATCAGCTAAAGGTGGCTGAAGAACCAATTTCATGCATCTACTGTACGAGGAAATGAACTGAGCCAAGGGCAAAAATAAAATTATACAAATGTTATTATAGACTAGCCTGCTTCTGTCCTAGTTTAATTCAAATTTTAGTGCTGCGGGCTGTGCTTCTGGCAGTAGCCTTCCTGAATAAATCAACATTTGCTTACATCTAAATTATTAGGGGAGCATGTGACTTTGTTTATTGTATAAATTATACGCAAGGTTAAAGCATTAACCATTCAACTGGTTTTGTTCGGTCACCTCACCAACTCTCCCCCAAATCATCTCTCCCCGACATATGTAAGAAAAATCAGCAATTCTTGCTTTTAGAAAAAAACCACCATAAACCCAATAAACAAAGGCACAAAGCATCATGAACCTGAGGTTTTGGGCAGGGGCACTGCTGGAGGTGAGAGGGGAGACAGTCTTAGTGTTTAGGAAAGAAGAGAGGAGCAAGGACCAAAGAAATTGTTCCCAGGAGCTCTGATGTGCTCTGTGCACAGAGTGAAACAGTGAGCTGGTGAATAATCGGTTAGGTTGATTAAGGCACCCAAACGAATGAGATAATTTAATGCACAATTAACAGAATCAGCAAGAGTGGGGCCCAGGAATCTACTGGGACGCTGTATCCAGCGTCCATGTGACTGGGATTCGCACTTTTGCAGGGTCTGGTATGGAAGAAAACTTGATGTTTCTATCTGCTCCTTCCTGCATTTACATAGTTTTCATTCACAGTGTCCTAGTGCCTGGCAGCTCCCAACACAGAGGCCGGTGGGTCCCTTCCTACCCCTTTGGCCAAGGGTGGGTGTCTATGGAGCACACTCATTGACTCCATGGTAAATCCTAGTTTGTAGTGAGACGCTGCGCTGATGTAACATCCTCACACAACCAACAGTTCTACTTGAAATGATTGATCAAATGTAAAAGTAAATTGCTTTCTACCCAATTGTATTTTTTAAAAAATCTTCATTCACCTGAGGACACGTTTATTGATTTTAGAGAGAGGGGGAGGGAGGGAGAGAGAAAGGGAGAGAAATATTGATGTGAATGAGAAACGTCGCTCGACTGGGGACCAAAACCAGCAACCTAGGCATGTGTCCTGATGGGCATTGAACCCGCGACCTTTTGGTTTACGGGTTGATGCTCCAACCAATCGAGCCACACAAGTCAGGGCCCGATTGGTAGCTTTTTAATGTCAGAGTGGAAAAAGCAGAGACTTTGGAATCAGACAACACTGGTTTCAAATCAGCTTTGTTGTTCCTATGGGATGTTTGGCAAAAACATGAATGTCTTCAGTTTCCTCTTCCGTGATACGGAAATAATAAATTATAAACAAACTGGATTTGAGAGGAAAATACATAATATGCACAATGTTTGACATATGATAAATCACAATAGATGATAATTATTATTATTCACCATTTACAAGCAGCTGTTGAGTCCACAAATAGTACCTAAAAGGTTAAGCCTTGAAGTGCTAGGACAGGATGCTAAAGAAATATTGGAAGTTCCTGGTGGAAACAGTTAGGTTGGCTGGAATATGGAAACTGCTCACTTCCTGCCCAACTCTGGGGCCTGTACACCGATCCCAGAGTTCCTTGGAGAAGAAGATGCAGAGAGAAAAATGTGTGTAGGAATTACAGAGGGAAACCATTCCACACGCTGCAGCTGGCATTTTTACAGGGCTGTGTTGGAAGACAACATAATTACCTAGAAATTCATGAGATGAAGACTTTGTAAATGAAATGGGAACTTGGGCCACTGAAGGCAGAGGAATGAATAATTCTCTAGTATTAGTATAAAAGTTTCCACAGAGGGGATGTAACAGAGTAGGGTACAGAAAAGGCTCATCCAGTCAGACAGACTTCAGAGGGCCAAATGAGAACAGAACACGGAGAGTGGTGTAAACAGTGATGGTAACAGCCACAGTTTTCTAGTGGCCCAATCTGGCAGATCAGGTGACAGTAACCCTGACAGAAGGGTATCTTAAAAAGTTCTATTCCTATCATACTCCGTATTTTCAAGGATGCTATATTATTTAATTCTCTCATCAAGCCTGTGGAGGGGGTTTTATTCTTAATCTTATGGTCCTGGGAATTTCTTGGCAAGTGGTTATATACCAAGTCCTGGAAAATCCCAACCGCATCTTATATTGTGTGTGGAATATGTCTCTATAGCAAAGACTTGTTGTCTTCTCAGTATCCACTTACTACTTTTAGGATAAAATAATATCCCAAACTCCTTTTGGGAAACCATCCACTCTCTGGTCACATGTTGTGAAAGGCATCAAATCCATCCTAAACACCAGGGGTGAGTGCTGATTGGTCCAAAGCCAGTGAGCATGCTACTTTCTTTTTGGTTACAGCAGTTGGTTCACTCACTGACCATGTGACCTAATCAGAGCCGCACACAACGAGACTGCTCTTATTTCCCAAGAGACTTAAGCCTGGGAACATGTTGTCACTTTGCCAGGACATGTAGACCAAGAAAGAGGCCAATGAGTGGAGAGAGGCAGAGTCCATTTGAGAGCTGGACAGAAGCTGGGTCTTAGAGAGACCAATGGAGACCAGATCAAACCCTTCCTGAGGAGACTCCCAATCTGGACTTATCACTTGAGTGATAAGTGGCTTAAGCCCACTTTAGTGGAGCATGTTTTTATTTTCAATAGAGGAGAGTCCTGCGTGGGGAAGGATTTCTTGCTACTATTCTATGCTAAGGGGTGTTAGAGGTACAGCTTGTTCATTAGGAAGCTATTAGGCAAAACAAGGACAAAACGGAAAACTGGCAAATTGGGAGCAATTTTGTATTCTGAGAAAATATAAAGACAATGCCCCCAACATAGAGTGTGTTCTGCAGAGGTTGCTAATTACCTACTCTGATAGTCATTCTTCTCTCTCAAACTCCTGATTATGCAGGGCCCATGACCATTTTTTTTTTTTAAAAGACTTTGTCAGATGCTTTTGTGACTCAGTGTGGCCATGTGACTAAACTCCAAACAATGGGATCGAAACAACTCTTCCAGGGACCTTCCTGGCACGTGCGTGCTCTTTGCTTTTTTTCTTTATTCTTTCCTTTTTCCTGCTGCCTGAACTGTGGATGTGATCGGTGGGATTCTAACCACCATCTATTACTATAAGACCAGGAGTCCATCCCAGAAATGGCCGAGCTATGAGCTAAAAGAAGCCTGGATTCCTAAGGACTTCACGGAGCAAGCTGTTTTACAAACCTGGCTTGCCTACGCCAGGATTTTCACTTGAGAAAGAAATAAACCTCTGTGTTGTTTAAATCATTATTTTTGAGTTTTTGTTGGTGTCAAGCCTAATCTAAACTAGTACTTCCTGAAGGCAGTTCTAAAAATACATTTTATAAGAAATTATTTTCTCAATTCCTTTGACTATCCTGAAACCAAAAATTGGTACATTTAATATATCCAAAGTCCATAAGATTTTTTTAAAAAATATTTTATTTATTTATCCTTAGAGGGGAAGGGAAGGAGAGAGGGAGAAAAAGATCAATGTATGGTTGCCTCTGGTGTGTCCCCTGCCGGGAACTGGCCCGCAACCCAGGCATGTGCCCTGACTGGGAATCGAACCGTGATCCCGTGGTTTGCGTGGTTCGCAGGCCTGCGCTCAATCCACTAAGCTACACCAGCCAGGGCTTTTTTTTTGATATTTTATTCAAAGTCCATAAGATTTTGATATATTCTTTGAATATACATTATATAAAAAACTGTAACAATGTTCAAGTTAAATTTGACACAAGACAAAAGGACTCATTTGTTTCTACATACCCTGTCCCATGATAGGTCAATGGGATTTGTCAATGATAGAGATGTGAATATAATACACAAATCTAATTTACAGTCACAAAGCATATGTTTGAAGACAAAATTTTTAAACATTTTAGGGTAGGGGTGGAAAGCAAGTTGCTATGCATATTATGGTCTAGATACATGTTGTTTAATGGGATGAACACTGCCTGAGAGTCCCTGTGTCACTGCAGCTACCGTTCAGCTTCTGCAGGTGTTTGCCAGGACTGAAATTGATAAATTACAGGAAATCAATGGAATCGATTTCATTTGCCTCACAGAGGTACATTACATTGTGTGGTGAATTTGAAAGAGAGCAAGGATTTTTCAGCTTTAAAATTGGGAAGCTTAATGAATGTTTTGTAATCTATGAAGATTTTTGAAATAGTTTTCTTTTTTGGTAATTTCTCCATAGTAGGTAAGTAAAATGTTCATTCCCATGTTAAAAGATATTGAGGCAGAAAAAGAAAACTAAAAAAGACTGTAAGGATTGGTGGTGGTGGAACTTAGGAATAGCATTTGTATTCCTTTACCTTGGTGACTATCCATCTACCCACACATTTATATGTGGGAGTTAGTAGTAAATATGATCTGTTTGGTTAGTAAGTGTCATCTTCTAAGGTGTATGGAAATTACTGGAAGAAATAAGTGTTCAGTGTGAGGAAAGCAGAGAAATAAGAGAAAAGCTGAACAAGGTGGATGTATCAGTCTGCTATTGCTGTGTAACAAATCACGTTAAAACCTAGTAGTGGTTTAAAACAACCACCATCTATTGCGCATATGATTCTAGGGGCTGTCAATGCAGGCTGAGCTTTGTTTTGATATGGTCTTCCTCCTGTGTGGCAGTTCCAGGGCTGACTGGGTGAAGCTTCTGGGGGTTGGTGGCTGTCGGTGGTCTCTCCTCAAGAAAGCTGTCATGAGCTTATCCCCACATCAGTGGCAGAGTTTGAAGAAAAAGTGGAAATCTACCCACAAGACCTCCTGAGGATTAGTCATGATCTAGACTTCCGTTACTTCCACCGAATGCAGTTGGCCCAAGCTAATGACAAGGTTAGACTTCTTGGTGAGTGGGGCTGTGAAGGCACATTTCAAAGGGCATGGATGCAGGAAAGGGTGAATGTGGCCATTTTTTGATCCTTTTAACAGAATGGACAGTATAGCGAAGCTGAAGAAAAATAGGCTTGATTTGTTGTTGAATGAGGGAGTAGAGAAGTAGGAAGAAATAAAAAAAGGATCCAGTCAAGGGAGAAATAGGGGCATCATGAAGCAATGAGTGGTTAAAATGTGATACAAATAACGATAGAGAACCCCAGAAGACCCTTAAGCAAGACAGGAATGTAGATGAAGCAGAGGGCATGTATTAACATCCACAGAGTTATAGGGGACTTCTGGCCAAGGGCCTAGCAAGGTAAGTAGAGCATTCGTATCTCTGAGTTTCCAATTTAATGATGCCAGCAGTCTCTGGACCAGCCCAATTGTGGTGGATTTATTGTTTACATTATAAGTGCATTTAAAAACAAAAACATATGTCTACATATGTAATACTCTGAAAATACCATTGAACATGATGTAGAATTTTATATCTCATAACAGGATGCAATTTTCCTATCAAATAAAATTGCTGTTTGTTTTCTGTACTCTATATTACTATGGAAATTTTAGTTTATCAGCTACAGTGAAGTCTACTGAAATGAGGAGGCCATTTATGTGAGCTATTTTCTCCCCCCTTCCCCCCAAATCCCGATTTCCTTAATATTAATGCTAATATTATTTTAAGCTAATAATGTGCTTTTTTTGTTTTGTTTCAGTATAATACAACCTGATCCATAGCAGAAAGGCAAATGTTTTATTTCATTTATTTTTTTTCAGTTTCATAACATTTATTATACTTTTATATACATGTGTAAGTGTGCATATGTATTGTGTCATGATATACAATTTAGTTCTCACTGGAAAAGCAAATGTTTTAAAAACTTTCGGATGGAATTGATAGTGTGCAAAATAACTCTAGCAAGAGAACATCTTTGTGGCATCCTATCATGTCACTTTCTTCCACCTGACTCTGTCGATAACACAAACCAATAAGTAAGAATGGCTGAGCCTAGGTTATTTGGCTGACTCCTGCCAAGTATGCCTGGTTTTGTTTCTACCGACTCTAAGGCAAATGGTAACTTATGGTGCAACTGAGCAATTCTGTGAGAAAACCCCTCTTCCAGGAGCAATTTAGATGTGTTGTTGCTTCTTCATTTACCCTCCCCCCTCCCTCCTCCTCCTCCTCCTCCTTCTTCTCTTTCTCCTTCTTTATTGCAGTGCAACAACAGCAAGTACCCAAATCTTGTTAGCGATTAGTGTGATTTCTAAGCTTGGGCTCTGGACTAACAATGTTACAGGGTGTGTGTCACTGTCACTAGCTATGAGAAGAAGTTAATAGGCACATGTTTTGAAAAATAGAATGTTCCAGTCTGGTAATTTTTATATTCTCTCCAAGTGATTATAAAGTTTTGTCCCCATTTTTGTTTTAATGTATTGTTTCAGGCTCAACTGTTTATGGACTCTGAGAAGGAGGGTAAGACTGGCTGGCAAGGCAAAAAAAATGTGGTTGGGAGTGCAGTTCCTTCCCTGGTTAGGAGCTGGAGGATGGTCATTTTACCTTCTAAGTCCTAGAGTTAGTAGGGAAAATATTCAGAGAATACCCACATGTGTAAAACAATATTGAAAGAACAAATGAATGTTTCTAGCAGTGTGTCTCCATTATAAAATCCTGTCAATTAATCCCTGTGGCCGAGAGGATGACTTTTGAAGTTAGTTTCTACCTGTTTCTAGCTGCAGTCAGCCTCAAGTTTAATAATATATCATAAGAGGGCTTTTGGCCAAGATGGAGGCATAGGTAGGCACACCGTGCCTCCTCGCACAACCAAAAAAAGGACAACAACAATTTTAAGACAAGAAACAACCAGAAGTGACAAAAATGGCACTGTATGGAAGTCTGACAACCACAGAGTTAAAGAAGACACATTCATCAATACTGGTAGGAGAGGTGGAGTTGAACAGCTGGGCAGAGAGGACTTGTGGCAAGGCAGTGGCTGGTGGACCCAGCGAGGAGGTGGCTGGCAGAGTGGGCAGTCCCACATTTGCATGCAGATAAACCAGGAGGAACAACTGGGGAGTGAGACAGACCATGCAGCCCAAGGCTCCAGCACAGGGAAATAAAGTCTCAAACCACTGATTGAAAACACCTGTGAGGGTTAAGGCGGCAGCAGGAGAAACTCCTAGCCTCACAGGAGAGTTCGTTGGAGAGACCCACAGGGTCCTAGAATGTACACAAACCCACCCACCCAGAAATCAGCACCAGAAGAGCCCACTTTGATTGTGGGTAGTGGGAGAAATGACTGGCATCCGGCAGAGAAGAGAGCAAGTGCCAGTGTTTCCTCTTGGATCCCTTCCCCACATACAGCATCACAACACAGTGACGTGGGAGGACACCTAAGGCTCTGCCCTTACTACATAACAGGTATGCTGAGAGAGAAAAATGGCACAAATGAAAGAACAGATCAAAGCTCCAGAACAAATACAACTAAGTGGCAAAGAGATAGCCAATGTATCAGGTTCACAGTTCAAAATACTGATGATCAGGATGTTCACAGAATTGATTGGATTTGGTCGCAAATTAGATGAAAAAATGAAGGCTATGCTAAGTGGAATAAAGGAAAATGTACAGGAAACCAATAGTGATGGGAAGGAAACTGGGACTCACATCAAAGGTGTGAACCAGAAGGAAGAAAGAAACATTCAACCAGAAAAGAATGAAGAAACAAGAACTCAAAAAAATGAGGAGAGGTTTAGGAACCTCCAGGACATCTTTAAACATCCCAGCATCTGAATCATAGGGTACCAGAAGGAGAAGAGGAAGAGCAAGAAATGGAAAACTTATTTGAACAAATAATTCCTCCCCAATCTGGTGAAGGAAATACACTTTCGGGAAGTCCAGGAAGCTCAGAGAGTCCCAAACAAGTTGGACCCAAGAAGGAACACACCAAGGCACATCATAATTACATTAGCCAAGATTCAAATGAAGGAGAGAACTCTAGAAGCAGCAAGAGATAAGAGGACAGTCACCTACAAAGGAGTTCCCATCGGACTGTCAGCTGATTTCTCAAAAGAGACCTTACAGGCAAGAAGGGGCTGGAAAGAAATATTCCAAGTCATGAAAGGCAAGGACCTACATCCAAGATTGCTCTATCCAGCAAAGCTTTCATTTAGAATGGAAGGGCAGATAAAGTGCTTCTCAGATAAGGCCAAGTTCAAGGAATTCATCATCACTAAACCCTTATTATATGAAATGTTAAAGGGACTTATCTAAGAAAAAGGAAATGATGAAAAACATGAACTATACAATGATAACAAAGTCACAACTATCAACAAATTAACCTAAAAACAAAGACAAAAGCAATCTAAGCAAACAACTAGAATAGGAACAGGACCACAGAAATGGAGATCACATGGAGGGTTATTAACAGGGGAATGGGAGGGGGAGAGAGGGAGAAAAGGTACAGAGAATAAGTAGCATAAATGGTAGGTAGAAAATAGACAGGGGGAGGTTAAGAATAATATAGAAAATGTAGAAGCTAAAGAACTTATATGTATGACCCATGGACATGAACTAAAGGGGAGGAATGTGGGTGGGATGGGCTGTGCAGGGCAGAGGGGAATAATGGGGGGAAATGGGACAACTGAAATAGCATAATCAATAAAATATATTAAAAATAATATCTCATAAGATTGTGGCACAACAATAAAAAAGATTGTGGCAAAGATAAAATTAGATCATGCATTTGGTGCCCAGTGCTTGACACACAGCAAGTACTCAGTGTTGATGTTGTCATCATTGTCATTGTCATTGTCATTGTCATGAATTGGACTCTTCACATCCATTTCATCAGTCTAGAATTTAATGTCGAACTCCTCCAATCTGGTTTCATCTCCTATAGGATGTTGACTAGTAGGTGCTAGGCACATAGTAGGCCCTCAGCAAGTTCTTGAGGAATAAGAAAAGGAATTTATTATTATATTATATTATACTTACAGTGGTGTGTGCATATGTGTCCTCTTTAAAGGATTTAGCCCCAATAAGTTGGTAAGTACTATTGATGACACAAATGACTGGCCACCAAAGATTTCTTTGCATTGGGGATATATTTATGTGTTTGTTTGAAAATTCTAAATGGGAACCTAATAACAAATGGATAAGAGCCACCACTCCCTGGCATCCAGGCCCTCATTGGCCTATCTGTGTCTCATCACCTAAGGTTGTCCCAAAGGCCTCCGTGGGAAATTTTAGGGCTCAGAGGAACAAGGGGAAGACAATTGCCCTAAAGGATCATAAAGATTAATGTCTTTACCGTTTACTATTTGACTGTTTTAATAATGCTTGAAAACAGTTTTTAAAAAGGGCCATGTTTATAGCTATCCAGCTGAATTTCAGGCAAAGTAAAAGTATACGTCATGTAATTCCAGGCATGTAAACCAGCACCTGGTGATAAGATGCCCTGCTTTTCAGAGAAAGGACCAAAGGGAACATCTTAAAGTTATGAAGTACAGAAAACATTAAATTTGTGTTCAAATTTACTGAAGTGTTTGACTTTCTGCAGTCTGGTCTCTAATCACCCTATTTCCCATGAGTTCCAGGGGTGTTATCTTCTTTCTAATTGGTGCAGTCTCCTTAGTGTCCCTAATTAGACAGTCTCCTCTTGCTTTTAGTGACCTTTCTCCTCTCCTTGTTTAAATCCTATACATCTTTCTAGTGCTAAGACAAATTTTATCTCTCCTAGGATATAGTTTCCTACTACTCTCTCCCTTATTTAGATCTGCACACTGTAGCATTTAATTGTTTTGTGTTAGCTTTTTTCTTCCTAAATAGGTCACGTTCTCCTTGAGGGCAAAGATTATGCTTTAGTTTCCCTTGTTTCTCACTCTGATCCTCTCCAAGTGATAGATACAGAGTAGGTGCTGATTAAATATTTGTTGATTGATTTCCTGCAAAGGGGTAGCTGCAAACTAAAGTTAAAGCACTAAACAAACCAAGGCAGTGATCTGAATCTCCCTTTGGGAAGATATTCTTCTGGGAATGGAAAAAATTCTTCAAAGAGCTCTGTCAGCTAATGTTCTTCTTTGAATACCCTTTTAATGAGGTATCACGTGAGCATGGTGCAGGCAGCAAGAGTGGCTGTTCTCTCCTGGAGGGCATGGGATGGGCTGCCAAGGACTTCCCAGGGGCACAGGGACTCCGAGGCACCCAGCGTATGAGTAGGGTGTAAATAGAAAACAGAATTGTAATGCATGCACATTTCTGGTGGCACCAAGTCTCTCTTGGGGGTTGATAATATTTTAAGTTGGAGTGGGGAAAGCTGATTAAAAAAATGCTTGTCTGAGCTCAGCAGTGGTGAAAGGTGACTGAGAATTAGCCTTTTTACAATTTACTGAGAATTTAACAGTTTCTTTCCAGGTGTCCCTAAGCAATTCTTGCTAAGATTAAAGCTTCGGGGCCCTTAAATCAAGGGAAACAAACGAGAGGCATAGTAGCAGGATTAGGATAAATGGGTGCAGGAGGAGGAAAGTTGTTTCTTCCTCTTCTCTGGAGAGAGAAGGGATGTGTGGAGAGATGGAGGTCTGTGGGAACCCACACACTTCGGAGTTTGATTATGGTGAGTGGCTGAGGAACATGCAGATGTTAAAACTACTGCTATGGGTTGATGCACATGACCTTCTGACAGCTTGGCAATCATACAATACAGAGAATTTGAGAATTTAAGGAAGGGGATAATTTCCTTGTTCGAGCTAACTGAACAAGTATCATTTAGTCATTCTGCTGAATATTCAATGAGGAGGGAAAACCAAGGATTCTCAGGTCTGTAAAAATTGGAGATGACCTCCAACAGACATGGGTACCAACCACAATGTTAGGAGATGCTGCTGTTAGCCACGTGACTCGGTTGGCTAACTTTTGGCAAGAGTTACCTGGGAAGTCAACATAGATTGCTCACTTATAAGATGGAATGATCCCTTACACAGATACTATAATTCTTAAGTGAAAGTTGTCCCACCCGGGGCCCAAAGTATTTCCTTTTGTAAAATCATTGTTTTAAAAACAATTTCTTTGAAATTATAATGGAACACATGAAAAATGGATATTTGCACACACACTTCCTTTTTCCTTCATTTCTCCTCTTGAATCCTTGGCTTTTGCTTCTGCTTAACACCTCTCAGGACGATTTCCATACCTCCTTCTGGGGAATTTTACTTGCTTCTTCCAAATGAGTCTCACCCATGGGTTCTCAAATGTTGTGAGCCATCAGTGCCCTACAGATTTACCTGGGAAACTACCAGGTGATACTAAAATTAAAAAAAAAAACATGTGAGGAGAAGAAATGATGTTTTTTTATGGAAAAAGGCATAACCAGTGTCTGGACGGCTGGGTGTGTGCTGAACTGCCTGCAGTTGTCATGGGTTCCTAGCAGATGTCCACGGCAGGGGATGTTTCAGACCAATTGCTAGTGTGGTTTTACCACAGCTCTTCTTGGCAATCTGGCAAGGGGGATGGGGGGGTTTCTCCCAAGTGGAAGACACTCTCAGATGTGACTTTTCCTCATGAACCAACTGAGAAGGAAGAGGGCAAAGTAGAAAGGAATGGAAGGCACAGCTTACAGCAAAGAAGAGAGATGGTGGGAGAGAGGACCCCACCTCAGTCTCTCTCCTGTGTGAGTTCAGGAGTCTGCTATTGTCAAACGCAGCATAAGGAATATAGCCAATAATATTGTAATAACTATGAATAGTGCTAGGATGCATTTTGGAAATGTCAGGGGGGACATCTTATAAGTATATCATTGTTTAACTACTATGTTCTACACCTGAAACTAATACAAAATAATGTGAAGTATAAAGTGTAATTGAAAAATTAAATTAAAAATAAACAAACAAGAAAAAAAACCCACGGTCTGCTTTAGTGCTGTGGTTCCCAAGTATGGTCTGAATGTCCCCCAAGAGACCCTGAGAGGTCTGTGAAACTCTCATTTTTCCAACCACCAGTGTGTAGGAGACTAGATTTTCTTAAAATCACATCACTTAAGACAACATACTGCAAAAAGTTGAACTCAGAGGCAGAGAAGAAAACACAGTTATCTTTTACTAATATAGATGTACGGTGTCATACAAAAATGTATAATACCATATGTCTTCTCCTTATCCTTTTGTTTTGGAAAACATAGCTTTCTTATAAAATAAAAATTCTATTTATGTTATCTAAGTATTCTTTATGTTGTCTACGGCCATACCACCCTGAACGCGCCCAATCTCGTCTAAGTATTCTTTATGTTAACATTAGTGACTTTACTATTCTTTTAAAGTAAACTATTACATAAGTATGTAACATTTTTTCTGTTTTAATTTTTAATATGGTCAATATAGATAGATAAAACTCACATGAACAAAAGATCTTTGGGGTGCCCAATAACTGTTAAGAATGTAAATGGAGACCCTCAGAGAAGGTGAGGAAGTTTCAGAGACATGTTAACTCTGGAGATTAGCCTTTCCTCTCTAAGTCAATAGCTTGATTTTACTCTCAAGCCAAGTGTCTCAGGTGAGGTGCATGTGTTCCAGGTAGTTTAGTTTCCGTATTTTCCTGTTTGATCACAGCACGTGCTTCCTCACTGACTGGAACCCGGTGGCATCACCTACCTCATGTCTTCCTTCTTCCCAGGGGTGTCTACAGGAAGTGCTCCACACGGCTTCGTACAATATAAACAGGGAGAAAGTGTGCTTAGTCCAGAGATTTAATCAAGAAATAAAAGTGAAGTGACTCAAGTTTTGCTTGTGTTCCTCCTATTGGCTTCAGAATGAGCATATAATTAACATAAAGAATGGGTGAACTCATGTCTTAAAAATGAATAATTGCAGGTCATTTTGCCATGAAGTTGTGAACTAAAAGAACCCTTTAAATGTATATACATTCCTGGCTGCAGGACTTTTTAGAGTGGAGCTGGAGAATTTCAGCTTGACTGCTGAGGAAGAGGCATTGAGTTATATACAGATGTGACTGATCCAGCAGAGCATGGCTTTATTCTGTGGCAAGTGCCCTGGAAATCCTGAAACCTGGGACTTGGCAGACTTACCCACTCAACACAGGCATCTCTGGAAAAAGCGGCCTCCCCTCTCAGATAGACCCTTTTAGTGGGTGGCAGAGAGGGGAGAGTTGAGTCAACATCCCCAGATGATTTCCCAATTAGACGTCCTAGTCTTTCTTTCCCAGTGAGGATGGAGAGAGAACGTGCAGAGAGGCGAAGCGTGTTGATGCTGGTGCAGCTCCTTCTTTGTGGGAATAGGAACAAACATTAATCCAAACACACCCCTTCATTTATTCAAGGATACCGAGTGCCTTCTCCGTGGCAGCTGCTGTGCTGGTTGCCGCTTTCGGAAGAGCCAGCCTTGGGGAGGGAGTTCGTGCTAGGCTGTCAAGGGGCTAGCTGGGAGGCACAGGGCCAGCCTGTTTGTAGTCTAAAGAAATCCAAGGCTTGACATCCAGGATTGCGTAATAAATGCCAGATGGGAGGGATCAGAGACGGGCATCAAGGTCTAGCTTACAGATCCATGAACTCAGAGCTGGGGCAATAGGTTAGCACCTCAAATATGTGAAGCACAAGTAAGGGGGGAGTCATCTGGACAGCTGTGTTGCTCCTGGGTACAAACTTACAGCTCACCTGTAGGAACCAGCAGGTGATTTGTTGGCAGAAGAATAAGATTTGCTTAAGGGGCCAAAGATAGAGTGGTTAGGGTTGGGTCTCAGAGAGAGAATTTGTCACCTACCTACCTATTACACGCTAGATACAGGCACTCTTCCCAGTGTGGTTTTGAGTTTCCGAGTCTCCAAGTTCCTAAGGCCTCTTCTGGAGGATAAAGTTAGGGGCACTTGATAGTCTTCAACACCCACGGTAGCTTGGGTGCTGCCATTGTTTGTCATCACAGCTGAGGCCAACCTTAAGTTTCCTCCAGCACATGCGTGCACACTCCACTCTGCCCTCCCTGTACTTCCACTTCTTGTTGCCCCCCGCCCCCTCGTTCTCTCCTAAGCACCACTCTCCTAGCTCCAGGGTTTCAGAGTCTGAGGGCATCCTGCTCACCCTAACTAATTACAACTCTTTGATGATCAAAGGATCTTGCTCTTTGCATTTTATTGTGGCCTCCACTGAAACCCTTGGAATGTGTCCCACAAAATCAGAGTGCGGGGGTCCTTAAAGGGCACATATGGTGACACATCAGCTGTAGTCTTCTTTTTTTAAGTTACTTTTAATGAACAGATGTCAGTGTTTAAAAAGTTATTTATTGAATTTAGAGAGAGAGAGAGAAAGGGAGCAAGAGACAGAGAAACATCAATTTGCTGTTCTATTTATTGATGCATTTAGTGGTTGATTCTTTTATGTGCCCTGACTGGGGATTGAACCCACAACCTTGGTGTATTGGGATGGTACTCTAACCAATTGAACTACCTGGTCAAGCCTCAGCTGTATTCTTTACTCACTCTGAACCAGAGCCTGAAGGTGAGTTGTATGTCAGGTGATCACATAATCTGTGCAAACTGACAATTCTGAGTGTAAACAGACTTGCTAAGACTCATTATGCTAGAACAGCAGGGGTATATACAGTGGTTTTTCTGGACTTTCCTCTAGTACGCCTGATTTTTTTAGAGGTGGTGGTTAGATGCCATCTATTAATATGACAATTTCCTTCTGATTGTCTCCCAAGAAGAGAATTCTCATGCAAATTCCACTTCTGTTGACTGGCTTGATAAAATAAAAATAGTAGATAACATCGATATACTGCTTACCATAAGTTAAGCACTATTGCGTGTGTTTTTACACTTGTTAATTTATTCATTCCTCATATACCTCCTGAGACTGGAGTTCTGTTTTTATTCTCATTTACAAATGAAACAAACAAACAGGAACACCAGAGTTTAAAAAGCTTGTTCAAGTTTGTATAACCAGTAAGCAGCAGAGCCATGATTTGAACCCGGGAGGCCCCAAGGCCTGGAAATTTAGTTTAATCCACATTTACCGAGGGCCTTCTGTATGCCTGAAAGTGTTTTCGGTATGGTGGTGCCGAAGTGAATGGATATGATGACTGCTTAGGGTTCAGTTCCCCAACAGAGAGGATCACTCAGGCTCACCCTTGTAGAAGGAAAAGAATGCATAGAGTGTCCTGTAGAGAGGGCCGGCCATAGCCTCCTGTAACATGCAGTTTTATATCCAGCTTGCAAGTCATCTACTTGGGTGGCTACTGCCAAGCTACCTTGGTTTTCAGTTCTCAGATTTCCTTATGATGGTCTATCCTTTGAACCTATAATCAGAATCCTTCAATCAGAGGCAGTGGTCCCAAAGCAATGCGCGCTATTTAGGAAGCTGCCAAGGAAGGCTCTTCACGGGCAAGGAGGGCCGATCAGAACATGCTGGTTGCTCTGTCTCCAGTTGTCAATATCCCATGCCTGCCTGTTTGCAGGTGCTCTGGCTCTGCAGAAAAAAAGACGGGAGCGGAGTCTCCAGGGACAATATTGCTTCAACATACGTCCTCCCAAAGTATGAAATACTCATGTGATGACTATATACCATTTGGGACTATCTTGGTTATGGTCTCCTGTAAGAATACATAATGTTGAAACACAAGCACTTGCATAGTGCAAGGGGAAGGTTTTAATCTTGTTGTGGCATAAAGAGGGTTGTTTTTTTTTTTTTTTTTGGCAAAGAACACAGTTGTGAGAAACAGAGTGCTTATTGTTTAGCAAGTCAGGGCCCTGTACTGGCCAAGGAAATGCTGATGAAGTAGTTACACTCTGTGGAGGGGTGAGAGGTGTGAGGTCTGCCTGAGAAAATAAAAGAGCAAATGGGTTCTCTTTAAGACATCCTCCCAATGGTGCGAAGGCAATGGTGTGCATGTGCTTGTGTGTGCGTTTAAAATGAGAAAAATTACAAAAACCCAATAGGCGCTCCAGTGCCCTGACCGCCCCAGCTCAATGGTATTGTTCTGTCTGCTTTGATCTATCATAGCTGTGCTATGTACAAAGCACATAGACGTTCCTTCTCATTGGAGTCCTGCCTCCTGTTTGTTATAATTGAAAAACTCTGAAGGAAGTTAGGATGTGAAAACAGTATTTCCAAGTAGTGCATTTCTCAACCACAGTTTTCCCTAAATGAACCACTATCTAGCATGTTGTAGTTAACCTGTTATCCAACTACACTGAGTACTGCTTGTTGAGTGCTTGACCTAATGAACACTTTTTAGGGGGTGGCTGGGGACCAAAGTCACCCCAGACATCTCATCCTCATACCAACTCGCAGATGGGAAGAGTAAGGCTCAGACAGCGTAGACAGTTTTTCATTGTAGTAGATCCAGGATCCAAGTCCAAGCTGGTCAGATTGCACCAACGTGCCATGAACCTACTCTATCTTCCTGTGCATGCTGAGAGGACCCTTGGAGAAAATTCTTATTGATATGTCCACATTCAAATTAATGAGCTTTACAAGCAGGGTTGGAGACTTCTAAAGAACAGGGGTTGTGTGTGTGTGTGTCTCACACACACACACACACAAACACACAAAGACACCCAAAGAGTTGCAAATACAGATTTAGCACAGTCTTAAATCTTAAAGAATTTGTTCCCTACATTTTATTCTAAAACATCTCATACATACGGCAAAGCCGAATGGATTTTATAGTGAACATTTGTGTATCACCTCGATTCTGCCATGAACATTTTGCCATACTTGATCATCTATCTATTATCTATCATTTTTCTATCTATACCTCTATCATCCACAAGTCTTCCCTTTTTTGGGTGCATTTCAAAGTAAATTGTAGACATCAGTACTCTTCCCCTTAAAAACTTCATAATGCGTGTCTTCAACCGAAGTTCAATATTTGTTTACAGTCTTTTGAGGCTGATTTAAATACATATTTGCTGAGTTTTCATAAAACCATATATCTGTGTAACCCAGACTTCTCGCAAGGTATAAAATATTACCATCACCTCAGAAAGTTCCCTCTCCCCAGTCATACCCATCTCCCTTTCCCCATCGGGAGAGACGACACTTGTGTCCATTTTCCACCAATATAATCTTATTCAAGGCTTCTTCTACTGAGTATAATATATTTGAGAGCCAATTACATTGCAGTATCAGTAGTTTATTCCTTTTTATGTATCGCTGAGTGATATTTCATATGAATATGCTATAGCTTGTTTATTGATTTTCCCACTGATGAGCTTTCTCCCAGTTTTTGGATTTCATGGAAAAAGCTGTTATGAATATTCTTGTACAAGTCTTTTTGTGAGCATATGTTTTTTGTTGCTGGGTCATAGAGTAAATGTATCTTTAGTTCTAAAGGAATTTCTAGACTATGTGTAAAAGTGGTCACCCCATTTTATTGTTCCACCAAAAATGTATGGTCATTCTGGTTGCTCCAACATCCTTGCTAGTGTCTGGTGTTGCCTGTCTCTTAAAATTTAGTCACTCTGGTGGGTGTCTAGGTAGAAAATTGATGTTGATAGCAATGATGATAGTTATAATAGAGTGAATAAAATCCCTCTAGCACAAATCACAGTTGATATTCCTTAGGTTTCCCATGGAAACTCAGGACTTTAGCTTCCTAAGTACCTGCCCAAATGTTTTCCGATTGACAGATGGAAGTGCTGGGGGCAGTACTGATTTTCAGGCTAATGCTCCCAGTACAATAAGCTCACTTAGGGTTTCTTTGTGTAGCCTGGATGTTTCGCTTTAACCCTTTTGACATTTCTTGGCTTTCCTTCTTTGTCCGACACACTTCTTGGTCCAGATTGCAATTTCTCTTCCTTTTCAGAGTTTTCACCCAGCAAAAGTTGATGATTTAAATGTCAAAAGAAGGAGACTTCAAATAAAAGGCAGAATAAACAATTTTTGAAGACTCAGACCTTTCTTTCCTGTCATTGTTACTTCTCAAGCCTCTTCTGATTTCCACAGAACTGTCTGGGAAAGAATCAGCTGGGAGTTCGCACAGCTGACTTAGCTGTGCAGCTCTGCTGGGGGGTTATTTCTTCCATCTGGGTGGGGTGCCTTGACTTTCGTGGGCCTCAGTTTCCTCACAGAACAAGACCCAATCGAATGATATTTAAGGTTTCATGTTTTTTTGGAAACTTCAAAAAAATTCTTCTAAACACATTTTTGTTTTGTTTAGAAGAAGAATTTTAAATCCTTATGGCAAAGATTCTAATTTAAAAGACTTAAAAAGTGATCTTATAATGTTTCCTACACCCCCTCCAGCACCTTAATGATACCCTGATCTATTCATGAGAACAGGTGTCCCTTTTATATTTTGATTTAAAGGTTTTCTTAATTATGCCCTTGACTGTTATCAGATGCTACAGTTCACTCCCAAGGAAGGCTTCGACCTCAAACTGCAGAAGTGATGGGTGAACTGGTATTTAATTTGCATTTGTTCTGGGATCTTTTTGGAGAGACTGGGTATTTGCACTGGAGTTGTTTTTCCCCTTCACATTGTTATTCTCTGCTGTCCAGTTGTACTTTGTAATTGGGAGGTGGAGGTCAAGAGAGAAGAGAGCGAGAAAGAATGTCCGCAGGCTATCATTTTGGAACAGGAAGGAAGGGAGATAGGAATGGCTAGAGAGGATTGGCTTGGGGGGAAATAGCCCAAATCTCAGTTAAAACCAGATAAGGGTCAGAAAGATAGAATCTGCTGATAAAGGTGTTTTCCTTTTCATGGCTACTTAAAACGGGAGTTTTCCTGGGGTTTTATTCTCTGCAGCCCCAGCAAGAGAAAGTGTCCTGGTCACAGAGGAAACCTTCAACTAGAGACAAACCACAGTCCTTAGATTCTCTCCAGCTATAAGGTTTCAAGCACAAAATTCTTGAGCAAACCCACCAAGTGCCTCTCTGCACTGATTGTGATTTTTGGTGCTAAAGAGAGCACTGCAGACGATGCTGAAGGTCAAATGAAGGTAGAGAAACCACAAAACAGCACGCCACACCACCCAACTGCAAGCTAATTGGGAAGGAAATGGTTTCAAACTGACAGACTGTGGCCTGATAACCAGAATCTCATAGGGACAAAAGGTTCGTGTCATTGAAAGGGGTAGCTTTGCCTATTTAAATTGTGCAAACAAAAGAAATGAAAACCCCCTCGTGGGATGAGAAGTTCTATTAGCAGATATTACCATCCTTGCTTTTATGCCCTCCTGTGTCGCAAACCCTGAACATGTGCTGCGTGTCCTCAGGCATTCATTGGTTAATTTACTTATTCAAAGTAAGGCAACAACAACAAAAAAGCAGCAAAAAAAAAAACAAAAAACCCCCACAAATTATATACTGGGGCACAGACAGCATTAAGATGCAGTGCACAATTTTGATATGTGAGTTTTTAAAAGAAATGTGTTCGGTCTGAAATGGTACATATGTTAAACTCTAGAGAAAGTAGGAAGCCTAGAACAGTACCACTCTTGGAAGTGAAACAAAAATTCTTTAAAGGTATGGCTCTTGAGAACCAGAGGCATATAATATCAGGTACTTCTCTGTAGCTAACAACAGCCATCTTGGGCTTGCCTTTAATCAGCGCTCCAATAAAGGCCAGTGGAGGAGGCCCATTTTTCTATCATATGGATGTGGTAAAAGTTAATTATATACTTAATTATATCCTTTGATTCTGAAGCCTTTATAGAATGCCTACAAAAGTAACCTTGTCTATATTCCCTTATGTTTTCAAGCTGAATTGTAATGAGTGAACTAATGCAAGATAATTAATACTTTAAACTTTATATTTAGTTGGGTCTTTAAAAAAACATCATGCGGCAAGCCCTTATGACACTACTTTGTGGTTGACCAGGCAGGGCCTACATTTTGCTGAGGGGAATAGTCAAGTCCAGAAATGTTAAAGAACTTATTTTTGTCACAAAAGAAGTTGAGGTAACATTCGAACCAACCTTTTCCTTCTGCCACGGACTCTGACAGTTCCGTGCGTGTTGCAGATCAGTAGTGCATTTATCAGTATCAGTGATGTCACAGTATTTAACTTTGGTTTGATGACAAACACCTGCATTTAAAAGGAAAGACTATGAGGTAGAGAAAGAACATTGTAAATGCAATCATAGTCGCTTCCTGTTTTATGCGTCTAGATAGAACATCCTTTCCAGAGTAAGGCTGCTACCACTGCTATGCCGCTACTTAAATAGAAAACCAAAAAGTAAACAGACTGGTTGCTATTTATAATTTTTTTATAGTTGAGATTTCACTTGTGCATTTATGTTTAATATCTAATTATTGCTCCACAGGAATTCTCAATCTTGAGAGCATTTAGAATCAAGAAATCGCAAAGCAACATGTTATATTTGTAGTGTCTTAAAGTATTTTTAATGTGTTTACTTACAGTTAACATTCCATTGTGTTAAAGTATTTAAGAAACTTTCCCAAATGGTACAGCGGGGATAGCAAGTCCGTGGCACGAAGGACGGTCCTGGCTCGTATGAATATATCATTTGGCTTGTGGAAAGTTTAGAAAAATATCAGGTTTGTGAGTAAACTTTACTTACAAAGCTATGCTTTGGGTGTCTGGTACCCGAATATTAGTATTCCCATGACAAATGTGACTTACCAGACAAACTGAGTATTATTAAACTCTAAGCCATAAGATGTGCACCAGTTCTACATACCAAAAGGTGATGTGATGGAAAATGAATACTAACCTGTCCTACAATTTCCCCCCTTCCAGTTTATCAGAGTACCAGAAGTGACCGGTATTTGGAGCCATTACCTTGGTTTAAGGCTCTCTGTCGAGAAGGTCCCTATTAAAATGCAAATATACTGCTCCTCACTTCATTTTCACCTTTTTATCAGATTGGAGGAGGAAAGGGATTATAGCCCTAAGGAATGGGAGGGGCTGGGAAAAGGGTTTTCAATGGGCCCTCTGCTGTGTGACTGGGTGCCTCTCTGAGTATCTATTGTATTGTTTTAAATCCACCCTTGGCAACAAAGGTGGATTTAAAACAATACATTACATTGACATTCGATTCTACCTCACCTGTCCACTACACTCTTATCTTTTTCCTGTAGTATTTTCTGAGCTACCTGGGAAGAAATGAACTCTCCCCCACCCTAATTCCTAATATTCATGACTTCTATCATTCACTTATCAACTCTTGTCTTTGTTTCAGTTATCTTTTCATTTGTAGGTATCTTCTTTGCCAGCTTTGGTGTCAACTGCTGGGTTGATCAGGAACCAGGTTGGTGACCCACAACAGGAGAGAGGGTAGCGGGGGGTGGGAGAGGAGCAGACTGTCGCCTGTCCGTGCAGCATCCTGGGTTCTGTCATGATGTTTTGACCTGGATTCTGCCTTCTGCCTGCTCCTTTTGTATCGATCTTCCTGGCTTTGGTTTTGGCTTTCAGGTCCAGATTGTCCTCAGTTCCTCCACCCAAAGGCCGTACAAGGTGTCACTCATCTATCCCTGGACCATTGCAGGGCCACTGAGTACAATCTACACTTGTACTCAAGTACCCTACACTTCCGCCAGTAAAGTCTTTGTGCTTCTGTGATGGTGCAACGGAGAACGGTGTCAGTGCCACTCTGGAAGTCATCATGGCTCCGCTTCCTTGGCAGGACGCTGGGTGTTAGGTTCTGGCCTTTAGGTTGAGGCCCTGACAGAATCAGGTCGTTGGAGAATGGGCCAATTTGTGGGTGACAAATCTTGATTCCAAACCAGCCCAAGGGCTGGTGTGGAAGGTACGGTAGCAAAATTCTAAGATAATCTCCATTGATCTGTGCTTTGTATACTTTTCTCCCCTTGAGTTGGGGGTAGGACCTGTAGCGAGTTTCTAACCAATTGACTATGGCAAATGTGATGAAGTATCACCCTAATGGTTATGTTACATTATATGGCAAAAGAGAAGATCCCTACTGAGTTGATTTTGGGTTAGTCAAAAGGGAGATTTTCTTGGGGGGCTTGACCTTGGTGAAACCTTTAAAAGAAAACTGGGGACCAACCTGAGGTTCAAGAGATTCTTCTGCTTGTCCTGAAAGAGAAGTAAACTGTGATGAGTCTGCGGATGTAAGGATATGAATTCTTTCAACAATTACATGAGCTTAGAAAAGGAGCTTGAGCCTTAGAAGAGACCTATGTCCTGGACAACACCTTGATTGCAGCAAAGGATCTGGCTATGACGTTCCCAAATGCCTTACTTTTGGAAACTGTGAGATAATAAACGGATGCTAGAGAAGCTCTAATTTTCATGGTACTTTATTATGCAGAAAACTTATGCAGGTGGACATGACTGACAGTTGCCCCACCCTTAGGCCGACCTGCACTGATATTTATGTGGATAAATGCATCAAGAGAGTGATGCTCTGATTCACGACGCCACTGAGTGGTATGGCATCATTGTTAATAACAAACACTCTGAAGCCAGACCACCTATGTGACTTTGGGAAGGTTACTTAACATCTCTGGGCCTTGGGTTCCTGAGTTGAAAAATGGGGAGAATAATAATAGCACCCTACTCATCGGTAGTGTGAAGATTAAGTGAGATATTACATGTATAGAACATGAAAAAGCGAATGCCTCATACATAGCAAGCATTTAGTAAATATTACCAATTGTTATTTATAACGGGATTGTCAGAAATTCCTCTGTGGCTTTAGGCTAGCAGGTGGAAGTCTGCTGTTGCCAGTTTTTTCCCTTTGTTGGTCCTTCATCATTAGCTTAAGGTCACGCTTGGTGTCTTTATACTGGCCCACAGTGGTACTAACCTTATTCTCATAAACAGTAAGATATGTGGGGAAGTCCTAAACCGAGAAACCATATAATGAATGCAGATCAAAAGTCTGGGTAACATCTCTTTGGTCCCTTGAAATTTAGCCTGGAATGTCAACAAAATATTTAACAGAACTCACAGAATAAGAACAGACAGAGGTTGGAGAGTGAGGAATAAGCTGGCTTATGGATTTAGGAATTAGTTTTGTTTCAGTAGATATGGATCTTCAAATTGGCATTCTTTTTAGTGAGTTGGAGAGACTAGAGCTATGTTTTTTGGAGCATGTTGGGATCATGCACGCAAATTGTTTAGCACACTGGTACATAATAAATGCTCAAGAGTAATTGGTGGCTGCGATGATGTTGATGGTGATTTTGATGGTGATAGTTGTACAGAGAAGTCCTATACACGAGTTTCTCTGTACCTCCAGGAGTTCAGTTGCAAGGGTGGGGACTAGAGATCCTAGGAGATAAACAGGATGGGGTGGAGTTGTTGGTGGTGCAGGGTGGGTGATAACCTTAAGGTGGTTGAGGTTTCAGTGCATCAGGGACCTGTTTGGAGGAAGCCTTTCTTAATATCCAGAGGGGGAAGGAGGAAAGCTGAAAATCTGCTGTCTGCTGGCAAAACCCAGGAAACTTCCAAAATGCTCTGGGGCAAAGTTTTTAGAAAAAAACAAAGAGTGAAGCAGTGGAGGAGCAGGCTGGGTGGGGGAGGTGTCGTATAATCAGTGTGAAAGAGTTTCATCTCCACGGACAGTCCCACGAGAATTGCAGGAATAGGGAAGCGGCGGCTTCTCAAGGACAATGACATAAGGTAGCCAGAGTTTAACAGATGCCCAACTCACCCCATAGATGCTTTCACATTATTGGGGTTCTACTCATGTTTGTTTGATGACGAAGTGTTTCCAGGAAAGGGGNTGAGGTTTCAGTGCATCAGGGACCTGTTTGGAGGAAGCCTTTCTTAATATCCAGAGGGGGAAGGAGGAAAGCTGAAAATCTGCTGTCTGCTGGCAAAACCCAGGAAACTTCCAAAATGCTCTGGGGCAAAGTTTTTAGAAAAAAACAAAGAGTGAAGCAGTGGAGGAGCAGGCTGGGTGGGGGAGGTGTCGTATAATCAGTGTGAAAGAGTTTCATCTCCACGGACAGTCCCACAAGAATTGCAGGAATAGGGAAGCGGCGGGTTCTCAAGGACAATGACATAAGGTAGCCAGAGTTTAACAGATGCCCAGCTCACCCCATAGATGCTTTCACATTATTGGTGTTCTACTCATGTTTGATGATGAAGTGTTTCCAGGAAAGGGGAGACCCAGGTCCAAAGAGGGGAATTCCTGGCCTCCTGGGAGCAATGTGAGGGCACTAGTAGGTGTGGGAATGGTCAAGGCTACTGAAAGGTGAGAAAAGTTTTACTCAGAAAGGAAATTGGGGTGAGGGGCATTGCTAATAGTGAAGATTCACCTTTTCTGACTTTACATTTTGCTTGGGGCTGATCCTGGCTAACATGAACATTTTGGCCCAGCCTAATGACTTTATAAAAATAACTTTTTCCAGCACGTTCTTCTTGCAGGGCGGGTGGGGGTGGAGGGAGGGTGATGAGGCACACTTTCTGGCTCTGATGAATCATTCCAGAGAGCAGGAGGTTTCAGTCTCTTTCATGCTAGATCAACTTCAAGGTCTCAAACTGTGCATTATAATTAGCAATGCAAACCTCCAGAGAATAATCTCTTACTCTAAGGAAAATGTTGAGTGGACTTGGTAGAGGATTGTTGTCATCTTTTTTTGTTTGTTTTAAATGGGTTTCGGTGTCCAAGCCGAGTGAGGCAACCACTCTTCAGAGGTGGAGTCTGATGTTGAGATGATCTTTATTAATACGTGTAGGCTGAATGGTAGCAGAATTCTCTTCTGTGGTTAACGACCCTTTAGTAATTAGTCTGTAGTGTCACAGAGAGAATGACAATGCAGCAATATTTCTGTGGAAGGAGAGAAAAAACCTGTTGGGTCCATCTGAGGCGGCCAGCCTCCGTTCTCAGACTCCTGTTGGATCCCTCAGGGCAGTAGATGCTTACTCTTCCCCGCTGGTCTGAAGGCAAGAATGTGCTCAGTTCTGTAATGGGTGGGTTTCTGTGAACACAGAGGCGCCAAGGAGGAGAGAACAGACAAGAAATAGAGAGAACTCTGGTGACATTTTAAAAAACATTTTATTTATTTCTTAGAGAGTGGGGAAGAGAGGGAGAAGGAGAGAAACATCAATCAGTTGTCCCTCTCATGCCCTCAACTGGAGACTTGGTTCCCAACCCAGGCGTGTACCCTGACCAGGAATCAAATCTATGACCTTCCAACTTGTAGGCCAGTGCTCAACCCATGGAGCCTCTGCAGTCGGGGCCTTTGGTGACATTTTTTTGTTTAAATAATTTTTAAAAGATTTTATTTTTTATTTATTCATTTAGAGAGGAAGGGAAGGAGAGAAGGAGAGAAATATCAATGTATGGTTGCCTCTCATGAGTCCCCTGCTGGGAACTGGCCTGCAACCCAGGCATGTGCCCTGACTGGGAATCAAACCGCGATCCTGTGGTTCACAGGCCCGCGCTCAATCCACTGAGCTACACCAGCCAGGGCTTGTTTAAATAATTTTTTAAATATTGTATTTATTTTTCTAGAGTGGGGAAGGGAAAGAGAAACATCAGTGTGTGGTTGCCTCTCATGCTCTGACCCCTCTGCACTGGAGACTCAGCCCGCAACCCAGGCACGGGCCCTGACTGGGAATCAAACCAGCAATCTCCCATTTGCAGGCTGGCACTCAATTCCCTGAGCTACACCAGCCAGGGCCTTTGGTGACGTTTTTGAAGCCTTCTCTAAAGTCTACTTCTGTGCACTAATAAATCTCCTTTCTATAATTTGGTTTGAGTTGTTTTTCCCCCTCACTTTGGATTTAGAATTCTAATAGTCACAATATTAAGAAAAAAATAATAAAACATTGCCTTACCCCACGAAACAGATGCTGTGATGGGGAGACATAGTTTCCCAGTTTAAGACTCTGACAATTAAGGTAAGAATTTTATGGGCAGCATTTACTTTCCCCTAAATGATACTCCCAGCATTTTTCTTGATGTTTGCATAATTAAGGTCCAGTTCTGTTTGAACTGGCAAACAAGCTCAGAATGAGTGAAATTTCATGCCTGGGCTACGGCAGGTTTGGAGAGGGTCAGGCTTGTCACAGGTGTTAGGACAAATGCAGTTTGGCCATCTCAAGCATAGGATTTCTACAAATAAGAAAGGACTCTGGAGAAGCAGTGTGCTGGGTTAAAAAGAGCGCTGGGCAGGAGGCAGGAGAGAATGGGGTTGTGCCTCTATTAGCTTGTGACTTGGGGACACGGAGTTTAAGCGCCCAGGGCTCAGCTTTCCCATTTATGAAACCAGGGGCCCAAACTAAATAATCTGGAAGACCCTTCGAGCCCAGAAGACCTATAACTTCCAGGGTCGAGGCACCCAGCCGGCCCTCCTGGGACAGGGAATTTCTCGGTTTCCTGGGGTGGTCCCAGTGGAGGTGCGTTTCCTGGGGAGGAGATCTCAGTCCTGCAGCTGGCCAGCTTAGAACTGGAAGGCTGAGTGCTCACAGACTTCACCTTCGTGTCCAGCGGCTCTTTGCTTGATTTTTAGTATTACCCAAGGTTAAGGTAGGCAGCTGCCCCTGTATGAGGAAAAAAATGAATAAAGATGATTCATTTCCTCCCTATTCTTTTATTAATGGCAAAATGTCAGAATAATTTAGCCTTTTTGAAAGACCACTAAGACTTTTTTGAAGTCAACAAGCAAGTTAGCAGCTAGGTTGAGCCTGGGGCCTAGGTCTTCTGACACTGGACCCTGGGTTGGCTCTGGGAGAGGATAGCTGAGAGCTGGAAAGAGAAACTTCACCTGCTTTTGAACCCTGTCCAAGGCTGCCGTGCTAGCTTCTCTGCATTAGGGGTGGGGGTTCCCCCAGAGAGACGTCTGTTCCCCGTGGTGAGCAGCTGAAGCGGCAGGAGCTTGCAGAGGGGCCCTTCAGTGAAGGTCCTCATGGGCCATGACTTTGAGCAAGGAGGAAGCTGAATCCTCATGAACATATTGGCTTGTTGTGGCCCACTGATTTCTCTTTCTTACTCCTTATCATAGAAGACACCATATTAAAGTATGCAATTCTGTGGTTTTCAGTATGTTCACAAGGTTGGGCAGCCTCACCACTATCAAATTGTAGAACATTTCAACACCACCAGTGCCCCCCCAACCCCCCCAAACCCCTGTACCCATTAGCCATCACTCCCTTCCTCCCAGCCCCTGTCAACCCCTAATCTATGTTCTGACTCTGTGTCTGATTTGCTTCTTCTGGTCATTTTATATAAATGGAATCATATGAGACGTGGCCTTTTGTACCTGGCTTCCTTCACTTAGCATAGTATGTTTAAGGTTCATCTACCTTGTACATCATATATCAGTACTTTATTTCTTTTTATAAATGACTAGTGTCCCATTGTATGAATATCTCACATTTTGTTTATTCACCGTTGGATGGACATTTGGGCTGTTTTCACTTTGGACTATTACAAACAATGCTGCTATGGACATTCACATACACATTTTTGTCTAATGAAATGTTTTCATTTCTCTTGTATATTCTTGGGAGTGGGAAGGCTGGGTTATATGATAATTATGTTTAATTTTTTGAGAAACTGCTGAACTCTTTCCACAGCACACATGTATTTTTAACCACAGGTACACACACACACACACACAAGTAGAAATTGCTGCCATCTTTGGATGGAAAGGATGCTGCTATGTCATTGTTTATGTATCTTATACTATAGGTTTTTCTTCTTATATCAGTAAGTTGGAAAGAATTTCAATTTTGGAATTAGAAAGACCTGGGATAATGCCTTACGTTTTCTCAGTCCTTAGTTTCCTCATTTGCATAATGAGCCCGGATTGCAGAGAGTCTTGAATGAGGCAGTTGCCGTAGAGTTTTTGGCCAAGGCCTGGCACTAAGCAGCCACTGACTCAGCACCAACGCTACTTGTCCTTCTCCAGAAGAAGGGTAGTGTCTTTGCTTTGTATGCCCAACACCTGGCAAGGTTCCTGACACTCAAATACTGGTTGTGAAATGAATGAATATGTGATGAGGGTGTGAGTGGATGCATCCACGTGCAGAATAATGCCTGCCTGCAGTAATTGTTCAATAATGTCAGGTGAGTGAATGAATCCATTAAAAAAGCCAGCATTAGAATGGTAGGAGAAATGCTTTTCTTAAAAACTGTTCTTGACAAAAAAAATAGAGTTACCATATGACCCAGCAATCCCTGTTCTGGGTATTAACCAAAAAAATCTCAAAAACATTTATTTGCAAAAAACATATGCACCCCTATATTCATTGCAGCATTATTTATGGTGGCTAGGACATGGAGACAACCAAAGTGTCCTTTGATAGAGGATTGGATGAAGAAGATGTGGTACATATTATATACAATGGGATAATATTAAGCCACAAGAAAAGATGAAATACTGTCATTTGCGAATTTGCGACAATATAGGTGGACCTTGAGAATATTATGCTGAGCAAAATTGTCATCAGTCAGAAAAAGCTAAGAACTGTATGATTTCACTCATACGTGAATTAAGAGTGAAACTCATAGACACAGACAACAGTATGGTGATTACCAGAGGGAAGGGGGTGGAGGGGTTAATAAAGTGTAAAGGGGGCCAAATATATGGTGATGGAAAATGGGTGGTGGGCACACAATGCAATATACAAATCATGTGTTATGAAATTGTTCACTGGAAACCTACATGGCCCCAATTAACCAATGTCACCCTGATAAATTTAATACCATAAAAGAAAAAAGTTCCTGGTAAATATTTTTCCTGGCATTTGGGAGACTCTGCCTAAGATCAGTGACAGGCAACAAGTGCAGCTGTCTCCTTCCTTTTGAAATTAATAGGTCTGTGCTCAGGCTGCTATCTGTCTCCACGTGGGAGGAGCAGCCTCCTCATCTTGGGAGTCATGGTCACGTGGCAGTTTCCTGTCTGTCATCATTGGAATTCCACAGTGGGAGGGACGGAGAAAGCCTGTCTGTCCTGCTTGAATGCTCCTGTTTGTCGCTTTCACATGCTGGCATCCAGGGACATGACTCTGGACATGCCAGGGACAGCCTGGCATGCAAAGAGATAGGACAGTTTAGCTGAACACAAATTGAATGATTGCAGCCTCAAGTCCCAATCAAAGGGATTTATGGTGTTTTTAAAAAGACACTGATGTTGACTTGACTAGTGAGAAGCTGCACTGAGCAAGGAGCCGTGTGTGAACCATGAAATGAATGTGGCTGCAGCATCTTAGTCATGATTGTCTAGGAATAGAAATCAGTCCTGTACTTTAGGATTTAGATATGCTGTCCATATAGCTGGCACTTTATAAGAATGCTTCAAGTTTTTGTTAAAAGACTTTAAAATGCACAGGAGATAGATGATAAGCATCTGAAGAAATTTCTGTTCATGAACAGGAATGACTTTTTCTACTGTAGTTTTTTTCTACAGAAGGTCAGGCAAAATACAATTATTTACATAACTCAGGCAGCAAAATCCTGTGGAAGGGAGGGTGGGAAGGTGTGGAGGGTCATGAATTCTTACAGATGGTCTGTCCGTATCAAACAGATTTAGACGCCTGCCTCTCCATTTCTTTCTCCTGTTCTTTCTTTCTCCATGGGCACTCGTGCAAACCTGCATAGTATGACTATCTGTATTCTAGTGACCTGGGGCTGGAACTCAGGGCAGACGGTGAGATTAAGGTATCTTTTGGGGGCTTTGCAACCTGTGCCGGATGGTTTCTATGTTAAACCCTTCAGTGGATCCCACTGTATACGTGAGGGAACTCAGGGCTAAAGCGGAACCAAATTGCTGTTTGTCCAAGGAAGCCACTACCCTTTGGCTAGCAACACTTCTGGGTCTGTGGGGTCAGTACACAGCATCTGCCCAGCTGGAGGAAAGGGAGACTAGATTATAGCCCGTGAGGTTGTTTCCCCCTGGGCTCTGTTCCTTCTCTGAAATAAGATTATCTCTCTAATCAGTGTTTTCCAGATTGTGCTCTGAGGAGAACTAGGTTTCCTCCAAGAGGTCCCCTGTGGCATTCTGAGGCAAGGTGGTGGTGAGGGGGAACAGGTGGATGGATCTCTGGGCCCCAAACCCTCCTTCAAAACCATTTTGCTTTCTCTGTTCTATACCTTGGCATCCGCTCAAAGATGTTACTTGCAAATAGATGTGCTTCTCAATTGTGTTTGAAACACCACTGGATTTGTGAGTTTCTTAAATTCTGTTCTCACTTTAAAATCTGGAGAGCTGAGTTTCCAGCCGTTCCTGGCTACCTGATTTTCTTTCTTTGTTCAGGGGGAGGTGGGTTTTCAGGATGAGCCTTCGCTTAGCTCAGTGCTATGAGGAGCGTCCATTTCTGTAATTCAGAACCTGCTATAGATTCACCTGCTACAGAATAAGGGCCAAGGAAGCTGCCAGGTCAGTGACAAGTTCCTCACACTCTGATGACCTTATTTAGGAATAGGTGAGCTTCTGCATCTGCATCTGGCTCTTTAGTGGCAGAAACCCAGGACTTTGTTCTTCTCTTCAGGACTTGCTGAAACACCTCTGCCGGTCTCACAACACGGACCTCCAGAGTGGTAGGAGAAGGCCCTTCCTTGATTAACTATATAGCCTATTAGCCTGAAGGCTTTCACAGGAGGAGGGATTGGTAGGCAGCTCAACACTCTGGAATGGGCTGCTTGGTGTATATGCTAATGAAGTGACCATCTGCATCAAATAATTATAAGTGGTCTCCCCTGACTGCTTCCCATGTGCTGGCGCAGACTGAGGGGAGGGTCCTCTTTCCGGCCACTGCAGCCCGCGGAGGAGAGGCCGGGGCGGAGTCCTGTATTCCTCCTCTCGGAGGCACGCAACCTGCTGGGCGGACAGGTGCTGGCAGTGTCGTGACCGTGGGCGATGAATCCGGCCTGTCCTAGGAGCTGACAACTATATCTCCGTCTCGCTGGATTTGCAAACTGACACAACATAAGGAATGTCACTCTCTATTACTCGATGGTCACACGCATCTCTGCTGCATTGGAAGCCCTGGGAGCAAGTGTCTTGGTCACGACTGCCCTCTCGCTTCAGCGTGATGGGCTGAAGCTGCTGCGTTGGGACAGTGATGTAAGTTACCAGCCCTGTTTTGTCTCCTGGTTGTGGGTGCTGTCTAATATCCACTAAAATGTTGAAATGATTGAAAATTGTTTTCTTAAGCTCATTTAAAAAATTTATGGAATTTATTGAGGTGACACTGGTTAATAAAATCACACAGGTTTCAAGTGTATAATTCTGTAGTACATCATCCATATACTGACCCCCAATCAAGTCTCCTGTCACCATTTACCTCCCCCCTTTACTCTCTTCTGCCTCCCCCCCATTTCCTTTCCCTTCTGGTCGTCACCACACTGTCATCTATGTCTATGAGTTTGTGTGTATGTTTTGCCTAATCCCTTTACTTTTTTCACCCAGCCCCCCAACCCCCTGCCCCTCTGTCGGTCTGTTCTCTGTACCTATGATTCTGTTTCGATTTTGTGTTTGATCATTCTGGCCAAGTTCAACCTTTCCTTTGTTAGCTAAATAAATATAGTTGACATTTAGACCTGATATTTGCATGTTTTTGTGCATGGCAAGTTTTACTTGTTAACGTTTTAAACGGTTAGTGTCAGTTTGGAAGCTGGACTGTAGCACGGTCTAAGTGTAACCTGGGTCTGCTCTGCCACCGTTCTTGTCTCGGGTGCCTGCCGGTGCTGACACTGGCTTCCGGCCAGTTTTTCCTCCTCCCGGCACCTTCTCTTGTCCTGAGAAAACCTCTGGCCGGCAACTTGAGGCCCAACTGAGCAGACTTTCTCAGGTAAGTGTCCATGGTGCAATTTTGTATAACTAGGAGCCGAGAACCTACTTTTACTTTCCGAGAGAAGCTAAAGAAAATCTTTTGAGAGTTGTGATTGTGTGTTATATGATAGAGTAGAGATGACAAGTGTATTTCCATTTTTGTTTTATGGCAGAATCTTAGGTCATCCAGGGGAAGGTTTTCACATATACAAGACTTCAGTTTCATCACTTTTAAATAAAGACACATGCAGATATATTTAATATCCCTTTAACAACATTAGAAAATAAGAAACAGTATCTACCTACCTACCTATAGTCAATCTCTCTCTCTGTCTCCCTGCCCCCACCACCACCAGTCCCTCTTATCTAAGGCATTCTAAAAATCCAGCACTAATTTAATTTGTCTTTCTGGATAAATACACTTTAGGACTTTCCTGAAACAATGGGAGATCTCAAGAAGGACATATGTAGACAGGAAAAACTTATAGGCAAAAGAATTAAATTCTTAATGAGAAATCTCATTTTGGCTTTCAACTCACTCTAGAGAGAACATTGGCTTTAATTACAAGTGTTTTATTTTCTCTCCATTTCAATAGTTCTTTTATATCACTATGTTATTTGGTTCTTCCCCAAAACTGTTAGAAGACTGTATGTTATAATTTTGGGGTTAGGAAATTGAGCTCTGAGATCTACAGGAAGAAGGCAGGCTAAGCACACATAGTGTTCTGTTCTGAGCCCTTAGAAATGACAGAAAGCACTTCTAATCACAGAGGTCACAGACACACGTGCTCAAAGACAAGAGTGAGAGTGTTTCTAGTGGGTCCTAAACTGTAAGGAATCCTGGAAGGATGGAAAGCAGACAGATTTAGATAGAAGGAGGAAACCCAATCCAAAATGCTCACAGAGAGTGCTTTTGCAAAGGGTTGGAGACGAGCTAAGCTGGGGTGGAATACTTGAAGCGGGGGCATTTGAAGGCACCTGAACTAGCATACCACATACCCTTCTGGTGGTAGGCGATGACTCCTGGAGCCAAACCCAGGTCTTTCCTCTCTACTGCTCGTGTTGCTGTCATGACTTCTTGAATAGTCACAGGAGACTTTGGACTCAGCTAGGTCAACACAGCACAAAGTGAATAGCAACTTGTGAATGTGTGAATACTGTGTACCAGTAAAGCGTACAATTCAGAATGAATGATAATTCTTTTCTTGTTTGATCTCAAATTTTTTTGCTTTAAAAATTAATTTCTTGCAGTATAACCTGCATGCAGTAAATTTGACTAATTTTAAATGTTCCATGCCATAAGTTCTGACATGCGTGTATAGTGTGTAACTGACCACCATGCAGTCATAATATAGTTCCTTAAAAGTTAAACATAGAGCTATCATACCACCCAGCAATGCCTCCCCTGGGGATAAACCCAAGAGAAATAAAAACATGCATTCACACAGAAACCAGGATACAAATGCTCGCAGCAGCACGTGCAATTGCTCCCCCGAAGCTCCCTGTGCCCCTTCGCAGGCAGTGCCCTCCCCTTACTTCTTACGCACAGCCGTTGCTGGTTTGCTTTTCAGCACTCCAGTTTTGTCTTCTCTAGAGTTTCTTGTAAGTGAAATGACACTGTATGCAGCCTTTTGTGTTTGGTTTCTCTCATTTATCAGAAAAGTTTGAGATTCATCTATATTATTTTATGTATCATTAGCTTGTTCCTATTTATTGCTGAGTAGAATTTCATGATATGAATAAACTGCAATTTATCTGTTCAACAGTTGGACATTTATATTGCTTCTAGTTTGTGGTTATTATGAATAAAACTGCTATAAACATTTGAGTACAACACTTTGTGTGTAAATGTATACTTTCATTTCTATT
Organism: Sturnira hondurensis; assembly: GCF_014824575.4. Lineage (NCBI taxonomy): Eukaryota > Metazoa > Chordata > Mammalia > Chiroptera > Phyllostomidae > Sturnira > Sturnira hondurensis. Next base: position 6,239,607 of record NW_028074503.1, read on the forward strand.
CAATAAATACCTGAGAGGGATTGTTGAGTCATGTGATATGTGGCATTTTTAACTTTAGAAAAAACTGCCTAACTGTCTTCCAAGGGGTTGTTACCATTTTGCGTTCCCAGCAGGAATGAATGAGGGTTCTAGTTCTTCCACATCCTTGTCAGCATCCTACTAAGCACTGTTTAAAAAATTGTAGCCATTCTATGGGCCTGGCCTAAGCATCTTTTCTTGTGATTTTTTTTCTTTTAAAATTTTTATTCATTGATTTTGAGAGAAAGAGAGGGAGAGAGAGAGATTTGTTATTCTGCCGATCCACACACACCCCTGCCCCATGGTGGATTCTTGTATGTGGTCTAACTAGGGATCAAACACACGACTTTTGTGCATCAGCCAATGCACCAACCAACTGAGCAATCCAGCAGCCAGGGGGCTTCCTGTGATTTTTGCCACTTGTGAATCTTTTAGCGAAGTGTCTAACCTAATTTTTGGTCCTGTTTATAAAATCGTTTGTTTTCCTTCTTATTGTTTGAAGGTATAAGTCCTTTATTTGGTATATATTTTGCAAATGTTTTCTCCCTGTCATGAGAGAAAGAAGTCCTTGTTCATGGTAAGTATTTAGTCTTGCCATTAAGTATTATAAATATTTGCTGTGGAGTTTTTATAGCTGCTCTTTATCAATTGGAGAAAGTTTCTGTCTATTCTTAGTTTGCTGAGAGCTTTTTATCATGAATGGATGTTGGATTATGCCACATGTTCTCTGAATCTATGGAGATGAATTTGTGGTTTCCCTTTTTTGGGGTTTGTTAGAATGGTGAATTACATTGATTGGCCTTGAATATTAAACCAATCTTGTGTTCCTAGAATGAATTCCATTTGGTTATATGGTGGAAATTTTTATGGAACTTTTGATGTATGGCTGGATTTGATTTTCTCAAACTTTGTTAAATATTTTAATGTTTATGTTTATGAGGGAAATTGGTCTGTAATTATTTTTCTTTGTAATATCTTCTCTGGTTTTGGTATTATGGTAATATTGGGCTCATAAAATAAGATAAGAAGTGTTCACTCCTCTTATTTTTGAAAGAATTATCATAGAATTTATATTATTTTTTTTCTATGCTTGGAAGAACTCATTAGTAAATTTCTAAGGTCAAGTTTTCTGGATTTTCTTCGTGTGAAGTTTTAAAACTATGGATTAAATTTCTTTATTGTAACTAAGGCCATTCAGGTTATGTATTTCTTCTTAAGTAAGTTTTGACTGTGTTTTTTGAATAATTTTTCATATCATCTGAGTTGTCAGATTTATTGGCATCAAATTCAAAATATTTCCTTGTTATCTTTTCTAACAGCTGTAGGATCTGTAATGACATCCTATCCGTCATTCCTGATGTTGGTGACTTGTGTCTTCTCTCCTTTATTTTTCATCAATCAGGCTAGAGGTTTATCGGTTTTGTTCATCTTTTCAAAAACCAACTTTTGGTTTTGTAATTTTCTGTTTTCAATTTTATTAATTTATACATAAATACTTTAATATACACACAGACTAGTTTTATGGCCCATAATATACTTTATCTTGGTCAGTGAATGGCCTAGACACCGTTGAGTGGAATGTTTATAAATGTCAAGTAGGTCAAGTTCATTGATGAGTTTGTTTGGGTTTATATGTGTACTGATTTTCTGTCTACTTGTTCTATTACACACTGAGAGAAGAATTTTGTACTCTAACTGTAATTGTGGGTTTGTCTACTTTCTTTTGAATTTTACCAATTTTGCTTCATATACTTTGAAGCTCTGTTTTTAGGTACATATGTGTGGGATTGTTATGCTTTCTTGATGAGTTGACCCCTTTATTTCAAAATCCCTCTCTCTTGGTTCTAGGTGATATTCTGTGTTCTAAAATTTGCTTTGTTTAATATAGCCACTCCAACATTTTTGATTAGTATTTTTTAATATTAATCCACCTTTTTATTTTGAACTTACCCAGGTCTTTATATTATAATAGGTGTCTTGCAGTCAACATATACTTAGATGTTGCTTTTTAAAAAAATACCATCTCAAAATCTCTGTATTTTAATTTAAGTGTTTGGACCATATAGATTTAATATAATTATCCTCTTATTGAGTTTAAAACTTCTATCTTGCTATTTTTTTCTATTTGTCTCATCTATTCTTTATTCTTTTTATTGCCTCTCCCTGTCTAATTTTAGATTAATTTTCATGGTTCTATTTTATTTTTAATTTTTACTTATTAGACATACTTTGTCATTTTATTATTATTTTACTAGTTTTGGCATCTTTATCCACTAGTTCCATTATCTGTTATTTCTTGACTTGGACCCGTTAATGAAGTTTTCTATTATTGTTAGAACATTTCCTTGCTTCTCTTCATACCTGCTAATCAATCATTTACTGGATGCTCTACACTATGGATTTTGCAGTGTTGCATGCTGCTTTTTTTTTTCTTTTGGTATTTTTAAGAATATTGTTGGATTTTTTTTCTGATGCACAGTTCATTGAGTTGAAATCAATTTGCCTTTTCAATTTGTTTGTAAGCTTTCTTAGGGCAGGTTGGCAGCAGTTGTTAGGTCTAATTTAATTCCTTCCTAAGGTAATACACTTTTTTAGATCCTGTCTGATGCCCCATATTGAAATGTCTTTCTACTTGGATTAGGGTTGTGGGTACAGTTCTGGGTGAACCTTAGAAATTGTTCTGTGCATTCATTTCTGCTAATCTTTTCTCCACTCTGATAAATTCTTATTTTGCATGTGAAAATCAGTACTCAGCCAAAGACTGAAGGGGACCCTTCTACAGATACCTGCAGCTGTCTCACTATGCAGCTCCTGCATCCCTGGTCCTCTGTCCCTCAAGTTTCAGCTACCTGGGCTTCTCTGAACTCTGAGCTCTGTCTTCTCAACTTAGGAGGATGGACCTGCTCTCTGATCAGGTTCTTCTTCCCTGCCTTGCAGCCTCAAAATTGCCTCCATTAATTGTCATCAGTCACCATTCGCTCAGGGATCACATTTCCACACTACCTATTGTTTAATGTCTGAAAACCAGTCATTGGTTTGTCCTTTATCGTTGTTTAAAGTAGGAAAACAAATTTGCTTTCTGTTATTCCATCTATAAGCAAAGTCCTGTTTCCATGTTGTTTCCCCCTTATCAAAGGCATTTTAAAATTGGAAAATAACAAGTTCAGAAACAACTTAAAGGCAAATCTTTTATCTTTCATCTCTTTGCCTCCAAAAAGAATCTCCGGTGTTACCCATTTGCTTGACAGAACTCTAGGACTTTTTGACCTGAGTTCTTTCGACAAGTGATTGGAACTATAAAAGATGCGCTAGGTATGTTTATTGCACACCGAGTTCCTTATGGACGTGTGTATTTGTCTGCATAAACATCCCACAGCATAGCCTGATGCTGCTGAGGAACTCACAGAGGTTGGTCATATTTTCGGTTTGACTTGTTGGTGTTTGTTTCTTAGAAGAATGAAGTAGTATGTTCTCCCTGTGTCTCCATGAGGATCCTCTCTGAGGATCTGTCTGTTGAAACCTTGAGTGACAAGTACTACTTGTTGGTATAAAAAAAATTCATGAAATTAAGTTCTGAAAAATGTGTACCAAAGAACCCCTAAGGGCAAAGGGAAGTGAACATATTCCTTTGAGCAGGATAAATTAAAGCAGCAAGCTACAAACATTTGGCTCAAGTCTGATATTAATATTAAAAATCCATAAATTTAATTGTGTATGTTTCACATTTTGAAATAGTGTATCCTTCATATTCAGTGTCTGAATATACTGCAACACCCTCTTGTCTACTGCCACACAATGAATTTCACAAACTGGCCTCTGCAGAACCCACTGCACTTGGTTCATGTCTGTCGGCCGCATGCAAGATTAGGTGTGCTATTTACTCCCCTTCTCCTTCCATTCTTTTTTTTTTTTGACTCATTTTTTTAATCCTCACCTGAGGATACATTCTTTTTCAAAAGCTTTTACATTAATTATGCTATTACAGTTGTCTCAATTTTTCTCCCTTTGCCCCCCAGCACCTAGTACTGCCCACTCCCTCCAGTGATCCCCTCTCTTTTGTTCATGTCCATGGGTCATGCATGTAAGTTCTCTGGCAACTCTACTTCCTATACTTGCTCTTCACACCCCCTTGACTGTTCTGTAACTACCAACCTGTACTTCTTAATCCTCTCACCTTTCCCCCCATTTTCCTGGGCTCCCTATCCCAAGTGGCCACCATCCCAATGTTCTCCCTACCCATGATTCTGTTTCTGTTCTGCTTGTTTGCTTAGTTTGTTTTTAAGGTTCAATTGTTGATAGTTATGTATTTATTGCCATTTTAAGGTTCATAGTTTTGATCATCTTTTTCTTAAGTCCTTTTAACATTTTATATGATAATGGTTTGGTGATGATGAATTCCTTTAGCTTTACCTTGTCTGGGAAGCACTTTATCTACCCTCTGATTCTAAATGTTATCTTTGCTGGGTAAACCAATCTTGGCTGTAGGTTCCTGCTTTTCATGATTTTGAATATTTCTTGCCAATCCCCTGTAGCCTGCTAAATTTCTTTTGGGAAAACAGTTGATGGTCTTATGGAAACTCCTTTGTGGATAATTTATCTGCTTTTCTCATGCTGCTTTAAAGATTTTCTCTTTATCTTTAACCTTTGAATTTTAATTATGATGTGTCTTAGTGTGGTCCTCTTTGCATCTATCTTTATAGTTTCCTGTACTTCCATGTCTATTTCTTTCACCAAATTAGGGACATTTCATTATTTTTTCAAATATGTTTCTGATTTNTCTTATGGAAACTCCTTTGTGGATAATTTATCTGCTTTTCTCATGCTGCTTTAAAGATTTTCTCTTTATCTTTAACCTTTGAATTTTAATTATGATGTGTCTTAGTGTGGTCCTCTTTGCATCTATCTTTATAGTTTCCTGTACTTCCATGTCTATTTCTTTCACCAAATTAGGGACATTTCATTATTTTTCAAATGTATTTTTCAAACATATTTTTCAAATATGTTTCTGATTTTTTGCTCTTTCACTTCTTCTGATACCCCTATTATGTGAATATTGGAATGCTTGAAGTTGTCCCAGAAGCTCTTTATACTATCCTCAGCTTTTAAAAGTATATTTCATTGATTATTCTATTACAGTTTTCCCATTTATTCTCCACTTTATCCCCCTCTGCCCTACAACCTTCTCCCACTAGTATTCTCCCTCCTTAGTTCAAGTCCATGGTTCATACATATAAGTTCTTTGGCTTTTCCATTTCCCATACTATTCTTAAACTTGCCCTGTCCATTTTGTACCTACTATTTATGCTTCTTATTCCCCGTACCTTTTCTCCCATTTTCCCCTCTCCCCAGACCCACTGATAACCCTCCACGTGATCTCCATTTCTGTGATTTTGTTCCTGCTCTAGTTGTTTGCTTAGTTAGTTTTTGTTTTTGTTTTTTAGGTTCAGTTATTGATAGTTGTGTTTGTTGTCATTTTACTGTTCACAGTTTTGATCTTTTTTTATTAGATTAGTCCCTTTAACATTCATATAATAAGGGCTGGTGATGATGAACTCCTTTAACTTGACCTTATCTGCGAAGCAGTGTATCTGCCGTTCCATTCTAAATTATAGCTTTGTTGGATAGAGTAATCTTGGATGTAGTACCTTGCCTTTTATGACTTGGAATACTTCTTTCCAGCCCCTTCTTCCCTGCACGGTCTCTTTTGAGAAATCAGCTGATAGTCTAGTGGGAACTCCTTTGTAGATAACTGTCTCCTTTTCTCTCACTGCTTTTAAGATTCTCTCTTTAAGAACCAACCATATAGGAAAACATATTTGCTAATTATACCTCAGACAAGGGTTTAATGTCCAAAATATATAAAGAACTCACATGACTCAACTCCAGGAAGACAAATGACTCAATTAAAAAATGGACGAAGGAGTTGAATAGACACTACTCCAAGGAGGACATACAGAAGGCCCAGAGACATGTGAAAAGATGCTCAGCACCACTCACCAACAGAGATATGCAAATTAAAAACCACAGTGAGATACCACTTCACACTAGTGAGAATGGCCATCATAAATAAACCAACAAACAACAGTGCTGGAGAGGATGTGGAGAAAAGGGAACCCTAGTGCACTGTTGGTGGGAATGCAGACTGGTGCATCCACTGTGGAAAACAATATGAAATTTTCTCAGAAAACTAAAAATAGGACTGCCTTTTGAGTCTGCAATTTCACTGCTGGGATTATATCCTAAAACACCAATTCAAAAGAATTGGTGTTTTAACACCAACCCTGAAACACCAATTCAAAAGAACCTATGTACCCCAATGTTCATAGAAGCACAATTTACAATAGCCAAGTGTTGGAAGCAACCTAAGTGCCCAGCAGTAAATGAATGGATAAAAAAAAACTATGGTATATTTACATGATGGAATACTACACAGCAGAAAGGAAGAAGGAGCTTCTACCCTTTGCGACAGCATGGGTGGAACTGGAAAGCATTATGCTAAGTGAAATAAGCCAGGTGGTGAAAGATGAATACCATATGATCTTGCCCATAAGTGGAACTGAGTCAACAAAACAAACAAGGAAGCAAAATATAATCAGAGACATTGAAATTAAGAACAAACCAGAGGGGAGGTGGGAGAGTGTAATAGGGGTGAAATGGGAGAGGGTTTTCAGGAACATGTATAAAGGACACATGAAAAAAACCAAAGAGGGGTAGCATCAAGGGTGGGAAGTGGGGGTGGTTGTAGTGGAGGGGTTGGAAACAACTGTACTTGAACAACAATAAAAAAAGTTAAAAAAGATTCTCTCTTTATTTTTAATCATGGGTCATTTAATTATGATGTACCTTGATTTTCTCCTTGGGTTCAGTTTCTTTGGGACTCTCTGAGCTTCCTGGACTTCCTGGAAGTCTATCTTCTTTGTCATATTGGGGAAGTTCTCCATTATTTTTTCAAATAAGTTTTCAATTTCTTCTTCTCCCTCTTCTCCTTCTGGCACCCCAAAGATTTGGATGTTGGGATGTTTAAAGTTGTCCTAGAAGTTTCTAAGACTCTTCTAATTTTTTTAAATTCTTGTTTCTTCATTCTGTTCTGGTTGAATGTTTATTTCTTCCTTCTGCTCCAAATCTTTGATTTGAGTCCTAGTTTCCTTCCCTTCACCGTTGGTTCCCTGTAAATTTTTTCTTTATTGCACTTTGCACAGCCTTCATGTCTTCCTCTATTTTGCAACCATACTCAACCATTTCTGTGAGCATCCTGGTTACTAGTGTTTTGAATGCTGCATCTGATAGGTTGGCTGTCTCCTCTTTGCTTAGTTCTATTTTTGGAGTTTTGATCTCTTCTTTCATTTGGGCCATATTTCTTTTTTTGGGCTTCCCTGTTACATAGTAAGGGGCAGAGCCTTAGGTATTTGCTAGGGTGGGGTAACCCATTTTGCTGAGCTGTGGCATTATATGTGGGGGAGGGGTCAGAGAGGGAAAAATGCTGCTTGTTCAGCTCTCACTGTTTTCACTAAAATCCTAGCTTCCCACAACTAAATTGTGCCTTTCTGGTGCTGATTCCTAAGTGGATGGGCTTTGGTATGTTTAGGACCCAGTTGGTCTCTCCAACAAACTCTCCTGTGAGGCTAGGAGTTTCTCCCACTGCCACAACCTCCACAGGTTTTTATAGCCAGTGGTTTTGAGGCTTTAGTTTCCTGCACTGGAACCCTGGCTTTTATGGTCTCTCTCTCTCCCCAGTTGTTCCTCCTGGCTTATCTGCACATGAATGTGGGACTGTTGGTCTGCCAGCCATCACTTGACCTGCTCGGCTTTGCTGCATATCCTCTCTGCCCCAGCTGCCTGTCTCTGCCCTCCTATCAGTCTGGATGAATATTTCTTCTTTAACTCCTTGTTTGTAGAACTTCCATACAGTTTAATTTTCTGGTAGTTTTGGTTGTTTTTTGTTTTTTAAACTTGTTGTTGTCATTTTGGTTGTGCGAGTAAGCAAAGTGTATCTACCTACACCTTTATCTTGGCCAGAAGTCTGGTATCCTTGACTTTTTGTATTTTTTTTTCTTGCTTTACTAATTGGATGTCTTTTCCTTCCTTATGTTCCAAATCATTGATTTGATTCTCAGTTTCATCTACTGTGCTGTTGATTCCCTGTAAATTGTTCTTTATTTCAATTAGTGGTTCCTTCATTTCTGATTAGATCATGTTTATACTGTTGAAGTACTCAGTGAATTTCTTGAGCATCCTTGTAACCAGATTTCTAATTCTGCATCTGATAGATTGTTTATTTCCATTTTGTTTATTTTTTCCCCTAAAGTTTTGTTCTATTCCTTCATTTAGGCCATATTTCTTTGTCTCTTTTTTTTTGCAGCCTACCTGTGTGTGTTTCTATGTGTTAGGTAGAGTTGTTTTGATTCTGTGTCTTGGTAGCATGGTCTATTGTAGTAGGTGTCCTGTAGGGTCTGGTGACACATTTTTCCCTATCCCCTAAGCTGCGTACTGAGGTGTGCCCTCCATGTGGGCTGAGTACACCTTCCTCTTGTAGTTGAGTCTTGATTACTGTCAGTAGGTCATTGGGAGGCATTTACCTGGGCCAGATAGCTGGTAAAACTGGCCTAGAGTCACAGCCAGCAAGTACCTCCCTCCATGGTTTATGGAGGTAGTTGGTGGCTGTCCTCCAAAATTGGTCTGCAATTGTCTGCTGTGTATGAAGGCTTTGGAGTTTTCTGGGTGGTGCAGGCCAAGGTCAGCCTCTACCTGTGTCCTGTTTGAGGCTCCATGGTGTAAGCTGTATAAAACAATCTGCAGATGGCTGCTGCTAGTGTGGCCTGGGGCCACTCAGAGAGAAGTACTGGGGCTGGGCTCAGCTGTTGCTTTTTTGAGCATATTAAGGAATGTCTGAAGCCTGCACCTAACTTAGCCCTTCATATGAAAAAGCCACTGTTATCAGTTTGGGTGGATCAATAAGTTGGATGGGGCAGAACCTTAGGTAATTGTCAGGGCAGGATTTACCATGTGGGCCAGGTTGATGGAGACTAAGATTTCTTGCCTTCGCATTGTGGCTCTGTGTGGGGGTGGGCTCAGAGAAGGGACAATGTGCTGGCTGCAGTTCTATCTGGGAGGAAGCTATCCTTCAGCTGTCACCCTGATGCCAGAAACTTCAGTTCCTCCCCATATGCCTCTGGTGCCCTTCAAGGTGCTGCCCTAGTGCTGGAGCCCAGTGGTAATGAGTCTGAGTAAGTCTGAGGAGGTGCCTGAGGATCCCAACGCTCTTTCCACCTCTCCACCCCCCACTGGTTTTTACAGCCAGAAGTTATGGGGACTTGTCATCCTGTAACTGAAACCCTGGACTCGGTAGTCTAGTATGGTGCTGGAATTGCTCATTCCTGAGATATCCTTTCATTTTATATCCACCACACATGGGTTTGGGACTAGCCCATTCCACGTCTCTGTCCCTCCATCCCTCTGTCCCTCCTACCCATCTGGATGAATGTAGTTTCTTTAATTCCTTAGTTATTAAGGAAATTCCAACTTGCAAAAATTAATGCTTGCAAAAGCATAAATTATTTATTACCTTGTGATAAATGTACTTCTGTATAGCTTAAGTTTCTGATGGTTCTGAGTGATATTCATTCTGTAGTTTAGCTGTAATTTTGCTGTGGTTGTGCAAGAAGGTGAGCTCCATCTTGCACTGCATCTTACATCTTTATTTATGCCTCTATCTTGACTGAAAGTCCCCTGAGGATCCTAGAGAAAGAAGAAGGGAGGGAGAGAGAGAGAGGAGAGAGAGAGAGAGAGAGAGAGAAAGAGAGGAGAGAGAGAAAGCAATGATTGGTTGTCTCCTGCACTAACNGATGGTTCTGAGTGATATTCATTCTGTAGTTTAGCTGTAATTTTGCTGTGGTTGTGCAAGAAGGTGAGCTCCATCTTGCACTGCATCTTACATCTTTATTTATGCCTCTATCTTGACTGAAAGTCCCCTGAGGATCCTAGAGAAAGAAGAAGGGAGGGAGAGAGAGAGAGGAGAGAGAGAGAGAGAGAGAGAGAAAGAGAGGAGAGAAAGAAAGCAATGATTGGTTGTCTCCTTCACTAACCTGTAACCTAGGTAGGTATGTGCCCTGAATGGGGAATGAACCTGAAATTTTCTGTTGTGCTGGATGATGCTCCAACTAACTGAGCTGCCCTGCTAAGGCTCCTTCCATTCTTAGCATTAGAGGGAAACAAGAGCAGACAATGGGTTATCTCATTTTTCAAAAGTTGTCCATACCTGCTCTGCTGGCTTCAGGAATGAATAGCTTTCCCATGGCAACATAATAAACAATGTGTGGTGACCATGTCTGGAGGGTCTCCTACACTGTCTCCAGAGGCTAGTATAGTGCTGGAGACAAAAAAGGCACTGAGAATTTACTGACTTACGAAGTTAAATCAAGTCAGCTGGGAGTTCTGGGTTTTATTCAAACCATTAAAGATTATTGATTTCAGTTCATTACTTTTTCTTGTTGAGTCTTGCTGTACAGATGTCTCTTCTACCTCTCTGCTTCCTTCTTTTGGCTGGATGGAGTGCTAAGAGGAGAAGGGGAATGAGGAGATTGGGTTAGTAGTCAAGTCTAGGTTTCCTATGTGGCTAAGGCAAAGGAATGAGTCAAACTCTTATTTCTGCTAGCCATCCAAATGTCTTTGTGTGGTAGAGAAGTGCTGGAGTCATTGCTTTCAATTTACTAATGGGAAACAGAGACCCAGAGGGGCTATGTGATTAGCTTATGTTTACTGAAGTAGACTTGAGACCGGGAGAAGAGGACAACCCCTCCAACCCCACTGCTCTTACCACTGTGCTTCCTGTGTGGTCCAATGGCTCAGCTAAGTATCATTTGCTCTTTAAGAAAATACATATTTGCCTTTCTAAAATGAGTACATTTCATGAAGTGGATAAATCAATTTAAGGTATTTGGTCAAATCAAAGAATGGAGAGCAACAAAGTTAGTCCTCAGAACATACTAGTTCTCAATAGCTACCTCGCTCTTCATGGCCATTACTTCCACGTGAACTTTCTCTCTTTGGGGAACAATCTCAAAATTTATCCCAGGGTAATAAATAATTAATGCTTTTGCAAGCACTTGTTACCAGAATTCTGTATGAGAAGAGTTCATTGTTCCTTCGCCAGCATTTTGAAGGGGTCACTAAAAATTACATATGTAATCTTCAGTGCAAAACCAACTGCTGTGGTCTTACAGAACCACTCCGCTAACAGGGCCTTAGAAACCTGAGAAGCAGACTGCATGGTGTTTCATGATTTTTAAAAATCTTTTCTCATTTAGTGAAAGGCAGGAATAGCAGCTAAATCTTAAAAAAGACCCTTTGATTCCAGACTCCATACATGGCTAATGTTTTCCATGTTATTAGGTCCTATACCCAGTTCACAATTAGTCAAGTGAAGTGCCTCTGGATTCTGGAGAGTCTAAATGCAACGGCTAGCAGTGGCGTGGTAACAAATGGGAGATAGGCTGCTTGCACTTAGACTGCACAACTTTGCTATTTTTTAAGCCTACTATGGGACAATCCACAGCTTTAAAATAGAGGTCATTATTTAAATAGAAATTATCATTGTAACCTATAAAAATATAGAATTTAATTAGGATTGGGGAAGAGCATGAGCTTAGTTATTTTTTTCTTTGAGGCTGTGTTTGTTACTTTGACAACTCTCCTCAATTATTATACTCAAGAAAATATAGAGCATCTATGCTTTGCAGTTGAGGTGCCCAGTACTGTAGCCATTAATCACCTGAGGCTACTGAGCACTTAAAATTTGGCTTTTCCAGATTGAAAGACAGCACTGCTTTAGACCTTTTTCTCTGGTGGTTGATTGTTTATTTGACATCATCAGAAAAAGCAGGACTGGAAAGAGAGAGGTCAGCTGTGGCAGATGCAAACACTTTTTATGTTGTGTGTTTGCAACAGAAAACTGAGCTAAATAAGTATATGGACCCTGAATTCTTTGAATTTGACCTTCAGGGTGTTGGTGGACTTGGCAAACACCTCACCTTCTTGATCCTTTGGGTTTTCTCTGGGTCTTTACCTCTCAGATGAACACTTCAATCAAAACATAATGTGAACCACATATATAATCTACAACTTTCCTGTGACCACATAAAAAAGGAAAAAGAGCCCTGGCTGGTGTAGCTCAGTGGATTGAGCGTGGGCCTGCAAACCACATGATTGTGGTTCGATTCCCAGTCAGGGCACATGCCTGGGTTTCAGGCCAGTTAACTCAACATATAAAAATTATCATTTAAAATTATAATCAATATAAAAATTATTGATGGGATATTTCACATTTTCATGGTACCAGTGTTTGAAATCTAGCATGTATTTGATACTTCCAGCACACCTCAAGTTGTGCAAGCCAATTTGTTCTAAATAGCCATATGTAGCTGCTGTTCAGCATGGTGATTGTGGCTTTAGTACTCAAATAGGCAAAGGAACGATCTAAACTGAGATCAAGAATAAAGATACACTATTTCATAGTTATGTTCAAGTTTATTACAGATCACATTAAAATGTAGGTACAGATTTCTAAGAACTTTATAAACCTGAACTGGTGTATATCTCTGGAAACCCAAATGGAGAGCAAAAGGAAAAGAACTAGTATCATTGGTCATGTAAAGTGTAGTGCCAGGAACTGACCTAGTTGATTTACATGTATTTTGTGAAATCCCTACAAAGACCCTGTGAGTGTTATTATTGGCCCCTTGAAAGTTAATGAAATTAAGAAACCAGGGGATTAGGAAATTTGCCCAAAGAAATACAGTGATGAATCAATAGTTGAGCTGGGCGTCCATCTGAGCCCATGCTGTCTTACTAGTTGACACAGCTTCACTCATCCTGAGATCTTAGATCACCCTATACCCAAGTAGATTTGTCAAAAGACTTGCCCACGAAGCCCTCTAATACAAGTCAAGAAACCATGCATGACAATTTCCAAAAATAGTTTTCGTTTTCCAATGATTTTGTGTTGGGACGAATTCATAACCTTTCTGGGCCACATGTGGCCTGTGGGGTGGGTGGGACACCCTGGAATGGCTGCTGAAACTCCTTCCAACTATTAATACAACATAGAGTCTAGAAAACATCATTCTGGAATTTGATCCTGATTTGTTTGCCAAGACTCTGAACATGGCTTTCTCTTCCAAAGGGCTTGGTTTCTTGCACCATAGTCAGAGCCATTTTGCTAGTTGGAAATGCCCAGGTATGATACGTAAAGGCAACCTGGCATGGAGGGTAGCTCTGTAGGAGAAAGCACGGTGATTAAGGACCTCTGGTCTTTGAAGGGCTTGGGGAGAGAGCAGAACTTTTAAAGAGAAAACTACAAACCAGATGTATTCAAAATAACATACAAATGAACATGAGGTCACTTTGCTATGGAAGGTCAGTACTGTAAGTGATGAGCAGACATGCCCTAATTAGTTCAAGATCTTCAAAGGACAGCGCATGTTATAAAGCCACAACCTAACCCTGCAGGCTGTTTCACTAATTCAGAGAGCAACTTTACCCAAAGTGCCTTCCCTGTACTTCCTTAAAAATTCAAAAGGATACAAAGATTAAAAGCCCTGGTTGCATTTGGAAATTAAATGTAAAGGAATGCAAACTCTTTTTCCTGGTTACTGAAAGCCTTTCTCTGAATTATATTGCTCAGGTTGGATTCCTCACTTCTAGAGAGATGAGTAAACTTTCTAGAGCTTTTCTATATGTGAAAGAATAAAAGATACAACATGTGGTGTGTTTTCTGAAGATAGCTAGCTCTGAGATGGTGGAAAAGAACCTTACAATGTACCACATATTTTCTTTTTAATGCTTAAAAAATTGGGAGGGAATAATCAGAACACAGTTAAAAATTAATCCAACCAGGATTGAGAAGAAGATGACATGTTCTAGATGTGGTCATTGTTTTTGCACTGTTAAGTCCTTGCTGCTGTTATAAATATAATCTTTTGTAAGAAAAAAAATTAACACCCAGACTGAATGATCCCCCCAATTCAAACCAAATTGCCATGGTGTTTTGGTGTGTAAATGGAATTATGTGTTTTTAACAGTAGTGGCTTTTAGTCACGTGTACTGGGTTAGATTGATTGTCAAATTTGGGGAAGGCAAAGAATTTCCCTCTGGGGTGTACTGGCAATTATTTTTCAGTTGTTTTTGCCCTGCCCTGGAGCATGAAGGCAATATCATTTTTAGGATTAGGTGAGTTTATCCAACATGATCAATTTCCTATGATTGTCTGCTGCTGTCACTGCGGGGAGGGGAAAGCAGCTCTCCTTGATCACTTTGACACTAAAAACTGTCATCTGGAAATTGGCCAGGACATAAACCTCTGAGCCCCTAATGACAACCACAGAAAGATCAAGAGACTATAATGAAGTCGCAGAGAGAGTTGGGATGATGCAAAGTGAGTTAGCCCTCACTCGTGCCTGTCCCACTTCCTTTAATGAGGCACAGCACTAGGTAGCTGGTGTCAAGGCCTAATGCATCGTGTCTCTAGAGTGTTCTGTCAGGACCTGAAGAGTAACGTGACATGACAGACACCATGGAAGATAATGAGTCAAATTCTCCCTACTTCAGAACATCGCCGAATAGAAATCGTAGACACTGAAGAAGACTGCATGTTCACCATTTGTAGGAGCAAACGTGCTCTGTGGGCAACATCCACACAGGGAGCTGTATTTGACAATTTCTTGGGTTTCCTGGGAACTGGTCCAAATGCCATGGGTGAAATGATCCCCTCACTACTTCCACAAGTGCTTTATCTGCCCCGTGGAGTTTTACTCTCTGGTTCCGTTTCTGTCCTCCAGACATTTGTGCTTGCTGGTGCCTTCCTTCCTTCTTTCTGATTTAATTCAAGACAACAAACCCTTATTTAGAATCTATTAGGAGAGTCCTATTTGTTGCCTATGACCCTATTCTCATGCCTGCTCAGTTCACTTTCCACAGACAACCAGGGTGATCTGTAAAAACCTAAGTGAAGAGTGTGTCAGTTATCTGCTTAAAATCCCCTAAGAATCTCCCAACCGTTTTCCCCTCACCTAGAGTTCCTAATGATACTGAGTTCCTTTCACATTCTAACCTTCTGTCATCTTCCTCTGCTGTCACTCATGCACTGCAGCCACAATGATTTTCTTGAATCATTGCCTGGAATACACCCACCTCACCCTTGCCTTGGTACAGGAGAGTTTGGAATCAAGGAGGTCAAGAGAAGAGTGTTTAAAGGAGGTCATGGGCAACTGTGCTGAGAGTTACTGAGAGTGAGTACATTGGTTGAGAATCATGCACTAATTTTGGGAAGATGGAGATCATTAGAGACTCCGACAATAGCAATGTCTCCAGTGGGCGTAGAATCCTCATTGTAGTGGGTGGAGGAGAGAAAAGGAGGTGAGGAACAGGAAGATGTCATTGGAGTTGAGTCTTTCAAGGTGTTTTGCTATGAAGGAAAGCAGAGAAATGAAGCAGTTGCTGGAGGAGAATGTGTGATAAGAGATGGTGTTGTTATTTTATTTATTATCGAAGATCACTAACAGCATGTTTCTGTGTGATGGGCTGCTTTAGAAGAGAGCCTCTGAGATGCAGGGAAGAAGTGGTTGTTATCACAAACCCCTCCAGAAGGTGAGAGGGATGGAAAGTTTGTGCACAATACACCATGTGCAATAGGAATCTCCCTTTTGTAACTGGATAGGGGGAGGGAGCATTGTCATAGAAGTGGGCAGGTTGCTAGAATTGTTTGGGGAAGACAATGGGCTTCCTTTATGATGGCTTCTATTTTCTTAAAGAAGCATGAGGCAAAGTGAACAATTAGGAGAGAAATGGGAAGGAGTTGCTGTTCCTTTAAGCAGAAAGAAGAGTGAAATCATCTCTTTGGAAATTCAAATAAATAATGGAGTGTAGCAGGATTTCCTACAGAAGTTAAGCGCCCATGGAGTATTTGTGGTCATGAATTTAAAGAGGAATCAGAAATGTGTGTTTTTTTTCTGGTGAAGTCTAACAATTGGAAGCAGTCCTGGAATAATAGTTTGAGTGGGACCTGGGTTTGAATTCTGACTGTTTCTCACAAATTAGTGGACTGTTTGGAAATAATTACATAACCTTTCTCAACATTAGTTTCCTTGTATATAGGAACTAAAATTAATTTCTATTATTACTATTTCTATCCAGAGTTAGTCCTCAGAAACTTACTTCTGGCATTTACTTAACGAATGCTAACTGCTGGTACCTGGAAAGTGCTGGGTGGGCAGGGATGTTCTGGGAGTACACCAAAAGACACAGCAATGCTCCCCAGCCTTTTACACTCTAGCGATGGCAGAACTGCCATTTTCTCAGAGTCATAGGAGACACAGGATATGGTGGTCAAAGGTTTTTTTCCAGCATTAAAGAGCAGTAATAAAACTTTGCTCCTTAGAAAGTAAAAAATAAAAATAACCCAGTGTTTTTCTGCTAGCTCCACCCCCCAAATGACATATTTAAGTGATTTCCTTTTGAATTGGTATCTAATTTCACCTTTTTTATTCATTGTTATTTGATTCTTCTCCCCATGAACGGAAGAGAAGGATATAAATCTGTGGAAGAAAATCCTATAATAGTTTACTTAAAAGCAAGAGAATTAAAAGAAAGGGAAGAGAGTTTTCTTCAGAAAAAACAACGTTGAGCTACAAGTCAAGTTAACCATGAGTCCCCAGGGATTTATCCCACACGACTTCAAACACGTACAAAGCCAGACTGATTAGTGCCATTCCTGTCCCATATACCTATCAACCAAATTCAACAACTATTTCCTTCATTTGTGCACATCTCAGCCATCCTATCATTTTATGTGAACATATTTTTGTATGGTTTTCTAAAAGATAAAGGCTATTTTTAAAATTGAGCCATAATGTCATCACTATACCTAAGAAATTTAGCATAAATTTCTTAATATTATCAAATATTCAGTCATATTTCTCATTGTCTTATATATATATTTTAAATATATATTTTATTAATTATGCTATTACAGTTGTCCCATTTCCCCCCTTTATTCCCCTCTGCCCTGCACACCCTCTCTCACCTACATTCCCCCTGCCCTCCCCATTAGTTGATGTCCATGGGTCATACATATAAGTTCTTTGGCTTCTACATTTCCTATACTATTCTTAACCTCCCCCTGTCTATTTTCTGTCTACCATTTATGCTATGTATTCTCTGTACCTTTTCTCCCTCTCTTCTCCCCTCTGTCTCCCGCTGATAACCTTCCATGTGATCTCCATTTCTGTGATTCTGTTCTTGTTCCAGTTGTTTGCTTAGTTTGTTTTTGTTTTAGGTTTGGTTGTTAATAACTGTGTTTGTTGTCATTTTACTGTTCATATTTTTTATCTTCTTTTTCTTAGATAAGTCCCTTTAACATTTTATATAATAAGGGCTTGGTGATGATGAACTTTTTTAACTTGACCTTCTCTGGGAAGTACTTTATCTGACCTATTCTAAATAATAGCTTTGCTGGATCATGACTTCGAATACTTCCTTCCAGCCCCTTCTCACCTGCAAGATTTCTTTTGAGAAATCAGCTGGCAGTCTTATGGGCACTCCTTTGTAGGTAACTCTCTTCTTTTATCTTGCTGCTTTTCAGATTCTCTCTTTATTTTTAATCTTGGCTAATCGAATTATGAAGTACCTCCATGTGAGCTTCCTTGGGTCCAACTTCTTTGGGACTCTCTGAGCTTCCTGGGTTTCCTGGAAGTTCTATTTCCTTTGCCAGATTGGGGAAGTTTTCTGTCATTATTTGTTCAAATAAGTTTTCCATTTCTTGCTCTTCCTCTTCTCCTTCTGGTACCCCTATGATTTGGATGTTGGAATGTTGAAAAATGTCCTGGAGGTTCCTAAGCCTCTCCTCATTTTTTTTTTGAATTCTTGTTTCTTCATTCTTTTCTGGTTGAATATTTCTTTTTTCCTTCTGGTCCACACCATTGATCTGCAACCCAGTTTTTTTCCCATCACTGTTGGTTCCCTGTACATTTTCCCTTATTTCACTTAGCATAGCCTTCATTTTTCATCTAATTTGTGACCATATCTAACTAATTCTGTCAGCATCCTGATTACCAGTGTTTTGAACCATGCATCTGATAGGTTGGCTATCTCTCTGTTGCTTCATTATGTTTTTTTCTGAAGTTTTGATCTGTTCTTTCATTTGGACCATTTTTTTTGGGGGGGGTCTCAGAGTGCCTGGTATGTAGTAAGGGGCAGGGCCTTAGGTGTTCATCAGAATGGGGAAACCCACATTGTCGTGTTGTGATGGTGTATTTGGGGGGAGGGGTCAGAGAGAGAACAATGCCACTTGCTTTGCTGTCTGCCGGATTTCAGCCACTTCTGCTACTACCCACAATCAAATTGGACTTTTCTGGTGCTGATTCCCGGTTGGGTGGATTTTTGTACATTCTAGGACCCTGTGGGTCTATCCAGTGAACTCTCCTGTGAGGCTGGGAGTTTCTCTTGCTGCTGCCTCAACTCCCACAGGTGTTTTCGATCAGAGGTTTGAGGGTTTATTTTCCTATGCTGGAACCCTGGATTGTGCTATCTGTCTCGTTCCCCAGTTGTTCCTTCCAGTTTATTTGCATGCAAATGTGCAACCACCCAATCCATAATTCGCCACGTTGCTGGCCCACCAGCCACTGCGTTGCCTTGAGTCCTTTCCACCCTAGCTGCTTGTGTCTGCCCCTCCTACTGGCCTGGATGAATGTTTCTTCTTTAACTGCTTGGTTGTCAGACTTCCATACAGTTTGATTTTCTGCCAGTTCTGTGAGGTTTTTTTGATTTGTTATTGTCCTTCTTTTGGTTGTGCAAGGAGGCACAGTGTGTCTACCTATGCCTCCATCTTGGCTGGAAGTCTTGTCTTATATTTTTCTTAGTCTTTTTGTTTATGCCGAATTTCTACTGTTACTTTATACTGTTCCAATTCAAATTTAAGACTGCAGGGTTTTTACTGAACCTCTTTGATCTATTCCCTTCTTTTGTCATTCTTTATGATATAATTTTTTTTGTAAGATAGAAGTGTTAAAATGGAGAGTTAAAATGGAATATGAGCAAGGACAATTTACTCTAAATGCTATCTTTTGGGTAACACAAACTTTCTGGTGATGTAGGGGCCTCAAGAAGTTACAGTTTTGATAATTGAGATAGAGACTTTATGATGGGAAACTACAAGAAAGGGAAATAGAATTTTGTCTAAAAAAAAACAAGATATACTTTAAGATCCCTGGAAAGCTATGTTGTGATTAATTCATAGTTTTGCACAATTGTGCATTTTTGCATAGGAGAAAATAGATGAATTAATAAAAACAAAAGTTTCCTCTGTACTCATGTGAATGAACTCCTTTTCAATTGGTTGATTTGGGTTTGATCACTGATGCCATTTAATTTTAGTATTTGGTCATTTGCAAGAAGAATTTCAATAAGAGTAAAAATGCCTAGGTAACTTTTAACCAGATTGAAATCAATAAATAAATGTATTTACAAAGAAAAAATAGACTTTGGAAATAATCTCCTTTTGATCTTAATTGATTCTATTGCTGAGGTTATTCAAAAAATATCAGACTATCCCATCAGTTTTTATCAGACTTCAGGAGCACTTGGTGGTACATTTAGCTTCTTATTAGTAGTATGACTTGAATGAACAATGACACAGAATTTAGAAATATGAGCAGTATTCATGGTGAGAAAGATGAAAAAAATGGTTCAACCTATCTAGTTTCTACCTTTCACATTCCTTCACTCTTGACTGCTAAGACCTCAAACTGCAAACCCAACCTCAACCTAGTTTTTAGTACTCATATAGTACTCATACTAGTATTGTCTGAGTTAGTACTCATTACTACTTATATATCCTTAACTGGGAGAAGGTCAAGAAATTGTAGTCCAACACTCTTAGATTCAGTATGAGGGAAACTAGTACAGCACCTCTTGCCATATATGCGCTCAATGTCCACTAAATATGAAATTGAATGTACTGAAAGTGCCATGTCTTTGGCTTGAGACTGGATGCCTGGAGCTCATTTACCAGTATGAGTTGTGTGCAGGGTTGTTTGGGGATGTGATGACACAGCACAAAGAGGTTTTCTGCCCTTCGGGAATCAATGGCTTTGTGTTTTGTCTATTGCTCCTGGTTCTCAGTATTTATGATCTGCTGATAAAGTTTTTTCTTTAGTGTTCCTGTCTCGCTTTGTTTTCCCAGTTTCTTTTTCAGGCATAAGAATTCTACCCTTGAACCCCAATGACTATCTGGGTCCCTAGGACCCTTCAAAGATTTTTCCTTTGGCCTCTGGTCATAGCATCATTCTCTCCTGAGATTCCCTCTGTCCTGCTCTGGGAATTCTGCACTTCTTGAATATTGATGGCCATCCATGGACCTTCTGCCTGCTGGTCCACATGCCCTGCTTGGCTCCTGTGGCTGGTGCTCTAACCCCTCCTGCTGCAGATCACTAACTATGGGCTAAGATATGCCAATAATGTGGAGAAGGGAAGACAGTATGGAGACCCTTCCAATACCTGACCTCCTTGAGCTCCTGCAGCCTTCTTATATAGATATTACCAAAATATATATGGATGAAAATTTAGAAATTCTAATAGAGAATTTGATGTACTTTTACTCAAAAAATAAAACTATGGAGACTGCCTTTCTCTGCACACTGGCAGTATGACCTTAGGAAATTACTCAACCTTTCTATACCTGAGAAACCTCATCTGTAAAATGAAGATGAAAATGGTATTAATCTCAAAGGGCCACAGTGAGAATTAAATCCACATAAGGTGCTCAGAATCATGTCTGGCACATGGCAAAGGCTCAACAGTGTTAGCTATCTTTGTTGTCATTATTCTTATTAGTTGAAATATTACATGAATTAGTTTTCCTTTAGCTATTTGGCATGCATTCAGAGTTGCTGCATTGTCTCTAAAACACAAGCATTTGGAAAAGAACACAAAGGATTAGCAATGTTGACACTGAAGTAAGATGAGAGCTGACATTTGAGCAATGAATTTGGCAACATAGAGGTCATCTGTGACCTTCACAGAAGCAGTTTTGGTGGAATGACGGAATGTAAGTCCAATTAGCACCAGTTCCAAGAAAGAATGAGCAGAGCTCTCTGAGTTCTGTGCTGTCAGAGAATTCTCCAGGCAGTTGTCATCTGGGTTTTAGGTAGCACTGAGTGTGTTCTGTGGTGGCCTGCACCCTCTCTCTCCATGGAGCACAGACCTAAGCCATGTGACTGAACCTAGGTAACATCACCTCTCTATCTGCCTATAATTTCTTCCTTTTTCCTTTTCTCTCATGGTACTTTCATTGTTTCTAGATGCCTATCCAGAAAACATCTAGAAGTTTTGCTTCCATTAAATTATTTAAAATCAATTTATGCAGATAGTTGCCTGGAGAGAATTCACTAGTTACACCCAGACATATGCCACCCTAACTGAAATAAAAAGTCCCTATGTATTGTTAACTCATGGCTTTTTGCTCAGAAGTTCCCAGTTGGTGAAAAACAATCAGTGATTATAGACAATGCTTGAGTGCCTGCACAGGATTCACTCACCTTCACAACTTTTCCAGGAGTGGCTAGATCTTTGTTTAGGTTTTTATCCTGTATCAGTTAGGGTTCTATCAAGAAGGAAGATACATACTTGTATTTCAGAGGGGAGTTTAATTTGGGAGATTGGGTACACAGATATTCAAAAGTTGACAGAGCAAAAAGGGGACACTTAGATAACTAGAGATCAGGAGCTGCTGAAAGCTGCTACCATGCCTAAGGCTGGGGGACAAAAGGGAAGAAGTGAGATGACCAGGACCTAGGAGCTCATAGGACAGTCAACTTAGACTCAAGAACTTCAGCTGGGACCTAAGTTCCCTGAGGACAGAAAGTGTTGTTTTCTGATGAATCCCGCATAGGAAGTCCTCAAGAAATATTGGATGAGAGAATAAATGAAATAAGAGAGAGTTTTGTTAGGAAATTCTGGGGAGGAAGTCTCCTCCTTCTTCTGAGACAGGTATCAGAAAAGACCTTGTCTCTCTTCTGGCTACTGTGGCTATGGTGGCCTACCAGTTAGCCATAGCATGGCCTACTGGTGTGAAATCTGGGGCTGTTTGTACCATTCTGTCGCCAGGAAACAATATGTAGGTTCAAGTGGCCTGTTATGTAGAAGGCAGAGAGGAGGGATGGAGAGCACTTGGATCCTTGCTTTTAATGACATTTTTGAGTTGCTTAATCAAAGAGACCCCCAAACCTATCTTTCCACTGGCATTCCAATGATAACAGCCAATGAACTTCCTTCATTATTTAAAACAGTGTCCTAACTCATAGAGGGGCTTACATTCCATTTCTCTGGTGGTTGGTTTGGTTTCTTTTCAGACTGAGACTAAGGAGTTAGTTTAGGAATGAAGCTAACCATGATTTAACCTTGGCTGATTTCTTATATAGGCAAATGTAAATCAGTCCTAAAGCTTGACCAAGAACTGGGGTTGCTCTTCAGGAGGTTATACCTGATTGGTCGAAGTCTCTTAACCCAACTGTTCCATAATAGAAATAAAACACCTGGCACAATGTTCATTAAACATTAATTTCCCTTTCCCCCCATCCATAGCCTTGGGTTCAGAGTAATCTCTGTAAGTTGAGAACTGAGGGCCAATTTCCAGGGCAATTTATGTCATGAATTTCATTCTCTTTTTAAACTTGGTCTCCCTGCCCCCTCTTTCATTAGGTTTGTTTGCCACGGAGGAGGCATTATTCCTGCATTTCTTAGTATATTCATTTAGAGGGCCACCATTAAAAGCATGAGGACATTTCAGTTAGTGCAAAGCTTGGGATTTATTTGTTTGATTTATTGAAAATACACCCTAGCCTGAGGGTCTCAGGGTGTGCTTACAAAATACTCCGATTAGATTCAAACCAGCAGCTAAAATTTCCTATTAGGAACATGAAATACCCCCTGAAACCACCCAATATGGAAAGCAGCAAAAGCAGAAGGATAGGCTTGCTGCCATTTCTTCAAGGTCAACAAGCTGGCAGGCTGGTGACCAGGAATGGCAGGGAGTGCCAAACAGAACTGGCCTCATGTGAGCTGAGTGTTTGTTCTCTGAACTTGTCATTTAAAGGGCACTGGCCATCCATTTGTCAAATCCACCATAAAAGATACAAACAAACGGATCTTCATTTTATTCCCACACTGTCCTTGAAACCCCTCCAAATCGAGTACTTTGGGTGAAAAATCACCTTAAAAATAAAACCATACAACCTGGGCTAATTAAAGAGGGAAAGCTATTAGTCATTAATATTTTAATATAAATTAACAAACATTTTCCTCCTTCAACTTAGTTGAGATCAATCTTTTGCATGAATTGATATTTTATTGGTGGGGGAGAGAAGAGGGAATTTTAGAGCATGGAGTATGATGGAAGGAGACAGGCTTTGGTGAGGAGGTCTGGTGAATTTGGGTAGACCTGCTGTCCATGATGGCGCTGGGCTTCAGGGTACCTGTGAGGAAGAAGGCCAGTGCTAAGCGTGGGAGAAAATTAAAAAAATCTCGACACTTCATTCATTTGCCAGTTTTGACTATTGTAGAATTAAAGGCCCTTCCAAAGAAACTCTCATGGGTCTTTGCAGATCCAGTTAGGAAACAATAATAGAAAAACTGTAGGTTATTTTTATTGTTATGGTATTCAGAAGGTGAGAAGTAACATCTAACAATCGTTGATAGTTGGAACAGAGTAGGATTTGGGGGCGAAGTGAGGCTGATGCTTGCAGCAGAGCCGGGGCTCTCAAACCAGGATCCCTTGGAAGACTTGATCAAACAGTTCCTGACCCTCATAGGTCTGGAGTGGAACTGGAGCATTTTCATTTTTAACCAGCTCTCCACTGATGCTCGCACTGCTGGTCCAGCGACAGCACTTTGAGAACTATTGCAGGCCAGCTTCGAGTGGAGAATATTGCTGACGGAGACTAAGCTGAGGTTCACTTTGAGCAAAGAGGTTATAAGCTTACACTGAAATGGAGAACATGTGTATTAGTTTCCTAGGGTTTGTGTAACAGGCACCAAAATCTGGGTGGCTTAAAACAACAGAAATTTATTGTCTCACAGTTCTGGAGCCTGGAAGTCTGAGATGGAGGTTTCAGCATGGCGGAACTCTCCGATGGCTCTAGAGGTGGCTCCCTGCCTCCTGTAGCTTCCGGTGTCTGCCAACCATCCTTGACATTCCTTGATTTATAGATGCGTCACTCTAGTCACATGGCCGTCCACCCTGCACCTGGGTGTTTCTTCACATCATCATCTCTCATGTGTGTCTGTGTCCAAACCTCCCCTTCTAAGAGGACACCAGTCATGTTGGGTTGGGGCCATGGTCATGACTTCATTTTAACTTTATTGCCTTGGAAAAGAAACCAGGTAACATTTTGAGGCTCTGGGAGTTAGGGCTTCACCATTTGTGTGGGGAACACAGTTCAACCACAACAATATGTTTAGTCATCACCATTTCCTAGCATCAAAAGTTACATTAGGTTCTATATGCATTCAGTACTATGCAAAATAAATTAATTAGACATAAAATATAGTGCCTATGGCAGACTTTGTTGGTTGTAGAAGGTATGTAGAAACAGGTACACAATTTAAGGAATACAGTCAGGTTCCCAGACTTTGAATTCTCCTTTAGTTCTGTCTGAAATGGTTAATTATCACTTTCTTTATATGTGGTACCAAAACATTTTGTGTATACCTTTATTTTTTATTATATAACTTATTATAATCTATTATAGCTATTATAATCTATTATAGCTATTACAGTGGGGGACTGAAAGAATCCCAGAATTTATTAATAAAAACTATGTATTTATTCTTACATATTTAAACATCAGTCACCTTCAAAGTACTCCCCACTTGGTACAATACACCTATTGAGACATTTTTTGCACTGCTCAAAACAGTTTTTGAACTTGTTGATTTTGATGCCTTTTTGTGCCTCTGCCATTTTTTGTTTCACCTCTTCCACATCAGCAAAATATTTCCCTTTGAGGACTCTTCACCTGGGTAAACAAAAAAATATCTTGGGGTGATATCATGTGAATAGGGAGGGTGGGACACCAGGGCCATGTCATTTTTGGTCAGAAACTATTGAACACTCAGTGTGGTGTGGGCAGCTGTGCTTGTAAGTCACCCTTCATAAACTGGGCTAATTGAAAGAGTCTTAAAAAAAGTCACTGAAACCAAATGCAACCTCTCACAACAACACCAGCTGGAACAGATACAGATGGATTACTAGAACACTCAACTAACAGTGGAATCCTATACCACAAGAGGCCTGACCTCCAGGAGATAATTCTGTTTTTTTGGTGGTCCCCTGTCTTATGTTAGACTCTGTAAATTGTGAGCTGCTGTAGGTGGAGACTGTTGCAACCATATTTATATTCACAAGGCCTGGCTAGGTGCTCAATATGGTGAATGAAGGAACTGACAATGAGTTAAGAGCAGCTTGGAATTTTGGCAGGTGTTTCCTGCTGTCTCTGCTCACTCCTCAGGGAGGTGAAAGTGCTAATGCACAAGCAGAGAGGTGTGGTGTCACCAGGAGCCACCCTCCACAGATGCCTAACTCCTCTGGAGTCTCATTTTCATTTTAAAAATTAATGTGCCTTTTGCATTGTACTCTACAACACATTCATGTTTGTTTGCATTAAAACGATGCTTTAATGTATTAAATGTATGTAATGTATTAAAATAAAAATTATTTCAAATTACTTAGATAGATAAATTACTTGATTCCTTCCCCCTCATTACACCTCTCATCAAAGTGAGAAAAATTGTTACCCCGAGGAGATATGCCATGTTTATCTAATGAATGCGGATACTTCCTGGCACTCTGCTAGGCACCTGCTGAGAAGCTGAGGAACAGAGAGACCCAGAGGGTGGAGGTGAAGTGGGAGCGTAGCAGGGGACGTTGAAGTTTGGGGCAGGGCTGCAGAAGATTTTATGCGGTTGATGAGGGAGGCAAGGGGATCAGACAGGATTCAGGACCTATTTACCTCGGAGAGGGCAGAGCTCACCTAACAGTGGGTGGGGTGAGTTTAGTGTGGATTAAACATGGCTGGTGTAATGATGCATATCTTCTTTTTTCCTCCCTTTTTTGGGTGGGAAGGACAGTGGGTGGGAGGGGTAGCAGAGAATATGCAAAGAAAAGGGAGAAGTCAGGGAAGAAAACACATCTGGGGGAACCTTCAGGGGCTTTAAGTGTAGGGTCTTGTGGAAGGTTAGGGCCCAATTTCTTGAAGGAGAGACTAAATCTTGATGCGTAGGGCAATGGGAAATGAATGTAGGTCCTTCAGAGGTATGGATAGTTGAAAGCAGTGGGGGAGAAGGCCTTTAGCAGTGACATTGAGAATCTATTGGAGAAGAAAGGTGTACCAGTCCGGATAAGGAGTAAGAAGGGCTGGCCTCTGTGGCTGTGGTGTGGCTGTGGGTCTGGAGAATATCAGCCCTTGTTTCTCCCAGAGAAAGCTCTAAGCATTTCTCTTTACCCATTGACATCACCTGGCTTATAATGTCTACCTTCCAAAGGAGTGTGCTTCTGTGTATCCATGAAACACTTACATGCTGTAATTAATCCAAGGTTTTGGTTCTAACTGCTCTGTTCCTGAAAATCAAAGAGCAGCATTTACACATCAGTCTATAATTAGCTATTTAGTTACTGCCTGAGAAAATATCTTTTTAAAAATTTTTCAAAATTTATTTATCTTTCGAAGGGAAGGGAAGGAGAGAAGGAGAAAAATATCAATGTATGGTTGCTTCTGGTGCATCCCCTGCTAGGAACTGGCCCCTGCTGGGAACTGGCCTGCAACCCAGGCATGTGCCCTGATGGGGAATCGAACCACGATGTTTTGGTTTGCAGGCCTGTGCTCAATCCACTGAGCTACACCAGCCAGGTGAGAAAATATCTTTTAAAAAATAACAGAAAAAAGAACACTGGTTTTAGGAAGGACAACTAGAACATCACAGTTTTCTTCTTAACATTTGGCTCAAGAAATTCGATTTTACCTGAGATTTGAGATGGCTTCTCAGGAGGAATACTTCCACCCTTTTAAGGCAGCCATGCAAATTAGCATACAGCTCTAGGTTCAGAATTCAAAAGCAATCAATCTAGTTCAAAAAGAAACCACAATATCAGGAAGAACAAGAATGAAACAGAAATTTGGAACCTATCACGTGACATCTACTGGCAGATGTGGCTCATGCTGTTGACTGTGATTCTGACACTGCTCTGTGGCAAAAGCCAGTTAGAACTTTAAGCATTTTATGGATCATGAGACTTTGTGGCTCTATCTGCAAAGCTCTAAGGAATTGTCTTTTTATGCCTTAACTGTTCCTTCTAGGGCTCACATTTTACTAAGAGTGGGCAACTGGAGAGGTCTTTGTTCAACTACTTACATAATTCCCCCAGGAAATTCCAAGTCAGTGTACAGTGGGTGAAATGGAAACCTGGGCACAGTGACCTTTCTCCCAGATATCCTAGGACACGCTGTATGCTTTCCTGGACAATGTCTCTCCTTCAGAATGGATTCAGTCCCTCCTTCAAAATCTGAAGATTTTGGCCCTCACTCAGGGTCAGGAGACATGCTAGGTGGCAGAAGTAGTGAAGAGCTTTTTTCTTTTAATAAAACTATGAGCCAGTATTTCTGCAGGCATTGTATGGGTAGATGTACAGTCACTGCATGGTTAAATGGAATTCTGCCAAGAAATAATAACCTAGTCCTTGCCCTGAGGAAGTAATAGTATGAATGAAGCAATTCAAGGAGAAAGGAGAAGGCAGCTCACATTGTCAGTATCTTCCCACCCTGTTGCTTTATTTCTGATTTGTGTTTATGTTGGCATACTAGTTAAAAAAGAATGGTATATGCCCTGGCTGGTGTGGCTCAGCGTGTTGGAATGTTGACCCGTGCACCAGAATGTTGGGGGTTCAATCTCTGGTCAGGGAACATGCCAAGGTTGTGGGTTCCATCCCTGGTTGGGGCGTGTATGGGAGGCACCTGATCAATGTTTCTCTCTCACATCAATGCTTCTCTCTCTTCCTTTTCTCTCTCTAAAGTCAATAAACATTTTAAAAATTAAAAAAGATAGGTATGGTTATCTGCCGAAAATTATCTTGACTTTTTTCCCTCCTAGGCATTCAATGTGTTACACACATTAACCTACTTCCTTCTGGCCAAGTGTATAAAATGTGTGATCTGATTCATGGAAAATGTATCAAAGCATGTTAACCTAGTGTGTAGTTATTTATGAAGACTTAGGGTTGATCAGCAATACCAGGAAAAAACCCCAAAACCAACCCTTCCTGCTCTGGGGCTGTTACTTTAAGAGTAATTTTCCTGCTGGTACTGATGTCAATGATTCCAGCGTGAGTGCTGACTTCAAAATGACAATGGAAGTGTCTTTTCTAGGTGTCCTTGGGAATTTTAATTTCTGCAAGAGTCATTTGAAATAAACAAGACTAAGAGCCTGGGTGTATTTGTGGCTAATGAGTGAACTCTATTCTTATCCTGAGTACAAAGGAAGCAAGCTGTCTCAAGCACATTGAAGGATCAGAAGGTTCTAAGCCAACTTTTCTCACACTTGAGCAATGCACCTGCTCTTGCAGAGGGCAGAAATGATTTCAGCTCCACAATATTGACTTAAATTACTTTCTGTTACAACATTACTCAAATTTATATGGACAGTTAACGTGCAGTGAAAAAGATGCTATTTTTTAAAATAAGTGTGTGTAGGATGGCATATATCCTGGTTAGATACAAATTACTAATTACATTGTTCAAATCTATTATATTTTTTATTTCATCTGCTTGATTTATCAACTGGTGAGAGAGGTAGACGTGTTGGCTTCCTAGGGCTACCATAGCGTGTCCACACAAACTTGGTGTCTTACAACAACAGGAATTCATCTTCTTGCAGTTCTGGAGGCCAGAAGTCAGAAACGAGGGTGTGGCAGGCCTCCACTCCTCCTTCCTGGCCTCTTCCAGCTACTGGGGGCTCCAGACTCGACTTGCCTGGTGGCTGCCTCACTCTAATTGTCGCCTCCATCTTCACACTGCCTTCTCTGCTGTGCCTGTGTCTTCTCTTTTATCCCTTGTAAGAACACTTATTGTTGGATTTAGGGCCCACCAGACAACTCCGAATGATCTCACCTCAAGATCCCTCCCTTTTTAAAAATTACTTTGTTGTTGCTCAATTACAGTTGTCTGCATTTTCTCCCTCCCCCTTCCCCCCCCCCCAGCCAAACCCACTTCCCTCCCTTGCTTCCACCCTCCCCCTTGGTTTTGACCCTGTGTCCTTTATAGTAGTTCCTGAAAACCGTTCTCCCCTTGAGGTCCTTAATTACACCTGGAAAGATTGTTTCTTCAGGTAGGGTTACATTTACAAATATGGGGCAGGAAGAGGACATATCTTTTGGAGGTCACCATTCAACCTCCTACCATGTATTAAAATTTTCCACTATGCCTATCAATTTTCAACTCCTCATGCTACTGCCAATTTTTATTTTATATATTTTGAGGATGATGTTGTTAGATACTTGCAGGTTCAGGATTCTCACCCCACCCCTGATTATTTCTTTTATCATTATTTAATGACCTTCTTTATGCTTCCCCATTTTTGTTTTGTTTTGCTTTAAGAACTAGTTGTCTGATATAAATATACATTTTCTAAATTTCTTGGGTGGGTATATAAATTTGTGTCATTTTATTTAAAGATTTTGTATTTTAGCCCTGGCTGGTGTAGCTCAGTGGATTGAGTGCAGGCCTGCAAACCAGATGATTGCGGTTCGATTCCGTCAGGGCGCATGCCTGGGTTGCAGGCCAGTTCCCAGCAGGGGACTCATGAGAGGCAACCATACATTGATATTTCTCTCCCTCTCTCCTGCCCTTCCCCTCTAAAGATAAATAAATAAAATTTTTAAAAAATTAAAAAGAAAAGATTTTGTATTTTACTGTTTTGTAGAAATGTGTGAGAATAGCTCTTGTAGTTGTACTAAAATCCTTTCAAAACTTATTCAAAAACACAGAATGTAGTGCAATGAACCTTCATACACCCATTAAAAAGACTCATAAATTATTAAAACATTATTACATTTGCTTCCCCAAATCCTTTAAAACTGTTTCTTTTCTTTGGTTTTTTTTTTGAAGAATTTTAAAACACTTTCTAGATATTGCATCATTTTACCTTATGTACTTTGTATATATTTTTAAATAGTGTGAAATTTTCTTTTTTTATAGCAAAATATCATTATCACATTCAACAAAATTAATAATAATCCTTTGGTATTATATAGTACCTGATATATGGCTTAATTCTTCCAATGTCTTGTGCTTTCTCACAGTTGATAATTTGAACACAGATCTAAGCAAGGTCAATGTGTTTAATTTGGTTGTGTCTCTGAGGTTCCCCTTTCTTTCTCGCCATTGACTCATTACAGAAATAAGTTAGTTTCCTGTAGAATGCTCCTATTTTGCATCTTCAGAGTCTAATTTCTCTTTGTGATGTCATTTATCTTGTTCTACAGTCCCCTGTATTTTCTTTGCATGGCAGTTATTCAATCTGAGAGTTTCTGCCTTTTAACTGGTGAGTTTGATCCATTCACATTGATTGGGATCACTGATATTTAAAATTAATTTCTACTATGTCCTTCTGTATTTTCTGTCTGTTCTTTATTGATTTCTTGTTGCCACCTTTCCTACATTTTTTATTCCTCTCTTTATTCTCTGTTAAACATTTGGTTTGTGTTTTTTTTTTTTAGTGGCTATCTTTAAATTTTTAAAATGACCATTTGACCAGACCAAATCTATAAGTAATCAATATCTTTACCATTTTCTTTAAAATCCCTTCCTTCCTTCCTTCTTCCCTCCCTCCCTTTTTTTCTCCCTTTCTTCCTTTCTCAAGCTCAACTATTCAATTTTCATGCAGCATTTCTAGGTATCATAAGTAAAATATTTCTGTATTAGTTTAATCTACTATTTTCTACATTTATTAAAGTATCAGGAATCTTTAAAAATCATGTGGATGAATACGTGTGTCTGTGTTTATGCCCGTAGCTCTGCTTCTTTAATCTACCAATTAGGCAATCCAGTTTAGGGTATGCCATGTGGTATCGAAATTCTCTCATCATGTCATTGTAGATCCCATTTTAATGTCACTTCTTGAAAACTTTTCATATATATGTGAAAATGCAGTTGGAGTTGCTAAAGTTGCATGAATGCATTCCATTGTTGTGTAGTTATCCAGGTGATACGAGGTATGCTTATGTTCCTATTTAAAAAGATTATCAAGGTGGAAACATAAAATTATAAACAACTCTTGCAGAGACCTGTGGGTTCCAGAGTATTTGTCTGGTTAATGGAAACTGGTCTTAGAAATATGACCCCTTGGCTTAGTCCTCAGTCAGATTTATAACCAGCTGGTTTTGGAAAGTACTCTTTTCTACAGACCCAACTCAGATACCAGTCCTTTCGTGAAACTTTCTGTAAAATATTTTTGGGGGGAGGTGATAAAAAATTAAGCATAGCCTATTAGGGTTCTCCAGAGAAATGGATTGACTGGTTTGTTTGTTTGTTTGTTTATTTATTTCTAGCAATTGGCTCTCACCAGTATTGAGGCTGATTGGAGAGGCCACTCACACTATAGAGAGTAGTAATCTGCTTTACTGAAAGTCAATTGATTTAAATATTAATTCCCTTTAAAAAGTTCCTTCATAGAAACATCCAGATATGGTTTTTTAAAGATTTTATTTATTTATCTTTAGAAGAGAAGAGAAGGAGAGTAATATCAATGTAGGGTTCCCTCTCATGGGTCCCCTGCTGGGAACTGGCCTGCTACCCAGGCATGTGCCCTGACTGGGAATTGAACTGCAATCCTTTGGTTCGCAGGCCCACACTCAATCCACTGAGCTACACCAGCCAGGGCCAGATACGTTTATATGATATGTCGATATTTAGTCAAATGTCCAATAATGTTTGACTGAACATCTGGGCATCGTGCCCAGCCAAGTTGACAGACAAAAGTAACTACTATCACATCTACCTTATAGCTTCTGTCTGTTACTTGGTTATCCATGTGTTTTTATGTCTGCTTCCTCTCCGAGGCTCCACCTCCAGGGTGGACGCTGTCTTTAGCATCTAGTGTGGTTCCTGGAATTTAGTAGGTGCCAGGTAACATTTATTGAATAACTTAATAGTAAAAGGGGAAGCAGGGAAGGAAACTGTAATGCATTTCAGTCATCTGACCTTGAGAAGACATAGATTTTCTGAGTTCATAAAGCAATTTATTTATAATATTTGTAACTATAAGACACATATTTATTTCAAACCAGATACTTATCATAGAATTCACCTTACTGAGGACACCTACTGCATGCATGTACTATGCTGGCTGCTGTTATGTTTCTCACAAACCATACAAAGCTTTCACGTGGATCTACAAACTCTTTTCTTTTTTAATGTGTTTTTTTTAAAGATTTTATTTATTTATCTTTAGAGGGGAAGGGAAGGAGAGAAGGAGAGAAACATCAATGTATGGTTGCCTCTTGTGAGTCCTCTGCTGGGAATTGGCCTGCAACCCAGGCATGTGCCCTGACTGGGAATCGAACTGCGATCGTGTAGTTTGCAGGCCCATGCTCAATCCACTGAGCTACACCAGCCAGGGCTACAAACTCTTTTCTTGAAGAAAAAACGGAGCACAGTTCTTTGTAGTCCTGTTTAGTTATGAAACTCTAACATAATTTCAGGGATTATTTTAATGCTTTTTGGTGGGGAGGGGCTTGGGGGAAGCAGGGCTCTTGAATGTTTTCATCTCAAGCACAGGTAACTTTTGGCTACATGCATGGCAGATTGAATTGTTTCAAAGGGATCACACATAATTCTCCAGTTTTGTCTCTATGGTTCTCTTTATTCTTTGTAGTCATCCCTGGTGGGGATATTAGCACATTTAACTATTATTATGCATTGAATTGCATCCCCTCCAAATTTATATATTGAGGACCTAAAACTTAGTACTTCAGAATGGGGCTGTATTTGAATATAGGAGTCTTTAAAGGGGTAATTAAGTTAAAATGAGATCATTAGTGTTGGTCCTAATCCAATATGATTGATTGCTGGTATGAAGGAACAATTAGGACACAGACACACAGAGAGGAGACCATGTGAAGATGTAAAGAAAATATGGCCATCCATAAGCCAGCAGAGATGGCTTAGAAGAATCTCAAAAAAATCCAATCCTGTGGACATCTTGCTCTTTGACTTCTAGCCTCCAAAAATGTGAGAAAATTAATTTCTGTAGTTTGAGCCACACAGCCTGTGTGATGGTAGCCCTAGCAAACAATATAACTGTGTGTTTTTTGTGTAACTTTTTTTCCTATTACAATCAGATTCTTCCTTGTTTTCATGCTTTTTGCAGCCAAAACTTGATCCCACCTGTGTTCTCTGGTCAGTGCCCTTGTAAAATTTGCTATTTGGAGCAGAACATAAAAAGCTGGAACAACTCTTAAAGTCAGATAATTCTTGGCTTTAAATCTTCTCTTACCACTGCAAATGGCTACAGGGTTTAGGCTAAACTATTTAAGAATGACCTAGCAAGTAGTTTGCATTCAATCAGCAAAACCCACATGAGACAGAATGTCCTGCTATTTGGTTGGATGACTCTGGTGTCTTAAGGGTGCCCGTATAAACCAGCCTCGTGGTTCGATCTGGGCGGGGGCCAGTTAGCTGTAGCATCTTTCTGTAGATTGTACCCAGTCTTTGAACTTCTTCTTAGAAAAAATAGTACAAGTAGGTCTTTTATTCCCACTGCTGGAAACCTAAAAAAAAAAAGACCCACTGGAGCAGTATCTTTGATCCTCTACCAAGTTTATTATTTTTTATTATTTTTTGTAATGTAATGTGAATCACAGTAGGCCCCTTTTTTTCTTTTGCTATGGACTCTCTCTTGTACTCTAGAAAATATGCAAAAATATATAATCACATGTTTTGTTTAAGAATACATAACTGTGTTTTCTTTGAATACTTAAATATAGGAAAAATCAGAAAATGCTTTTTTCTTTAAACACTGATATAATCCACATTTAAATAATCACATAATGAACATGCTATATGGAGAGTATTGTGTGTGCACTCCTGACATTCGTATATATACAATTGACCCTAGAGCAACATGGGTTTTAACTGTATGGGTCAGTATCTTTTCTCTTCTGATTTTCTTAATAACATTTTTTCTCTACCTTACTTTATTGTAAGAATGCAGTATGTAATGTAGATAATGTACAACATACGTGTTAATCGACTATTAATGTTGTCTGTGAGGCTTCTGGTTGACAGTAGGCTATTAGCAGTTAAGTTTGGGGGAAGTAAACAGTTATACACAGATTTTTGTCTTCACAGGAAGTCAGCAGCCCTAATGCCTGCATTGTCCAAGGGTCAGCTGTAGTAATAAATCTACTTTTTACTGTCTTTTTCAACTTCTTGGCTTCTCTTAAACTTCAATGAAACTGTACCTGTTTCTATTCTTGATCAAACAGCTTAATCTTCTCCTGCCAATGACTTCCAATTACACTGTCTTTGAAAGGTCTGAAGGCATTGTCAGTATTAAAACCATTGCAAACAGTCTACCATTCCTCCAAGCTGTGCAGGCTCAAATCCCCCGTGAAACCTAGGTCTCAATGTATCAAAACCCCTGGGCACGTCTACATTTTCTCTAGATGTATTAGAATTATTTCCCCTCTTGATCTGGATATACTAAAAAAGAAAAGTTCATTTTTGGATAAAAGCTTGGCTTTTTTTAAAGTTAGGGGAGCTTGTTTCTGACCAAATAAAAATATTGGGAGCCCCCCAGTCCTCATGCAATTTCCCTCCTTTCTCTTTAACTGACAGAGGGGGTATAGAGATCCAACCTCAGGCCTTCTTCGGCTTAAATCCCTTGGACATCTCCCATTATGGCAAGAGTGGGAAATATGAAATCAGAGATGCAGCAATTATAAGTGTGACTCAGGGGACCCCTCATTTGGAGTGGGGAATGTGCCACCTTCAGCCTCGTTCCTCCATCTCTGAGACCGGCCAAGCCTCGCCTGGCTGTCAGTTGCTGGCTGGAGAACACGTGAAGCGGGAGCTTTGTAAGCATTTCTGTTCCTTTTTCTTGGTTCCAAAACTTGTTTATGTTTCATTATCTTTTTCATCCAAGGTGAACACGAGCTATTAGGCAGTGCTCCTAAAACAATTGTTTGGCTTGTTTACAGGAATTTGCTCACATTCTTACAGGACTGATTTCCTCCATGCAAAGCACAAATGTTTTGCTGTTCAATGAATTTTCTTCTCATCCCCTTGTACAAGGGGAAGAAAGGAATCTTGGTTATCTATCTGAAGTTCTATCATACTGGAAGAGGGGACTGGGAGCAGCTTTGACACAAAGGAGCGACCCGTTTTTGTTGCATGGGTTTATAAAGAGGAGCCGTCTTTACATGAGAGCCTAAATAAATGTACACGGTAAGGGAAAAACCTGGAATTAAAAAAGGCAAATCTTTTTTTACTCACCAGAATTCTGCACGGGGCAAGGAAATGCCAAACTTAACAGATGTCTTACACTGTGCCCTGGAGGTCAATAAATTAAAGTTTTGTTGAACCAGGAAGAGGAAGGAATTCCAGGACTTGAGGTCCCCAAATGGAAATGCCCCTTAGGACAAGTCTAAACTAGGGAACTAGTGCTGGAGCTCTTCCAAGTCCGTTGGCCCAGTCTAGTGTAACTCATTTCTGGGCCCCCTGAAGCTGTTTGTTCAACTCTGTCATCTGCAGCATTACAGTGTCAAAGGGAGTTAATCATTAGCAAGTGTGAATAACGTTGGAGTAACAAGGCAGGATTGCAGTTCTCTCTGTTTTGACAAAATTTTAAGCATTTGTCAGAATTTTTAAAAAAGCAAACCACCAACATGACTCCAGAATATTAAAGTAGTATGCAATTTTGGGAGTGGTTAATTCTCTTTCTAGCATTTTAGTTCTTATTGTTTCCCTAGAGACCCAGTCTTTGCAGAATAATGTAAAGACTTCGGTGTGGGCTCCTTAAACTCCCCAGTCTCCTTTCTCTGCCAGAGCCAGCTAGTACTGCTATAGAATTAATGTGGGCCTAGCTGCGGCCCAGAGCCCAATAGGTCCCCTGCTTGTCTCCAGGGCTAGAGATCGTAGTGAGTCCATAGCTTCTCTTTGGACCAGAATGAATCACAGGAGCCCTGGGTCCTGGAACCCTGAGGCCAGAGATGGCATGTACGGTAACATTCCAGAAGGCATTAAAAGATGAATTTTCCTCAGGCTCCTCTGAACTCTGGTTGAAAAAAGGGTGATCAACCTGAAACATAAGCAAAAATTCCAGGAGTCCTCCAAAACAGCACCAGGGTGTGGGAGTCAGGGGGATGAGGAGGCACTCAGCCAAGCATGCCGGGATAGCAGCTGAGTCCCAGATCCTGGGTGTCCTTAGAAATCAGTCACGTGCTACAATGGGTCAAATTACAAAGTTCTTTTTAAAAGGCACACAGATGGACTTCATCTTTTTCTGAGACACCAGCACCCCTCAGACCTTCTTTAGTTAATGCATCATCATTCATTCACCCTGTTGCTTGATCCAGAAAGTCGGGACATTCAGGTATCTACCAAACCCTGTTTCCTAAGATCCTCAGTTAGCCCTCTCCTCATTAGTTTTTCATTGTCATTGGCTGAATTCAGTCCTTGTAATTTTGCCCTTGGACTCCTAGCCAGTCCTCAAGACCCTTATATTTACAAAAGATGCTGTTGGAGTCACCTCTTTTAGTGAAGATGTGGCCCCAGTACTCACTCCCCTGTAACTTCAGTGTACCCCTTTGCAATTGATAAAAGCCAGCTGTCAGCGTATATGGTCTGCCACTTGCTTCCTCACCAGGATTTTGCCTTCTACTTCAGCCTCATTTTCATTCTCTCCAGCCTTATATCACACATCGGAGTCTTATGCATCACAGATTTTCATACCTTTTGGCTTCATCAAGCTGCTCCTCTACCTAGGACCCCTCAGTGATAGAAAAAAGCCCCTTTTCCACTAGCCTAAGAACGCCCCGTAGGAGAGTCTAACTTCCGCATTCCACTCTGTAACCTGCTTCTGCCGCGCAGCCAATGAGAGCCGCAGCACCTCAGATATCCCCAAATAAGGAAATAGACTAACTTCCGCATTTGCTTCCGTGACTCGCTTGCTACGTAGAATTTGGAGATCAGAATTTGGAGATCACTCTCCTCTGGGCCCGTGCACGTAATAAAGATCGTGCTCCTGAACCCTCGGTGTCTGGTCGCTTCATTTTTCTGTAACATTTGGTTCCCTGACTGGGAAGCGACCTTACATAAATTCGGGCCGATTTGCCGAGGCTGAACAGGGCGGACCAGGCGGCTGGTGGCCCGATCAGGGACCGGGGGAGCACGTGCCCTGAGATTTCTTAGGCCCCGACCAGTCCGGTCGGGGCACTGGATGCCGACCCGCGACTCCAGACAGGAAGTGAGGGTTTCGAACTACGATCTATCAGAAGTCGCCAAATCAGACACCGGTAAGTGCCCCGGGGACCTGACCCGAGACCAGGAAGGGAGGTTCGAGTCCCCCTTCAGACCAGAACTAGGATCGAGACAAGGTAGTCCGATCACTGTGCCCTCACTCGGGGAGGGAATGTTTAACTTCCGAGTGTCTGAGAGTGAGAGTGAGAGTGTAGGTGTTTGTGGCTCCACGGGTGAGAAACCTACGGAGCAAGATTGGGTCCCAACCTGCGGTTCCTGTGTCAGGTCATATGGCATGACGGTTGGCAGTTAACCCCGAATTCTGCTGGGGCAACCTTAGCCAAGACCGACTCTGTCCCGAGAGGGAGAAGGCCAGGTGACGAGCGAGTGAACCCCACCCTTTGTGTGTCTGCGCGTAGCGGGAGGAAGACCATGGGAGGCGGGCCTTCCACAGTCCTAGACTGTATGCTTCAGAACTTCAGTACATTCAGAGGGCAGGACCCGTCGCTGAATGCAGAACAACTAGAGATTTTTTGCATATCAGAATGGCCGACCTTCAGAGTCTGCTGGCCAGCCCAGGGAACTTTGAACTTGTCCACCATTAGAGCAGTTCACCTCATAGTTGCAGGGAAGCCAGGTCACCCAGATCAATACCCCTATATAGACAGATGGCAGGAATTAGCCCAGGACATGCCCAGATGGCTGAGTCAGTGTGCAGGAACTCAGAGGCGTCCCAAAGGGACCTCGGGCGGGACGCGCTCAGGAACGTGCTGTGAGCGGCCCCGGGGACCGAGAACCCCAACTGTATTAGTTGCCAGGGTTAGAACCCCCATCCATCAGGATCAGGCCCAAGAAGATGAATTAGTTGTTCTCCAGCCGCCACCCTATCAGGCCCTACCAGTGCCGCCCACGGCCCCACCGCAGGAGCCCTTAACTCCGCCACCCTCCATTCCGCCTCAAGAGCCGCAGCCTAGTTCAGAATCGGCACCTGTCCGGTACCCGGCCTTGCCCCAGCCGGGCCCGTCGCCTGTGGCCAGTAGTCTCAGAAGCCAACATCAGCCACCTCTCCAGATGCCACTCCGGGAGGTACAGGCGGCTCCTAGAGTCAATGACGGTGGGACCATCCAGCCAGGTCAGGTCACCTACTATTACCAGCCCTTTAGCACCACTGACCTCCTAAACTGGAAACATCATACCCCTCCATTTCGGAGAAGCCACAGGCCATGATTGAGTTAGTAGACTCAATCTTCCAAACCCACCGGCCCACCTGGTTTGACTGTCGCCAACACCTCCTCACACTTTTTAACACAGAAGAGAGGAGAAGGATGTTGCAGGAGGCCCGACGCTACTTAGAGGCGCATGCCCCGGCTGGGACCCTCGACCCCTCTGACTATGCTCGCACGGCTGCCCCCGAGCAGCAGCCGGCCTGGGACCCAAATACAGAACAGGGACGAGCAGCCCTCGATCAGTATCGCCACTCTCTACTACAGGGGGTAAAAGCGGCGGCCAGAAAACCCACCAACATGGCTAAAGGAGCCACCATAATTCAGAAGGCAGACGAGCGCCCCGGGGACGTTCTAGAGCGCCTAATGGAGGCCTACCGGGTTTATACACCTTTTGACCCAGAGGCGGCCGAGAACCAGTGTATGGTAGCCATGGCTTTTGTCTCTCAGTCGGCCTCAGACATTAGAAAGAAGCTTCAGAAATTAGAAGGCTTCGCAGACATGACTCTGAACCAACTCTTGGCAGTAGCCAACAAAGTATATGAAAACCGAGACGAAGCCACAGCGGCCCCCCGCTTAGAAGACCAGAAATTATAGGCCACCCTCTTAGCCGCCACACTAGGAAAACCGGCCCCGACAGCGACAAAAATCAGACCGGGTGAAAAGAAGGGACACTTCAAAGTAGAAAAAGATCAGTGTGCTTATTGCAAAGAGTGGGGGCATTGGAAGTGGGACTGCCCAGCCCGCAAGTGGTGGGAGGAGTCATCTAACAGCCAGGCAGTCCCGCCGGTGCCAGCCCCTAATGTATTAGCCTTCCCCTGGTTCAGCCAAGACTGAGGAGGACCGGACTCCATTGCTCTTGGTCCCCAGGAGCCCATGGTCAGAGTAAAACTTGGGAGCCAAGACATTGACTTTATGGTAGATACTGGGGCGGAACATTCAGTAGTCACTGTCTGGGTCGGAC
Source organism: Sturnira hondurensis (assembly GCF_014824575.4). Lineage (NCBI taxonomy): Eukaryota > Metazoa > Chordata > Mammalia > Chiroptera > Phyllostomidae > Sturnira > Sturnira hondurensis. The sequence continues at coordinate 6,279,365 of NW_028074503.1, forward strand.
CCCCCCACCAGGAAGGAGGTCTTAGTACAAGGGGCCACCGGGCTCCCAGCCAGCCCGCAAACCTAAGACCACGAACCCTGGAAAAGGCCAGTAGCCTACCTGTCTAAACAATTAGACAGTGTCGCAGCAGGGTGGCCCAGCAGTGGGTCAGTCAGGAAACCAGATACCTCCCAGGAGCAGGGAGCCACTAGATTGCCTAAGCAGAGGAACCAAGAGTAAAAAAGAATGATAGATAAATCTAGATAAGTAGAAATATGTATAAAGGATGTGAAAGTTTTAAACCTGAAGTAAAGGAAATCTCAACTACTTGTTTTCTGGTTTCATGGGAAAAGAGCAAATTTCTCATATGTAGTTCTATTTCTGATCGGAAACCTGTATTGTAACATCTAGGAAAGGTTGCCTGTAGCTGGTTGCAGAGAATGCCTTTGCCACCCGGGACCCAAGAAGGGGTCAGTTGGGGCTGACGAGTGCTTCAGCCTGAGGCAAAGCAGCATGTCTCTGCCATGAGACTGGGACGGAAGGAACATGTTTCTGCAAGGCATCAGTGGATGCACTGGTGCAAGAGAATGCCTGTGTGTTGTTTTGGAACTCTGTGTTTTGGATTTTGTTCTGTATCTGCTCTGAAAAGGGAAGAGAAAAAGCCCACTGGCAGGCAACAAAGACCAGGGTTACAGGCACCTACAGTCCTCAGCCTAGCTGGCTTAGACCCAGACCAGACTGCCACAGTGCTTCAGAAACTCTCCCTCTCCTCCCGGAGAGGCCCTGGCCAGAGATCTAAAATCATTCACTGAGAAGGAGACTGGATGACCTTGGACAGATTTGCTGCCGCTGGCACTACTTAGAATTAGGAATGCCCCTAAGTCTTCAGGAGACCTTCTCCCATCCTCAGAATAGATGAAGGGGGGAGATGTAGCAGGAGACCTGTTTAGACAAGCCCAGACAAGTCAGATGGACTTGGTCCGTTTGCTGAGTCACTAAGATAAGGAGGGGTAAACAACTAAGTAACTAAGAAGTAAGAACAAAAGAACATTATATAACCCTATCAGCAGCCCTGCTTTCTTGCTTCTGTAAACCTGCTTAGCTGTGTGCTGCTGCTGTGTGGACCCTGCAGCAGTCAAATTCTCTGTGTAACTGGTTTTAATAAGAATAGCTCTAGTTTTGAAGGTCATGAACTGAGGTCCAAGGCTGACCATCTGATTTATAGGGTGTTTGCAAGGTCTAAGCTTCAGAAAGGTGAAAAATGTCCCTGCGAATCTAGGGACTTTTAGCTCTCAGATACTGAGTTTAAGTACACCCCTTCTCAGTGTGGGAAAGGAACAGGAATTAAAAGTGAATTATGGATAAATCTGGATAGGTAAAATGGCTATAGAAGGTTTATGAATATTGTAGAAAGTCTGTGGGAAGTTATAAAAATAAGTGGAAATGTGAAAGTTTTGGAAAGAAATTATGTGGTGTTAGTAATAGAAGGTATAAGGCATGAAGATGCATCTTGATGGGTATTAGAAGGAGAAAGATTTTCCTTCAAACTTTGTGTTTTTCTCCCTACCTGATCCCTCCAGAATTTGGCATTCTGAAGGAATGAATGATGACGTAAGGTTTCTTTGCATAAAACCAATAAGACCAGTCATTAATAGTGGTTTTGTTAACCAGGACTTTGACTGGAATGTCACACCTGAAGGAGGCATTCATGGGTTCTGGTCGTTACCAGAGAGCTCAGAGGAACTGGGATTGACTTTCGAAGCTAGCAAAAGCCCACGAGAAAAGCCTGGTACTTTGGTTGGTTGTGTGGTTGATGCCAGTCTTTCTGGGGAAGGAACAAAGGTTACCTTCCTGAAAGATGGCTAAAAGGAACCTATAGGCACAATGGAGGCTCAAGGATTTGAGTGGAACAACTGGTACAGGCGAAGCCAGATGGCGGCTCTGCTTCTGTGCCCCGAGGGGCAGACTGAGAAGTCAATCTGAAGGTTCCCTGTGTGAGTTCCAGCAAAGCGGACTTAAGGATCATAAGTGATCCAGGCTGCTCTTGGTGTGTTTATGCAAATGAACAGTCAAAATCAAAAGTGGGACCCAAAGTGGTACCTGTAATAACAGTAAGGGTGATCTTAGGGAGAAAAACTATAGTTCAAGGAAAATCACTATGCTCAGTATTGGATATCAGAATGGCGCAGCTGTCTCAAAGCTGTCTTATTTTCATTTAAGAGTTGAAACGAGGTTTGTGATATCACCAAAAAAGTCCCTGCCTTTGTCATTTAATAGTTATATTTTTTTTTAATCAATGTATGGTTGCCTCTCGTGAGTCCCCTGCTGGGAACTGGCCTGCAGGGAACCGGCCTGCAACCCAGGAATGTGCCCTGACTGGGAATTGAACCGCGATCGTGTGGTTCGCAGGCTAGCGCTCAATCCACTGAGCTACACCAGCTAGGGCTAATAGTTATAATTTAATTGTGCTTCCAATTTCTTGCCTAATCTGTTACCTCCAGAATATGACCTGACCAGGAGGCCAACGGTCCAGTAATGCCAGCCTTTGGACACCAAGCCTGTGACTTCCTGGTGACAGCCAACTGACCAGGACCCTGTAAGGTCCTTCCCCTTGCAGGAAGGACTCCCTCCATGCTGCACCCACCTCCTCCTCTTTCAGGGTACCCATGACCCAGGGGTAGGTAGGATGATGTCCATGTCCAGCCTGAAGTAATTATAAGAAGATGAGACCTTCGTCCATTGTCCTTTATATGATTCCAGAAAGAGAAAGGAATATCAGAACCCCTCCTAATAGTAAGTCACAGGAGGAGAAAAATGATGAGGAAAGAAACCTCATTAATGCTCTGAATCCAAGAACAGGGGGGACCTGTATAATCCTAGAAGAGTGTTGCTATTTTGTTAATGAAAGTGGCTTAGTTGAAGAAAACGCATAAGTGAACTTAAAGACAGACTATGGCCGAGGGCTGGGACCGGAGCATCCTCCTGGTGGCAGGACACTTTTCTCTCCTTCCAAGCCCCCGTCCTAGGACCCCTGATCATCCTCATCCTAGTCATTACCATAGGACCCTGGGCCATCAGAACAGTAGTCAGCCAGTTAGAAGGAGCACTAATATGGAAGACCACTAGCCGCATTCTCATGCTCCAGCAACAACAAGAGCAGAGAATCCTGTTATTGGATGCTGAGACAGACGAAAAGCGCTGTCTAAGCACCCACAGAGGGGAATGATAGAGAAAAGCTCCTTTTCCGCTAGCCTAAGAACGTCCCGTAGGAGAGTCTAACTTCCGCATTCCGCTTCTGTAACCTGCTTCTGCCTCGCAGCCAATGAGAGCCACAGCACCTCAGATATCCCCAATAAGGAAATAGACTAACTTCCGCATTTGCTTCCGTGACTCGCTTGCTATGTAGACAGGAAGGTCCTGCAGGCTATATAAACCCCAAGAACCCTTTGTTCAGGGCTCAGAATTTGGAGATCACTCTCCTCTGGGCCCGTGCACGTAATAAAGATCGTGCTCCTGAACCCTCGGTGTCTGGTCGCTTCATTTTTCTGTAACATCAGTACACAGCCAACTTGAAAACTTCATTAGTTGCCCTTAAGAAGCCATCCTTTTATTGCCGTTCTCTTTGTCTCCTCTCCTTGTCTCTACCACCTTCAACTAAGTTACCCTGTTTACACTCCCTAAGTCTCTGCCTATTGTCTGTGAAAGCATTTACCACATTGTATAAGAAGCATTTACTTATGTCTGCCTCCTTTCCTAGACTATAAGATTCTGGGAGACAGAGCCTGTCATATTCATTTTTCACCTGTGTCTCTTACCACACTGCTACTGAGTGCTATAGAAGTTTGCTGAAGTGCACAGAACTTAAGGCCAGGTAATTGTTAGCATTTATGTTCAAGTAGATAAACTTAATTCAAAAGGTCATGCTTGGTTAGATCATAAAATGAAATGATCCTAACTTAGTTGTTCTCAGCTTTCCTGCATTTTGCAATCACCTGGGGATCTTTAAAAAGTACTCAGGAGAACCTGGTAGAAGAGGAACAGCTCTATCTAGGAACCTTTTTAGAAGAACATCCTGGGTCCCATTCCTTGAGGTTCTGACCTAATTGGTTTGGGGTGTGGCAGGACACCAGTATTTTAAAAAGTTCCTGAGGTGATGTTAATGTGTGCTAAGTTTGAGATCCATAGTTCTAACTGAACCACCGCATTAAGAAGAAATTGGTATATTTGGTGTCTTTCTTTTTTTAAAATTATTTATTTACTTATCTTTAGAGGGGAAGGGAAGGAGAGAAGGAGAGAAGTATCAATGTATGGTTGCCTCTCATGAGTCCCCTTCCGGGAACTGGCCTGCAACCCAGGCATGTGCCCTGAGTGGGAATCGAACCATGATCGTGTGGTTCACAGACCGTGCTCAATCCACTGAGCTATACCAGCTAGGGCCCTGTTGTGTCTCTCTGATGTGATTCATAACTCTTTCTACTGCTTAAATATAGAGAGCAAATACAGTTAGAGATTCAGGCCAAGTATGGGAGAAGCTCTCAACCCTGGCCACATGATAAAATCATTACTCAGGAAAATTAAAAACTACTGATGCCTGGAGGTTAGATCTTAACCTTAGAGCTTAAAGAACACATTGACTTTTCTACATCACTCTAGATGGCAGCTTCCACATGCCATCATCACTCTCTGGAGAGAGGGATATTTTTTCTTAAAGGTTGCCAGGAGAGAAGGGAGGAGAGAAATTGAGAGAACAGAAAGGAATGAAATTGGGAGAGAGAAAAAAATTACACATGACACTTAATGGGAATGTTACCAACAATAGATTAAAGTTTCATTCAGTAACACCAAATAAGTCATGGGAAATTGCTTTCACTTCATGGTTCTTAGATGGTGATCCTTATATTTGATCATTGTCAGGATGCAAAGAGCCCAGACTTACTACTTCATGCAGATAAACATCTTCATCCATTAGGGAATCTGATAGAAGAAGGGGAGCCAGTGGAAGAATTTCTCCTTTGGTACCTGGATAAGATGCTCAAGTGGCAAACTGACACTGGTAATCCCTGGTAAGGTCAGAGCAGCGATGGTTTAGTCTCTGTGTGTATGTCCCCTAGACCTTTCAATATTCCCCTTGGAGTAGGAGAAAAGGAGGGGAACCAAATGTCACCCTTTACCCTTTCCTTTAGAGGAAGACTGCTGGTCAAGATGGAGGTTAGGGAGACATGCTTCATCTCTTTGCACAACCATAGGAAGGATTACAACTAATCCCAAACCAAGAAACACCCAGAACTGCTGAATATTAGACTGTATGGAATTCTGATAACCAAGGATTTAAAGAAGACACATCCATCCAGACAGGTAGGAGGGGCAGAGACAGGGAACCAGAACAGAGAGGACGTGTTATGGCAGTGATGAAGAGGGGGCAACCTCATGGTGGTGGCAGCTGGCTGGCCGAACAGGTGGTCCCACATTAGCGATATTGGGGAGCGAGCCCTGGGCCAGACTGTTCATCCCAGGGTTCCAGCACTGGGAGAATAGAGCCTTGTAACTCCTGGCCATAAAAATCAATAGGGGTTGGGTGATGGAATAAACTGCCAGTCTCTCAAGAGAGTCTGTTTAGAGGGCCAACAAGGTCCTAGAACATATGTAAACCCACTGCTCTGGGAATCATCACCAGGGGAACAGCTAGAGGGGCACCAGTCAAATAAGCAACTACAAGCAGAGCGATTGCTGAACAAGCCTCTAGTGGCATCGCCCTCTCTTTGATCCCTCCCGCACATACAAAACTGAAAAGCAGTGAAGCTGGCTTCCCCCACCCTGGCAATTACCTAAGGATCTGCCTCATACAATGTAACAGGTTCATCAAGACAAGGAGTCAAAGCAGCCCTACCTAATACACAGAATCAAACCCAGGAAGGCTGCCAAATTGAGGAGACAAATATAGCTCAAACGAAAAAACAGAACAAAATCCCAGTATAAGAAGTAAGTGAAACGGAGATAGCCAATCTGTCAGATGCAGAGTTTAAAACACTGGTGCTAGGGATGCTTAGAGATCTCAGTGAGTACTATAAAAGCATAAGGGAAGAAATGAAGGCTACACCAAGTAAAAGAAAGAAAATTCCAGAGAACCAATAACGAAGGGGAGGAAGTTGGGGTTCAATACAATGAATTGAAATATAAAGAAGAAATAAACGGTCAACCAGAACAGAATGTAGAAACAAGAATTTTTTAAAAATGAGAGAATAAGAAGACTCTGGGACATTTCCAGATGTGCCAACACCCAAATCATAGAGAAGTCAGAAAGAAAAGAAAAAGAGAAAGACATTGAAAACTTATTTGAAAAACTAATGAAAGAAAACTTTTCTAATTTGGCAAAGAAAATAGACACACAAATCCAAGAAGCCCAGAGAGTCCCAAATAAGTTAGACCCAAAGAGGACCACACCAAGACGCATCATAATTAAATTGCCAAAAGTTGAAGATAAACAGAGAATCTTAAAAGCAGCAAGAGAAAAGTGAAGAGTTACCTACAAAGGAGTTCTCATAACACTCTCAACTGATTTCTCAAAAGAAGCAATGATATCTAGGAGGTGCTTTGCCTAGTCCCGTGCACAGGGGTGCTCTTGCTGAGCTGTCTGAATAGATGGCGGCCCCTTGCGCCTTCTACTGCGCCGGCCTGAGCAGCACCCAAGACAAGCTTATTTTTCCCCTCATCCTTTCCCTCCTGTTTTCCCATGTAGGGGTAACTCTGGGGCAATGGTGATTTTTTTTCTTTAACCAATACCAGAGGCAGCAAAGATTATTAAGATTTAAAGAATTTTCTCCTGTTTTTAAGCACCTATATAGTAAAGAAAAAATGTTGACCAAACTTGAATGGGTGCCATTTTTTTTTACCATGTACTTTTGTTTGTTACCCTTTGTATTTAAACATTGTGGCAAATAGTTTCTAACATGGCCTTTAATGACCCCACAGTCCTGATACTCACTGACTTTGTGTAACTTGCTCTCCTTGAGTACCTTGCTTCTAATGAGTAGTGTTTCTCAGTCTTGAGAGGATGCCAATTTCACGATCACATTACGAGTGTGTGACTTCTGTCTTGTCAGCAGGCACCCTTCCTCGTAGGCTTGTTGCTGTGTTTGGGAAGCTACATGGGCAGGGCCAAGGATGGCCTCCAGCCAAGAGCCAGCTAGAAACCGGGCCCCTCTGTCCAACAACCCAAAAGGAGTGGAATACCGCCAACTACCACATAAGTGAGCTGAGCATCAGATTCTTCCACTGTTGAACTTTCTAATAAGGCCCCTGTCCTAGCTAACTCCTTGACTGTGGCTTTGTCAGAGACCCTGAATTAGAAGACCCATTTAGCTTGTACCCAGATTCCTGGCGCACAGAAACTAGAGCATAAAAAGTGTGTGTTGTTTGTGGTAATTTGTTACATAGCAGCAGATAACTAATATAAAAGTTATTTGATAACATCATCTATCATAAACAATTCTTCCATTGTTATAGAAGTTTGGGTTTGTCTTATCTCTGTGAAAACATTATACAATTATGTTTTTGTATACATTATGCATTATACAGAGAGATAGGCCCTTGTATGCATTGGCCTCCCACTCCAAGTATTTAAGGAAGGATTTTGCATATAGTTAACACCCATTAAAAACTTAAAAGAATGAATGAACAAAGATATGTTTGTTCTTGGTATTTTCAAACAGTGAGTTGGATTCACACTCCTGATATTTGGCATCTATGATTCTGCGATGTTTGTGTAGTTAAAATGCTCATGCTTATTTCTGCTTAGTTAATATAGAAAAATTGATTTTTGCAGGTTTAATGAAGAGCCAAATTGCGTGTACTTCAGTAAATGGGGTAAAGTATACTTGGACTATAAATTCTGGGTCCTGATTATTTTCTGACTGCTTCTGCCCACACTTAAAAAAATTATTTTCACCAGAGGACATGTTTATTGATTTTAGAAAGAGGGGGAGGGAGGGAGAGAAATATTGATGTGAGAGAGAAACATTTATTGGTTGCCTCTCTCATGTGCCTGGACTAGGGCCTGAAACCACAACCTAGGAATGTGTCCTGGCCAGTAACCAAACCCGTGACCCTGTGGTTTATATGAGATGATGCTTCAACCAACTGAGCCTTAGCAGCCAGAGCTGCCTAGATTTTTTTGTAGTACCCACTCAAATGGTCATCATTTAGCTGGTCACCTAAAAAGATACATTTGTCATACATTAAATTCTTTACTGCTCAATTAGTAGAAGACTGTTCTGATCTTTTTTTTTTTTTTTTTGCTGACATCTGTGTTAAAAATGACAGAAGCTAAACATTTACCAGTAAGATCTCAATGAAGAAAGGTATCAATGAAAATGTCTATCCAAAACCAATAAGCCATATGATAATTAGTAATTAGTTTGCTTTATTCTCACTCTCTGCCTTTTGGTATATCTCTTTAGACACAGATAACAACCATAAAAGTCTGAAGAAGGTCTTATTAAAGGCAGCCTTCCCATTTTTTATTTTTTCTAGAGGAAGTCATCTTTGCCATTACCCCCCCTCCCCCCTTTATAGTGCAAGATGCTTTCGAGAGATGCTGTTGACGACCCCGAGGGTCTTCCCCATTCCTATTCCCTTGCAGTAGTGTTTTTGGGTTTGGACTTAGTAGTTTATAGCTGCCTGTGTTCTTGCTCTGGCAGGAAGACATCCTCTCCCTCAGGCACCTTGCTGCTTAGCTCACTGCTTTGAACTACAGCCATATGGGTGTGGGATCAATCTGTCCTCCTCAAGAAATCCAACCAGACTGGCAGGGAAACCCATCTGGAGCCTTAATGGCTCTCTGAGGGGGTGGGGGAGAGCCCCTCAAGACTGGACGGGCAGGAATTGCTGCGGTGTATAGCCAGAGACCCCTCTTCAATCTGGATGGCTGAGGATGTACCATCCTGAACCACATTCTTTCTTCATGGGTAGACGGGGCTAAAGTTGATGGTGGCCCCAACTCTCAGAGGAGTCCAGTGCTGGGTAACACATTTTGCAAAGATCGTTGACACACCAAACGGCAGCTGGAGAGAGGCAACCTCAATTATGTGCTGCCTATAAGCATAATCCAAGAATTACATAGAGAACAAAATAACATGGGTAAACTAAATACTGAATTTCAGCAAGGCAGTTGGCAAATTCTGTATGGACTTGATGGAACCAGTGGGTTGGCTGTGTTTAGGCAGTGTTAATGGAACTACTAGTCTCTGGAGATTGCTGATTAAAGCATCATTGTCAACATGGAAGAAGTTGAGAGAGTCTGTCTTTAATCTCTACTGATCTCTACTGGTTATCATTGACTTGAGTGAGATCATTCATGACACATTGATCACTTTTATTGATTATGGGAAGCAGAATGCATTTAATACATTAAATGAAGGAAAAATCAAAAAATATTTGGCACATTGGGTGAAATCTAACAAGGCAGACTTCAAAAAGAACAAGTCAAAAGTCTTATGCTTGGGTTTCTGTCACACACACACACACACACACACAGACAGACACAGACACGTGCACACACCAGCACTAGTCGTTCTTGTCTCCCAGACTGGGGAACATTGGGTTGCAAAGTGTAGTGCTCAGGCAGAGGGGTTGGGGATGTAGATAGAGGCAGTGTGGCATCACCATCTTGGAGATGGAGAACCAAAAGCTGGCCAGGTCATTCAACAGAGTAATATCCAAAGAGGTTAGACAGGGAGGGAGCATCTGGCTACAAAGTCAGCCAAGTGGAACTTGGAGACAGAGAAGTCTTGAAGAGGGTGGAGGCAGGTTTCCGGCAGAGCCTAGGGCTATTCATGTGCTGATGGCTGCTGTGTTGTTTGTAACAGTTGCGATGGCCTTAGGCATGGGTGGGAGGGAACAGTTAAAGACACCAGCCAGGTGTGAACAAGCATAAAGAAAGGGGAGACTACGTAGGAAACAGCATATGCATAAAAGGGTCAGGGATTTTGAGTTGAAAGCATGATGTGAGTCAAGATGAGAACGTAGTTCCTAAAATAGCTCAGTTGATCTCAGGCTGCATTGATAGATATTGATAATATGTGTAATAAATCTTTGGTATCACCTACAGTCCTGAATCCAGTACTGGGGTCCACTTTGCATGGACCATTGACATACTAGAATGTAGCCAGAATAGAGGTTTCATTTATTCATGTATTCACCAACTACTTATTGAATGCATACTAAATGCCAGGTACTTTTCTAGACATTGGGGGTTTAGCCACACACAAGACAGACATGATCTCTGCTCTGAGTAAACTTGTGCTCCAATGGGGAAGAGATGGGCAGAAAAATATTTTGTGTAGGATGAAGTCTTATGGAAAATAAAATGGGATGTTGTGTTGGAAAGTGACTTACTAAGTGAAGGAGAGGATAACTTACATATATAACTGTGGTCAGAAAAACCCTCTCTGAAGAGCTGAAAGAAATCTTAAAGGATGAGTAAGAGGCAAGCATAGGAAAATCCAGGAAAGGAATTCTACAGGTTGAAGGAGCAGCTAGTGTAAAGGCCCTCGGGTGGGAACAAGCTTAGAGCTTAGACAAAGGGCCTGTGTGCCTGGGAAGCCAGGGGTGAGAATGAGGATCGTACAGAGTGAGGTCCGACAGCAGGACGGGATGGTGGAGAGGATGATGGAGAGGAAATGCAAGATGATCCCACTTGTTTTATCCTATTAGACAATCACGTCTGCAGCACTTACTGCGTGCCAGGTAGTATTCTAAATGCGTCGCAAATACGAACTCATCTGTCTTCATAAAAATGGTGATGATAGCTGCTAACCAAATTGTGTTTCCTAGTTAAAAATGCTTTTCCAACTATTATTTTATGTGTACCATACAAAAATCATATTAAACAGGGCTTTGTAAGGCGGTGACTTTACAGACTTCGAATGTGAAACACAGAGAGATTAAATGACTTGCCTAAGGACCAAATCCCGTGCTGTTTTTATTCTTGATGTCATGTACTTTGAGTAGTAACCAGCGAAACCAAGAATGTTTAACGCGGAGAAGATATACCTTAGAAATGGACGCTGTGACCGTGTTTGCCTAGTATGGGTTTTGCTCAGTATCCTAATCTTTGACCAGACACCCCCTGAATCATCTCTTCTCACTGGGTGGAGCCTAATACTTGCCATATTGTTGATCTTTTTTAGTTGTTGCTGTTCTCTTGCTTCATGAAAACTTCAGTGTATTAGAAGAATGCTCTATGGCTTGAATTTATGGTTTTGATCCTTCAGCTGGGGAGGAAGGAGAGTAGTATATGCAAGCGTGATGATGCTTTCATTTAGTTAGTCAGCAGCTATTTCACTGAGCACCTCTCCTGAGCAGGAAACACTGTTCCTGATGTCGGGGCAGAAGGATGAATGAAACAGAAATACAGTTTCTGTCTTTATGTGGCTATATTCTGGTGGGACAGACAGAGGACAAACAAGACTTACAGAAATCTATGTAATGTCAAATTTATTAAATGCTAAAGAAGCAGTGACGTGTGTTATGTTATCTACTGTGGTGTTATGTTTCACACTGGGATTTTAGTGGCTTCAAGTAACCATAGTTATTCATTTTGCTCACAAATCTGCCATTTGGGCAGGACTCAGTGGAAATAGCTGATCTTCGCTCCACATAGCACCTGCCGAGGAGGTGAGGATCCACTTCCAAGGTGGCTAGTTCATGCATTTGCTACTGGATGTCATTTGGGAGCTCAGCTGGAGTTGCAGCTGAGCGCCTCCCATCCTCTCAACTCAAGTCTCTGCATGGAACTGCTTGAGCTTCCTCAGAGCATGGTGGCTAGGTTCCAAGAAACTCAGGTAGGAGCCTGGGAATGGACATAAGTCACTTCTGCCACATTCTAGAGGTTAAGCAATCAAACCCACCTGAAGTAAATGGAACCTAGCCCAGGAGTGGTCACAAGCCTAAATATTGATGGGAAAAATGTAAAAAAAATATGGCTATCTTTGATCTACCACAAGCTGTCATTTCATGTTTCTACCTTTAAGACCAATGCCCTAGAGAAGGCTTATTGTTGCCTACAGATTTTCCCCTGTAATTAGGAAATGTTGATATTGGCTTATAGGGGCTCACTGAGGTTTGATTTTATGGTGTAACTCATGAGGATTATAAACAGATTATCATGTTTCTCCCTCGAGTACATATTTTCTTTTTTTAAAACTTCTCATTATGTAACTAAGTATAAAAAGCAAGATACTGAATATGAATCTCTTTGTAAAATGAAATGTGTATTCTGTACATGTAAAACTTAAAAAAATCAATAGCTTCTTAATTAACCCAGGTTCCATTGTCAATTAACCTTTGTTCTGAATTGTTTGGGGTTTTTATATGTCCTGGGATATTGTAATCATGCCCAGCTTTACATCTAGAGCCTTTCAAAGTACTTATTTGACTATTAGTGGTTATCAAAGGTATATTAAGAAAAATCATGCTTAGTTTGCTTGGTTGTTAGCTAACGAACAGACAACTTTTTGGCTTTCTCACTCTGCCTGCTCAGTGAGCGCCTCCCCCCCCACCCCCCCACCCCGGTGGGAGAATGGGGGATCACCTGGTTTGAATGTTGTCTCTACCAGTCACTACTTTCTGTGGATCATCAGGTGGGTTAACCTTTCTGGGACTCGGTTTCCACATCCAGAAAGTGGCAGTAACAACACTAACTTGAAAGGTGCTTTGGCAGATTTAATAAACTACCTTAGGTAAACCACCTGTGTACACAGTCAACACTTGATGAAAGTTTCCTTTCTCTTCTGCAGGCTCCACCCCATCTGGGACCTTGCCTCAGGACAGAATTGTCAGGAGAACAATACAGTAGATGATAGCATGTTCTCTGTCCTCCTCACTGTGCTATTGCCCCTTGATTATTGACTATCTTTGAAACCTCTGGAGCTAAAATTCTGCAGTGCTGATTACACACACACACCAGCATGCACACACACTGCATTTTTCCCTTTGTTCACTTGGCAGTGAGAGTCACAGTTTAGCTCACTTAAAAACTTGTCTCAGAGATGCTGTCACGTTAAAAACTAATTGAAACAAAGTACTTCAACTTGATCGGAAATAGAGTTTGGAACACATGGACAGTTTTTCTCCACAATGGGGAATGTTTCCTTTATTTTCCTCCTTTCACTGGTGGCATCTTGTCCTTTCCACCTTGCTCTCAGCCCAAGAGAAGGTGTGGGGGCGGGCGGCATGGGGAGAAAGACAGTTCTCTCCCAAATTCAGGCTCTGACCCCTGCAGACCCTGCCCACGTTGACCTCAGAGCAGCCTAGTTTAACCATTCCGGAAGGGTTGTTTATTCCTCAGATAGATTCTCCCTGCAACTGGCAGATCAGGAGAGAGGAGAGGAAGGAATTACCTCGGATGGCTGGAGCGGAGAACTAATGAGGGGAAGGCTCCAGGGCTTTGCCGGTGGGGCATCTGGCTGGGAAATCTGTGGGTGAATCAGCACAGAGGATGCTCGCTGCTACAAAAGTGACCAAAATTGCATACTCGGTGATCATTGCTGATGGTGTCATATTAAGAGTGAATAGCTAGGGTGGAAAACACTAACTTTTATTAATGGACCAGATTTAGAAATTCAGGGACATTGGATTGAGTCTTTCGAAAGCAAGAGGTCAGTCTCCAAACACCTTTTAAAGTCAGCATTCAGACTTTCAAATCGTAGGATAACTCCACGTGCTATTATAGATTGATCTTTACCTATTTTACTCCTAGAACCATGCAAAAGGCTCTTCTTAATATGGAATTGGATATTAGAAGCAGTTTCTTACCAATGTGTCCTAAAGCAATTAGTGACATCCGTGATTAATTATGCAGGAGTGATTCCTGCAATGCTAATTGTCCTTCACTGGTACAAAAACACAACCTAGCTTTTTTTTCTATTTTTCTTTTCTTCTTTCTTTCTTGCTTTTTTTTGTCAGTATGTGACTCTGGGTATTCAGATATAAATATCATTTGCTCTAGGTGCCTAAACTAGTTTATATGCCCTGCAATTAAACCTGCTGAATATTTTACATTTTTGCATAGCCAAATTTTGAGTCACATTGGAAGGGTGCAGAAAAGGAAATCGGATACAGAGCCGACCCTACCAGCTCAATAGAAAAGGGGAGCTACGGGCCCAGGTGGTGCAGCTGGGCAGATGTTGCATGAGAACCCACACAATGCCCTGTGTCTCAAACAGTCATTACAGATGTTTGCTTCCTCCTCTTTTATGTCAGACAATAATAACAACTACCTCGACAGGTTGTAATGTAGAATAAATGAAACACAGTAATCTGTGTAAAAAGTCTGGCTCAGTCCGTGGCACAGGACAAATTCAATAGGTAATATAATGCAAGACTCTATGTAGTGCCTGTAATCTTGCTGTATAACTTGGAAGTTATACAGCTTCTTCAACCCTTATTTTATTTTTTCATTTATTTAAAAGATTTTATTTATCTATTTTTTAAAACAGAGGGGAAGGGAGAGAGAGAGAGAGGGGGAGAGAGAAACATCATTGTGTGGTTGTCTCTTGTGCTCCCTGTGCTGGGGACCTGGCCCACAACCGAGGTGTGTGCCCTGATTAAGAATAGAATGAGTGACCCTTTGATTTGCAGGCCAGAGCTCAATCCACTGAGCCACACCAGCCAGGGCTCCACCCCTATTTTATGTTTCTTGTTTTCTTATTTCTCAGGGTTGCTAAGTTGGCTTGGTAGTCATTAAATGCTATTCTTTGTTGGTATTTTTTTTCATATGTGTCTCATCTCATGCATTCTGTTTTGTCTTAGAAGGCAGGGATTGTGTTTCACATCCCTTTAATTATAATTAATTCCCACTGTGGCTTAATTGGTGGTTTGTATACTGCTGGTGCTCACTCAATGCTGCTTGATGATAATGTGATCAGATGATGCTGTGTGGTGCAAGGAAGCCAAGGAAGATCAGAGGTTCAGCCTTCATGGGCACCAGAAGCCTTCAAGTTTGCAGGTGAGAAGAACTTTATGTTCAGAGACTTCACTGTTCATCCTAGATAGTCACGTGCCCCTCTCCGCCTCATTGTATGAAAGCAGACAGATAAACAAATGCAAATATGTCATCACTACAGGTAACACAATTCCTGATGACTGTCTTTGTTTGTTTGGAAATCTTCATGGTCAAAAGTCTTTATTACTCTAACTTTTAGTATTCTATGAATGCTAAACTTTTTTAAAGTTGAGGTTAGTAGGTACGTAACGGAAAACTTACTTTTTTAACCATTTGTATAGTTCTCTGGAATTAAAAACACTTATATTGTTTCATGGCCATCAGCACCATCCATCTCCAGAATTTTTCATCTGAACTTTTTCAACTGAAACTCTGTACCCATTAAATACCAACTCTCCATTCCCTGCCCCATCCCCTGGTAACCACCGGTGTACTTTCTCTCTGTATAAATTTGACTGCTCTAAATATCTCATATCAGTGATATTACACAGCATTGCCTTTTTGCAACTGACTTACTTTCCTTGCATAATATCCACAGGTTTATCCATGCTGTAGCATTGTCAGAATTCTCTTTCTTTTTAGGATTCCATAATAGTTCATTGTTATATCCACCACACTTTGTGTATCCATCGAGGGATTCATTCATCGAGGGACGTCTGAGCTGTGTCCACACCTTAGTCAGTGGGAGAAATGCTGTTATGAACGCAGGTGTACCCATTTTTGTATTAGCATAGACTGTTATTATGTACTTGCTAAGGTAACTCTCAGGTTAGTTCTTTTCATGGGAGGATTAATGCTGGCCACCATCCCATAAGTGATAGATTTTTGCTTCCTGTTGTTCTGCCTGCATCACAACATAAATTATTTCCTCTTTAAAGGAAATTTAATTTAAATTTTATGCTCATGGGGACCGGCATCCATGACACATGCCTCTGTGCCAGTCCTTTTATTCAGGGAGATATTTGAGAACAGTCCTTGCTTAAAATTAAAGCTTGGAAATTGCCTGCTTAGGTTAGATTCGTCCAAAAAAGAAAAATGTGAAAAATGAGACAGACTTCAAACAAGCCACAGAGCCACTCGTTTCAGACACATCCTGGGAACATGCTTCCTCCCTGCCGCGCCAAGCTGCACGCTGCCATTTGAACCGGTTTCAAACTTCCTCGTTGTTTACAAGGAGAGGGCTCAGGCTGGGCCAGCTCTGTGGCTCAGAGCACCTATGGCAATGCCAGGGCTCTTACAAAGAAGTCAGAGATCCCAGAATTGATTTTTTAAAAAAACCTGAAGGCCAAGCAAGGTTCCTTTGAGCCGTTAGGTCCTGGCCACCAGCGCTTGCAGGTGCCTTGCCGCCTGGGGAGAAGCAGTGGTAGCTGCACCAGAAGGTGCAGCTAAACCTCCAGCAGAGAGAGCCTCTTTCTCTCCTCCTGCTGGCGAGACCGGGGAAGTATTTCTAACATTTTTGAAAGAAGCCAAATCACCCTTCTTTGGACTCTGCTCTGGCATGGGGTGGGGTGAAGGATCCTCTTTTTGATTACAGTGTATTTGATTTTGACCTTCAGTGGGTCCCAGGGCCATAGCCAATATAAAGGCAAGGAAATAAAACAAACAGATGCTAAACAAAACAAAAGAGTTTCATTATTTCCAGGTATGACCCACTAGAATCATTCCCATGCAGTTCTCAGCTTATATGCTAATATTATGTGAGAAACCATCTGTGTTCTATATAACTTACACAGTTACCTGTTATGTTAATATAACATACCTAGCAAGTGGCAGTCACCTACTGTGCCCTTTTCCTGTCCCACCCTCCTCCATTCCCACCTTGGTCACCTGAGGGACATGCAATGTGAGCACAGGACTTGTGAGGGCTCAGGAGTCCCTTGGCAGCCTGTCTGTGACACCGAGTAATGCTGGATACGAAAGACCTGGTGGATTGATGCCTGGCGCATTGGAAGCCCTCAATAAACCGTTATTGAAAGAATAAATAAGTGACGTAGTAGTATCTCTGTGACCAGAGATACAAGTTGACAATCAATATCTAAAATTAATTTCACTTTGCAGGTGCAGAGACTGCGTTATTGAGAGATTAATCAATTTACATGGGCCCAGCCAGCTAGCTACTTAATGTCAGGAAAAAGACCAGACTTTGTGTTTCCAGGCTCAGAGCTGAGAGTGTTTGTACTAGATTTATGCACTGGCTGACCTGTTCCTGCTGATGGGCACTTTGATAAATCATCTCCATTAGAAGCAGATGTTATCACGGTATACCCTGAGACACGTCTTCCCGAGGTTTCAAACAGTGAGGTTACTGTTTTATGGTTTCCCGCCTGTGTGTGGGTCTGTGTAAACCCTCACAAACAAATAAGCAGACGACAGCAACAACAACAACTAGCTGTGGTGGCATTGTTGCAGTTTTCAGAAGACTTTAAGTATAAAGTCCAGTGTATTTCCCTGGAGATCATGGTCAGCCTGGCTTAAAAAAGAAGCAGTAAAACTAAGAATTTGGTTGGTTGTATAGAGTCATCAGAAATTAGTCACACAAGCAGTGGGCGTTTCTGGGAATCTTGATCTGAAAACAATAATTATAACAGCCATTCCTGCCTCTTCGGCATCTGGAACTAACAATCTCATTCTGGGAGTCTTGACTTGCATGTAGATATTTTCTTAAACCATTTCTTTCTCATTTTGTATTCATATGGCTTTTATTTTCCTGTCATAATTTTCTTTTTGATTATAAATTTAATACATGTAAATTTTGCAAGGATTTGGGGAATGCCTATATAGGTATAAAGATAAAATAAAAACCATGACTAAGTCACTGCCCAGAATGTAAGCGTTGTTAACATTCTGGGATATATACTTCTATTCTTTCATAGCTATATATAAATGAAAGAATATGAAAGCATATGAAATATCCATATTTAAAATTGGGATTTACTATGCATTCCATTGTAACATCTGCTTTTTTTCACTTAAAGATATATTGTGACAAGTTCTCCATGCAATTGAATATTTTTCTAAAACACAGTTTTTTTTTAAAGTGGCACAGCTTTCTACTGTAGAGATGTGCCATATTTGCTTATCCTGAACCATTTCCTTGTGGTAGAATTTCATAGTTTGTGTGCATGCTGAATAATATAGCATCTATTTTTATATCCATAGGCTTTCTTTTGGAAATACATTTATTTTGAACAATAAAGTATTTGATCTTTACTTTGAAGCACTCTTTCACCTGGGGACCTTGGAATTGGAGCAAAAGCAAGAAAAAGAAACAGGAGGATGAATAAGGTTGGGGCAGTTAATGTTAATTAAACTATAAAAATCCCCCCCCCACCTGTCCTCCCTCTCTCTCCCCCTTACGTTAATGAAGGCCCACCAAGTGTCAGGTACACTGCAAGCCCATAGAATGACAAGCAAGCAAGTGCTAGTCCCTGCTGTTATAAGCATGTCACAGATACGATGTGCCTGGTGGATTATGCTAGGGGAATGGAGATGCTAGCTAACTGAGATTATTAGCCTTGTAGACAGGTAAAATAGGCGATTGTTGATCTGAGTGGCTGTTTGAGGAGTGCTGCTGAAAGGGGTCTCTGTGTGCACGTGTGTGAGTGTATACGTGTGTGAGCATGTGTGCACACATTTTCATGGGTGGCCAAGGGCATGTGGTAAAGAGAAAGAGGGTTGAATGTGTTATATGCCCTTCACTTAGGCACTTGGGAGTCTCAGTGCTTGAATTGCTAGCCCATCCCTGCAAATTATAGCGTACAATTTCTACTTTTCAGGATCCAAAGTTTCTTTAAAGTCGCATGAAAATCATTCTTGCACCCAGATATTACATTATATTGCACACTTTTGTCTCCTTCACCCGTTTGTATCAACCAGTCTGTAAAATCCCCATACCAGGCAAATAAATAAAAGAGAAGGATTGCCACCAGCCCTCTTGCAGTCTTTGCTTCTGTTTTGGGGATCGGCTTCTCTTATCTCTTGAGCCTGCTTCCTCTTGGGATGGATGTGGCTGATATATTAGAAAAAATTAGATCTTCTTGTCATTATTGAATCTCGACTAACAGAAAATCATGGGGCAGACTGGGTCTCAGAGCACTGTCTGATCAGGCAGGCTGTTCGCGTGTGGGGGGCTGGTCTCAGCCTTCTATTCGAATACAGTCCCTCTACTATGTTAAATTCTCCCATACTTCCACACCCTATTCCCAGACTCCAATCAGAACCAGACAAGCTGGCTTGACCAAATTCTTAATAACAGTGGAAACTTCTCTGTTGTTGACTTTTGACTCCTAAGATCCTCACCAAGGGCCGATTCAATTATGGGGCAGCTGATTATCTTGTGTAAGGAGACATGGTTTAGTTATATTGGGGACAGAAACACTTTTTGTAGGCATGTGTTATTGACCAGTACAATGTTATCTTTGATTTAGTTGCTCAAAGCAAACATTCCATGTAGAAAAGAACTTGACAACTAAACAAACACGTTCAGTATATACAGAGAGATAACTGTATTTTTTAGCAAATTCTTCATAAACCAGTAAAGCAAATATTTTGGAACAGAGCCATATACATGTTAACAGAAAAATATTATAATTATCTTAATAAATCTGAAGGTAGTTTAAAATAATGCTTTCTTAAAATTATGACTTTTTGAGCAATTAGAATGTGCCATATACCATGAGCTACATTTTACATTTTATTTAACACCTGAAAAGTTTGGGGTGTACAAAGGTTAAATAACTTGCCCAAGGCTACATAACCAGTGAGTTCCAAAGATGGAACTTAAACTCTCAAGTCCTCACTCTTAACCAGTTTGTGTCTTCTAAAAATAACACTTTGTTAACACCAATTGGTCATGCAATTTCATTTAATACTCATTGCAACCCACTGAGATGTTGGTCTTCTTTTAATAAGAAGGAAACTGAAGTCCAAAGAGATCAAGAACGTTGTTTAAGGTACAATATTTGGTTATTATGAAGCAGATCAAGAATCTAAGGACCCCAAGTCTGTGTAACTCCAGAGCAGCATGATATTCCCATGCGCTGTCATTTCTTCTGGAGTCTGAATGGTTTGAAACATTTTTGGCTTCTCCAAGAAACACTGCTTCCACTTCCATTAGATTCTCAGACTTGAGAAATCACTATAAGTGGAAATAAAGAAGGGAACAAACGTCCGGGCAGGAACAGAGAAAGGTTTTTTTTTTTCCCTACTCAATTTTTCAAGTGATTTTGAATCATTTTTTCTTTCAATCAAATTCAGAGCACGCTCCATTTATTTCCAAACCTGGCTGATATACCTTTGTTATAGTACTTCATATATTCATAAACTTCACTTAAGACTGTTAAATGCGTTGCCCAGTGCTTTAAACAGCAGGCAAACCACCAGGGGGTTCTTTCTCAGGGAAGGGTGGGGAGGTGGTGGGGTGCTGTTCCCCTAAAGGACAGAAAGACAGAGCTTCAGGAGCTCTGCCACAGGAGAAGATCCAGAAAAAGTAGGACACCCTGGAGGGTATTTGTTATCTAACAAGGTTGAGTTACATCCTAAATGAAGCGAAATCAAAGCAGCTTGGCCTCACTTTGGAGATGGGATTCTGCCTGGAGCTGACAAAGCCCAGGCTACAGAGGGGCTTAATGACAGGAGAGGAAATGAAGACATTCCTCAGCTCTTCACCCACCTCCTTCTCCCCAGACCCAAAGTGCTCGATTGAATTTCATGCTAGGTAAAAAGAGTACCTACGTTGCCTACAGATGCCTCTGTCCACAGGTGATTGGTGCTTTAAATGCAGCCTCAAAGGAAATCCTAGAGGAAACCTCTCCCGGACCAAACACTTCTGTGGTAGAGCATACAGACTTACATTCTGGAGATGAGGGTCTTCATCTTCAAGGAGACATTTTGCTTGGAGTGCCCAGAAAGCTCCTGGCCATGGGACCTGAGAGAGAGGATCTGCATGTCTGAGCAAAGTCCTTGCGAACTGGTTGCTGTGGGGAACAGAAAATGATTCCAGGCCCAGAGTAGAATCTTCCAGCCAGCTAGGGAAGGGTTGGCCAAGTTTTTGCATGAGAGTTTGCATTGTTCAGGCAGGCAAAGTAGTTGGCACCTATGCAACAAAAGCATTCCCTAGTGAGAAGTGACATCTTTTACTTCTTTGATGTATGCCTTCCTACGTGCAGGTTTGCCCCAAGTTTTTATTAGCTGAGGCAATTTTGTAAATACAAGCAAAAACATAATAACAGAAGAAACGTGTTATATTATTCACACACGCACCTATCTTGAGACCATAGTCCCAACAACTAACATCTTAATTCCTCCTTAAGGTGGTTCTTGCATTCAGGAATCTTTTTACCTTTATTAATTCCATTTTGAAATTACTCTTTACATAAACCAGTGACTTTCAGTCTGGGAAGCAACCAGGGCCTCACACTTAGAGACTTTGATTTGACTGTTCTGAAGTGGGTCTGAGGCTTGGGTGTTCTTCACCAGCTCCCTGAGTGGTTCTGACATTCAGGCAGGACTTAGAACCTCTTCATGTGGGGAGAAGCACAGACTGCCCCTCATCAGCTTCATGGACGATTCCTGCTAGTTTAGAGGAGAGGACGAGGTCAGAACTCCTGTTTCATTTCAGCTGGATTTCTCGTATATTTTACTGTCACGCTTTTTAGATGCAGGAAATCCTTTTGACCTATTGATTTTGTGGAGCAGGTCTCCAGGAGTGTTAAAATCGCTCTCACACTGTCCTATGTGACTGCATGGTAGTTGTTAGCTTGGCGGGATGTGGCCTCCAGCTATAACACCACCAGGACTCCCCAGTCAGTAGACACACATCTGAGAAAACTCAATGGCATCTTTTCATTTACCTGCAAAAAGGAGGGAAAAACCCCCAAATATAATGAATGTTTAGGTGGCTTTCATACTCCATTTGAGGGAATCCCACTGGTCTTAAATGAGCCTTTGAGACCATCGTAATTATATCGTGCTTCTTGTTTTTAGCTGAGGAACTGGAAGTGAACCTATGTGGGTAACTTGGTCCGAGTTAGCGGGCTATGTTAGATTGGACCAGACTGTTTAGAGTTTGGACCACACTGAGTTCATTTCCCTCCAATGGCATAGCTGTCTGCCAAAGCTTCAAGGAGAAATGTTTTTTGACATAAGAATCAAGAAACCCCCAAGATATCTTTAGATCTTAAGGCATTATTGCTGACTCAATTGTAATATCCCAGCAGTTTGAATTCAAAGACTTTATTAAGCCATGTTCAACAATATGGTAGGACGGAACATTTAAAAAAATATATGTGATATACCTAGTATATAAAATATAATGAAATATTTATACTTTTGTAGGATTAATAACTATACTAACACAATATATTATCTGGATCCTATGAAAATTCTATACATTTGAAAAAAATCAATATATTTCCCCTAAGACATCTTTAAAAATACACATAATACAGCTTGGACATTTAAACCTAGGTAAGCAGCATTTAATTTTATTTAAAAATATTATTTACTTATTTGCATAGTTCAAAATGTAAAAGGTGCCCACAGTGAAAAGCTTTTCTCCCCCCTTCCTTGATTCACACAGTCCTACCAGTCTCCTGTATAGAAAACTTTCATTTATGCGATATTTAGGTAGAACTGGAGGATGAAGTAGATCATTCTCACTGAGAGCAAAAAAAAGTTTCGATGGAAAATGGAGGAAGAAAGTGGCATCTATGCACTATGTCCATATGTGCCTCTGAATTACTTTCAAAATCAATCTCTATCAACTGCTGTCCAAGCACAGTATCTTCTCTGTGAATGCTAAAGGAATATTGGCTCATTTAATTGGCTGTTGATGGAATGCTATCTTCCTCACACGCCTTTACACGTTACATGCTCCTGTGAGCTTTCTTCTGTTTCTATATCGCCCATGAGGGCCTAGAATTAGACAAGATGGGGCCCCTCACTTTTGATTTCCCTGTTTCTGACGAGCCTATTACTTGCCCTTGCTCGACTTGGAGACTTTGGGGTTCCCTGCCTTTTCCTTTCCAGCCATGCTGTTCGGTGCTGCCTCTGAGCTCCAGGTCGTGTTCATGGTGCTGAGAGACTTGGAGCACGTTCTCCCCAGATGTGGGCCAGGAGAGGACTGAGGTGCTTCTCTTGCTGTGTTGAAAGTGCCTTCTACTTTCCCAGCAGGAAAGAGAGCCCAGTTGGAGTGAGGAAGCAGATTTTTTAGCCACGGCTGCATGTCAAATAGGATTTCCTATTGTTTTGTTTACCTTATAGACCAATTCTATGATCTTAGTTCTGGCAGGGTTTTGCTAAATATTCTGGGTAACTGAGAGTGTAGCAGGAAGAAACAGCATCCAGTTCTTTTTGGACCAATACAGTCCCAACTTTTATTCTTTATCATCTTTCCTTCTTTGATATCCTTATGGTCAAAAACCCAGAAGAATATGTGAAACAGGGCTGTACTGGACAGGTTGAAGCTAAGAAAGCAGTTTCCCTAGCAACTGTAGCCTCACCAAAGGCTGGCAAGTCGTCCTTGTCTCTTCTTTCATTTCATTTTCTGTGGTTCCTGAAAGGAGGTCAGACGCTCCGTGTTAAGTTCACATTGCAGTTTTGCTTATGGTACCTTCTGTCTCAGGGCTGGGGAAGGCACATCGCCGTGTAAGTCACTAACGGCTTTTGTTGATTTTAATTAGAAATGAGCCTGTATATATAGTCACATTTCGCCATCGGTTGTCAAAGAATCACAGACTATTCATTTCATCTTTGAAGAACTCAGAAAGGAAAGTATAAGGGCAAAGGGCAACCATCCACGTATTTGCAGGTCATCGGTCTTTAACAAGAGCTGTTCTGATTTCAAAGGCACATCAGGATATTTCTGGTAATGGCTAACAGCACCCTGTTTTTTTAAAAAAATTCAGATTAGCCCTCCACTAATATGATTCCTCTTCTAAAATTATATGCAAGATCTAAAATTGAAGTTTATGGTTAATTTCAAGTTTCCAAATTCAATTCAACAATATTTATTACCTCTCTGATTCACTAGGAACTGCAGGGGATAAGCAGATGTGGTAAGATGGTCTGTGCCCTCAAGGAGTTTCAAATATAGTGGTGGGAATAAGACAAATACAGTGTAATTACAACGACAAGGAGGAAAGTGATAAATGGGGCAACGCAGTGGTTATCGACCCCGACTGCATATTGGAATCACCTGGGAGCTATAAAAACACCCCGGCCAGCTCCTCCCCAGAGGTTCTGATTTAATTGGTCTGGGGTGCAGCCGGGGGACTGGGATGTCCATAAAGCTTTCCAGGTGATTCAAATGCGGTCAAGGTTAGGACCCCCTGGCAAAGAGCATCCAAGAGATGTCCAAGGGACACTTTCGTTTTCTGGGGGTTGAAAAAGGCTCACTTTCCGGCAGCAATTGAGAACCGGAAAAGTGGGTGTACTCCAGTTGGCAGAGAAATTTGGGAGTGGGATGTTCAAGGAGGAGGAGCAAAGCCACAGAGGCGTGAAACTGGTGGGTAGTTAGAAAAACGTGAGTGGACCACCTCCAGGCTGGAGTGTCACTTGTCTGTGAGAAGATAAAGCTAAGAGGCAGATTGAGAAATGCTGAGGTGGGGCGCGGTGTGAGGAACGCTGAGCTGGAGCGGGGACCTGGTGTAAGTTTGGTTTTTATGTTTTTAGCGGTGATCTTTGGGGGCTCGAGTCTATTCTGAGAGGAATCAAGCAGAAGACAAGAAAAGAGCGTATTATGGGAGAAGGGGACGAGTTCAACATCTGGCAAAACTGCCATTATTAGAGGTTCGGGAGGAACCTCGGAGATAATTTGGTTAAGCTCCTTTGTTTGCTACTGGAGGAGGCCTGAAAGAACCTGCCCTTGCCCAAGACTCGATTGGTTAGTGGGTTGTTGTGGTTCTGAGGTCAGTGGGTGGGTGGGGTCCAGCGGAGATGTCCAGCAGGCAGTTGAGGAGATGTCCAGCAGGAAGCTGAGGGCAGGGCAGAGGTCAGGGGCAGAGATACAATTCTGAGAATAATTTTCAATGAGATAATTAGGGCAAGGGAGGAACACAAAAAGGAAACAGAGGGTGTGACAGTTAGATGAAAAGAGAATATGAGACTAACAAAAGAGGCATAGAATGAGCACCAGAGAAATAGGAGAATCTAGAGAATTCAGTGGTACAGAGCCAAAACAGAAGTTCACAGAGGAAGGGCCCACGTGCAGACTGCCTTGGAGAGGCTGCAGGCCTCAGGGCTGAGCAGAGGCCCTCGGGTGTGGCTCGTCTGTAACCTGTGCCAGCCTGTGTTGACTGAATAGTGGTCCAGAATGAAGCAGGGCCACTGAGGAGGTCACTGCCAGCCAGCTCTCCTTGTGAGCTTGAGAGTTCTCCGGGTCTCGCTTTCAGTCATTTCTCATGATCAAAACCCCAAATGGTGGCAGTGAAAAAATGGGTAGACTAAGTTGCTTTCTGAGCAGAAGAAAAAAGCCTCCAATTCTAAAATTTTGAGTAAGACTAAAAAAAAATGACATTCTACAAAATGACCTTGAAGAAATAAAACAAGTTGCTTAAAAATAAGGCCATCATTAGTGATCTTTCTCATGTTTATGTCTAAGTCATTTAGTAATAAATGACAATAGAGAGTGAGCTGGAAACATGTATACAGATCGCGTGTATCGTGTTTGATATACAGATCAGGAGAGAGAGGGTAAGTGAGGGGTTGTGGATTGAGAAAAGGAAGGAGACTCCGGGTTTTTCCCTTTGGGAAGTACAGGCGGCTTGCTTCCAGCTGTTTCGTGGCTCAGTTCAGCAGGGAGAATACCTAAAGGCGTCATGCATGTCTCCCAAAACACCCCTCGGCAGCCCAGAAAGAGAGACTTAATGAACAGGGACAGACGCTACTGACAAATGAAGAAATGCTTTATTTATTATTCACTCATCTCCAGGGTCCCTGTGCTATTCAGAATTAACGTGCTCTCTGGAATAATGGCTTAACACCTCCTGGTTTGACACAGCTGTGCTTATCCACGCACACACATCTTTCTGAGGGACAGGAGGGAGCCATGGAATGGAGCCCACCCCCCTTTTCCAGTCCTTAGGGGTCACCTGGTACCGCCTCCCACCCCAATGCGAGAGTTACCTCACAGCATCCCTGATGAGGCTGGCCTTGTCTTGCATATTTCTAGTGATGGAGAGTTTACCCCCTAATAAGACAGCCCATCTTGTTTTTAGGTGATTTTAGAACCTTTGGGAAGTTTTTCATGTTGTTGAATTCTTCCTTTCTGTAGCAGCTGGCTTGCACCTGGTCCTAGGTCTTATGTCTTTTAGATTTCATCATTCCCCTCAAGCTGTTTATTAACTATTGAATTTGTATTCTACTACTGGAGTCATCACTTTCTGAAATAAAAAAAAAGAAAAAAACTGAAGAAAAGCTATGTACTCAAATGAAAATACTCTGGCATAGTGTTCAAGTCCATTTGGGGCCCTCTATCCCTTTAAAAAGTCCTTGAAATCAACACAGCATTGATACCTTTTTTGCTCATTAATCTTAGCAGAGTGTAGGCTACTGTTAGTAGTTTTGTAAATTGAATGATCTATTATGTGCCTTTGACAAATGTGTTTCTGTGCAGGAACTTCTGTTCCTGTGTGCTGGGCATACCGAGTCGAGCCAGCCTATGGAGTGAATGCAAAGACAACACTTTTGCCAGTGATGAACTTGAGAGATGTCTGAGCTATCAGAAAATGTCTGAGCTATCAGCTATCTGAGCTCTGTAAGTGACAGTCATCACTTACAGAGCTTCATTCGCATCCAAGTCGCACAACTCTTGTTTTCATTGTCGTGTTAGGGAGGAAGCCATGCTAAATATTTTTCAAGATAACAAAGCACCACGGCAGCCATGAGTTAGTAATTGGTACTGTAAATTCCTGCTGAGTTGACTTGAATGGAATATGCTTCAACAGGCTTTCCCTCTTTTTCCTGAACTTACATTTTCCTGTGGGGATACTGGCAGGTGGGGTTCTATTCCACAGAACAAGAGAGATATCTTATAATTGCGACTTGTGTGAAGTGTATTTGGATTCTATAGCACTGCTTTGAAAAACTAGGTCAAGGATTCTGTTAAACTTTGTTTGAAAACATGCTTTTGAAAGTAATACCACAAAAGAGAAAAAAGATAGAATAATCAGCTCATCCACAAGCAAATTGGACTACGAATCTGTGTTTGCGTGTTCCATAGGACAGCAGAAATTCCTACAGTTCAATATCTCAAGTATACAAAATGTTTACCTTCCTTTTCTACTCTGACTTCTTTAAAGTCTTTGGCTATCTGGATGACTATTTTCAGTCACATTCACTCATCAGAGATTTAACATTGTTATTTTTGTCCACAGGGACTAAGAAAAGTGCACATAAGTTGCAAATTATTTTTTCCATAGGTAGCTTTTCAGTGTATTTTTCCTGATTCCTCTTACATAAGTTTAAATATATTGTGACTTGAGATGAGACCAGATTTAAATTAGACAGTGCTCTCTTCATTCTAACACCTGCCCTTTCATATCCAGCTCCATTACTTTCCCCCCAACAGGCAGTCCGTGCTCGTGTCACTTGGCTGGTGTGGATTGTCGAGTTGTACATGGGTTCCTAGATACCAGATGCATTTGCAAGGCCCTCTCTGTCCATTCTCGGCAGCCAGTCTGTCAATCTGCTTAATGATTGTTCCTCTGGGCCTTTTTAGTAAGCATTTATGTACATTAATGGTAGAAGTTTTATGTACAAATAAAAGTTGACACGTTTTTAAGTATTGGGTTGGCATTTAGTGACTATGTTAGTGCTCCCTCTGTAAATTGGACGACTGTTAATTTCTCTCGAAAGCTGATCCTTGGAAACAAAGATAATGGCACAGCACCTCTTCCAGCCCCTTCAACCCTTCAACTGAGGTGCAACTTTTCCCACCATTTGATGAAGGATAACTGATGACAGGCATCTGGATGCCATGGTATGGAAGGGTGTGAATAGAACAAAAGAATGTAAAAACAGTAAAGGGGTGTTTGAGTAGAAGAAGTGTGGAACCTGTAATTTGTAAGAGAGAGGAGATAGGACTGGAAAACAGAGATCTGAAGTTTTTAAATAAATTAACAAAATAACCCCTCCAAATTTTGTGATGGGGATTCCCTGCCTGTAGTGTGATGTGACATGTTGTAGAATCTGTTTGTCCTCAAATCTTCACAGGTAGATTCAGATGGGTTTTGGGGAGAGCCAGAGGCCTTTTTTCAAGGTCGGTTTCCAATGGTTCTTTTTCCACAAAGAGTTCTCCAATTCCCCTAAAGACGGAGTCCTTCTCTTTGTGGATATCCTAGGGCATTCAGTGACTCATTTAGCCTGAGATGTTCTTCTCTGAACTATGTGCTCCATGATGGGTGGGGCTGACCTTGCATCGTCTTTGTGTCTCATGCTGCGCTTGGCACAGAAGGTGCTTTCCAGATCTTGAGCTGAGTTGTCAAGACTGGAATTGAAATGGGGAGAGAGAATGCAGGCAGACTTCAAAAGCCTCTCAGTTTTCAAGATCCAGCTGGAGATTGACCCCAGAGACTGCCCTAGGGAAGGAACTGGCCCTGTGTCAGGACCATAGAAGCTGCTGTTTTGCTGAGGGGGGGTGGTGGTGGTGGTTGTGAAACCCTGCCAGGCATTTTTAAGTGGACGTCTTCTCAGAATCCTCAGTGCTCTTGGGCACAGCTAGGGTCTGAGGAAGAGGGTGGCTCTGTCAGGTCATTTGCAAACATTTAACCTCAAAGTGCTGAGGATAGGCACAGAAAAGGCCTGGAGGATGAGTCCAGCTCAGGGTATCAGGAAAATAGGTTAGAATTTTGAGTGGCATCTTGCATGGTTAAGAACTATGACACCATTCTCGAGCTAAAGTCTCCCAGGTTTAGTGGGAGACAATATATCTCCTCTATTTTCAAATTCTGTCAATCATACTGATCTGTGGAATTTTCCAATTGAGGGGTTTTATCTCATTCATCCCTGAAGTTAGTTTGGGTGCCTGACACCGGATGTTAGCTGGATGAGTGAATCTATTGACCCCTCTTACAACACTTCCTTCCATGTGCTTGTCTCCCGATTGATGTCCCCTCCACCTGTTCGACAGCTGGTTCTTCAAAGACAGCCCTTCTTTTCGAATTTCAACAGTGCCTAGCACGGGGCCTTACACTGACTATGGTTTTTAAAGAATAATCACAATACATTGTAAACAAAGTGATTGTTGCATAAATGCTTTAATTTTATATAGTAATTTAAAAGATCAAGAACACTTAATTTTTAATATTGTTTTATTTTTATTTTATTCTATTATTTGGTGTGTATTAAATGGCATTATGTAAAAAATGATAGTTTAAGAATAAAACAAAAACCCACAAACCATCACCCAATTCAAGAGTTATGTTTTGGAAATTTTCATCTTGCTATGTATTTTCTCCCACCCCAAGCCTGCTTCTGTCCTGTACGTGAAGATTCTCCTAATAGCCATGTTTATCGGTCTATTGGGTTTCACCTCAAAGACAGTTTGATCTCATGCATGTATTCTTTTTTTAAAAATATTTTATTTATTTATTTTTAGAGAGAGGGGAAGGGAATGAAAAAGAGAGGGAGAGAAACATCAGTGTGTGGTTGCCTCTCATGCGTCCCCCACTGGGGACCTGGCCTGCAACCCAGGCATGTGCCCTGACTGGGAATCGAACTGGTGACCCTTTGCTTCACAGGCCCATGCTCAATCCACTGAGCTACACCAGCCAGGGCTCATGCATGTATTCTTAAAATACATACTGCTTAGTTGCATTTGTTTTTTGGTTTTTAAACATCTTATCATTTTGTTTGCAGGTTTCTAGAAAACTTTTTTATCTAAAATTATGTTTTCAAAATGTATTCATGTTGCTGCAAGTACTGGTAGTTTATTAATTTTCACTGCTATGCAATATTCTGTGATGTGAAAAGTAAACAGTTGTTATTTTCTTTCTCTACTGATGGACATTTGGCTTGTTTATTGTTTTTGCTCTTATATTTTGCTGGCATGGAGCAAGAACATGTGTAAGCATTTATTTGGGGCATGTACACTTCAGAGTAGGGTCTGAAACAAAATTGAAATAGTCTCTTAGATACAAAGAACAGACCGATGGTTGCCAGAGGGGAGGGGAACTGGGGGACTGGGTGAAGAAATTAAGAAATAGTCCCAAAATTGTCACAGGGATGTAAAGTACAGCATAGGGAATATAGTCAATAATATTGTAATAACTATGTATGGTACCAGGTGGGTACTTGAAATATTGGGGGGACCGCTTTTTTGAAGTCTATGATTGTTTAACTGCTATGCTGTATACCTGAAAATAATACAAAATGACATTGAGTGTAAACTATAATTGAAAAATACGCTATCCATGAGATTCCACATTAATTTGTTTTTTTCTACAGCCCTCAGTACTATAAGACTTAGGTTTTTTTTCTTCTTCAATCTGGTGGGTATAAGATGATATATGACTTTCCAATTCTCTGCTTTATACTGGGGTTGAGGCTGGGAGTAGGTTTTGTAATGTGTGCTTGTGGAATGGAGTCTACCAGAACTTAGAACTTAGAACAGGGGTGCCCAACCTGTGGTCCATGGGCCTCATGAGGCCCAGGACAGCTATGAATGTGGCCCAACAAAAAGTGTAAATTTACTTAAAACACTATGAACTTTTTTTGTGATTACGTGTTGCAATGCCATGTAAAATAAATGCATGTACGTTCTCTCTATTTGTATGCGTGCGTGGCCTCAGTTTTATGGCTGTTTGCAGTTTCCAGTGTGTCATCTTCCAAGTACAGACAGTAGGATTGGCCCCATCAGACGTTACATGTGCTCGTGGTGACTTAGCAAGGCAGCAATTATCAGTAATATTTCAACCTACCATTGCAATGTTAGGTGTTTAATGTTATTTAGAAGTCAGGTAAGCATTCTTATTTGATTATTAAAGGTACTACAACACCTCTACAGCACCTCACACATCACCCCCCAACCTTGCCCTGCCTCAGCAGCCAAGAGGACTATGGAAGGGCCCAAACCTTGCTTGCTATTTTTCTGTCAATTAATTTTCATAAGTAAGAGTTAAAAAGTCCTTTATCTATTACTATTTTTTAAATTTAAGCATGGGTTTTACAACATCTCAAAAGAAAAACGAACCCTCAAAGAGAAAAATTACAGATAAAGGAAGATTGTTCAATGAAAAATGGACAGATGAGTACTTTTTTGTTGAGGCAAATAGTAAGGCACTTTGCTTAATTTGTGGGGAATTTGTGCAAGTTTTCAAAGGCTATAATTTGAAATGGCATTATATGCAAGAATGTCTTGCCAAATTCAATGTGAATGAAAAATTGTGTCATAAGAACAAAATAATAGAACTGAAAAAAGTTTGTCTTCTCAACAAAAAAAAATTTATTTATTTATTTGTAGACAGAGGAGAAGGGAGAGAAACATCAATGTGTGGTTGCCTCTCATGCTCTGCATTGGGGACCTGGCCATTAACCCAGGCATGTGCCCTGGTTGGGAACTGAACTGGTGAGCCCCTGGTTTGCGGGCTGGTGCTCAATGCACTGAGCCCCACCAGCCAGAGCGCTACACAAATGTTTTCAAAAAGTTACAACTCGGATGGATTCTGTTGTAAAAGCTAATTATGTGGTAGCATATTTAATAGGAAAAATCAAAACTGTTTATTGATGATGAGTTTATTAAGCAATGTATAGAAAGCTTGGCAGGTATATATTGCCCTAAAAAAGGAGGGATATTTCTAAAATCAGTTTGTCTAACCACACTAGAGCCAGGAGAACTAAAGAAATTAGAAAATCTATTACAAAAGTTTAAAGAGTAAAACTACTCATTTAAAATTTCATGCTTTGGTGATGGATGGTAGCACTGATGCTACAGATATGGCACAACTTGCCATTTTTATTAGAGGTATTGGTGATGCAAATAATGTCACTGAAGGTAATGATGATGAATATAATGGCTTCTTATTGTCGTTAAAAGGCACAACTAAATAAAGAGATTTAGACAAAGGAGTAAAAAATAAGTTAAAGCAATTATTACTGATGGTGCCCCGGCAACGGCACGTGAAAGAGAGGGGCTTGTAAAAGTAATAAGAAGACGATGCAATTGTTGCCCCAAACTCATGTTTAATGAAGGACCCCTGCATAGTACATCAAGAAAATTTATGTGCAGAAGCTTTAAAAGTGCATAACTTCATGCAAATCATCATCAAGACTGTGAACTCTGTAAGAGCCAAGGGATTGAATCACCGCCAGTTCCAGGAATTCCTTCAAGGTGTTGATGCTGACTATGGTGACATCATTTACTTTTTGGAAGTAAGATGGCTAAGTCAAGGTCAAATATTGAAAAGATTTTATGATTTGTGACATTATCAAGTCATTTATGGTATCAAAAAAACAAATTTATGCTGGAACTAGATGAAAACTGGCTTACAGATTTAGCATTTTTAGTTGATTTAACTACTCATTTAAATGAGTTAAACATGCATCTTCAGGGTGAAAACCAACTTAGCAATACCATGTTTCCAACCATATCAGTGTTCCAAATGAAACTAAAGTTATGGCAAGCTCAAATTAAGGAAAACAATTTAATGCATTTCAGCACATTGGCTAAACATAGTCCTGTGAACAGTGAAAAAAGATGCAGCCTTGCTTTTTGAAGTGATACAAGAATTTGGAAACAGATTTCAAGATTTCCAAGAAAATAATCAATATTTCACTATATTTGTGACTCCATTTTCAGTGTACATAAATCTGTTGCTTGCCAATTTTCAAATGACATGCCTAAAGACATTGCCTACAGAAAAATGTGATCGTGTCTCTATACTGGACTTTTAAAGTCCTGTCTTCCCAGAGACAAATATCCCTTGCTTCACAATCACACCTTATTCGTGTCATCACTATTTGGCAACACCTACATTTGAGAGCAACTATTTTCAAGAACGAAACACATTAAGAGTAAAATTAGAACCCGAATATCCGACGAGCACCTTGAGAACTCACTGAGAACTGCAACCCCTTCTGTCAAAGCAGGTACTGATGCACCAGTTTCTCAAAGACATTGTCAACCATCCCACTAGTTGTATGTTGCCCTCTTTTCTCTTACCTTTATAATAAAAATATTTAAAAGTCATCAATGACATTTTTTTTACTTAGGTGTGTACATTTTCTGTGTTAGTGATCACAGACTTCAGACCCACTCAACGGTTTTAAAATATTATTGAAAGGGCCACTACATCATTAGGGTATTATATGAGGACTTTTTTGCTCATCTGTGGTGGCGGATATTACAAAAATTATGCACAAACCCTTTTTTTTGCTCATCAGTTTTGGTTAGTGTTTGTTTATTTAGTGTGTGGCCCAAGACAATTCTTCTTCCAGTGTGGTCCAGAGACACCAAAAGTTTGGACATTGCTGACTTAGAGAAACAGATTGTTACAGCTAGATGGAATATTAAAGAATGGGTCATCGGAGAGAGCCAAGGACCAGAGAGTAGGAGGCTTACACTCTGCCCACCTTCCCTCCCTCCCTTCCTCTCTGTATGTATGTACAGATACATAACATGCACATATTTTATCTATATATCACAATTATGTGTATATGTTTGTGTGTTCCAGAGAACAAACATGCCAATGTTTGTTAATGTTAATATTATCACATACAGAAGAGGTACAGGAAAGAAAAGAAAGGAAAGGAAAGAAAAGGAAAGGAAAGGAAAGGAAGGAAAGGGAAGGAAAGGAAAAGTTGAAAGCTGCACAGCTGACAAACCTGCTCTCCTGAGAGAGGTGGTGAAGGTAACTGCTCTGCTAAAGGGATTGTGGGCTGTGGGGATTTCACCAATGGTAAAGCCTTTTGCAATAGAGAGAGAGAGTGTGTGTGTGTGTGTGTGTGTGTGTGTAAGAGATATCTGTGAAGGAAAAGTATGGATGAGAGAATTTTCTCGGGTTTATTATAAATCACAGATTTCAGAAGCTAGAGAATTGAGAAGGAAAGAAGATTCTAGTATTGTTGTCATGACCTATGCATTCTTTTAAGTTCACTAAGACATAAAATAAAACATCTAAGTCATCACTGAAGTCCCGTTGGAAACCTAGGCATGTTTTCATTAATTTGGCAAAATTTTGTGATGGAACCAAATGGAGTCCATAAGACTTTAGTATGTTATGTTCACATGTACCCTAGAACTATTCACACATAGCCTAAAATCCTAACTCTAAGCATAGTAGTTGGGAAAATGTCAAATGTTATTAAAGTTGTCATTACCAGTTATTTTACTTAAATAAAATAATAGATAAGATATAAATGCTGCATGCACAGAATATGATGAGAGCCACTTTTCTAAGTGCAGATACCTTGTTAGCCCCACGATTCTCTTTCAAAGTATTTTTTGATTATAAAAATATAATATCCACCAACCACTTGTCTATAAACTAATAAAAGACAAGTAAGTAGAAATATTCTACTGAATCACAATATTAGTTTTTGGTTTCAGGTGCAATATGTCATTCTGATGGGCAAAATCATGCCAACCTGTTCTGACTCCTGTGCAGCTTTGGATGTCGCGGTACCACGTGAATAAGGACCCGGTTGTATTTAGTGACATTTTCATCGTTAAATCTGCTAACCCAGGGCCAGCGGTAATAGCATTTCTTGATGGTCCTCTTAGGGACTATATATCTATTTGTTTACTTATTTAATGTGACATTTCTTTCAGAGGCCACTCTTTCCATTTCTGGCTGTACTACAAAATCTTTCTTTTGCACACAAAGTAATAAATAAAAAGAAAAAAATCAAGTCTATTCCTTGGATATTTTAACCAGCTGCATCACACTTAAAACATGTCCCTTTTAGCCTGTAATGGGTGTATAGAAACATGCTGCAAGTTTCTCATGGCCTCCCACTTGGAATCTTTCGAGAAGCATCGTCTTAGGTACCATTGACTGTGCTCTCAGGGTGACCTCTCCTCTTCTGAGAGCAACCTTTCCATTTATAAAATGTCAGGCACTATAACACACAGCACCCTGCACCCAGTGGGATCTCTGACCTCCATGTATCATAGAGTCCCCCTGGCTTCAGAAAGTCCATTTCGCCGTGGCCGTCCCCTCGGTTGTCTTCACACACACCCTCTCTCCTGCCTCCCCTTCTGACAATCTGTCAGACAGTCACTGATTTTTCTTCGTGGGCAAGGCAATGCTACCAGTAATTGCAGAAACCATTAATAAAGAGGGTGGGAGGGGGTGAGGGGGAGAGGGAAGTGAGACACAAAGGGAGTGAGCACTGTACATATCCCACAGGCTTTCCCCTCCCACACATAGGATTCACTGCTGTTTCCCACCTCACATGGGAAAATGTTGTCCTGCTGAAAATACACCTTAAAGGCAGCTCTGCCTCAAAGATACCACATATGCATATTAATAACACACACTTTGTAGTGCCTAGAGTTGTTTATAACAAAGCAAGCTGACATATATCAGCAACGTACTCATCTCCTTCTGCAGAGGAGCCCGGGGTGTGGGCCCCGGGTGGCTCCTGCCCCCGAGAGAGAGATGAAAGGGGCGCGGTGAGCAATTCTGTAGGACAGAAATAGGGAAAGAAGCCTCACTGGGGGAAATCAGTCCAGCTTCTAGGAAGACCAAAGTTTTAGGAGGAGTTTCAGCCTAGGGAATGGTCACAAAAGAGTAAGCAAAGGCAGCACAGTAGAGAGAAAGATCTGGAAAGGAAAGCCAGAGGCAGACATGAGAATATCTAAGAGAGGGTCTTTGTTTGAAAATGCATGAGGATTCCTTGAACCCTGAGATGACTCCTCTTGTCTTGCCTGTTGCTGGCCCATTTTTCTACGGGACTGATCAGCTTGCTTATTTGAGGAGAACGGATCACTTCTACGAGCTCGGCCAGACATAAGGTGGAATTTCTCAGAACAATACGGTATATTCTCTCAAGTTCCTACTCCCTGGGGTCCATTGGTTTGCTTCAGAAACAGCTGATGCTTTGGGGCTTGGCAACGAGCAGTGCTGGCTAATCCGTATTTGGTTTCCTTTTGTTAGGTGGGCATAAGATGTAGGTGTGGTCTCTCTCAAACACTACTTAGTTCAGTATGTTAGAATGTGATGCTAATGAGACCAAAGTAAATGCTTTTGATATCTCATGGTTTAACTTTATGTAGAAGAAAATCTCTTCCGTGCTCACAGAATTTAGTCATATAGAGAAACAGTATGGACTGCCCAAGACAAAGTGGTCATCAGCCTGGGAAACCAAGGATGGGGCCTAGGCCAGTTCTGCATTCCTTTCCACTCTGGGAGTAACAGCTCTCATGACTGATCATAGCTTACTTCAGTGGTCTTCTAATGTTCTCAGTGTTTTTACTTCTCAGCCTCATCATCTTGCACACCAGGGGCAGGTGCAGTTCTGCTCGTGCCACGTTCACCAATGGCCCTAGAAATTAGAATTCGATTTCTTTGTATTGAAAGCTGTCTGAGTTTCATTCCAGGCTTCTTTTCTAACTTTAACTCCCAAATCTCCTATTGCTCAACGTTGCAGTGAATCGTATAATCCATTAGCCCTCCACCTGTCTACAGGTTCTCTCTTCTCTGCGTCTGTGCTTCTGATGTTACTCCAGGCTGGGCCACCTTTCCCCCAGTCTGTCTCTCAACATTCTTTCATTTCAAGGCACTGTTCACATATTACCAGTTTTGAGAAAAGTTTCCCTGTTCTTACAAGTAAAGACAAAGCTCTCTATCCTCAGTGTCTCTTGTGATTTGAACCTCTTTGGGGCATGCATGGTTTTCTTCATATGATCATTTATTACATCAATAAATATTAGTTGAATACCTAAAAGTGCTAAACATTGTGGTATATGGTAAACTGAGTATGAACATATGTAACCTTCTTGTATTAGCTAAGGATATGCTAGTTTGTCCGGCCAACCAACCTCTGAGTTTCAGTGACTTAACATGCCAGCCCGATGTGGTATTCCTGGTTGGTCAGAGGCTATTCTTTACAGGTTAATTCAAGGACATTATTAGTTTTATCAATGTACTTTTGTTTTATCCATTTTATCTATTCATTATCTACTGCTGCATAACACATTAGCCCCAAACTTGCTTAAAAACACTCGTTTTGTCACAATTTCTATGGGTCAAGGCTTCAGGAGAGGTTTATCTGGGTGATTCTGTCTTTAAGGAGGTTGCAGTCAAGCGCTTGGATGGGGCTGTAATCACCTGAAGTCTCAACTGGGGCTGGTTGATCCAAGACAATTTACTTGCAACACCTTGCCATGTGGACCTGTCCATTGAGTAGCCTCATGGCAGAATAGTTGGCTTCCTCAGAGTGGGAGACCCAAGTGAGTGCAAGATAGAGACAGTCTTTTCTGACCTACCCTGAGAAGCCACACTCCGTCATTATTTCTGCATTTTAGGTATTAAAAGCGAGTCATTAATTCTAACTACACTCATGGGTGTAGGGATTAAGCTACAACTTTCAAAGGGAGAGTGTCAAAGAATCTGTGGACTTATTTTAAAACCACCATGGCATGGGACCAATGTTCCTTTTGTTTTGGGGGGCTTGGCCCTCATCTAGGGCCTAGACAGTTGAGCTTCCAGCAGGTGGAAGAAGAAAGCACATAGAAGACACACTGACCTAAAAACACTGATCTGAAAGGGACACATACCATACTTATTTGCATTTCAGTGGCGAGTATCACATGGCCACCTCTGGATAGAAGGGGTGGCCAAAAAATGTCATTTTTGGCTAGGCAGCCACTTCCTGGTGACAACCCCCTGAACCCTCTACCCTGACCCCAAATGCTACCTTTTTCAGGAAAGTGACTATTGCACATTTTTTGGTACCCTCTATTTGTGCAGAAGTGGCATTATTTAAATGTTTCACATATGAATAAGTAAATGAATGATGGGTTCGTTACAATGTTTTTCTCTATATTTCAAAGGATAAACCTAGGCTCACTTCTAAGCTACAACACACACCAACTGTGTTACTCAAATCTTATTTACCACTCGGCTGTGGAATATATGTTTATGCTCAGATCTACCTAGGCAACTTGGTTTCCTTGTTATTTTTATGAATTATTTATCTTCCCTCCTCTGAACTTTCTTCAAATGGCATATTGCAAAGCACTACCTCTTTACTAAGGAATATTATATAAAGGCAAGAATGTTCAAAGCTTCTCTGCATCCCTACTCAATTCAAGTAAGATGCTGCCAAATGCCGAAGTGATGCGTCACAGGGTAACAAAGAGAAGAAATACATTTTCATTATAACCAGGGACTTCAGCTGGGCTGACTGTGCTCCAACTTAAAAGATAGTTCTAAGAGCTTAAATATACACAATGATAATTTTATACAGACATCATTTCAACACAAAAGAGTCCCTTTAAACTTTCCTGAGTGAACATACGTAATTCGGTAACAGTATAATGTGGGAAAATGCCAAATGAGAGCATTACGTTTAATAAGANGGCAAGAATGTTCAAAGCTTCTCTGCATCCCTACTCAATTCAAGTAAGATGCTGCCAAATGCCGAAGTGATGCGTCACAGGGTAACAAAGAGAAGAAATACATTTTCATTATAACCAGGGACTTCAGCTGGGCTGACTGTGCTCCAACTTAAAAGATAGTTCTAAGAGCTTAAATATACACAAAGAAATGATAATTTTATACAGACATCACTTCAACACAAAAGAGTCCCTTTAAACTTCCTGAGTGAACGTACGTAATTCGGTAACAGTATAATGTGGGAAAATGCCAAATGAGAGCATTACGTTTAATAAGATGTTTAATGAGAACTGTGATGTTTACCATGATGTTTAATAAGAACAACAATTTATTTCATTATTAAACACTTATTATGTTTTTTGAAGTATAGTTGACTTACAACATTATATTAATTTCAGGTGTACAACACAGTGATAGGATATTTGTGTACATTATGAAGCAATCACCATGGGAAGTCTAGTTCCCTTTGTTCAGCATACAGTGTAATCAGCTGTTTTCTCTATGCGGTTTGTTGCTTCCTTGTGACTTACTTATTTCCTAACTGAAAGTTTCTACCTCTTGATCCCCTTGGCCTTTTATGCTCATCCTTTCACCCCCTGTCCTCTGGCAACCACCAATTTGTTCTCTGTATCTGTGGGTCTATTTCTGTTTTTTCTTGTTTGTTTTGTTTTTCAGATTCCACATATGAGTGAAATCATATGGTATTTGCCTTTCTCTGTCTATTTCACTCAGCACAGTACCCTCCTGATCTATCCGTATTGTCACAAATGGCAAAATTTCATTCCTTTTTATGAGTAATATCCCATTGTTGTATATCTCATATCTTTTTAGGTTTTTGAGAAACAACACATTGTTGTTTACTTGGGGATGATAATGATGGTGCCTGTTTTGTATAGAAAAATTAGAAGTGCAAAAAATATAAGAAAGAGAATTAAAAAAATTATTCTACCATCCAGAGTAATGAAGACATTTTTAGCATATATACCTATATCTCTTTTAAAATCATATGTGTATTAAACAAAATTGAGATGTTTTTCCTTTAGCACACTGACCTTTTACTTAACATGATCTCACAAACATTCCTCTGGGATAGGAGCAAGCCTGAGTAGTTTGTGAATGCTCCAGGTGATTTAACTGCGCAGCTAAGAGTCGAGGCCCATTTGTTTACACGTTGTGGGCCTCTTCCTACAGGGAGGAGGTGAGTGGGTTGGAGAATTCAACATGTGAGTGAATGGAGGGTGAATGGGTGGGAGCAGCACCGGAAGGCTTTCTTTGCCTGTGTTATTTCCAGGATTATGAATTTTAAATATTTTAAAACTTAAGGACAACAACTAAGAAGGGTGGAAATGGGAGGGAAGAGGGAAGTACGGGGGGGGGGGGGGGGATGGGATGGGNGGCAATCTTTTATGTCAAGAGGAAGGTGTGCGCCCCACCCTCCACTGAAGATGTGTAGGAGACTGGGGAGGTAACATAGGCCCCCAAACTGCAAATCCTCATGGAGGTTTTGATGTTTCAATGGACTCTTCCCCTGGAGTTGCCATTACTACTCTCCATCAAGAAAACATTTATGACTCAAATTATAATGAGTTTATCAAGTAGAAAAAAAGCCTAAAATCTAAGCTTAAAACTATTAAGGATTGAAAGGTAGATATTTCCAATCTGGACCCCAAGACTTTGAAGTAGTTTCTAATTCTTAAACATTTGTGAAATAGTGTCCCAAGGAAGTCCAGATTATAGCCTAATGAGCTTTAAGCCCAGTACAATGGATGAGGTTTCCTGAGCTCATGGAAAAGCATCTTTGTCTCCATCAGCTTACACTGAATATCTGGAATGACAGGAATGTAAGCTGCTACTCGGGGGAAACACCCGGGGTGGGACTGCCTTCACAGCGCCTCCTTGCTAATAGAGCTTCTGGTTCCAGTGCAGGCCTAGCAGCCAAGTGCTGTCTCTAGAGGGTGGGTAACAAATTCAATGGGGGCTGCACCCAGCTGCAGGCAGAAACCATCACACAGCACCCGACACTCCCCTGCCCCTACTGGCCTTAGTTACCTTAGTTATTAGAAACACCCATCATTACTTTTAACCAAAGCATTACTTTTCTTAAATATCATTTCTCTGACCTTTAGGGATATTGCATATGAATGTGTTAGTAAGACAGTTGTGTGATGTCATTGTGGATCTTGCACATGTTGGATAATTCGTGTAGTTTACAAGACATTCGGAATCTAAAACGTGACTGGTAGTCTCCTGAGCATTTAGCCTTTACCAGTGTGGCAAGAGAGAGCTGAAGTGTGAGGATGAAAAGCCAATTTATAGTCAAGTAACATCTTGAATTTAGCATCTTTTGCCCACATCATCTTACCGTTGAGGCACTTGAGGCACTAAATTTAATGTCATTGTAGTAGTCAGAAAATCATATGGAAAAAATTGTTATGTCTCTTTCACAATTTTGTTATGCTGATTCCTTTGCCAAACCCCCCCCCCTCCAAGCCCCTGAACAGCTTCACTACCCTTTCATTCATCCTCCACCTCCCATCACTTAAATTTGCTCATTCTCTCTCTCTCTCTCACTCACACACACACACACACACACACACACACACACACATCTAATGTTAAAAAATCATTTGCTTTCAGCACCTGCCAAGGGGTGGAGCTGCAGAACCACAGACTCCTGGTAATACAGCTTTTTCCATCCCACCAGTGCTACATTTATCCGAGATTTAGACAGACACACCCTCTATTACTTTTCCTTATTTATTTTTGGGATTTTTAGCCTTTTTCTCTCCTGGTAATTCTACTCTGATTGTGAATGTGGTAGAAATTTGTTTCCAGCTCCCCCCTGTGACATCAAATCTGAGTGAGGACTGGTGCTCAAGACACAGCCCTCAAAGACTGTGTCTTGAACAGATGGGGGCGTAAAATGTCAAGAAGAGATAAGTGGCCAGAGAGAACAATGGAGATGCATTTCTTAGGGAAGAACTGTTTGCTTAATAAGTTTGGTTTTAAAACTCTGCGGGCCACCACTTACTAGTTAAAATATAAGATTGGTAGAGAAAATGAAGGTGTCAGAAAATTTAGCCTGAAATTCCTGGACTTGAAGGAAAGCAGTAAGCTGAGCCCAGCTAGCCTGTTTTGTTTTTTATATCAGTTCAGCATAGTAATGATTACGTACTTTTGTGAGCTGTTATCACATGTTGTTGGTATGTCATCTGAACTCTAACATTTAGAAGCACACTCAAGGTCCTTTTCAGAGCTATAGAAAATTAAAACAAAGCTACTATTTGTAACTGTGGCAAAGCTATTTGTATACTTATCCTTCCACTTAAATTAGAGAGAAGAGAGACTTTTGTAAAAGGTGCAACCATGCACTTAAATGAGAAGCAACTGGTGTCACCATTAGGTGGCACACTGCAGCCACCAATCATTCAGGGTGGATGGAGGCAAGCTGCTCCAGGGAGGCAGAAATTCCCTGTCCTTGACCTTCCTTTAAACATTTCAAATTGCAGAAGACAGTGTGTATGGAATAATGCAGGAGGAGTTTTTATGAGCCTCTGACACTCTCGGCGTTAACACTGGTCTTTAGCTGCAGCAATCTCTCCTTCAGATTCTCTTTGCCCCCCTTCCCTCCCTCCCACCCCATTCCCTCTTGCCCCCCCCCCCCCCCGGGGTGTCTGGCTGTCGCTCCCCTGTGGCTTTAGCTGGGCTGCTACACTGTGCATGTCAAACCCCGCACTCCATTTGGACTGAAGCCTCTATTTTGGGGTATTTGCTGTATTTGCAGTGGGTCAACAGCAGCAATCTAATGGGATGCTGTGCTCTGTAACAATTGCTATTCTAGAATCTCATCCCAGCTTTCCCACATTGGACAAAAGTAGGGTTGTTAAAAAATGAAATCATGCTGATGACTATGACTCTGAGCATCTTCTAATGCAACACTTTCCCTTTAATCATGTCCTATAATTTGTAACCTTTACTTTCCCGGGTCATCTGGCTATAGGGACAAATTCCAAAGTGCAATTAACAATAATGAGGGTTCCAGGTTTTCTACCAGCAGCATCTTAGGCAGGGCCCAAGTCCCTGAAGGCCGGCCCTCTCCCTGCCATTTTCTGGCCGCACGGCCCTTCTCCTTGGAGGCCACTGTGGTCTCCTTTCAGGGGCATTCCTTACTCCATTTCTTTCTCTAGGAAGGGACTTCTCAGCTGCCCACATTGACCCCGCCGCTCCCATCCTTGCTTTGTGACCTGTCACTCCTGTCACTGATGGTGCACTTGCTGGGCTCCACGAGGCTGACCTGGATGTTCAGGATTTTTATAGTGTGCTCAGTCTGGGAACATGGAATACATTCCCTGAAGCTGGGTTGGAGTAGATTTAAGTAACAGCACAAATTATCAAACCCCAAAGTGTTTCTGCCATCAGCGGGGAAACCATACTCTAGAATAAAGCCCTGGTCCCTTGAGTCATGACCTCTTCTTCCACTGAGTTCAAATAATGCCCTTTCCGCCTCTTAACAGTGTGATATTGGGTACGTTACTTAGCCTCTCTCTGCCTCATATGTAATATGGGGTTAATCACAGGATCGACTTACTAGAATTGTAGTGAGGATTAGTGATTCAGTGCATGTGATGAGTTTCGAATAGTCCTTGGAGTATAGTAAGCACACAACCAATGTCAGCTACTGTCATTCTGTTATTATTAGAAAGTCTTCATCTTTATATTCAGAGACTGTCCACTAGTTCCCCTTTTTCCAAAGAGCCAACTGAGAATTATGCTCAGGATGTCTGGTGTTTTGACACAGTATGCCAAAGTGTTAGTGGTACGTGGGCAGCTTTAAGTTGCTATCTGTTCTCTCCCAGTCTGCACTCATGAACGCTCCTTTAAATAAACGTGTCAAAAAACTATTGATAGGAAAATTGCTGTTGACCTGGTCCAAGACTTGGAAATAAAAGCAAACCCCTCAGTTTGCTTTGTATTCATGGGTCCAATTAGACATTTACCTGTTTGTGTTTTAGCCCACTCTCCCTTTCCCCTTCCTGAGACTACCCAGGATTTCCTCTGGAAACCATGTCCCCTCATTTTTATGGGTGGGATTAAACTTACCCCTCTTTCCAGGGTGGCCCCTGATTGGCCTATGCTCTCAGATTTCCCCCATCTCTTCTGGCCACTGTGGTTTGTTCAGTGAAGGACCTTTAAGCCAGTTAAGACCCAAGACACCCGAGGAAACGTTTGCTGGGGTTTCTGGGAAAGAGAAGTGCAACACTTCTCAAATGCTGTGGGAGAACTTTCTTTCTTTGGACATTAAGACATGAAGATGTGAGATCTGGAATTTGGCAACTTTAGGAGGATGTCAGTAGCAGGGAGACACAGAGAAAACTTGCCTCTTGGCATTCTCTTTCCAGTCTCTGGGTCTAATTTCACCATAGCTTCATCTGGCTTTTTCAGCTACAACTCAACAATGTTCGTTTATTAAATCAATCTGAGTTGAATTTTTGGTCACTTGCACCACAAAATATCTGTTCCTATTGAGTCTCTACGTTATAGTCAAAACATTCCCATGGCAGGAAAAAACACTTAATAGTTTCATAAGATCAGATTTGAAAACTATTATTGCTATTTCATTCATATTTAGATGCTTAAAATATCTAAAAATTTTCAAAGTTTTGATATTTACACATGACCTCCCTTGATATGCAAATCCAGAGTGAAGTCATTTGTTAAATTGTATTTCCAGCAAAGTGTTCCTTCTATCCATCAGGAAATGGCCTTTCTTGCAGTTTTTCTAAAGGAAAGTAAGTCAATGCTTGGCACATAGCAAGTGCTCGTGGAATGTTTAAGAAATGGAGTTTTCTGGTTACTTGAATTTCTGATTAATTGAATGTTAATTAGAAACTCTCCTCTCCAACACACATACCCTACCATTTTCTTGCTTTCGAAAAATTTTTATAAAAATGTATGAGTACACTTTCTTTTCTTAGTTAATTACAGTATACTGAGCATAATTGCATTTTTGATGATTAAGAATTTTACAGTGCCTCAGGGTTGTCAGAGTATAAATTCTCACTGTACAATAT
The DNA here is from genome assembly GCF_014824575.4 of Sturnira hondurensis. NCBI lineage: Eukaryota > Metazoa > Chordata > Mammalia > Chiroptera > Phyllostomidae > Sturnira > Sturnira hondurensis. The sequence goes on from NW_028074503.1 coordinate 6,323,974, forward strand.
TTTACATGGAGAAGCTGAAGGAAATTGGGCTAAATGTGGATTGATCTTGGGATAGTCTCTAGAAGTTTAGTTTTTAAGAACTTCAATATCTCCTAGTTTTTATTGTCCTTTGAATTTTTCTGTAAAAACTGATTTGTACAAAAATTTCGTCCCAATTCTGGTTCGCTGGATTCTTGTTCAGGAAGGTTTTGTTAACCTTTTTGGTAAACTGTTTTAGCCTGGCATCAGTAATTGTGCAGTAAAATGATCAGTTTGGGGCAAGGTTGGAGCTGGACATTAGGCAAAATATGGGATAAAAGGGACCTGACCTTGGCATTAGGGGCTTTATCCTGGGGTTCTTCTGGGGGCTAGGTTTGATGGTATAAAGGCTCAGAGAGGATCTACAATGACTGGTTGGCGACTGAATTCAAGAAGTGTGCTCATGCCAGTGCCAGGGCATCCAGCAAGAAGGAGCTGTGGTTCATTCTTGTTACGTGTCCTTTGTAGAGTGATGGTCCAGCATTTCCACATTTTCCCATATCCTGTGGCTACAGCCAACCCCAACTGGTCACATAGAGAGAATATATCAGGCACATACATACTGTTCTTGGAAGTCTTTTCTTTAGGATCATCTTTTCTAGTTTCTTTTCACCATTAGGCTAATAAACTATAGAGGTTTCAGGAATTGGGATCAAGGCTATTAATTCCTCTATTTCTATCAGAGAGACAAATAATAGACAGAGGGAGAGATCAGAGGGGGATACACCTTTCATTTCATGAACTGTTATGAGCTGAATTGTGTCCCCCCGAAATTCGTATGTTAAAGTTCTAACCCCCAGGACCTCAGAATTTGACTGTATTTGGACACAGTGTTTTTAAAGATGTAATTATGTGAAAATGAAGTCATTAGGTTGAATCCTCATCCAAGATGACTTGTATCCTTCTGAGAAGAAGAAATGAACACATAGACAAGACAGAGGAAAGACGACATGAAGACAAAGAAATAAGGAAGCTATCTACAAACCAAGGAGAGAGGCCTCAGAAGAAACAGCCCCGCAGATACATTGATCTTGGACTTCTACCCCCAAACTGACAGAAAATAAATTTCTGTCATTAAGGCCACCCAGTCTTTGTTATGGTAGCCCTAGCAAACTAACACATAAGTTGATCAGGAAAGCAGCAGCTGACCATCAGACCATGGCCAGGGATGGGATGAAGAAATTACAGGAAGGTATGGAGTCAAGCCAGCAAGGTATGAAGGTGTCTCATCAGCACCCAGGCTGCACGTATCAGGTTGAAAAGAATACAAAAAGTCCCTGGCTGGTGACCAGCTGTTGGTAGTGGGTCCTCCCCTTTCTCTCAGTCCTTTTAAATTGGGAATTCCCCTTTTTCTACCCTGCCCATTCCAATGTCTTCTAGTCATCAAGGGGCCATATTCTGGGATGGCTCAAAAACTGGCTTTGGACAAATTGAAAGTTTGTGTTTGTAGTTTTTCCAGCTTAGTCTGTCCTTTACTAGGGCCATCCTTCATGTGAGTGTTGATGTTATTGACCTGCAGTCTGCAGGGCATGTACGTTGAGTTGTATTTATAGTAGTAGTGATGAATTAAGCTTGAGTGGTAAATTCCTCTCACCAGTCTTCCCGGTGAACATGGCTTTGCATTTGTGGAGAGATTACAGGAGTTTCCTGGAAGAAAATGTAATTGCTGGAGGACTGATGAGATGGAAGCACAGTGATCATTAGAGGTTTAGCGTTTCTTCATGCAAAGCTGTTTCATTTCTTCTGTTTGAAACCTGGTTTTACTTCAGTCATTCCTCATTAGCGCCATGCTATGCTCATTTTACTTATAGACAAAATATTTTACTCCCAAGCCTTTCAGCCACCAGGAGGCTGAGTACAATGGGTTTATAAAGGTGAGTTAGAGTCTACAATCTCAAAATCCCACAGGGGCGGTAGATAAGGGTTATTCTAATGTGAGAAAGACTACCCAATGACCTTTAATAGATAATATGGATGAATTTCATTAAGAGAAACAAAGAGAGAGGTGATGCTTCCAACTTTGGAGACGTCTGGAGAAAGAGATTTGAGTCAGGCTTTGGAGGAGATATAGTACAGACATAGACTGGGGGAAGGGCATTTCTGGGGGAGAGAACAGCCTAGACATAGGCACAGAGGCTGGAGAGAGCAGTGCCTTCTCCAGAGCAGACAAAAGACTAAAGAGACAGAGGCAAGTGTGTGTGTGGAGGTCAGGTTAAAACCAGAGGGTGTGGTTTCGGGAATATCAGAGACAGAAGCTGAACCTTGAGAGTGGATGGCTTTGACTGCCAGGTTACAAGAAGGTGGAAAGCAATCAATGATTTTGCAAAGAAGTTGATGTGGTTATGTAGACTTCAGAAAGATAATTTTGAGGGGAAAATGGAGAATGAGTAATATGCATAGGAATTGGGGGCAGGGCAGGACACACTGGAGCTCATACTGGAGTCATTCAGATGAGAGTTGGTAAGGTCACCATCTAAGAAGGTGATTGTGGGAAGGGAAGGGAGCCCTTGGACTCAGGAGGTATGAGGGGGAGGGAGGGGCAAGTGACTCCGGGGGAACTTAAAGGAGGTAAGAAAGTGGACAAGACTTTTAAAAATAAGATGAAGAACTCATTTTTCAATATGTTGAATTTTGTGTGTGTTCGTATTCAGTAAGTGGGTTAAACTTGCTCATTGAGGACTGGGATTTATCTCATTTATCTGTGTAGCTTCAGCACAGAGCAAATCATTTATTTATTGATTTGCTCATTCATTCATTCATTCATGACGAAGGCATTTCATTCAACAAATATTGATTAAATGCCCATTCTGGCAAACAGGGCATGGAAAAGCAAATCTTGGGGGAAAACTCAGGGCCTCTTGTACAGAATCCTTTTCTATCTGGGGGTTCCTTTTCCAAAGGCCTTTCATTAGGTGCCAGAGATTTCGTAAAGCACAGTGAATACGAGTGTGAGTTTCGGACTCAGAGCTCAGTATGGAAGTAATCCCAATGCAGATTATATGTTCTTGTGCAAATTATCTACTCTCTTTGGACTTCTATTTCCTCATATTTATGATAGAGATAATAATCATACCTGCTTTGCCTTCTACAACATGAAATAATTGGCCTAATTACTATGTTATTTTATGTACCTTGTTTATGGAAAATGTTAGCTTTGTGGAGGCAGAGATTTTTTATTTGTACTGTTCCCAGGTGTATCCCGTAACCCTAAGAAAAATAAAACAGAGACAGTGGGTACGCATGGTTGGCGAGGAAGGAGAATAAGGTGGATTTATCATTCTAGAAGTCAGGGTAGGAAGGAGTTTCACACAGGGAATGGTAGACAAGGCTGAATCCTAAGGAATGAAAGAAAAAGGTGAGACCCAAGGGAAATTCACTGGATTTGGTAGGTAGGTTATTGGTACCTTAGAGAGCTTGAATGCCATTGGATGGTGGCAGAAAAGCCTGACATCCACTGAGCGGAGAGCTAAAGAGATGGAAGGATATGGTGACAAGTTACAACTACTGTTTCGAGAAGTTTGGCAAAGAAGCAGAGCAGGCTAGGAATGTATCTGGAGGGCAAAAAGATTCAAGGGAAAAGTTGTATTTTTAAATCAAGGACGGACCACGCCCGAGGGATAGAGGGAAGATGTGAAGACAGACAATGATCCATGGATTAGATACCTGAGGAGGGAAGAAATGAAATAAAACCCCACGGGAAAAATTAGCCTTAGAGGACACTTCTGGTTGCATGACAGGAAAAACAGCAAGTAGGGAAATGTGAAGCTTCAGGGAGAAGAACTGAGGAAGTTCAAATGGAGGTTATGTATCATCTCAGTGAAGCAGGTAACTAGGTAACTCGTTGTGGGTTTGTGTGTGTTTGAGAAGGGCGGGGAAGCTTGATACAGGCCAGGGGAGACATTTGACAGAATTGCTCAGAGGTGAGGTGGAATTAGATAACGTGTACACGTTGCGATTCAATCTACTCAATTATGTGGCTCCCCTCCGCCCTCAACTACACTTAGTGTTGAGAATGGGAATTAAAACAAAATGGCTGACTGGAATAACGTGAGATTAGAAATTGGAAGGAAAATGTGGAGGTGGATGAATGGGTCCCAGAAAACCGGTGTCTTGAAAGTATGCCTGACAAAATGGAGCAAGAGTGGTGGGGGCTTGAGCGAGGAGGTAAAGATCAAGAATTTGGAAGTCTGGAAAACAGAGACCAGATTCAGCAGCAGTGAAGGGGATGGGAGAGGTGGAGTTTGGTGTGTTCATCAGATTTAGTCATTCTTTATTTTCTTCCAGAAAACAAGTGTGGAAGTCATAAAATTGGAGGTGTTCATAGGTTTACCCAATAAAAACACCCCTTTGTGTTTTCGGTACATAAATATACATTACTGTTGATAATAACTCATGGTTATAGTAGAAAGAGTTGACGAAGGCATTTCGTCTTGATCAATGTGTAATGTCAATGGAGGGAACATTATCCTTCAACTCAGTCATTATGGTTCTTTGAAGTGAATCTTTGGAAATAGAACCTCAGCCTGAATTTTCCTTGAAGTTCTTCTTTCAGACAAATGTTTACATTATAGCAGAGGTTAGTCTGAGAAGTTTTCATTTCCTCTCTCCTTTGCTGGATGAAAGAAGGCGAAGGCATTAGCAGAACAGGTATGCATAACTCTCGAATACAGAAAACAGTGTGGTGATGGACAGAGGAAAAAGGGGGTGGGCGCTGGGGGAAGGCAGGCAGCCTTGGGAAAATAGAAGGGGGACATCTGTAATAGTGTCAACAATAAAAATAAAGAAAGAGAGGTGCCTTTAAACAGAACACATGCAGCTGTATTAGCCATGGTGCCTTGAATTCATGTTTTTTGGGGGAGCAAGCTGAGTGGTTACCATGGATTCTAAATGAGCCTGACAGCATCCGCCCACATTTCCATCAGCATTTAAGGGAGTGGTTCAGGTAATAGGCCTCTTTCACCTTGGCCAGGGAAGGTGACCCATTTCCAACAGGGTCACTCCCTATGCTGCCTATATCTAAAACCCACCTTAAAAAGATAGATAGCTGGCCATGTTCCCAAGGTAGAAGACACAGGTTCTGTCCGGCAGCCATTAGGTGGTGCTGCCTCACCAACATTCCTCACTCTGTTAGGCCACCTAGTGCGTCCCTGGCCTTTACTGTGGGTGCAATCTTACAAGAGAATCTGAAATAAAACGGTAAAGTGGCTGAGATTTCTCTATCATCTTGGTGAAATTTATCAGATTTCTTTTTTTCTGCCTCAAGAGTAGCCAGCAACTGCTTGAAGCAGGCAGCAGACAGGAAAGTAGTTGCTCGGACTGAAAACAGCCATTGATAGTTTAACAGCAGTTCCCACATTAACAAACATGTTTCGCATGTCCCAGCTCGTGGAAGACAGTAGTTAGGTCCTCGAAAAAAATCGTTGAATGAATAAATGTAGTACTGCATGCAGTACTAATTAACTAATGAACTAATGTAGAGGTTTAATAACATAGAAATTACTTCAGAATCGATTTACGAAAAGAGGTAGATGTTTTTGTGAGACAATATACATGACCATTGATAAATATGACACATAATCATACTATATTTCAGGGTTAATTACAGAAGTTACCTTGTTAACAGAAGATTGGAACTATAGCAACAACAGCCATTTATATTAAGAATATGTTCTCAAACTCACCTTTCCAAATGACGTTTTAATTAAAGACTGAAGATTTTATTCTCCATTATGTATTGCTACATATGCCAAACTACTTTTAATCATCTTAAATGATTTTGGGAACAGGCAAGATAAAAAGTTATTAAAGAAAGTATGTACAGTTTCTCTTACTATTTTGGAGAATATTCTATTCTACCTATGAAATCTACAAATTTTAATTTAAATAAGCAATGCATCTTTCCAAGATATTTTGGGGCTAGCCTCTAAAAACTGCTCCATGTAGTATATTCTTGGACAGGAAATGCAATCTTTGATATTTTAGCTCTTGGTTCTGGTATTCACAGGCTAGCACAGCCTGACATGGCCACAGACTCCAGGAATTGTCTTAGGCAGCTTCTCCCCTTGGAGACCCTGGGAGATTAGGTGTGCTCACAAATTCTTGTGTCGCTATCTGCTCGGGCTTACTAACTCTATTAAAGGAACCCCTATTGTGTCTAGGGTTCTCCAAATGCCATTCTAAAAACCTTTAAGATGCTGAAAGTTGTAATTGCTACAGAGTTTTTCCAGGACTATTGTCATAAACTATCTATATGTTTATATTTGAGAAAAAATACCTGTGTGCACAAAAAGCAACTTTTACAACTGTACACATTTTGAATTATATAAGTGAGAATTAAAAAGTATCCCCTGTCCTTTCTGATTTCATTCTCTATCAGGAGTATTTATTGTTAAATATGGTGTGTACCTGAGGAGATACATATTTCTCTTTCCTGTATTATTACATTACCTGTAGTTCTATAAATGCTGTTGTCTTGTTTTCCTGCATTTGTAACACACACAAAAGTTCTCTTTTCTTTCTTTCTTTTTGTAAATCAAAACTGGCTGTAGGGTATTCCATCACACAGCTGTGTCACCATTTCTTTCACTGTTTTTCTATTGATATTACTTTTCATAGCATTTCCTTTTCTGGTATCATAAGTACTTCTTCAGTTAGCATTCAAATGCAGATATATTTGCATGTATGAACTGTTTTAAGTTGGCGATGCTACCTCTGAGGAGCATTGCATGGCATAGTACCTAACATTTAAGCCTTTATCAGTATTGCATTGTAGATCACCTTTTGGGGATTTGTGCAGGGACCAGAGGATGACTAGCGCTTCCAGCACTTTGGAGGTGCCTCTGGTCTTGGTTTTAATTGAATACATATTTAAAAACCTCCTATCAATGAAGTGTGATGGTGCGGGGGAGGTGGTCCATAACTCCCCACTATCTTACATTCTCCTGCACTCTTAGAGTTTTCTCTGAGGGTGTTATAAGTCGTCACCTCAAGAAAGTTATAGTTATTTAGCTAGTGGCCCCTCCCTTTTTCTTCCTATTTTTTTTTATAGTGTTTAATTTTTTATAGAATATGGGCCCCTCTGTCCCTCTCTCCATCTCTCCCGTTCTTTCATTCTCCTCCCCGTCCTTCCTCCTTTTTCTTTCCTCCACTTTGAAAGCACAACTTTATCTTTCAGGCTTCCCTTTGGAATGCTCCCACTGGAATTACATTTTTTTTTCCTGGAAAATTCTGAGTTTAAAATAAAAACGAACAGGTGGCCAATATGCTATTTCTCTACCACCTCCTTTTTGGTAAGTAAGGATTGATGGGGCCAGGAGGTTACTAGCTCTCAGTGGTGAGCTGTAGTGCAAGCATATTTTTTAGGATTTCTTTAGAATTCTGCAAAAACAAAGATAACTGTGTCTGGGGGCAGGATCCTGCAAAAGACCACATGTGGTTCCCACTTGGCTCACCTTTCGGGGTGGATCTTTCTTAGAATTTGCAGGGAGAGTATAGCTTGGCCAAGACTGTAAAGTTAGGGAAAATGGTTGTGCTATTTATTGCCAATTAAATAGAATGGGGGGAATGATAAAAGAGGGGATGAAAGAGGGGATGAGTCTTGAGAGGAGACAAAGAAAAATAAAACTCTTTTATTTATTTATTTGTTTATTGTCGTTCAAGTATAGTTGTCTCCATTTTCCTTCTACCACTCCTTCCCATCCCCCAACCCCCACCTCCCACCCTTGATCCTATCCCTCTTTGGCTTTGTCCCTGTGTCCTTTATACATGTTTCTCGATGACCCTTCCACCTTTTCTCCCATTATCTCCTCCCCCTCTCCTCTGGTTACTGTCAGTTTGTTCTTAATTTCAATGTCTCTAGTTATATTTTTCTTGCTTGTTTGCTTTGTTGATTAGGTTCCACTTATAGGTGAGATCATATGGTATTTGTGTTTCACCACCTGGCTTATTTCACTTAGCATAATTCTCTCCAGTTCCATCCATGCTGTTGTGAAGGGTAGGAGCTCCTTCCTTCTTTCTGCTGTGTTATGTAAATGTAGCGTAGTTTTTTGATCCACTCATTTACTGGTGAGAACTTAGGTTGCTTCCAGCACTTGGCCATTGTAAATTGTGCTGCTAAGAACATTGGGGTGCATATGTTCTTTTGACTGGTGTTTCAAGGTTCTTAGGATATAATCCAGGCAGCGGAATTGCTGCGTCAAAAGGCAGTTCCATTTTTAGTTTTTTGAGGAAATTCCATACTGTGTTCCAAAGTGGCTGCACCAGTCTGCATTCCCATGGTGTATTAGGGTTCCCATCTCTCCACAGCCTCACCAGCAATTGTGTTGATTTGTTTATGTTGGCCATTCTGACTGGTGTGAAGTGGCCATCTCCTTGTGGTTTTAATTTGCATCTCTCTGATGGCTAATGGTGCTGAGCATCCTTTCATATGCTCCTGGGCTCTCTGTATGTCCTCCTTGGAGAAGTATCTGTTCAAGTCTTTTGCCCATTTTTTAATTGTGCTGTTTGTCTTCCTGGAGTGGAGTCATGTGAGTTCTTTATGTATTTTGGAGATCAAACCCTTGTCCTAGGTATCATTGGCAAATATATTTTTCCACATGGTTGGTTCCCTTTTCATTTTGCTGATGTTTTCTTTAGCCGTGCAGAAGCTTTTTTTATATTGATGAAGTCCCATTTGTTTATTCTTTTCTTTATGTCCCTTGTTCTAGTGGACATATTGGTGAAAATATTGCTGTGTGGAATATCTGAGATTTTCCTGCCTATGTTCTCTTCTAGGGCTTTCATGGTATCATGACTTATATTTAAGTCTTTTATCCATCATGAGTTTATTTGTGTATAGTGTAAGTTGGTGGTTGAGTTTTATGAAAAATAAGACTTTGTTTTATAATTCACAGTTTAGCAGGTGTTTGCAGGAAGATGGATATTTCCTGGCTATTTCCACATCTGAATACATCAAACTGTACCATAATCAAACTTTATTTTATTTATCAGGAAAAGTTATAAAATGATGTTACTCAACATTTTTTTTCTCTGATGTGTTACTAGTATATATATATATATGACACAGGCCAAATATTAAGATGAACAATCAACTTTTCCTTTGGTGAATAAGCGGATCAGGTCACATACAACTGACGTGTTCCAGTCACCTGAACGGCAACATAACAAGATTTGGGTCAGTTGTTCAATCATTAAAGGTGGCCCATTAGGACTGGCAATTTGGAAATCAGCCTGTGGCTGGGACGTTTTCCCTGTGACAGCCAGACATCCTCAGAACCACGTCCTAACAGTCTCTGCTTGTCTGCAGAGAAATAGTCATAGCGTGTCTGGATGAAGATGAAGAGTGAAGCATGTTGCCATGTCTTATCTTATCGCATCTAAGACACAACAGATTAAATCAAAGCAACAACCGGTGTTCCTGATCCCGCCTGAGACTTCCCTTTGTTGTTGGGCAAGATGAGGCCTTGCACGAGAAAAATCATATGCTGTTACTTTTCAACTTGTGATGTCTCATCTGGGAGTGGTTCAAGCTCCCAACCCTCAATATTTCTTTTATGACTCCAAGATTAAAAGACAATATCCCATTTTACTTTTATGGTGTCTTTTGGGAGAGGCAAAAAAACAGTAACACTTAGCAGAGAAGGGAATTGTATGTTGTCTGAGCTGGAAACAGATGCTAATGTCATATTATTGGCAAGATCACTAGCAAGTATATACTCAGTACTCTGTGTCTTTCAAAGTGAGGCTGCCCCCGACATTAAGGAAAGGGTAACTTACCTCAATATACCCCCAAATTACCATCTTCATATGTAATATAACAACATTCCTCTTCTTTGATTAAAATTGAACCCTTAATCTATTGCTCAATCAAAAGTCAGTTGAAAAAAGGAGATCATAAAAATAGCTTATACATATCTTATAGGCTTTATTTAAACTTATAACTCACAATTATGCACTAATTCACCACCTTATGAAGTAGTCAAGATCGCACCATTGTCCTGACCAGATGGCTCAGTTGTCTTATACACCAAAGGGTTTCAGGTTTGATTTCTGGTCAGGGCACGTACCTAGATTTTGGATTCGATCCCTGGTGGGGATGTGTACAGTAGGCAGCTGATCAATGTTCCTCTTACATTGATGTTTCTCTCTCTCTCCCCACTTCCTCTCTCTCTGAAAGCCAATAAATATATCCTCAGGGGAAGATTAAAAGAAAAAAAAAAGAAGAAGACATTGTCCTTGAGTTTGGACCTGCTGATTAATGTTGTTCATTGGCTCTGGGCACAAGTGACATCCATACAGCCTCTTTACAATGTTCAGCTTCAGTTTCTTAGTTGAAGGGAAAATTATAGAAACTTACAGGGCAGCCTGAGATCCGTGTTTTTCTAAATTCTTGTGATATCCCGCTGAATCCTTTACAGCTGCCCTGCTCACACTTCACATGAAAGCATGTTTTATTGTCTCTCTTCAACACACTTAATGTGGTTTTTGTAGAAACAGATATTTTTCTCTTTGTATTCATGTTCATTCATTTTAATAATTAAAGTAACAACTAGCACCACTAGATTAGGAATAGGAACCTCTGGCTCTTGCTAGGAATCCAGCTCAGGAGCCTGGGCAGAGTCGTATGGGTGCACTAATGTGTGGCCTACTAGTTGTAAGAATTGGCATTCTTTGGGCACCAAATAGTACTTTTATGTCCTGGTTGGATGGAGAGGCTGGTTTAGAGAGGGATTTGGAATTATTGTCATCAAGAACGTAGGTCCTTGTAGATCAGTGAGCAACTCTTCCCTATTTTATTGCTTCGGCATACAGAGTGGTAGTCCTTAGATAATGCCTCTTGTCTTTAAATAACTGCAACAGAGAGTCCTTTAAAATCTGGTCTTGTCTCAGGGAATCAGCACATCTTTATTCAGGCTAAATTAGTAAAATCTATGTATTAAAACTACTTCTGGGCTCAAGGTTTCTCAAACAAGGTATGTCAAATTTCTTTTAGGTTTTTTCTTTCTTTTTTTTCCTACAAGACATATGCATTATAAACAATGAGAAATATCTGTATTCAACAACAAAAGTAAAAAACCCTCTGTGTAATTTAATGTTGGAAATCAATACTGTATGTCTCTGATTGAATTGAGTAGTGGAGATGAAGACTTTTATTGCCTCAGGTGGACTGGAAAAGGTTGGTGCCTGCGAGCCGGCAGTCAGTCACAGAATACCCAGTCACTACGTATTTTCATTGCTCCTAATATTTCTCAGCTCTAGGCTACTGCCTGTTATGCCTAATGATAGCTCTAACCTTGACTGGGAGCCCTCTGAACCTTCCCCGGGGGCCCCCTGGTGCTCGTTCACCCCTTGACATCAGCCTTCAGAGTATACGAAACAGAAATCTTAATGAGAGAAGGGAGGACTGAGATGTTGCTGTGTGCTCATCTCACTAAACTCCTAACATCTGATGATTATATTTGATTTTTAAGTCATTCTGAGCTCCATCTGCAACTCTGCTTCCTTTTATCTTTTCTCGGCATCACAACCTTTACTACAAAGCTTATTTCAAGGGAAACCTCATAGAATTCAAATGCTTCCTGCTTCGTGTTAGTCTGTTTGTTTGAGATACCAGCTTACAAGATATCCTTTGAATGATTTCATTTAATGAAATCAAAGTGACTTGAGATATAAAAACTTTGATAGCTGAATATGTGTTTTGCACTACTTCAGGGGTTCCTCTTGCACCTTGGTGGGATGAGGAGGGCTGAGGCCTGTTTTCCAGGTTGTTTGCAGAATTCTAAATTAGCACTGGGAAGGCCCTCAGAGGAGGTCATTTTGTGAGACTTCAGAAGCCACCTGGTGCCAGGTCTGTGAGTTAAGAATATTTCAGATTGGAGGGATGGATATTTGTTGCCAGATGCCGCAGGGCAGTAGCCATATGAGTAGCTTCTTATTCTTAGAGGTTTTCTTCCTTATTTACTTTTGGGGCACCTTTTGAGGTGCTGGTGACTTTGGGGAGATTTCTGGGGGTTACTGTAGGAAGGGTAGTAGACCCCGCCCCTCCACTCTGAGCTGGTACCAGGAATGCAACCTGCTTTTCCCACCTGCCGGCCCTGGAGCTGGTCCAGCTCTAATGGATATGCCTCCTCTTGGTTAGAAAAGGCATCTTCAGCACACACTGTAAAATGATGCTGACTTACCACTCTTTTCAGTAGAGTGAACAGATGTCTTCCGATGACTTACAGTAGCAAAACTTACCGGATGTCCACTTGTCACCTCCAGTGAGAACACTGAGTACTCACTACGGACTAGTCACAACACATTTATGTTTCCATTAACTATTCCAGTATCTTAGTGATTTCATCATTCTTATTCCATGAAGGACAAAAATGGGGTTTGGAAAGATAAAGATCCCATGGCTGGCAAGTGGTGAAGGTGGGACTTAAATACAGCTCTGTCTGGCTTCAGAAATGATGGATTACCCAGGAGACATTTCTGGCTACCTCAGAGTATCACTGAGATGATTTTAGAGAAATGTAAGCACATAAGACTCATCTAACCTCTTCAATTTCTGGAAAAGAGAGCAACATGAAAAGGCGAATATTTTATTTATTTATTTTTTATTGAATCTATTGGGGTGATATAAATTGTGGTTAATAAAATTATATAGGTTGCAGGAGTACCATTATATATTGCATTGTGTGTTCACCACCCCAAGTCAAGTCTCCTTTCATCACTATTTGTCCCTCCTTACCTCCCCCCACTCTGCTTTCCCTCTGGTAATTACTGTACTGTTGTCTGTCTATGAGAGGGATTATTTGTGTTGTTATTGTTTTGGCTTTTTGCCTAATCTTTAAAATGTCTTAAATTATTGCCTTCTTACTCCATCACTATGTTCCCTGCTGCTGAATAGACATCCTCCCTCTATTCTCACCGTAGATTTAGTCAACATAAGAAAAGGGAAGAGAAATTAGCAGCTCTGGTTTCATAGGTAGGAAAGAGAATGGAGAATATTCTGTAAGAATATAATGTACAGACAGACTCATGAGAAGGGAAGACTGTTCTTACTTGTGAAATGACCGCCAGCTCACTGGTCATTGCAGCTGTCCATCCCTGGGTGCTTACGTTGAGCCATGCTTGGCAAAGCCGCCACACCCCATGAGGTTTGCTCCCGTCCTCCTGAAAGTGGGCTGTGAGGCTGGCTGGCAGGGGCTGACAGTCCTGCTGTGGCTGAACTTCTTGCAGTCTCACAGCCTGTATTTGCACAGGCTGGCTATCCCCAAAAATAAGGACAATTTTCTTTGCAAGCGTTTGCCAGGGTGTGGCCTAACAAGAGGAATGATTTCATATACAATTGTGTGACATTGTGATGAAAGTTTTCAAACACTGCCTCCCCCCACCCATAGATAGAACTGCCAAGCTCAAAAGTGACCCAGATTGTTTTTCTGACCTATTTCAGCACAAACATTTCTTTTATGTTCTTAGAAGTAGCTGGGGAGATTTTTATATCCATTCACATTTCAATGCTGGGACTCAGGAAGTTTCTCTCTTGTGCCTTATAGAGAAACGTGTACCACTATTACACTCGAACTGTCTGGCCAGTTGTGAAGATGGAAAAGAAATACAATGCTTGGAACGTTTTCATTTTACTGTGTAGCTGTGCTCCTCATTGTGCAGCTGGTCTCAACTCTCTCCGTAAAGATGCTGTGCAGCTGTTTCTCTGGGGCAGCACCCGAAGGCAAACACCCCAACCCATCACCTCAGCACATCCTTCCTGATCTTGGCCAGCCATTTTGCCCTTAACTGTGTTGTATATAACCACAAAAGACTGCTACTTATCTGAATCTTCTTTAGGATACAGTACTTAAACTCATTCTCAGAAGTTGCAGGAACACGGCATTCCATTGTAAAAGATTTTGTATGACAACCCCCCCCCCGCCTCAATTTTGTAGTTTCCATGGCAACATTCTGCTCTGGTGGCACCTCCAGGATTATTACGATCATTACAGTTATTTCTTCTGATTACTATTGTGGCTTTTTGTCATCAACATCATTTTGACTGTCAGTAGTCACATCCTGATCCTTAACACCTGGCCTCTGGGGAATGTCTTCTCAAACAGTGGAAAAGTGACAAATATTAGAATGTAAATCCAAAGAGATTACCAGTCGTGCAATTATCCTATATCGGGTTTATTTTCACCTTTCTTCTTTTATTTCCCCACCAGGTCATTGTAATCCTTCCAGAATGTACGTGAATAAGTTTGTCACAACACAAAGATATACGCAGTTGTTACTGCTGTTGGTTTGTTTTTAGAGAAAGAATGTGTCTCTGTGTGTGTGTGCATATGCACACCCTGGTGAAGGAGGGAGGAACTGTATACTTAAAGCTTTTTAATATTGCTAAAGGAAATTTTCGTTAAATGTCTGAAACTAGTTCTTCAGAGGGTAAATTTTAATAGAAAATTATCTACCGATTTTATCGTATCTGCAGCCAATCCCCCTGTGATCCTCCTCCAGGCCGAGGGAGAATACGCTTCTTTGTGGGGACGTGTAAGTCAGTGTGGCTGCAGCAACGGCTGGGATGCCCTGTGCCCTTGAGATCTGCTTAAACTTCGCTTGAACTCCCTACCTTCTGCATCGTGAGAATTCAGAGTCCTCGTTTAATCTCGGTGTGTCCCCATAGTTGCCTTTTTTGTGCCTTTCTGCCCTTGGCTCTCTGTGTTGATGTGGTTGCTCCTGCTGGTGAATCTGTGGGTGTAGAATTCTGCTTCTGTACCAGTTTCTAGAGGAAATTCACTTCAAGCCAGCTTGCCTTCTTGCCCTCCTGTCCTCTCTCCCTCCTTTTTTCCCTGCCTCCCGCCATCCTTCACTCTTCCTTTTGTTTTTTTTCCCTTCTTCACCCCCCACTTCCTTTCTCTTTTGTGGGGGAAACTGGAGGATTTGATGGGTCACTGAGAATCATTATCCCAGGGGAACAACCTTCCACAACGCAGCTCCCAGGTCCACCCCTCCTTCTCCGCCTATTCTCTCTCCTCCTGGACCATTTAGGAATTCCTCCTCCTTGTCTCACTTTGGGCCGTCCTCTTGAAAGAAATTTGGTTTTCTCACTTGTTTTTTATTTTTCCCTGAGATATATTTGCAGCACCTGCAAATAATTTAACTAAAGAAGCTCTTTCCCACATCAGGGGTAAAGACAAAGCACAACATGTATTTAGTTTTTTGGTGGCATTAGGGCTTGCTCTAGCTCAAGGCCCACAGTATGGCCTCACTGCCTCTGAGTCATGGGGAAGGCAATCTCCCGTGCCTCCAGGAATCTGGGAGGTGCCGTACAGGAGTCAAGGGGATCTGGTGGCAGACGCCCTATGGAGTGGGGAGAGCCTACCTGTCCAGAGACACACAATTAATATAAAGGGAGCATAAGCTACTTAGGTCCAATCCATGGTTGTTTATGAGGGTGGGGGTCCTGTTGTCTCATCTTCCAATTTTTAAGGAGAAATTTATGAAATGTCCCCAAACTTCAACGTTGACAGCTAGTAAAAAATGAACTGTGCAAGACAACATTTCGTTGGTCAACACACCACATGGGAGGGACAGACCTCGCCGTAGACCTCTGGTTGTTTCTGCTCTCCCAGATGTTGGGCAGGGAGCCCCACGTGCCAGTGCAACCTTTCCCTCCCCTCTGTGAGGCTGTCCTCCGGACCCGAGCCAGGTGGGGATCCTCTGCATGAGGATAAATTTCAAAGCATCTTGGGGTTCAAGGACTTGTTTTTCAGCTCTTTGATTCTGACTCAGCGGCATCTGGGTTTGTGGGTAAATTGAAAGCAAATATCCTTCCTAGCTAGATTTTCTGCAATACTTTCTGCACCTTCAGTATCCAACCATCATCATCTCTGTCTTCTGATTGTTAAGAAAGATGGGATCCTTCCTTCCAGGGCTTGGCCAACAGTGAGGGGAAGGAATTAAGCTGCTTATTGAGGTTATTCCCCTTTCCCTTTTTTTCTGTGTTGGCAACTAGATGTCTCAATCCTTGGTCTTTTTTTTCCTCTTTTTTAATCTTTATTACTGGAGGATCAGGGCAGGGATCTCCTTGAGTATAAAATTTATCACAAAGTGAACATTCTTATCACAAGCTCCAAAATTTCTGTGCCTGGGTCCCAGGCAATTCTTTGCCATTTCTGGTGCCTGCTCCTCATACGCTGGGATGAGGAGGGTGGGGGGCAGGGTCTTGGGTGTGTGCAGACCCAACATGGGGAGTCCATTGGTGGATGTGGTCTCTCAGACTCTCATCAGAGTCTGGGGTTTGGCTGGTGAGTCTTCTGTCTGGAAGCTTGTTAGCAGACAGACAATTCCTCTACACACTGGAATCTTTTCTGGATGGAGAAAGGAAGCTCACTGTATTGTGCCTGGTGCTGGCAAAGATTCTCTCCCTGGCCCAGGCCCATGTGAAGATGAGGAACCCCTGGATATACAGTCTATCAATAAAAATACACTTTCATTCACCAAATCACACAAAAGTGTGGAAGACCTACCATCTGCTGGACATTTGGAAGACACACACTTGTAACTAAAGCACTGTTAGTGCCCGGTGGAGCTCAAGGTCTAGTGAGGAGACAAAGGTGCAACCAGCTACTTTCTGCAGCCCGATGAGGGTGGCAGGGTGGGTGTGCTGAGCAGAAGCAGCTCGCAAAGTAGAAGGAACCTCAAGGGATCTGCTTGGCCAAAGGGTGGGGGAGGGGCAGCCAAGGAAGAGGGCACAGAGGCCTTCCTTTGGGCATGGAGGTGGGAAGGACCACGCGTGTTTGGGAAAGAAGGCTTGTAATGAGGGAAAACATTGCCAAATATGTGTCTGGAGACTCCAGAGCCCTGGTTCACACCAGGAGAGGTTCTCACTGGAGACGCTCACGGAGGAAGCTGGGAGGCTGAGAGGACTTCACCTCACTGTGGGGCGTGTATAGGGGGGAATGCTGGCTGCCACTGTTTAATACAAGTATATATTAAACAACTGCATGCATGTATTATATGTATAATTATATTGCTTTCTTATTTCAGTGCCAATGCATATAGTTAAATTTGTGAAAATTAAATGAAGAAATAATGCAACTCCAATAGATCTTTTTCAAATATCTACAGAACCCCTACATTTTGCACTTCAGGTGCTCTTGAAGAACCCAGTTTTGAGCTGACTGCTATTTTAGCTCTTAAAAATATCCAAGAGAGGTACCCTTGGGTGTTGGAAGCATTATAATGTAGGGGTCAACAGCATGAACACAGACATGACAGACACCTGGACTTGAACCCAGGCTCTCTCCTTCAGTAGTTCTCGATGTCAGGCAATTTAATCCCTGTCTCTGTCTCTTGTTCTCTTGCTCTCACTGGGTTTTCCACGCTTCTTCATGTTCCACAGCCTTTCCCTCCTCCCCTAATCAACTATGGCACAACCTTCAGATTTCATTTCAAATGCCACCTCCACAAGGAAGCCCTCCCAGATTATGTCCAATCTCCTTGTACAAGTTGTCCTACGTAACACAAGGCATCTTTTCACCACATTTCTGTTTGCAGTTATGTGTTTATTTCTGATGATTTAATTCATATAAGTTGCCAGCACTATACTCTGTTGTGCACCACTGTGGCCCATTGTTTAGCTTGGTATCTGCACTACAAGATCAACATTTTTGAGTAAATAGGTAAATAAACACCTCCTTTGTTAGAGTGATTTTGGACTATGTTACATAATGTACCTAATCTATTTGGCACAGTGGCTGGTGTATAATTAAGTGCTTATTGATGTAAATTATAACAATCATTCTGGTAGGTTTGCTGCTCTCTAATTCTATAATATACTAAGTAGTGAATAACTTGTGTGTCTTTAGCTAAGTTCCAATAGTTCTATTAGCTAAGTTTTTATAGTGCAAATGCTTTTACTAAGTTCAATTTTATGCCCCTGGCCTTGACTGACTGTTGATTTAAGAAGTGGAGACCTCCGAGGTCATCTGTGGAGCCATTGATGAAGGTTTTATGCAGCCTGGCAGTCAGGGGCAGGAACTTTGGGCATCCCGATTATGGCTGCTTCTTTCTAGCTGTAACCATGGGCAACTTCTCACTCCACGCCTTTGTTTTCTAACCTGTGAAGCAGCAATAATAAACTATCTTGCATCGCTGTTACAGTGGTTAAATTATTGGTGCATATAATGAATTTAAAACAGTGCTTGGCTCATAATAGACATTCAATATATATTAACTATTATTTCATAAGGACTCATAGAATAAATTGTTCCTAGAATTCAGTGCAAAAACTAAAGTAGTAATTGTTGGAGAGTTGGTCATTTTCCTTTGAAGTCATGGGAGATTTAACATAGGCCAGGACATTTCCTCTTTTGACTTGCTATCAGAAATTTTAGAGCTAAGTTTACTGGTTAGGAGCAGCAAATACCTCATCTCTGACTTGACATACATAAGCAATATTCTGTTAAAATCTTTATTTCTTATATTTGTCCTGTGTAGCTGAATATGTCTTTAAAAAGATTTTTAAATCTATTTTTTAGAGAGCGGGGGAAGGAAGGGAGAAAGAGAGAGAGAGAGAAACATTAATGTGCAAGGGAAACATGGATCTGGTTGCCCCTCTCACGCCCCCAACTGGGGAACTGAAACCCGGGCATGTGCCTAGGACACCGACCCCACAGCCTTTCAGTTTGCAGGCCGGCACTCAGTCCACTGAGCCACACCGGCCAGGGCCTGAATGTTATTTTTTAAAAAATTGAAATCTAGGGCATGCTCTTCACCAGAAGTGTAGTTTCTATTTGTTATCGTACATTTGACTCCCTTTATCCATTATTAAATATTTGTAATGTTTTACACTTGAAATTTATATAATGTTATTAACCAATGTTAGCACCTCAATTAAAAATTGAAATCCCCATGGGAAGCACATGGGGCTACATATTAAAAATTCATGAATTCCATAATAATAGGTTAGAAAGCAAACACTTTTCTAAAGACAACACTTTAGGTGATATATCCGATAAATTTCATATGATCTGAAATTTCCTCTATAATCCTCTATAAACTTATTCAGTTTGTTTTTCAAATAACTGAAATAAAATGCAGTATTAATGTGGGAATGATGCAGTACAAAAATTCTAATATAATATGTTCCAAATGCTTAAAACCAGAAATTGCAAAATTATTGCTGGAAGTAT
The DNA here is from genome assembly GCF_014824575.4 of Sturnira hondurensis. Lineage (NCBI taxonomy): Eukaryota > Metazoa > Chordata > Mammalia > Chiroptera > Phyllostomidae > Sturnira > Sturnira hondurensis. The sequence continues at coordinate 6,343,167 of NW_028074503.1, forward strand.
TTGAAAAGTCCAAATTATTTTCCACTGTTCATTCATATGATAGAATCATACAGCTTGAGAAAAAGATATAATTTGTTTACTCTTCATGTTTTACTTGGCTTGAACAATAAAAAGAGGCCTGACCAACTTAACTTTTTGTTAACGTAATTTCAACTTCTTCATAAAAATGAGAAAAAACTATTGTATTTTCAAAGAATTATGGTTATAGCATCTCTCCAATTGGTTATTTCATTTGACTCCTTATGAAAGAGAACCACTGAACCACTTGAAATGGGAGGATATTGATCCCACTTTAAAATCTTTTGAAAAGGAAATGCTAAAGATCTTCTCTGGTAACTTGTTTTAAGACTTTTCACTTCTGTTTTTCAGCTTAATCTACACCTACAAATTCAACCCAAAACTTATATCTTTACTGATAGAGAAAGAAGAAGTAATTGAAGGCCATTTGTCACATAACAGCCCGTTGTAGAAGGCCAGTATTGACTATTTATTCATTCAGTCATGTAGTCATCAACCAATAAGTGATCACAGATGGCAGCCTGTGTGCCATGTGTACGCTGGGTTCTGAGGACTCTCCAGTGACCCCCTTCCTCAGTGAGTCTGATGAACTAGGCAGTGGGTGGAGACAACCAAGTGAAAGAGAGTTTTGAAAATGAACGCTTCCTGCCTCTGTTTCTATTAAGAAGCGATATAGTGGACACGAGATATCAAAGCCAGTGTGGAACAGGTAGGTTCTCCTTGACACATAATTATAAAGTAATATAGTAAAACTCGTTCCTTAACATTTAAAAACTTCTTCCAGATGAAGGCCGTATGAGTCTGAAGAGCAGAAAGAAGGATATGAGAAGGGTTTCCTGGGAGGAAATGGTGTCATGAACGCCCAATTTTTTACCTTGAGAGGAGACAGGAAGGGAATAGCACACTCTTCACCTCAAACCTTTGACACGATCACTTGGAGAGTTGCTGTGTGTTTTAGGGATGGGGGGTCACCCTGGACTGTGGTCTAACTCTTACTTGGGAAACCTACGGGGCGACATCAAGGGTGATGAGTTGCTTTGCTGCTGCTGCATGGAGATCAGCCTCCACGTCCTGCATCTGTTGGAACATGGGAGAAAGGGCCAGGCTGGAACCGTCTTAATTCCCGCTGGGGGCCAAGGGCAGGGGCAACAGCAGGCCCAGGAGGGGGAGAACAACCCCTTCAGCTCATCCTGAGTATCACAGGTGAGGAGTCCCTAGGCATGGGGACCCCAAAGAATTAAAAAACAAAACAGAGCAAATACAGCCTATCCCAGAAGGTGCCAGCAATATCATTGGCCAGATCAGTGAGCTCAAAGCTACCCAACCAGTACTTTTATTTGTTAATCTGGTAAGTCTGTTTTATTTCCCCTCTGACCACAGCTGAATGAACGGATGCTGTCCAAAAGTGGGGGGGGGGGGAGCAGGGAGGGACGGAGGAGAAGCTGGTGATACTTCCTTCCTGCAAGTCAGGAAGGCTGGCCACTGCAGGCCTCAGAGAGGGGATGGGGGCATTCTTAACTTTGAAGGCTGAGGAATTGCTTCATATTTTGGTCAAGAAATGTCTGTCAGTGAATCTGGTTTTGTGAATTAAAATGATCATAGAACTGTGTTTTTGTGTAAGCAGGAAACCATAGAGATTTGCCACATTTTCTTCCGGAGATGGGGAGGATGATTGCTACTGAATAAAAGTTTAAAGGGACAGAAAGAGACAACAATAGATTTGTGTTTTGGTCCCATCTATACCCACATGCACAGATCTGATGGGAGAAACACAGTGAGAGAGGAGACGTGCAGAGACACCTAATGTTGGCTCCAGGGCGCTCAAGGAAGGAAGACTGAACAGAGAACAGAAGAAATCAGAGAATTTCTGTGCAAAGATAGCAGATTAAACCCTTTAACTCCTTCCCAAGATCCCCACAGAACAATTCTAAAATGCTTTTTTAAAGTCTTAAGCCTCAAAGTATAGTAAGAATAGAAAAGGAGGCAATAACTACAGCATTTCGAAATCTGGAAAGCAGATGGATAAGTGGAATTGAAGGTTAAGCTAAAGTAAAGAAAGGGGAAACCCAACTCAATTTACTCAGAATCCACAGCTCAGAAATGGGTACCTCCTGGAACTTGTGGAAGTTAAACTAAAATAAGGAGAATTGATTGAAAGTTAGTTTTTCAGGTAGTCAGATACCCAGATTTTCAACTCAGTTACCAACAACCCAGGCAAGAAAGAGAAGGAGGATTTATTTTTTTCTAGAGAGAGAAACTGGGCAGAGTTGAGGGTGGAAAATATTCATTTTCTGTACTGAAAACAGGGCATCAGGGAATGTATACAGTACAGGAGGGTGAGATAATTTCCCCAGCCTTCTCCTCACATTCAGCTTCCCGACCCTGAAGAGCCAGCCCTTCTCCTTCCATGCAGGGGGCTGTCCACACCCTCTGTCTTAATTGGGGTAAACTTGCTCCCACTTCTCAGCCCAGATCTCAGAATGCTTCATGACTAGGGCAGAGTCATTTTTCCAAAATGTCAATGGAAGAAAANGGAATGTATACAGTACAGGAGGGTGAGATAATTTCCCCAGCCTTCTCCTCACATTCAGCTTCCCGACCCTGAAGAGCCAGCCCTTCTCCTTCCATGCAGGGGGCTGTCCACAGGAAGGATCCAGCTCCCTCTGTCTTTTTATTTTATTTATTTATCCTTAGAGGGGAAGGGAAGGAGAGAAGGAGAGAAATATCAGTGTATAGTTGCCTCTGTTGTGTCCCCTGCTGGGAACTGGCCTGCAACCCAGGCATGTGCCCTGACTGGGAATCGAACTGCGATTGTGTGGTTCGCAGGCCCGCACTCAATCCAGTGAGCTACACCAGCCAGGGCTACCTCCCTCTGTCTTAATTGGGGTAAACTTGCTCCCACTTCTCAGCCCAGATCTCAGAATGCTTCATGACTAGGGCAGAGTCATTTTTCCAAAATGTCAATGGAAGAAAATAAAACAAAGTTGTATTTACCTCTCTGCTTTTGAGCATTTTAAGTCCATCAATCTGGGCATTGCTAAGAAAAAAATTGTGGAAACCACCAAGAATTCAGGCAATTAAGTTGAACAATTCTACAGTCAGAATTTATTATCCCTGGTGTCCTTTGTGTTTCAAGAAAACATCTTCCATTCATGTTAATTAGTGATCTCAAATGCTTTTTAAAACGGGCCTTAAGTGTACTATTTGTAAGTAGATGACCTTGTTCTTTGAAAACTGCTTGAATAATAGAAAAAAAGATATGCCTCTTAGAGAACAAAATGGGCATAATAATGTGAGAGGGAACATGTACGAAGGGATGTAATGGTTAGAGTTAAAATGATGTCTGACAATTACTTTCAATTTGAACGGAGGTGAAGAAAATCAGAATTACAATACTCTTGTGATTAAACTTTGATGAAATGAAAGTGTCATCATTGTTTGATGAGAATTTTTTATTAGAGTTCAAAGAATATGAATGATTTAACCACAATGTGCCAACACCACAGGGCGGAATTTTTTCAGCCGAGAAAGGCTTGAGTTTTTCTCAACTCTTCCTCACTGCAGGTCACTAGAGAAATCTCAGCCTCTCTCGTTCTTTAGTTCTGTGATTGTTTCCATAAGATCGGCTTTTGAAACAACAAGATAAAACTTATGTCTTTTGTGATAAGTTTTGACATTGAAATCCTGGAGTAGTTTAGTACGGCAAATCATTTCTAGGAGCCATGTGCTGAAAATTTAGGCTCATAATTTTTCTTTCTTAAGGAGATAAATTTTAGAAGCTAGACTTATTGAAAGATATGGGAAGGTCCTGTTTTCATCCTATATTTGCTGCTGCAAATCAAGATTTAACATCTTTTATTCCATGGAAGAAGTCTATTTTCCTTTAGCCTGACGTTTGGACAATTAAAATTGAGATGAGGACAAATGTCTGTTGAAGACAATGCACAGTCCAGTTTTATCTGGGGCACTGGTTACAGTTGGCAAGAACACTCCGACTTCGCACAGGGGCCTTTTCTGAATCATGGTAACTGCTGTCTTAGCAACTCCCTGGGTGGGAGCAGGAGCACGGGGAGCCTGTGTCCACTCACTTGGCTGTTACTAACGGGTTCCTGCCCACCTGCCTCCCTCCCACCCACTTTCTTTCCCTCTTCTCCCCCTTTCCTTTCTTTCTCCTTCGGGGGCCCAAAATTCAAACAAATGTTTTTTCACAGTCATTGGCTGTACATCTCTATATTTTAAAAGATTTTCTAATCTTCTGAGTGTCTGAGTCAAAATATTTGGGGACTTAGGCTACAGTTCTCTGGTTTGGAAATGGCGAGGTGCTAGATGTGTTCAGCTCTATTTTAAAAATAAAATTTCTCTCTTATTATTGAAGGAAAGGGAAAGTACTGGTAATGGTCCTTCTACTCAATTATTTTCCATAACTCTTGACATTTTAAGAATGTTATAACTTGGCCCACTTAAAAATACCTTTATTTGATTTTTAAAAAATACATTCTGTACACTTTATAGGCTTATCTAAGGTAAGTCATTGTAAACTAGCTTGATTATTGCCAAACACTATTTTATCGATTCCCTTATTAAAATATTTAAATAATATTTAATAAATACATGTAATTTATTATTTTTTATATAACTGTGAGCAAAATAGTGTATATATATTGATTAGGTGATTCATGGATGAAGAAGAATTAACATACATATCACTTGTCTCAGTGAAAGGCAAAGAGAAATTGTCAAATTTGATAAATTAAAGAACAATCAGAAAATTTGAGTTAAAAAGTAGAAGGTATATTGTGTAAGAGGTTTCTGTCATACCCAGGCTCACTAACAAAAAAGTTTTCTTGGCTCACTAACAAAGAGTCTTTCAAAAATGCTTTGTAAGTTTAGCTGATTTATCTTTGTGGCATTTGTACTTGAATATTTAAATCTTTCTTCAGAGGTGGTCAAAATGATAACCAGAGGTTAAGTCGGGAAAACTGAGAGGTTCAAAGACACTGCAATCTCTATTGGATATGAAAGTCAAAGGCTTGGAAAAAACAGATATGAAAGCTGGGACAATTGGAAGCTTAGAACAGCACAGGTAACAAATTATAGAAGGCAGTGGCTAAGAGTAGAGTATATGGACAGACTGTGTGGGCTCAATTCCCACATGACCACTTAGTAGCTCCTTTAGTTTGAACAAGTTACATACCCTTCTTAAACCTCAGTTTCCTCACTTATAAATGGGGATAGTAGCAATAGCTGCCTCATAAAGTTTCTATGGCAAGTAAGTACACAGTGTAAAGTATACCTCTGGTATAGGGTATAGAGCTCAATAGTTGGAAGTTGTTATTATCATCACCATCATCATTACTGAAATGTGGAAGAGCTTATCAGTAACTTTGCAATTAATTCTCAACTCTCTTTTCTGGACCCAAAGAAACTTATTTAAATAGTGATCTTTATAATATTTTCCTAAACCAGTGAAAACTTTTCTAAATGACCCAGAGTACCCTCAGGTGAAGCTGTCGTGGCAGTCAACCCTGTTCTCCTCTTTGTGACCTTTCCTAAGGTCTGCAGTACTTACTCTAGGTCTGTAGCACGCGCTTTATTGCTCCTTGTTGGTGTTGTACTCAGGATTTCCCCTAGTATGGCTAGAATATACTTCTTGTCACTTAAGGAAATATGTCTGATGGAAAATTTTGCTGATACATAAACGGGATAACTTTGTGTGACTTTGGGGAGTCACATTGGTGATTGGGATTAATTAGAATGTGGGTTCCAGTTTTTGCTTTACCACCAGTCATAATTTTGGGCAATTTATTTAATCACCTTGACACTTGGTTTTCTTATGTTTGGACATAAGAATGGTAGTAATGCTTACCTCACAAGAGCCTTCAAGATCAAACATATATTTTGTATAATTGATAATTATTCAAATCCATTCATTCCTCCTTTACCATTCAGATCCTTGGCCAGTGCTTTAAGGGAAGAAGGAATACAGGCTTTGATTTTCATTTGTGCAGAGATTAGCTAATACCTCCAGATTGGACTGCTTCTTTCATCCATCCATCCATCCACTTTACACTTGTTGAGTACTGGCCATGTGCCATCACTGTGCTGTGCACAAGGTTGAAATCATCAATGCCAGTGACTTCTCTACGTATTGAAGGTGGCACAATTCAACTCAGACTTTTAGAGCCCTCAGTGTATCCTTAAACTTGAGGAGTCAAGAAATGGAAAAACTAAAAAAGTAGTAAGAATTAATTCAGATGGCATATTGTTTTGGATATTTTCCAGGCAGGGTAATTATGTAAAATCAGGCTGACATTTATATCTCTAGCTTCCCATGCTTGTTAAAATGCTTTTCTTGCTGAAATACTCATTGAGCTAAATTTCATCTAACATCTGGCCATTGTATAAATATAGCAATGAAAACATGTCTCGTTGCCTGCACATTAGGTATAAATTTTAGAAATCCAATTAGTGTTTCATTCTTTCTGTGCATTTTCCTTTTATTTTCCTTTAGCGTTTGAGCTAATTTCAGGTTCCTAACTGGAATTATAAGACTGCAAATATATAGCACACATCTACATAATAGCAAAACCAACTAGATTGAGTTATAATGCTTTGTGCCATTTTCTACAAGTAGTGAGATGGTCCTTAAGTTCTTCATTCATTCATGAAACAGGCATTTCTTCAGTGAAGTGTCAAGCCCAGTGCTCCACACTGAGGTTGGGGAATACAAAATAAGTAATACACAGTCTTAGCTCTTAATGAGTCTAGAACGTAGTAGCGAAGACAAATCTACACCAATAATTTTACTATAATGCGACAAGTGCTATAAGAGAAGTTCGTATTCACCTGGCTCCGAAGGTGTCAATTTTTACTCATCGAATGGGTCTCACTACATAAATGATTGTCCTCAATCTTTTCCCATTAAAATTGAGGAGCCCTCAAACCAAGAACCCAAGAGTGAACTAGTACTCATTGTCCCTATATTATCCATCTGCATAGGCAGAATTTGCCATAAACCCTAAGAAATGACAGATGATCTATTTGACGTCTATTCTCACACTATTTGAGTATTTTTAGAATTAAGCCCATGAAAACCAAATTTTCACTGTATACACTAGAGCCCACCATAGTGTATATGTCCTCTGCAGGATCTCAAAAATACATTTTATTATATGGATCTCACCAACATTTGATTTGGTGTTGATTATACTCAAATATACCTTCTTGGTCACTCTAAAGGATACTTAGAAGACCTAACTTTTACCTTGGCTGGTGTGGCTCAGTGGATTGAGTGCTGGCTAGAAACCAAAAAGTTGCTGGTTCAACTCCCAGTTGGGACACATGCTTGAGTTGTGGGCTGGGTTCCAGTTGGCTGCAACTAATGGATATCTCTCTCCCTCTCTTTTTCCTTCCCTCCCCCTGTCTCTAAAACTAAGTAAAATCTTAAAAAAAGATTTCACTTGCAAAAACTATGAATACATTTTTAAACATCATCAAGCACAGTGCTTACCTTTTAAGACATGAAAAAGTTTATTTGCACAAGCTTAGTATTATGAGATACAACATAATTCATGGAAACCAACCACAATGCTAATACTTTAACAGATTGTTCCAAATATTAGACATTATAGTTTAAATCTCCTTAACATTAGCTCTAACACTGGAATAACATTTCAGTTAATAAATTATTGTGAATATAACCATATGTTCAGCTTATTCTCACCAGTTTATCATGAATTACAATTTCATTGTGATTTTGGTCATAAAAGTGATAAACAGTTGTTTATATATTTTCATAAATTGCCTCTTTATTTAATTAATCCTGAAGAGAATCTAGAAATGTATTCCAATGGGTTCTATAAATTAAGTATACTTTTTAGCCCTTGGATTTTAACATGCATGGGTAACATTATAAGTGCTCTTGAATTTAATGTTCATTGCACATGTTGTTTAAAATTTATTTGATAATACATTTTATAAACTATCATTATTTGCAAAAGTGAGCAGCTACAGGTTTTCATCCCTGAATTAAATATCTTCCATGTATGCATATTTCAGAAAAATTATGGGCTTCAAGAGTTCCTGCTGTTCTGGGGCGATGCATGCGGTACTACAATGCCAAGGCAGAGAGAGAACACTTGTGGCAAAGAACATGAGTTTTGTCCTGCTTCCCAGGTAGTAACCACATCTTCCTAGTAATTTTGATGCCATGAACATATCATGAAACACAGAATTGCTATTACTTTCAGGTATAAAATATTCTGAATTTGCATATTCTATAGAGTTTATGATGAGAAGTTATATTGGCTTTATAGTGTTTTAGAAGGTGTTCTATTGAGCTCCCAATGTCATCTTCGGTGGTCACAAACTCAGTTTCTTTGTCAAGTGTTCACAAGTGGGGATGATGTCAACATGTTGCGACAAAGGGCCTCACCAGATTTAACTTTAGCATTTGCATTTGCTACTCTATTTCGGCATTTTCATGTTTATTTTGGAGTTTAAACCAGTGAGTTACCTGGTTTCATGGTCTAAGAAGACTATTTTGTGCTATTTGGAATCAGTTCTCTAATAATTAATCTGAGAGCTTAATTCCATCACTGTTATTCAAAGATTTCCAATCTTGTAAAATCTTCAAGACTGAGAGGCAGCTCTGGCTAGTGTCTATCACTGCAGTAGGAAAATGGTTCGACTATAGAAAGTGTAGGAATTCATGAAAAGTGTCATATGGCAGAAACCAAGGGTAGAAATCTTAAATTTAGGCCACTCCTTAGGAACGAGAAAATACTTCCTTCCAGGGTAAAAATTTAGGACTCTTTGAAGAAAATGCTGTCTTCAACAATGAAAACATTCGTTCAAATTTTGGGCTCCCAATTATCAAGAAATCCTTGAAAACTTAAAAAAAGGACTCATCCTTGTAACTCTTTGATAAACTATAAGCATTTTCAGGGTAGGGACCACCTTGCACTTGGGGGCGCTTGTTGTACTTTTCCTTAGGGAAGAGGCACTTGGCATCGTTTCCTGGCTGGGTATAATTCATTTATGTCCTTCCAGTTTTTTTCCGCTCTGATCTCTTTTCTGTATATCTGTCAGTGGCACTCTCCTGGGAGCAGCACAAGGCACTTCATTAATAAGAAGGGATTAAAGGAAAAGCCCTGGTCTCCTAATACACTTGGATAATTTGGTGCCATCCACAAGGCAATAGACCCCTGCTGCATGGATGTCATTAGAAAGGTACAATTTCATTACTTTTTACTGGCAGAGCCTTGAGTGAAATACAAAATATGTTGTCTCACACGCAGGAAAAAAAAAAGGGCTAAAGCTTTCATGCTTCTAAAATTGTAGGACGGAAAAATACATTTTACAGTTTTACATTTATATTGCCTTTCCTTGGTAGTCCTTGAAATCATGCCTTTTAAAATACTGAGCAAAATAAAGATTAAGAGAAAATTATTCACCTTCTTAAATCCCAAATAAAATGTATATATTTTTATTAACTAACACTTGCTTTGAATACCTACTATGTGCTAAGCATTCTGTTAACTGCTGAAAAACAAAGTACAAACACATTATTTATGTTTCTTTTTTAGCACTAACTTACTGAATGCTATAACTGGAAGTGAGTGAAAAAGTGACTTATAAGAAGTAAAACATATGGCTGAATAAAAATGATTTTGAGACCATAAATTGTAAGTGTATTGGGAAGATCTGCTCAACTTTTCCTTGTTAACCAATTTTTGAACTAACATGCTCACAAATGATCTTTTGAGCAGAATCACCACTGATTTTAAGTCTTTAGTGGTATATGCAAACATTTTAAAAAGCTGGCATAAACCATCTTTAGAATTGCATTTAGTTCCTACAGATGTTTCCCGTTCCCAAAAAGGAAACAGTATGCATTACTGGCAGGGGAAGTGGTTGGCCACCCCCCCACCCCCCGCCCCCAAGAAAGGGGCCTGGGATGTCTTTTGGCCCTGCTATAAAAAATGCCAGTGGCCTTCCCAAGCACTACACTGGCGTGATCACTCTCTGGGCATCTCATGCATCACTTTTCTAGCACCGAAGACAATCAGGTTGAATAGTGGTCCCTTATCTTACTGCTCTAGACACACAACTGCCATGAACACTAAGAAGTGGCAGGAAGAAAGAGAAGAGAATGAGAGGGGGGAGCAGGAGAGAAGAAAGTCCTTGACAATCAGCTATTTACAAGTCATTGTTTGCAGTGAGAGGATTTTACTTTACTACTAGCTTTTGTTAAAAAAAAGTGACATTTGTGGCTCTTTATCTAAGGTAAAGGCTAGACTACACAGTTAAGATGACAGAAACTGGGGCTTCCAGGGACCATTCTACTGACATAGGGCAAAGCAGTATAGGAAAAACATACTCTTTGACAAGTAAATGAGTCATTAAGGCAAATACTTACAAAATGTGTTGGATTATGTACAATATCGCTACAAGTGGAAGGTTGGTCATCTAGTCAGCTTTGAATACAGCATGTTCTGATGTCTTCACCCTCTTATTTTACAACCATGCTGTCCCTTGTTTCATGCATTTTAATTCCTTAAAATATCATTACATGCACAGTGAAGAAAATCAACTAATCTCAAGAGACATGAGAGAGCCTCAGAGATTGGGGCTGGGCAGGACTGGTTCACGCTTTCTAGAGTGGACAGAACTTAGCAATCAACAAGAAGTCCAGACTCACCTAGTTATGTCCTTGTTATCAAAAATATATCTCAATTAATGTTTAAATAGAGATAACCCAACAAAACAAACAAACAAACAAAACCCCCAGTTTTGCCAATAAATTAAAAAAAAATAAGCAAAGTGGTTAAGAGGTTAAAAGTTTAGATTGTTCACCTCATGTGGTGGATCTGAGGATGGGCACTGAAAACAGAACACCGATTTGATACCAGACTTCAGATTTCCTCTTTCCGTATGATTTTTGTATAGTGGTAGTTTTCTTCCCACCCCATAAGATCTTATGAATCTATTTGTCTTGAATCTCAATGGGTGTCTCTTATGATACGGGTGCTTTCTTAGGTGGAACTAATGAATATAGAGGGTTTCTTAACATTCTCCCAATTTCTGGGTTTTAGTTTCGCATTGTCTTGGGTATTGAAGAGGAGGAAGGAGAATTATGAGTTGGAGTTTGGGTTTAAAGTTTGGTATTTGAAATATAAGTGGAAGTCATTTATTAGCAATAACCCTTGTTAATATATTCTTATGCTGAGGTAGTTTATAAATAAGGGACTGCCCATAAAAAAGCTTGTATTTCCCTTCTTGATTGTGAACCACTCTGTGACAAACTGTACTTTGCCATTGATAAGTTTGATTTAATGGAATAAATACTCAAATGAGGGTTGACAAGACCAATGTCCTGGTAGAGGAGAAATAAGCTGATAGGTTTGTCTATATTTTCTGTTAGGCAAGACTTAACCAAATCCTGACACACATTTTAAATTCCTTATTAATGAGTGGCAACTAGAAACACTAGGTACATATGTGCTTTGGAGATACTTTTAGAAGATTTCATGTTTAGATTTGGAATCCACAATAGGTTTCTCCCATTCCTCCTTGGTAAATAAAGAAATACTTATTATTTAGACTGAGTAGTATGGCATGGAACAACAAACCTGCAAGTGTCTAATTCACAACAAATCTGTTTCCTTAATGGGTGGAAGGAAATCTGAGGGCAGTTCTAAGGGTTCTTGTCTGCTTTCAGTGCTTTCTTCTAGTCATACCGATGACAACACTTCTCCCGAAGGGTCTTTCCCCTTCTTCTCCTCGCCTCGGTCAATGTCAATCACGTGCACCACTCCAGGTTTTAGAATCAAGTCCTCAGTCTCTACCTGACTTCTGTTGTCCTCCACCTCCATGTAACTCCCTTTTGTTTGCTGAGCAGCTTTGCTGAAAGCTTCTTTAAAACGACGTTTGAGTTCAACATCTGGACAGAAGACATACTCATAAAGGCCACCAGCAAGGACAGCTCCTATTATTGGTCCAACCCAATATATCTGGGAGAAAGATGGAAAAGTTATAGAGTTATAAAGTTATACTTTTAAGTCAACAAAAAGTATTCTTTTGCACAACTCATAAATACAGAATTTAGCTGGCTTAAATTAAGAGAGGGTCGTGTATAATGAGTCATACATAAAAAAAGAGAAGAACTGGAAAGAAGAGGCAGACTCATAGAGGGCAGGCTGGCACTCTGGGGGAAGGTGTGGGGATGGAGGGATTGAGCAAAAAGGAGAAAGGACTCATGGACATGGACAACAGTGTGGGGATTGTGGGGGGAGGGGTGTAAGTGGAGGTAGAAGAGGGTATAAAGAGGATAAATGATAATGGTAAAAATAAAATACAAATAAACCATTTTAAAAAAGAAAATACATTAAATCCATCTCAGAGATCTGTATATTGTTAAACAGCATTTGAACAGAAAGCAAGAAAGAGTGTTTTCTCTTTTCCTTTCACTAATTGCTGTCTTTCCATTCTTTGATAATCCTTAAAGTAATGATAGTTCCTCTTTGGTGGTACCACATATTAAGCAGACATGAGAATTCTTCAACTAAAATAGAAACAAACAGAATTTTTGGAGGATACTTATCTTATTTTCTTAATATTGCTATTTTACACTCGTTTTCTGCATAATCAAGATCATAGTGGAGATTTTATCATTCAAAGCTTTACTTATTCAACACAGCATGATAAATGGGGTCCCAGCTCCACCACTTAGCTTTTGTGTTTGCATCAGTTACTTAACTTCCTAAACCTTAATTTCCTCATCCTCATAGTGGGGATTATAATAATACATACCTCCTGTGGTGTCAGGATTAAACCGAAACGGAACTGAAATTTAATAAGTGCTTATAGAGTAAGTACTTAATAGTCCCATTTGCATAGTAACTGGCTCTGTTCCACGTTTCCTGGACAATTTAAAAGTGCACGTGACCAGGCTGGCTGTAAGTCATCATCATTTGTGGTACATGCTTTTCCTCTCTAAAGTTTGGTGATTTGATTTCATTGAAAACCTTGTGGTTTGTTCATCACTCTTGCACAGAGTGATTTCATCCTGTGTTTCTTACGATGGTGACTTGGTGAAAAACCCTGGACTGAATTTATGAATGGTGGTTAGCTGAGGATGACCAAGCAATTCCATAGGATTTTTAATTCAGTGAATGGAAGTTTTTATCATATCACTTATGTGTCTAGAATGAATTAAGTTTTAACTTTTGGATAAACTTCAACCTCTGCTTTAGAGCACATGTATGCTGTAGAATATTAGGCACTCATTCAACAGATTCACTTGGGCAACAGCAACTCTGTTTACTGAGTGCTGGCTCTGAGCCAGCAGTACTTAGTACTTTTCCCCTAACATTTAATTCTAACAGTAACCTTTGAGCTAGACATTGTTATTATTTCCATATCAAGGGTAAGAAATCTGGCATTCTAAGAAGGTAAGAGACTTGCTTAAGATTTTATGCTTACCAACTGATTGAGCTGGGATTTCAAGTTTGTCTGTGTTCAAATCACTATTTTGAGCTATTATACCGCTTCCCACTACACTAGACTTCTCTCATTTGAGAAAAATGTGATGAGTGATTCTGGCTTAAAACACTTTCTGGAAATTAAGAACAGAAGCCTCATGGCAAAATCTGAAGAAAATCTGAACTTTAAGCTAAAGCTGAACACACATGCTTAACAGGGGAACCGTTGGTAGGGTTTCCCTGTTGGTAGAGTTCCTGGTTCCAAGAACCAAGTTTCTTATCTTAAACATGAAAGAAGCCATGTGAGAGCTTATCTTCTCCACGCTCTTTCAAAGGAGCCCTCCTCTGAATGTTTTTACTCTTTGTTCCTTTGGTGAGATCGCCTTAGATATGTTCTATTCCACAAGCTATAAGCCCCACAAGGGAGACTAGGGCACTTGTCTAAACAGTCCCGATACCTCCCTGAAACACCTTTAAATAAAACATCTAGCTGCATGTTGTCAGAAATAAACAAATCTGAATTTCAAGTTGCTGTTTCAAAACCAAGTCACAATGTACTATAAAGTAACTTTCAAAATCTATAAAGGTAAAGAATTTTTATTCTTACAAATATAGAAAATACAGCCAGGTATAAAAAAAAGAAAACTAAAATAATGTCATTAATATTTTGGCATTATTTCTAGTCTATCTATCTACCTACAGATATACTTTAACTTAGTTCTAAATTTCACACACCATTGCTACAAAATGTACATTCACTTTCAGTAGGATTAAGTCTATTATAAAATAACAAGAGGGAGAAACTTTGATTCAAGCAACAAGCTAAGAATTTTTCTGCTCTTTGAATTATTATTAGTTTATCATAATTAACAAGTAATTAATAAAAACATTTTATCTACATTTTAAAGTCCTCATAAATTAAATAATGTAATGATTTTTCTAAATTTTAATTATAAAAGTAGTTTGAATTTAATAAGTTAAATTAAAAGTTGTATATTTATCACCCACAAAAAATTTCCATTCCTGTTAATGTGGCTAATGTTTTGAGACATAAATTTGGAAATATCAGTGGCAAAATGACCAATCTGATGAGCAGTATGTCTCATTTGACTGAGTCTTTGCCTGTCTGGGCCCTAAATCATGCTTTTGAACACTGACTCAAAGGGTGTTATTTAATGGTGTAGATTACTTGTAACAACTTGGTACACTTTCCTTAGAACTGAATGCACGTCACAGTGATGCAGTTTCTCCTCATTTGCAATGTATACCATGGTTGAGTGGGTGTGACTGGGTCAATAACCGTCAATAACCACTGGATGCATGAGAGTGAAACACAAGTAACATTCCCTTATATTCATAAATTAAAAGTTATAAAATGGCATTCACAACATATAAATGGCAATAAAGTTTAGCTCCATTTGAAATTAGCTTATTTCATGTTTCATATTTTTATTGAATATTGTAACTTAGTGTGAGAATGGCCTTCAAAGCTGGTACATTACTCACTCAAGGAATTTAAATCCATTTTTGTAAGAAACAATTGAAATAGAAACTGGTTGTGATATTTAAAAATGCTACCACTGCTCTCTGGAAGCATCGCCAACACAGTAGGTTAGACAGGAGACTGAAAGTATGCCTTTTCTGAAAGTCATTTATTTTTCCAGCTATGATTATGGTGATAATAGCATAAACATTTGCACCCTTTATTCCTCACCATCTGCAGTTTGAATGCTTCCAACCTGCACACTATTCATTGGGTTCATGGTTTTGTAAACAAAAAAGGTAAATATTTTTGCCATGGGCAGTGCTTTTAAGAGTTTCATTTTTTTCTTCTTCTTCACCTTTTTTTTTTTGCAAGTACAGTTTCTGTTATTGCCAGAAAGGCTTTACTTTCAATTATTTAAAAACTATATTCACTGCACTGTCCTGATTTTTGTTGCCTTGTTCCAGGCAGCCTCTGTGTGTGATGCATTCGGCTGTAGTCTGGCAGATACAGTGCCCAGAGCGGCGCTTAAAAAATGACTATTACTGAGGGCTCAGAACAGATATTAGAGGAGATGTTTTGAAATGGATCCGTGCTAGTCTCTCCCTAGTCTTTATGAAAGATGTAATAAAGTAGGGGGTCAGGGTTGGGAGGAAGCATGAGAAACCAGTGAGCAAAATAATGAGAAAAAGGAAGAGTGCTCCATGCGTAACTGTCCCCAGTATGATAGTTACCCAGTGGTTTTCCCAACTTCCCATGATTACTGCAGGTCCGAAGGATCGGGCGGGGTTCATGCTGGCACCAGTGTAATTGATCTACAGGAAGAAAGAAAACAACTTCAGACTTTGCTGAGACAGGTCTACTGACAGGTAGCATTCATTGAAATTTGCTACCACGTGCAATGGTAACTAACCAAGGAATTCAGAACTGTCAAGATACTAGCGGCCATATCAACACGCTCATTGAAAAGTTAATAAAATGATCATTGACCATGGACAGACATGGCTGGATTCTAAAGAGCTGCAGCTGTAAAACACCACATTTTCAGGGTAAGGATAAATGAAAGGGATCAATTATTTAAATGGGCTTGGAAACTTACTGCAAATAAATGTCCAATTGCAACAGAAAATCCAATTGCTAAAGCTATTGAACCAGTGACATCCGTCCGTTTGGAATCGCAGCTGGCAAAAATAGTAAACACCAGCTGAAATGTAATTATCAACTCCACCAGGAGACCATGACCTGCAGTGAGACTTCCGTGAACCTAGAAAGAAAAAGATACTCCATTTGAGTTCTTGAAGCAAGAATACATTTTTATAATAACATATTATTGTGAAAGGCATATTTTATCAGTGTAAAAGGGATCTTTGCCATATGATTTCACTTATACTTAGAATCTAAAGCACAAAACAAACAAACAAAATAGAAACGGACTCATAGATACAGAGAGCAGAATGGCAGTTGATAAAGGGTGGGGGGCTGCGGTGAAAAAGGTGACGGGATTAAGAAGAATTAATTGCTAGTTACAGAACAGTCACAGGGATATAAAGTACAGCATAGGGAATATAGTCAATATTACCGTAATGACTGTGTGTGGTGCCAGGTGAGTACTTGAAATACCAGGAAGACCACTCTGTAAAGTACATGAGTGTCTAACCACCATGCTGTACATGTGAAACTAATACAAAATAACATTGAATGTAAATTATAATTTAAAAAAAATGATGGTTGACCCTGGCTGGTGTAGCTCAGTGGATTGAGTGCAGGCCTGAGAACCACATGATAGAGATTCGATTCCCATGGGGTCAGGGCGCATGCCTGGGTTGCAGGCCAGTTCCCAGCAGGGGACTCACAAGAGGCAACCATACATTGATATTTCTCTCCTTTTCTTCCCCTTTAAAGATAAATAAATAAAATCTTAAAAAAATGATGGTTGAGTTTTCTACTTCCAATTGAGACCCTACCCCTACCCCCCCAAAAAAGAAGGAATATATTTCTACTTATTTTGGGCCAAAATAGATAATTAATTATTTTTACAACGACCAAGCAGGAGTTTGTGTCAAATGTTTTTTTCTACAAAGGAAGCAAAATGTGCCACTATTGTACTTAACTTATAAAAGAGTTTCTTGAGAGTCTTGCAATTTTATAAGCAATGATTACTATCAATTAGATTTAAATTAATCAATACATATTTCAATTGAAATTGAAACTGTGTGCGTGTGTGGTTTAAATCAACTCTGGTGCTGAGCTGACAAGCGATAGTTCTAATCAGCTAAGAACCAAGCTAGAATCAAATGACAATTTACTTTTTAAAGTGTGATCCTTTACACTGATCATTTAAAATTTCACAAACATGGTAAGAAATGGTTTCTTCGGCTAGTGAACCAACAAATGATTGTAATAAAAATGTCTTAGGATAAATATATAGCTGGTATAGTCATTGGGATGACGGGGAGAGAGAGAGAGAGGGAAAAACCAATACAATTTTGTGCCACTGAGACTTAGTAATATTCAGGTCACTCAAGGGCCAACAATGATTTCTCAAGGATACATGCACAGTTGCCAGAATCAGTTTTCACCCTTATCAAAAATCATCAGAAATTTTTTGGAAATAAATGTGCAAGGCCTCTCTGGCCACTAGGGTGTCCTTGAAGAGTCTGCAAGAAGCCTGAAGTCCTAGGTTGAAAATAAGAGTTAAAGATGCTACCGTGGTGACCCCCAAGCCCCCCACCACACTGGGAGGTGTGACGAGGTACAGAATCCCGGCTCCAATGATGGCGCCCAGGCACTGGGCTGCGATGTAGAACACAGACTTGGCGATGCTGATCTTCCGCGTGCACATCATGGCCACTGTCACAGCAGGGTTGATGTGGCCGCCGCTGATATGGCCGAAGCACTGCACCATAGTCGCAATGCTGAGACCAAAGCAAAGGGAGATGAGGACCATGTCCAAGGGTAAGGGCTTTTCCGCTCCACCCCAGTTGATGGTGGATCCCAGGCTGAGGAGAACAAAAATGAGCATAGCCAGAAATTCTGCCGTGACTGCTTTCCAGAAAGCTTGAGTCCAGACCCCTTTGAAGGCCACCATGATGTTCTTGCGTCTACACAAAGGTCCACACTTACTAAAAAGAAAACAAAATCAGCATCAGAAGTTACCAAGCCAGGGTCTGTGAATTCAGGTGGAGACACCAGGCCTGCGCTCTTGTTCTATTGTGGGGAGGGCCCCCCAAAAGGTTATTTGCATACCGACAAAGAATGCTTGTGGAAAATCTCTATAATTAATTAATAGTCTCCGTAACCACTAGTCAATATATTTTTATTCTAGGCTCCTTTGATTTAATATTAAAAGATACTCCAGTTCCACTGGAAAGTTATCTGAATTGTTATTAGAAAGGAGAATGCCTAAATCAAGTTCCTTGAAGAATTAAGAATGAAATATATTTTCTTTGCAGTCCCCAGAGCAAGTTTTAAGTTTCAATGTACTTTTATATGCCATTTATATTTTGAACATAAAACAATAAAACCAGGAAGTCGTCTTCAGTTTTGTTTATTGCCTAAAAGCAGCGTTCTGCAAATGGATTTAGAGAGCGTGGATTCGCCCTCCACTCTCCCCAAAGAGAGATTCTGGATTAAGGGGAGCCCTGCTAGGAAGCCTGGAATGCTGGAAGTCTGTCATTCCCGAAGGTAAATTCCGTGGGGGGATGGGACCTCATGGTGCCAGGCAGGGGAAGTAGGATCACGCAGGCCCTTAGCAGAGACGGGGATACCCCTTCCTCTCCCCAGCCAGAGGGAGGAGTCCGAGGGACGCTGTGCGCTACTCTTGTCCGGACTTGAGGCGCCTCTCAAAGGGCGGGGGGGTGGGGGTGGGGGTGGGGAGAGCGTCCACTCCCAGGCGGTTGCCAGACTCCCGGGCCATGGCTGGTGGACAAACTGAGCAGCCCATCAACTCAGACACGCCCCCCAACGTCCGCTGGAGTCCTCGGCGTCCCAGCTCTCCTGCGAAAATTGCATCCAGGCTTCCGCGGTGCTTTTGCAGTGTGAGGGGACAGTGCCTCCTGGTGCTGGACCCTCTCTCAACCCCTGACGTTACCCCTCAAATAAACTCCTAAAGGGTTCCTGGAGGCCGGTGTGTGGAAGCAGCGCCCCAGGGGCCCTGCCCAACCTTCAGGGGCAGCTTAACGCGGCTGAGCACGAGCAAGACGGAGTTTGGGAAGGCGAGTGTGCAAAGGGGGCGGGGCAAGGGACACAGAGGTCCTGGCAGCAGACGCCTCCGTGGAAAGCGGGGTTTCCCTAGTGTCGTCTTGGTGGCCTTCTCTGACTTCCACTTGGCCTTAGGGACGGCTTTCCAGGGCCTTTAGCCACGGGAGCTTGTGTGTGTTGGGGCGAGGGAAGAGGGTGAGGGAGGGTGGGAACAGAAAGGCAGCCTTTGCGAATGAAGATACTTTCCCCCCCTATCTATTTTCCTCCTACTGTTTGCAGATCTTTGGAGATGGGAAGGGATGGGCTTTGGGGATGTGAATGGCAGCTGCTCATACTGGAAAGAAATGACCAGGATTCCCCTTGGGGCGTGGAGAGCAATTACCCAATTTCTCTATTATTCAAGACTTTGCCTGTGATAGCAGCAATAGTGAAGGAGCATTTAGCAGAGACTCTAATCACAGGGGACTATAAAAAGACGCAAGAAAGACAAGCATTTAAGAGATCAGCGTTATTGCAGCCTACCCCTTGATATATTACTGAGAATGAGATCCGCCCCCTCACCCCCCACCGCCCATTAATCAGTGTCCCCAGCAGCCTTGGTTCTGCATGGGCAGTGGGACATGCTGTGCCAGAAAGGGCTAGGGGAACTCTCCCTTGACCTTCAGGAGCTCCACTCAGCCTCTGGTTTGATATGGGACTTTCCTTCGGAGTTGGAAAGAGAAATCCCTTTTTTTTTGCTCAAGCCCAGGTGGATCCTGAAGGAGAGAGAATAGCCAGGCCTTTCCCAAGCATCCCCAAACGTAATTACAAAACACCCCAGCTGGGAGAGCAGTGACATCACATTCCCTAGAGGAAGAGACGAGGAAAGAGACAAAAACAGCACTTGGAATGGGACCGGTAAGGTGCCCTGGGAGAGAAACTCACACAATTGGCAAACTGAAAAAGAAGGAGTTCTGAGGGCGGCTTCCGAACTCACCAGCGGCCCACGGTTCTAGCTGGGACGGCAAGGGGCTGGGTGCTATCACAGGTGCTGGTCGTCTGTGGCCGGACTGAGTGGGGAAAAGGAAGCGGACCGAGCAGAAAGCTAGGGACACGGGGTAGGCAAGAAGCGCAGGTCCCTTTTCAGCAGCACAGGAGATCACCGGGAGGGGCGGGCCGTGGGAAAAGGCCGCCTCCCCGCTACACCCCTTCTTCCCTCACTTTCCCCAGTTCTCCTCTGCTCCTTCTCTCATTCTCATCTACCTGTCTACCTCTCCAGCTCTCCAGGGACCTAATTTAAGAAACTCAGTTGCTTTTACAGCTTCAAATGTTCATGAGCCAAAAAACCAAAAACCAAAACATGCCCTCCACCCCGACTCCATAAAACTGAAACAGATTATACCCCTTAAGAATGCGTTTAGCATTTTTTGAAAACCCACAAAATCTGATCTTCTTCCTCCTCAGTGGGCTGCGAATCCCCACGTTTTCTGGCACCACGTACATACCTGTGGCCTTGCAAGTGCTCAGCCCAGCAGCCCTCATAGCCCCCTGCTGTTATCGTCAATGTTCACACTCCCTGGAAATGCATCGGCACCAGCCGTTTAACTTCTTTTGCCGCAGAACAAAGGGGGCTTGTTGATCTGCACAGATTGTACTGAAAGGGACACATTTCTTTCTAGTTGAACACCCAGCCCGATTCACTCCTAGGCGACTGAGCCCCTCAGTGAGTAATTTCTCTGATGAAAAATACTGCAGATAGATTTACCTCTATAGGGCCATTTTCCTGCCTGCCCGCCCCCCCCCCCGGGTCTTGAACATATATGGAGGATTTTGCCACATGCAACAAAGCATCCCTTTTTTTGCACCTTCTCTATGCTTCTCTTAGGAATATGCTCATTACTCTGATCTAGAGAACTACCCACCTGCCATACAGTTCCTTTCTAGATTCTGCCGGAGAAGGCACACATCACTGTAACACAAGTGTAAGAGTTTCACCTTTCGGCCCAGAGCATTGCTCCCTTAAGGCAAAGAAGGACTTACCCCCACCGCCTTGCTGCGGGTCTGTCACTCATGCCTTCCCTGGCCAGAGTGCGGCTCTCATTGCCTGCCGCGGCTCCCAGTGTGCTGGGAGTCAGGTTACGGCCACTTGTCTGATTGGGTTTTTGGAGTCTAGGGGTGGAAAGATTCTGCCCCATGTGGCAATCGCTAAGTTATATTTGAACTCGAAATAACTTTACGCTACCTGATCACTATGGACACAGAGCATTTCAGGAACACAAAATGCATACACTATGTTTCTTTAGCTGGCATCTTTGAAAACAAGGATTTCTTAAATCTTTCTCTGAGTTCTCCCTACCAGAAAGAATCACTGAGGATTTGTCTGGCCTGGTTGTGTGTTGTGGTTGAAATTGGGCAACTATGAGAACACAGATTTACATTTTCCAACAGTTGGGGTGAATCAAGAAGCTACAATGCATTCCTTTCCAGTGGCAGAATTCGATGGCTTTAATTAATTTTTTTTTTAAATTGGAGAAACAGCATTTTAAGCACAACAGAAAACTGCAGGTCCATTTGTAGCCTGGGCAGCACTGATTTGGATAATTAGAAAAAATAGGAAATAAGACTTCTCCAGGATGCTTACCTGATTTTTATGCTAATAATAATTGCTGGGTAAGATGTAGCAAATAAAAAAATACTGAGATTGTATAGGGACAGAGTTTTGGGGAATTGTAGGTGAATTTAATATCTAGAAACTAAAGGACAGCACCAACTACATCATTGGTGGGAATCCAGGGCAACATGAATGCAGGACTCCTTCTTCAAAAACGGTTAAGGATTTCAAGACTGCAATAACGGGACATGAAACAAAGCGTGGGACCCTTACAAATGCGGGGCCCCGTGCAGTCACACGGCTTGTCCACAAAGGCATCTCTGACGACAGAGTTTGGTGAAATCTGTCAGGTCTGAGGATTAGCTGCCTGCATTTTAACCTTAACTATTTTTTTTCAAATGGACCTCAGGTGCCTAGAGTTGTCATAATCATAACCCTTGGTCTATAACAGTGTGTCATTACTGACACATTTACGGCTCTCTTATTTTAGAATGATTAATTACTTTTTTAATAATACTGTGAACATTTGTGAACTTACTGCTCTCCCCAGCGATTGGGTAACTCCCATCTTTCTAGGGGACCCTCCCTATCCCCCCGTCCCGCCTCTTCATCCACATTCAGATCAGAGTGTTTCAGAATGAAGTGTGGGAAGGCAGACGCACAGAAGAGAAAAGGACAAAGGTCTTTATGCTTCCACATCCCAGTTACAATTTTTTGTTTTCTTGTCTCGTTTGGGCACTTTCGACTTGAAACTGAGTGAAAAGCTCCCGTTAGAAAGAGGAATTAGAGTTTAGAGGGTGAATTTCAGAGGAGCACATCGTCGCTGTTGCCAGCATTCTCAGGTAGCGAAGATTAAATCCCCATCGTCAAGAACGTGGTCGCACGTGGATGATGGTCCATCAGGGTTTCCAGCCTCCTGAAAAATACGCTCTCTGAAAGTTGGAATAAGTTCTGGTGAGAGGGGAAGGGTGAACTTATGTGAATCCACAAAGAACACTTAAAACATTTCGTGCTGATTCTTAGAGCTGTTTATCATTCAGATTTTAGAATGAGATTTTTGTAAAGGTGCAGAGTGTTTTTTTAAAAACATTTGAAAACTTTGACTTTCTAGGCAGATAGGCTAGATGTAATTAATTGCTTTGCTTCTGAGAACATTCAGGCAGAAGCGTCTGTGAGGCCATGAACCCAAGGGAAAATGCTGTGTGTTTGGGGTCTTCCTTGTGAATGGAGCCTGTGGTCATAGCCTCAGGGCACCCACACAGCAAGTGCTCCCTAGGGCTGCTGGTGGTTGAGGGGATCTTTTTCAGATCCACTCTTTGCAAGTTGCCCTAAGCTCATTAGCATTCTTTCCACGGGCCATGGCAGTTCCCGTCACCCTTTTATAGAGTGCCAGCGAACCTTGGTTACCACGGTTTCTCAGACCCTTTCCCTTTCTTCTGGCTGGCTGATTGCTGCCCTGGCAGAATGTGTTGACAGTCCAGTTCCTAAGGGATGGTTGTTCCCATCAAGAGAAGGGCCACCCTCACTGGCACCAAGTCATGCACTCATTAGTACTCTCAGCAGAGTGGCTTAACATTGACCAGGGATTAACCCTTCACCTACAAGGTAGTTTTTCTTCTTAGATATTACTTGCTACTTGGCTTGCTTTTCTTCGGACTAGGGACACTGATTTTCAATAGGATGTGTATGGCAATGCATGCAGGGGTGACACCGGAAGAAAGCGTCTATAGTGTGCTGTGGGGATGGCGGGGGCAAGGTGGGGCGGGGAGCCCTGGTGACTCTATACAACAGTTCTAAGTTGAGATCTGCTTTGAATTCTCCTGGGTCAAGAACCAGATGACATTTGGAATCTAAAATTTTTTTTCCCATTGTGAAATTTGGAAAGGCCTAATTCACTTAAAAACTAGAATAACAATTTATTGATTAAATCTTCTCGATTTTGTTACTGAGTGGTCCCGCGATCTTGGGGAGGAGGATGGTAGCACGGCACACTGATTCCCAATCAGCCATTCGTGTTGCCTACCTCGTGAGCTTTTAGTAGAGTAGCCTTGTGACGCTGGGGGTCAGCAACCTATCAGGAAAATGAAAGTGGGCAAATGAAAACTGCAAGAGTTCTCAGGAAAAACGAGCTGATTGACCCGCTTCCCTTCTGAGTTTTTCAACTACTTACGCCATACTGTTTTCCTTTGGTGCTTGTGTGTATCTTTGGGATTTGGGGACTGTCTCCCAACCTTGCCCTCAGGGCTTTTCATATTTTTTTTCACGTGTTCAGAGATTGGAAACTAAAACAAAAGTACTGAAAGTGCCAGCAGGGCCTCAGTACCAGACGGGGAGTGTCTCCAGGCTGGTAGGGGCGGATTCAACTGTAACTATAAATCTTATTTTGCTTTTCACTAATCGCGGCATCCTGAATTCCCCCCAGAGCACTTACACACCAGTTATGTTCATTAAAAACAAGCAAAAGAAAAAAAAAACAACCCCAAAGAGAAAAACAACAGCAAGAGCAACCACCACCACCACCACCACCAGGACAACAAAGGGCCTTAATGGTGGCTCTGTTTTCTTATCAAACAAGTGTTGCCTCAGAATAACTCAGAGTGGTTTCCAGAAGTATAGTTCACCAGCAAAAGAGTAAAATAAAAATAACAACAAAAACCCCAGCAAGGAACCAAAATGTTTGACTTAGCTTCCCACTCTTCAGCGAGGAGGATCTGAGGAAACCTTCCCAATGGGCCCCTGAACCCTTTCACGAAACCGGCGCCCCGCCCCCAGGCCCTGTGGCTCCCAGTCTTCCTGTTTGGTATACAGCAGGCGCATTTTCCTTGATTCAGGTCCAGACAGAGTCTGCTTTGGCGGGGAGTCGTGCTCTGCTGACATTTAAGGCAGGAATTCCCTGGGAAAATAGTCAAGAGATTCTTTCGGCGCTGCTGGCAGGGCTCCAGGGTTTAGGGTTCCCCTCTCCAGGCGAATGGGGAGGGAGAAAGGGAGGGAGGGAAAGAGAGACAGAAGGACTTTATTGAGTGACTGGATTTCATCTGAAGCGTTTACAAAAAAAAAAAGCAGAAATGTGGTTGGATGACTGGATACTTTTCTTACCTCTTATCTCTTACCCAGCTACTATGACAGTTCGGACTTCGGTTGAGTGTGTTAGAGGTTTAGACATCCATAGTCAAAACCGAGTTCTCTGGGAAGCAAAGAACTTTGGGATCTAACGGATTGGACCGGCATGTTTCAAATGGCCAATCATTTAAGTGTAATGAACAATTATAAATCATTCATTAAAATTTGAACAAAATTTAAATTAAATTTGAACATATTAAGAGCTAAACCAACATTTTGGTGATTATTATCACCTATTATTATACAGAGATGTTCAGAATTCTCATGTTTTTAACAGACTAATATAGACAGTCCCAGTTTTAAGGAAAGAGCAAGATATTTAAATTTCTGTTCAGAATAACAGGAAGAGATTATCAAAACACTAGGCAGTTAAAAAAGATTTTTAGTGTAAAAACAGTCACAGGGATATAAAGTACAGCATAGGGAACGTAGTCAATAATAGTGTAATAACTGTGTCTGGTGTCAGATGGGTATAGACTTATCTGAGTGATCATAAGGTGTGCAATCAAAAAATAAGTTAATAAAAGGAAAAAATACTTGTAGAGTTGTGCTAGAATGAGAGCATTTTCCACAAGAAGAACAGAAATGGTCATCATCTGTGACTGATTCCCAGTAGTCAAGTTACCTAGACAAACTTTCTTTTGCTTCTTTCCTAAGTCATCATGCATCCTTCTCTAAATTTGTATTTC
This sequence comes from Sturnira hondurensis, assembly GCF_014824575.4. Taxonomy (NCBI): domain Eukaryota; kingdom Metazoa; phylum Chordata; class Mammalia; order Chiroptera; family Phyllostomidae; genus Sturnira; species Sturnira hondurensis. The sequence continues at coordinate 6,368,751 of NW_028074503.1, forward strand.
CTTTTTCATACAGTCAGAGGAAATCTACATCTGAAAAAACTCACAAGGCCTCTTAGAGGCGACAAGTCTCACGGATGGCTTCACCCTGCCTGAATGTCCTCACCTCTAGCTACACCTGGGCCCCTATGTCTGAGCAGAGAACAATGTCCTCATGGCCATATCTTGTCAGTCCCTGCCTCTAAGGAGCCAACTGAGGTGACCCTTTCATCTTTAATTCTTCCCCCTTTTCACACGACCCCTGATTTCTTTTTAAACACTCCTCAACGTTTATCTCTCCCATGAAACTTGTCCGTTGCCAACTTGCTGGGCTCTAGTTATTTAAAAATCCCAAAGCAACTGTGATCCCAGGTGATACTCTACCGTTGTAACTAGGTAACGCACCTGTACCCTTGACTGGTGTTGTGAGGCTAATTTTCACTGTCTTTTTAGATGTAAACTGAAGTTGTGGACTACCTGTATCTTATTACATTTCTTATAGTGATCATGATGGTGATCAAGTGACAGTCACGATTTTGGTGACACAATACCATTTTGCGGTGGAAGGAGAAAAGGTAAGAGATCGCAGTCTTTTTATTTAATTTTCTTCTTTGTTTTTTTTACCGTCGTTCGAGTACAGTTGTCTCCATTTTCACCTGACCTCAGTCCCCCGTCCCACCCATCCCCACCCTCGAATCTACCCCCTGTGGCTGTGTCTCCGTGTCCTTTATTCATGTTCCTTGATGGGCCTTCCCTTATTTTCCCCCATTATTCCTCTACCCCTCCCCTCCGGTTCCTGTCAGTTTGACTGTATCACTTTAATGCCTGTAGGCCATTGACATTCCTGAGCCTGGTTTCTTTATTGGTGAAATCCAATGGAGTGTTACCTCTGTCCTCTCTCTTTCAAAGTTGTAGTGAGTCCAGACGCCCTCCTCACTCCGTTCTGGATTTGGGCCACATCTTATGTGCTTCTATAACACTGCGGTTCCCAGATCTCATCACAGAACTGTTCCCAGCGTGCCGGAATCACTGCTCACTTGTCTAACTCTATTGCTAGTCTGTAATCACGCAATACGAGCAGTCGTCTTAGTAATTAATGAGTCTTAATAGTAGTAATTAATTAGACTTAGTAATTAATTGCCATATTCTCAGTGCCTAACATAGATTCAAGACACATTTTAAAGATAAAAAACATTGTGGGAGAAATAAACAAGTGAGTGAGGCTCAAACGAGGTCATGTTAAGCAGGAGATTTTGCAAACAGAATTAATAAATGCAAATAATGATAACGCTGATGTTTATAATAAACAGGAAATTTGATTATAAGTTAAGAAACTTCTCCATGGCAAACCTCAGAAAAGTCATATAGCTTTAATCTTATTTTCCCATTTATAGAATGAAATGATGCCTTTTCTAGCTTAGGTAAGAACTTCGAAACAATAAGTTGTTCATGTGTGTATACATTTGGCAATGAAGAGCTGGGTAGTTGCAAATTAGTAACATCAATATTAACATTCCATGAACTTTAATGAACACACAGAATTCCAAAGCCATGTTTCAGAGGTGAAGGCAAAAGTAATATGTTACAAAAATTCATCTTAGGGATCAATCTAAAATGTCTTGGCAAATTTTATTTAAAAATAAGAAACAGACTTGTATGTCATCTCCTCATTGGCTAGGTGACACTTTGGGGATAATAATAAGTGACATTTATGACTCTCAGCTTTCCATTCAGGCTGCTCAGTACTGCTGGGAAAACTAACACCTCTGAGGAGTGACAATTTTACCAATGTATCATTCCTGAGAGAAACTTGCTCCTCAATGTCCTCCAGCAACCCCGAAGGTCCAGAGCCTTCTGCTTCTGTCAGTTTCCAGTCAAGAAAGACATGCAAATTGTTTGCAACCAGGACTGGGGCTGAAACAGAAAATGACTCCGGCTTTCCTCAACAAAGTAGACGTTCCTGAGAGGATAGCGAGGCTCAAAGAATTGAAGGGAGGCTGGAGAACCAGCCTGCAAAGCCACAATGCCCCAGGCAGCTTCCAGAAGCTGGGGCGGGACCTACTCCTCGCTGCTGGGGTGGGTGGTTTTAAGCATTCCTCCTCTTCTCGCATCACTGCCTCAAAATGTGAAGTCCCAGGAGTGAGCACCCACTTTTATGGCAGGGACAGGGGCGGCTTCCATAGTGGGAGAGGGTCTGCAGGGACGACCCTGCCACCAACGCTTCACCCCTGTGGGCGAGCAGTAATGATGATGACAGCCACTTCTTTTATAGGGACTTTAAAAAAATATTTATTTATGTATCTTTAGAGAGGAAGGGAAGGAGAGAGGGAGAGAAATATCAATGTACGGTTGCCTCTTGTGCGTCCCTTGCTGGGAACTGGCCTGCAACCCAGGCATGTGCCCTTACTGGGAATCGAACTGCGATCGTGTGGTTTGCAGGCCTGCGCTCAATCCTCACCTCTATCCTTCCCTGACACCCTTTCTTCTTTCTGGTCACAGGAACTGCTTCATTCTGCTAGGGCAGGTCTAACAAGATGCCACAGAGTGGGTAGCTTAAACAACAGAAATTTATTTTCTCACAGGCCAGAAGTTCCTGCCTAGGTAATTCATACTTTGTTGTTTAAAACTCAATTTGTGTCACTTTTGTAAAGGCTTCCCCATTTAATTTTATTAAGATGTAGTTTCTCTTTTCTGTCACAGCACCGGCTAAAACAGCTTTTTACCTCTCCAATTTCCAAGCATGTAAATGCCAAAGTCCCTTCATATTCTTCCCCCAAAGAAATGGGTTTCTCCAGTAAGCAGGCACCAAACCCGAATGCCTTGGAACTGGCACTTGACAATTATACTAGAAATTAATTGTCCATGCAGTTTCCAAATACAGTTGCATTAGTCATAATTATACCGCTTGGTAGTGAATGGTTTCCATCTTTGTCTCTAACTCAGGAAGTAAATTCCTTAGGGCAGAGATTGTGTGTTAGTTGCTTATGCAATCATGGAAAATCGAAGGTGATCTATACATTTAGGTTGGTTGAATGAATGTATAAACGAATGAGGATTTTACAAAAGTGGTTTCAGACATTTTTCAATATGTTAATGAGGTGAACAAGAGTTTTGCTTCTCTGGTTCAGATCTGAGTCAATGGAGAGTTTAAGGTCAGAGGTTAATCAAACCAGATTCATCATATTATATTATATACACTGTATGAATACATTTTCTGTCTATAATGGGGGCCGTTGCTGCTTTTTTTAGATTTATTTAATTATTAATCTTTAGAGGGGAAGGGAAGGAGAGAGGGAGAGAAATATTAATGTATGGTTGCTTATCGTGCATCCCCTGCTTGGAACTGGCCTGCAACCCAGACATGTGCCCTGACTGGGAATCGAACTGCGGTTTTTTGATTTGCAGGCTCACACTCAATCCACTGAGCTACACCAGTCAGGGCTGTTGCTGCCTTTTAAGTACATAAATTCTTTTAGGTTACAAGTGTACCTTTTCCTGTATAATCCCATTTATGTAAGAGACTTAAAAGGAACTCTCTGAATTTGTGCTTTGTGCTTTTTCTTTAGAAAACAGAATAGTTTGTAGGAAAATTGGCCAATTTTGGAATCATTTGATAAAGTTTTTAAAAAACACAGAATTCTGTCTAGCAAGTTAGGCAATCTTTTTCAACAATAACATTTTCCTTTGAAGTGAGAGAGTCTTTTTAAAGAACAGTTTGGCGAACCACTAGTGGACTGATAGAGCTAACTGTGGTTCCCATGGACACCTGAAAGTAATTGGTACCACAGAGCACTGTCACAAGGGATGAAACGCTTTAGTTTTACAGATGTGCTCAGTGTAATGTACAGTATTGTTGTAATCATCTTTAGTGAAGAGTGTACATTGAGGGTGAAGGCACAGGACCTAGACCAGTGATTGCCAACCAGGTGTGACATCAGATTCAGCTATGTAGACATGAAAATGACAGCTCCCTGCTCACACTGTTCTCAGAGTTTTCTGGTTCTGTAGACCCGGAATGGGGCTTGGGCTTCTGTGGTTTAAAAGAACACTATAGCTGATTCAACTTCTGATTGAAATCATTGGCTTATATCCATCATTTCATTTAGTCTGGCTCGTACAGGAAGAGGAAAATAGTAAGTGTGATGAACAGAATCATGCCGTCCCCAATTCATATGTTGAAGTCCGAATCCCCAATGTAATTATATCTGGAGACGGGGCCTTTAAAGAAGTAATTATACTTACTTTAGGTCATAAGAGTGGGGCCCTAATTTGACAGGACTGATGTCCTTATAGGACTGGTGGCCATCTGCAAGCTATGAAGAGAGTTTTAGGTGTCTTGCTGACACCTTGATCTTGGCCTTCCAGAAGTGTGAGAAAGTAAGTGTCTATTGTTTAAACCACCTAGTTGTGGTGTTTTGTTATGACAGCCTTAGCTGAGTAATAAAGTAGAGGGCTTAATTTCTAGGAAACTGGAAATCCAACCAAGTAAGGAGGAGAGAATGAACCAATAGCAATAAATAGGAAAAATGGAAATTATGGAAAAGAACAGCACAGTTGAGGGAGCCAGAATCTAGAAAGTGTGAAGACTGGGATTACAGAGAAAAGGCCAGCTTCAGAGAGAACCACATGGTACATTTTCCGTGTATTTCTCCACTTCATCTTCTCAATGCCTCTATCCACAGGCAGATGAGGAAACCAGTCTTACAGGAGGTAGGTTTGTACAGTTGAGAAGTGGAAGACCCAGAATAGAAAATGTGTATCTTTTTTTAGGGAGCTCTCCCACGCACAGCATTCACCAAATTCTATCATCTCTGTTCCACCATTGCCATTTTTGTTATATCTAAGTCAACTGCTTCCTATTATTTTATAAATTATATATTTAAAATGAATTCATATTTTTGTAGGATCAATCTATGCAACAATATCACAAGTTTGATATGCTGGTTAGATTTTTATTTTAATATATAATTTATTAATTCTGTTGTGGGAGGGATTGTTGTAAAAAACTAAAAAAAGGAGAAGGATAGAAGTGTGCTGTGATTTTATGTATTTATTTTAAAATTTTTTATTGATTGAGTTTTAGAAAGAGAGAGAAGAAGAGAGGAAATCAATTTGTGTTCCAATTATTTATGCATTTATTGCTTGATTCTGGTATGTTCCGTGACTGGGGACTGAACCCACAACTTTCCTACAACTTGGCATATTGGGATGAAGCCCTAACAAACTGAGCTAACCAGCCAAGGCTTTATTTTATTTTCTTATTTTTGGAGGACCTCTTATTATCCAAGGCCCATATGTTATAGGCTATACTTCAAACAGACTTCCACCAAGTGCAATGAAAAATTTTTGATTTCATTTATCATTTTATCATGCATATTTAGATATTTAGATTCTTCTAATGCATATTCAATTCAGTATACAAGGTTCAGAAAAGAGCTCTCTGTGCACCACCTGAAGTCACCGTGCACACCATCTGTGAGTATTTGCCTCCATGGTGAGGGATGACACTCTGGGAATGGAGGTAAGGAAGAGGGGAATTCAGAAGGAGATGCCTTATGTCACGAGTGAATGAAGAAGGGAGGGAAATGAGGATTTGTGTGTATCTCATATGAAGGTGGTGAAAAATGTCTAGCTCTTTAGGCTACACAAATCAAGGAATGTTAGATAGAGCAGCACAGAAATCATTACAGAATTAATTACTTTGGAATAAAGGATTTGCGTTTTTCAAGTGAAAGGCTTGAGCTCTGATGTCCATTGGTAACTATTATGCAGATCAGAGAATGATTTAAATGGCAACAGTACCATCCTAGGAAGAATAAGTTAATAAAAGGAAAAATACTTGTAGAGTTGTGCTAGAATGAGAGCATCTTCTAAAAGGAGAACAGAAATGGTCATAGTCTGTGACCCAGGCAATGAGGCCCTGCCCAGGCCGCTGCTTTAGAAGGCTCTGCCCATCCTCTGGGCACTTTGCCCTTCTTGGACGTGCCACAGCCCCTCTAGACCACACACCCCGAAACTGTAACTCTTTCTCTGCTTTCAGGGATCAGCTGGCCTCTTCCATATTCGCTTCCCCACCTGGACCACACTGCTGATGTGGGCAAACTTGGGTCCCAGTCTTGGCCAACAAAGTGCTGTTAGCAGGTGCGTGCGTATGGAGCTCGGACTCGGGTGTCCACACTCATGCACGTGAGGCTCCTTGCGGACCAGCATGGAGCTGAAATGGAGGAAAAGGGGGGCATGGATTGGATTACCCCAGAGTCAGAGAACTGAACTGAAAAGAGAAAAGTAGATTCCCAGGTACCAGGAGGGGCAGTTCAAAGGGGATAGGCACAGCAAGTCCCTCATGTGTACATATGTGTCAGTTCCTGGCAGGAATCGAATTAGCCAGAGTTGTGCCACTATTGAGAAGAAGCCTCTATTAAAAATGGGAGTCCTGAACAACTGCAGACCAAGAGATGGGGCTCTGTGTGCAATTAGGACCAAAGACCAGAGTCATGGAAGTCACCACTGTGGCCATTTTAATTCAGACCCACCAGACACAGAAGAACAGTGAAACCAGTGGAACAGGACAACACAAAGGGACCCAGATGGGATGAACATGGAAATGCCCCCCCATCTACATTTGGCTAAGATTTCCCCCAAATCTTAGGGGAAAAGGTTTTGTAGAAAGTACGTTCAATGTTGTTTGTTTCAGTCAGATACACGTGTATTGAGCAAACTCTGTATCTCAGATAGTGCGCAAGGTGCTGGTGTCCATAAAACAGCATGAAAATCAGTTCCTGAGGGGATCAGCTGGGAGAAGCTGCCTTGGGTGGAGGAAATTTAAGATAGAGAAGAGTTGGAGTAATTTATTTAGGGAGTGTGCTACTGAATGGAAGCCCGTGAAATAAATAATAGGGTTTTGGTCAGCCAGGAGTACATGTGAAGTTAGCATGAATTTATAGGGAGAGCAGTAAAATCTATAATTTTCTTTAGCAATGCTCTGCAGTCCGAAGGAACGGGAAAAATGACTGGGGTGGGGGAGGGGTTAGGTCAGCTTGGCATAGTACTTGCTTAAAAAATCCAGTGTCTTGTGAGATCAGCTTTGAAGTGGCTGGCCATGCCATCTGAGCTAGCTGTCATCATCATAATCCCTAGCTTTAAAAATTAAAATTTTTTTATAATTACAGTTTACATACAATATTACGTTAGTGTTAGGTGTACACGTAGTGATTAGACATTTATATGACTTATGAAGTGGCCACTCGGATGAATCTAGTACCCACATGACACCATGCATACAATCACTCCCTTTTTAAATGAGCTCTTACTCTGTGCCAGTTCCAGTTCTTTAATCCTTATGCATCCTCCCTGGACTGGGCAGGAGTCATGTGACCTCAAGAGGGTCAGCTGGTTGGGGAAGATGGAAAGATGGGGATTCCAGGGATTGGTGAAGGTTCCAGGGAGTTGTGTTCAAGTGCTTCACCTTACACTGGTGACGAATGGCATTTCAGTATGAAGAATCTAAAGACCTGACAATTCCAGAATAAATTGAGATTGAGTATAGCACCGTCTCTGAAGGTTACTGAAAAATTAGAAGGATGTTTTGGACCTTTTAAAAATATTTTAGATGTAGCCTTTTTAGAAACAGGCTTATAAACAAGTGAACCACCTAAAAATTCCTTTCCACGTTTAGGAATGTGAAATTAAGCCTGCTATTTCTTATTTTGCTTTGATTTTGATTTCTACTGATAGAAAAAAATGAGGATTTAATCTCATTATTTAGAATTGAGATGACAGATTTTCAAACAAGATAATTTGAGTCCTTTGTTGTAGGTGAGAATTGGCCACATGTGGCAGTGTTTCCTTTATCAAGTGAAAAATACTCAATCCAGATTGAGTTACTCTTCCATTTGGTTAAGATTTGATAATGTGGGCATACTAGGGAAGAAATCTGTAATCATTTCCAGGAGACCTTAATTAGAAAACGTAATATCTAACACTTGTGTTAAGAGGCACCTGAAAAAAGAAGTACAGATTTTAGCCCACCTGGATTGTTTGCTTGTTTGTGGGTAGAGTCCAATTATAATTCAGATTTTGCAGAAGTTAGAGGGTTATGTAGGCAGACTCTTCTGCGAAGCTGATTGTTCATGCACAGCAAAACTCACTTTCAATTACCGAAATCAATTTTTTCCAGTGCCTCAAAGCAGAGACCATTCTGAGGCCTTTGAAAGCAATTTTTCTTTCTTTCTTTAAAAAAAAAAATCCCTGACACATCATTCTGCTTGCTGTGTAATGGAAGAACTGATTTAAAGCAGTTTGGTGCTCTGACTAGATCTCTGGTCCTTTTCAACCCAGGATCCTGCGATCCTCTGTGCTGTTCTGTGCTGTATGGCGGATCCCCAAGATGGCTTTCTAAGTTGGTGCTGTGTGGCAGTGACAAAATGGAATGAATCTACACTATAACTGGGGAGAGGCTTTCCCCAGTAATGGTCCTGACTTGATGGTTCCTTTGTCAGTTTGGTTGCTTGGCAGATCGTAAGCTTGAGCAGATGGTTTTTAAAGAATTTGTGTTTTCCACATATGTGGGTCATTTACTTAAAATTTTATTTCCCCATTTAAATCATTTCCCAATTAATATGTTATACCTCTATCCATAATGTCTCAACTGTAAGAAAAACGGTTTTCCCTCCTAGTGATCAATACTAAGTTGACTGCATTTCTCATAACACAGCACTGATTGCTGATAGCCCCTACTCATCTCCCCAGTCCTCTTGTTTGGAATATTAGCTTAATAGGGAAATATCTGTGTGTGTGTACATATGTACACGTGTGTGTGAAATAGAAGGGAAATCCACTGAGATGCACGGCTAGTTTCTCAACAGCAAATTTTGCCTTGCCACTGATAGTTTTAAAGTACTTTGGATCCTTAAATTGATTGCCATTTACAATGGATATTTTGGAACTTTGTTGTTAAAATTAGAACTTTCATTATGGCCTCAAGTTTGAATCCCAATAAAGCTGTATTCCTCAGCTTACAAAAGTGTATGAAAGATGCTCAAAATAGTTCCTGACCAGCCAAGGAGCAGAATGGAGAGTTGTGAGTCTGGGGTGGTCGGGAGGAGAGTCTAGAGAAGGGTTTTTCCTGACCACAGGCAGGGGCGGTGATGCCGCTTCCCCTTTGTCCACATAATATCCAGGAGATGTGCTGACTGGCCCCTGTTCCCCAGAACTTCTACCTTGGTTGTCAGAGAGTGCTGGAGGATTTATTCACATAATCCTTGAGAAAAATTTCTTGAACATATCCTATGTGCTTGGCACTGTGTCTGAGCCCTCACAGTGTCTGAGTGTGAACTATAGTGATAGATTAATGTTTTGCATTTCAATCCTTTCTGCCACTTGCTTTTAAAAAAAGTTTGCATTTTCAAGAAAATCACTATTATCTGTCTATGTTAATTTTATCATTAAAAATTACTACCGATTTGTTTTAACGCCCTGGCCAGTACGGCTCAGTTGGTCGAGCAGTCTGGGCACTTGCAGGAGGCAACCAATCGATGTTTCTCACACTGCTGTTTCTCTCCCCCTTTCTCTTCTCCCTGCCTCTATCTCTAAAAAAAGCAATGGAAAAATGTCCTTGTGTGAAGATTAAAAGTAACTACTAATTTTTAAATTTTATTTTGGGTCATAGGCTTGCAAAGCTTTATTTAGGACTGTGGTAAGTAAAGGTCCCTGCCTCAGATTTACAGAATCACTGGAATTTAAACACCGATTCCCTCACTTTGCAGAAGATGAAATAGAGTCCCATAGAGATTCATGAATTAATGTAGAGAAATATGTTTTCAACTATCTTTTATAGCAGAATTCTTCATGAAAATTTTAATTTGGGGTTCATTATGATATTTAAATGTCTGATGCTTGGTGAGCATGGACATTGAAAGGTACACAGCACCTAATAGCAAAGAGCTTACTCCTACTTAGTTTTTCTTGCTTGGTTTCCACATACTTTAGCCACTTTTAGCTTCATCCCAAATGAGAGCTTTTTATCTTCTAGCTAAGCATGAGTTTTTTTTCCCATTTGCTCCTCCAACATGTCAGGAACTGTTAGATAAATTCTTTCTTAAGCTGCCTTCATTACATAAGTATCCACTGATCTTAATCTATGTGCCACAAAAAAAACACAACAACAACAACAAGACATGATTCTTACTCAAGAGATGAGAGAAAATTATTATAATATGATGGCATCATATTATGCCAGATTGTATGGTGTAGACAATATGTAAGGGGGACACATGCGAGAGTTGGTTTTATCTAAGATCCGAATCTTGAGACGTACTAATTGAACACTTGGCAGTCGATTTGTGGATTTACCCATTCAGATTTCTTATCCTGCTGAGGAAGACTGGAAAGACCGGTGGCTTCATGCCATGCTGAGTACTTTGGAAAAAAGGGCATGGGCTGTGTGGCATAATAAAAATTGTGGACACATTCTACACCAGTTTGGATAACTGCTTTAGTGAATCCGAAGACAATACCCGTCATCGTCTTAACAACATACAAGTGATCTTCGTTCGGGTGTGCCTGGTCACTGCGAATGCCACCCAGAGGGTGTGTTGCTTCATGGATGGGGTCACTGAGAAGGGTGTCTGTCAGCAGCGATTTTGCATTTGGAGAGGAGCTGTGACAAGGTAGGTTCTGAGATTTATTGGTCACAATCCCAGATTTGGAAGGAAAAAGTTACTCTTTTGGTCAGTGTTCAAGTTGGCAGTTTGCCCTGCAAGAGACAGTCAGTTGCTGACTTCGCTTGAATGTACTTGGAAAGAGAAGAGCTTAAACCAGCCATGAATGGGAGAAGAGTGCCAGATTTTCTGGAAACATCACCAAACCCCAACAATTTCTCAGAATTTTCAGAGGCGCCAGAGGATTGTTTGCATTTCAATGGAAAAGGTTCTGAAAGCTCTGGAAACGATTCCCAGTTTTACTTTTCCATTGAAAGGCAAAAGCAACTGCTATGAATAAGGGACAGAAGCACTGGCTAAGGCTTTGTTAACAGTTAAGAGAAGGGACCTCTGGGAAATTTTAATTGTTCAGTCCTTTGTCACAAAGCCCAGACAAAGGCGATCAAGTCATAATGGCAAATAGAAAATAAAAGTACTGTTAGCTTTCATACAAAAGTACCCAGTGTCTGGAGCTATTTTTGCTAGTGTTTCTGAAAGAAGCACAGAACTTTCTAGGTTTAAAGAGATATAGTAGCAAAAACATTACAGTGACATAACAATACCCCTCTTAAGCACATATGCATCACAGGCATCTAATCCTCACACACTGCAAATGCCTGGTTAGGTAGCATGGAGTTCCTAGTATGGCTGAAAGGCAATCTTCCAGAAGAAGAATATTGCTACCTCTAGTTGACTTCAAAGGATGTTAAGCACAACAATAGTAACAGTCAAAGTAAACAAAAAATGGAAACCCCCCTCGGTGATAACTATGGATGGTGCCAGGTGGATACTTAAAATATCAGGGGGATCACTTTGTAACATATATGATTGTTTAACCACTGTGCTGCACACCTGAAACAAATATAAAATAGTATTGAATGTCAACTGTAATTGAAAACTAAAATGTAAAAAAGAGATAAAACTTGCTATGGCACATAAAACTATTTTAGGTCCCATCCTTCCTCAAGCTTGAAGGTGGCACTGTGCAGTAGAAATATAATGCAAGCCACATATATCCAAGAGGGGACCCCAGAAGCCCAAATTCATTTATAAAAAGTGTGAATTTATTCTTCCATGTTTAAACTTCAGTCACCTTCAAAGTACTCCCCATTTGATGCAACACACCTATCAAAACATTTTTCCCACTGCTCAAAGCAGTTTTTGAACTTGTCGATTTTGATGCCTTTTAGTGCTTCTGCGTTTTTTGTTTCACTTCTTGCACATCAGCAAAACGTTTCCCTTTGAGAATATTTTTCATTCAGAGATCATCAGAGCAAGATCAGGTGAACAGGGAGAGCGGGGCATGAGGGTCATGCTCTTTTTGGTCAAAAACTGCTGAACACTAAGTGCTGTGTGGGCAGATGCGCTCATAAATCACCCGTCCATCACAAAATGGAGCCTTCAAAAAATATTCACTAAAGCCGAATGCAGCCTCTCACAACAATGCCAGCTGGCACACTGATACAGATGGGTTCCTAGAACACTCACCTAGCAGGGGAAGCCTGTACGACAAGGGAGCTGCCATCCAGAAGATAATTCTCTCTTTTTGGGTGGTCTCCCTCATAATTAAAATTTTCTACATTAAAAAGTAAAACCAAAGTTAAACTTAATTATAATACTGTATTTTATTTAAAGCAATGTATGCACAATATTATCACTGTGCTAGAAAACCTATAAAAATTAGTAATAAGACACTTTACAAATTTTTTTTACCCAGTATTTTAAACTTACAGTCCTCTCTGTTTGGACATCACAGTGCCATGGGAAATACTTGATTGCTGTTTAGATGTCATAAAACTTACGGCTACAAGAGTAGATTCACAAACATATTTTAACAATTTTCTTTTTTTTTTTTTAAATTTTATTTATTTATCTTTAGAGGGGAAGGAGAGAGGGAGAGAGACATCAATGTATGGTTGCCTTTTGCGCGTCCCCTGCTGGGAGTTGGCCTGCAGGGAACTGGCCTGCAACCCAGGCATGTGCCCTGACTGGGAATTGAACCGCGATCCTCTGGTTCGCAGGCCTGTGCTCAATCCACTGAGCTACGCCAGCCAGGGCTCAACAATTTTCAATAACTGAACCGAGTGACGGTTTTTAATTTTAAACTAATTCAAATTAAGTAAAATTGAAAAGTTATTGTTTTAGTTTTACTAGCCCCATTTTAGTTTCTCAATAACGAACATGTAGCTAAGTGTCTACTGTATTAAACCGTACAGCTCTAGGAAGCTGCTAAACATTTATTTTTATTATGCTGTAATTTTATTGCTTCAAATATTAGCTAATCAGATGAGCTTTTGAAAGCAACTGGTGTTACCCTTGTACTCTAGAGATGTGTCAGGGGCAATACAAACGCTCTGTGGGCTTTGACCTGCCCTTGGCTGTAGGGCTCTGCCTCTCCATTTAAGATCGACTGTGCATACTTTGTTACAACTTTTAAAAGCCCTGAGCAAGCTTGGCCTGTGGGGCTATGGGGTCACCTGGGGGTGGGGTTCCCAGGTGGGAGAAAAAGATGGGGAGGTGAAGCAGAGTCAGCAGGAGAGACATTTTTCTGCCAGACTCAGAAATGTGAACATTATTGTTCAGGTTATAGGACATCATCACATATTTTCTGGCTATTGAAATAATGATTCTTTATAATAAAACGTTAAGGACATTCAGATGATCCTGAAGAGATAAGAGAAAACATTCATAATTCCATGACCCAGAGATAACCCATGGTAACACCGAACCTACTTCTTTTTTAAAAAAAATTAAATATATTTTACTGATTATGCTATTACAATTGTCCCAATTTTTTCCCCTTTTCCCCCTCTACCCAGTACCCACCATTCCCTCCAGCAAACTACTGCCCTTAGCTCATGCCCATGGGTCACGCATGTAAGTTCTTTACTCCACTTCCTACAGTGTTCTTAACATCTTCCCATCTATTCCGTACCCACCAACTTGTACTCCTCAATCCCTGCACCCTTTCCCCTCCCGCAGAAATGATTTCCATATCTATGATTCTGTTTCTGCTCTGCTGGTTCGCTTAGTTTATTTTTTAGATTCAATCATTGATAGTTGTGAATTTATTGCTATTTTAACATTCGTACTTTTGATCTTCTTTTTCTTAAATAAATCCCTTGAACGTACTTCTTTTCAGTCTTATACATTTATTCATATAACGACTGCTCTTTATACATACATATTCTACAGTCCTTACTGAGGTCCTCTCCTGATGAGAAACGCTCCTGAGTGATGACCTATTTTTCAGTCTTAAGCATACTTGCTTTCTGTTTCAATATTTGAGCTTTTCCAGGGTGCAGTCCCTATCAAGGCTAGTTTAACTAGTTTCTCCTGGATGAACTGGATTCCAGTAGATGCTCAGTTTTTCGGAACCACCTTTCCCTTGTTGGAGGCTCAGCTCCCTGTGAGAGTGAGCGTCTGTGCTTTCTCCCTCATCTTCGGAGGAAAGCATTTGATACGCTGTCTTTGTCAGTTTTCTACAGCAACCTTCTTTTTCTAGCTGTCTGTGTTCTGACTGTTAAATTTTATCAAATACTCTTGAAATGATCATATGGTTGACCTCTTATTTTAGGAACATTAATAGAATTACATTGATCGATTTTGGAATGTTAAACCAACATTACATCCTCAGCTAACCTTTGCTTCTTCATGTGTATTTTCCATTTTATATAGTGCTGGATTTAGGCTTGCAAATTTTATAAAACAAACTGAAATATGGTCCTCCTCCTTTATTTTCTGAAATATTTTATGTAAAATTGGAGATAATTTCTTTAAATGCTGAGTGGAGCTAATAGTAAAACCACTTGGGCCTCAGATTTCCTTCCTGGGGAAGTTTTCTCTTTGAAACAATAATTTCAATTTCTTCAGTGAATGAAGTGTTATTTAGATTTTCTGTTACATCTTGTATCTATTTTGGTAAGTTGTATTTTTTCAAGGAATTTGTCTATTTTACTTAAGTTGTCAATTTGGGGGGCATAAAGTTGTTCATAATACCCTCCTATCATCCTTTTACTATCTATAAAGTCTTTCATTGCTGATAATGGTAATTTGAGCTTCCTCTCTTTTTATTGATCAGTCTAGCAAAAGATTGATAGATTTTTGTTGATCTTTTCAAAGAATAAAGTTTTGACTTTACTTTTTTATGGTTTAGCTTTTATTGTATTGATTTTTGCTCTTGTATTTCTTTCTTTCAACTTTTAAAAAATTTACTTTGCTCTTCCATTTCTAGCTTTTTAAGTGAAATCTTGTATCATTGATTTTAGACCTTTTATATATCCTGGTAAAATAATTTCAGGAGCAATCTAAGCATTGCCTTAGCTGCATCCAGCATATTTGGATATATGTTTTTTATTAGAACTCTGTATTCAGTATTCTCATATTTCTCTTGTAATTTCTTCTTTGCCAGTGGATTATTCAGAAGTGTCAATTAATCTCCAAATATATGGAGTTTCCTTAGATATCTTATTTGTATTGGTTTCTAATTTATTTTCATTGTGGTCAGGGAACATACTCTGGTTGTACTCTTTTAAGACTTATTGAGACTTGTTTGCTTGCTTAGATATGGTCATTTTTGTGAGGATCTTTACATGTGTATTTATGAGAAATATATGCCTGTTGGCCTTTTATCTTTTGGTGTATTTATTTGGATTTGATAATGCTGCCTCAGAAATGAATTTGGAAGTTTTCCTGCTACTTCCTAGAAGTGATCACGGAGAATTATATCATTTCTTCCTTAAATCTTTGGCAGAGTTCACCAGTGAAACCATTTGGGTCTGATACTTTCTTTTTGAAAGATTCTTAATTGCTGATCCAATTTATTTATAGGGTGATTCAGATTTCTTCTATGAGTTTTGGTAGTTTGTGTCTTTCAAAAAAGTGGTCCATTTCATCTACATTATCAAGTTTTTATAGTATTTATTATCCTTTTAATGTCTCCGGGGTTAGTAGTGATGATCCTTTATTTATTATATTAATAATTTAAAATTAGTAATCTAAAATAGGTTATCTCCTATACATTACAATTTTTTCTGAATCCAAACATCCCTCTTTCCTTACTCTATAAAAGACTTATATGTCGGTGAAGGCTAATCTTTCCAATTGTCTTTTGGATCCTCAGCTTCTGCCTCCTTGAGGACTTCCTTCCACCAATCATTCTTTTTCCTCCTATGTCTCCAGCCTCTTCATTTCTGCCGGTTATTTCTCCTCACACATACAGATGCGTAAGTCTCTCCTGTCCTAAAATAAAACAAAGCCCTGTAGGTATCATTATATATTTCTTTTTATGTCACCAAAATTCTTAAAAAGAATAGTCCATTCTTTTAGTCTAAATTCTTCATCTTCCATTTCACTTTTTAAAA
The DNA here is from genome assembly GCF_014824575.4 of Sturnira hondurensis. Taxonomy (NCBI): domain Eukaryota; kingdom Metazoa; phylum Chordata; class Mammalia; order Chiroptera; family Phyllostomidae; genus Sturnira; species Sturnira hondurensis. The sequence goes on from NW_028074503.1 coordinate 6,384,787, forward strand.
AATATGTATTTATTTATTTATTTTGAGAGGGGAAGAGAAGGAGAAAGAGAGGGAGAGAAATGTCAGTGTGTGGTTGCCTCTCCTGCGCCCCCTCCTGGGGACCAGGCCTGAAACCCAGGCATGTGCCCTGACTGGGAATCGAACTGGTGGCCCTTTGGTTCGCAGCCCGTGCTCAATCCACTGAGCCACACCAGGCAGGGCTTGTTTCACTTTGTAATGAACTTAATCTGATTCCAATGCCATGTATTCAGGTGTGTACAAATTAGACCTTCTTTGGTTTTCTCTAACATGATTGTTAATTCATTAATTTGGAGTAAACTCAGTCATTCAGGGTTTTCTCAGTATCTCATGGGTAATCTTTGTTAATTTTAGGGATCACCATTTCCCACCTTCCTCTTCAGGGTGACCTAACTTCTAGGCAGCAGAAATAGCATCACAGCTTTTGGAAGGAAGTCCCTGCTCCAGAGGCTCCCTCTGGCTGGTGTTAGCACCTCGGAGCTCTCTACAGCTCTACCGTGATTTCTGGTTGCTGGTGCTTGTCATTCTGGCCTCTTCTGAGATGAATGTTATCACACTGTAGTGTCTCTGGTGATTGGTCCATATGCTTGCAGTCATATCCCCCTCGGTGGGCCCCTGGTCACTGCCTTCCCATGTGGCTCTAGGGCACCGGTGGCACAGGGACTCTCACAGCTTCACGCTGTTCCCTGGAGACCGTGGAGCTGTAGGTTTGCTTTCCCAGATCTGCCTGCCCGTCTAACATTCTGGCTCTTTTGTAACTCCAGAAAGTACTTACTAATTATTTAATAATGTACATAGGTAAAGGGGGCCTTGTTGTTATTACCTCTGCTCGCCCACTTCTTTATGGAGCTAGTGTGAGGTCAAGTCATTTGGACCGCTGTTTGATGAAAGCCATCCCACGTGATTCCAGAATACCAGAAAGGAATGTTTTCTTTTAATCACATCTTTAATTTCTCTGTAATAAAGCAAACCACATGCAGGAAACATGTAATGTTTCATTCTTGCAAAGCCTCTTACTATTGGTTCTTTCTTAGAGCTAAAAGGAATTTAGCTGTTGATTCTTTATAGAAGAAAACTGAAGTCCTGTGGAGGAAATGACTTGCCCCAAATTCGACACAGGTTAGATTTGGCCAGGTTCCCAATTCCCAGTCTGGAGCTCTTTCTGATTCACTGTGGTCCCCCTTCTCCATATACAACTGCCAAAGAAATCTTCCTGGAACACTGCTGTGAACTTGTCCTTGTTCCAATGCCTCTCAATGGATTACTAAATGAAGCACCAATTCCTAAACCCAGCAGTAACGGTTCCCTAATCTATCCCTTCATCCTACCTTTCTTCCTCCCTAAATCCTACTCCCTCTCCAGCTAACCTGAATTACTCACTATCAGAGCCAATCTATGCTTTCTTTTAAACACACTGTTGCCTGTACTGTTTGCTCTGTGCCTGGAAAGATCTTCTCTCTTATTCTTGGAATGTAGTAGGAACCCAACTCAAGCTTTAAAATGTGGCCAGAGGGCTATTTCTTAATACATTATTCCTGAATCTCTCTACTCATGGGTGTAATTTCTCATTCCTTCAAGTTATCATAAAACGTTCTTTAATGTTATTGTGCAAAATTTATCACACTCTGAGTTTTTGAAAATTTGCATTTTCTCTCCTAAATTATATAATCTTTAGTACAAACTCTTATTTGTATGCCTATCTCCTACATAATTTGCATATACAAAGGAGGAGGAGATAAATAAATCTTTTAAAATCAAATTAAATATAGTGGGAAAATGTAAAAAATAAATCAGTACAAACAAACCTAAAACAACATGAATTACACTTAAGAAAGTTCAGTAGCTGTATTTTTTTCTCTGAGTTTGTAGCACTACTTATTCAGGAAAAAAAGGGTAGTTCAGTTTTGGAAAGCGCCTCTTCAATTCAGTTTCAAGTTGCAACTTTAAGGAATATGAAAAAGCTTTAAAATATTCCTATGAATTATAAAAATAGAGTATTGCCTTTTATAGGATGGTTTTAGTTTGGTCTGACGTACAGGGAAGAGAACACATGCCTGTCCATTTCTCTGACTCCTGGGCCAAGTGTAGATTTAGCTCCACGACCTGCCATGCTCCTAGCGTCTTCACTGATGAGGCAGACTCCTACATTTTTCTGGGGTTTATCTCCCACTCTATTGCCCCCATGTATTCTCTTAGGACATCAGGGGAACATGCCATTTCTTGCTCTACATCAGGAAATTAACCTGATGTTATCAATTTAGTGAGCCAAGGCGATGACTTGCAGAATGTCAAGATAGTCAAGCTCCCTGTGGACCATACTACAACAGAAGGCAACAGAATTAACATAGCCCTGGAGCAAGACAAGGAATATATTCTATTGCTTCTGTGTAGAGGTGACCTGTGTTTGATCTTTCCTATTCAGGAAGAAGAATGCTCTCATTAGATCAAAATCCACAAAACAGATGTCAGAGACTGTATTGATTAGTTGCAGCACAGGCACCAGGTCTGATGAGCTATCGCTTGCTTCATATTACAGTGGCCCTTGAATAGAGATATAATGGGGAGCACCATCGTGCATCCTTTAAGTGTTTGACGATTAATCTAACACTACTTCTGGGATGTGGTATTGCGTCTGATTTAGCATCTGAGCCAAGGCTGGAAGCAGTTTCAAGAAATTTCATTTATTTTTTCCAAACCGTAATGGCCCTGACTCCACAACAAAGTGGAGAATTATGTGAGAATTATGCCATTTCTAAATATATCTTTCACAATTACAAATGCAGAGACAGGAAATAAATACAGAGTAGGTCCATGAACCCACTGGACTGACTGAAAACAGACACAGGTTGCAATTTCATTTATTGCAAGGTCTCCTCCATATGCCTCCACTGTAACTGGAGGATCATGAAGTTGTTTTGAGTCCCCAGGTATCAGTGTCAATTCAGACCCTGTATCTTATAGACCTGGAACAGTCTGCATATTTCCCAATGCACCATTACCCTACCAAATGGTGGGCAGTTCTTTGAAAATATTGGGGGAATGCTTACTCTGTATTCTTGTAGTAATTTTTCAAGGTCCCTCCTCAAGGCAATGTGATCCCTCAAGCAACATAGGTCCAGAAACTTCATGAACACCCACGATTTTCCACTGTGGCAGAGGATTTGATCATCTGCTCTTTTGTGCTCAATTTAAAAAAATATTTTATTTATTTATTTTAGAGAGGGGAAGGAAGGGAGAAAGAGCGGGAGAGAAACATCAATGTATAGTCTCCTCCCACACACCGCCTACTGGGAACCTGGCCTGCAACCCAGGCTTATGCTGTAGACTGGAAATCGAACTGGCGACCCTTTGGTTCACAGGTCAGCACTCAATCCACTGGGCCACACCAGCCAGGGCAGTGCTCAATTTTTTTCTATTAAACAGGTTGAGTAACATCCTAATTAGCTGGCCAGCTGTCTCACCCCTGGATACAATGACCTACTAACCACTGCCATAGATCTGTGCCGACCAAGCCTCTGACTGTCACTCCAGCCTTCTTGCCCACTGTGGTAGTCACATCCACTTCATCTTAGAAAGCTGAGTGCAGGCCTGGCTCCTACCGTTCCAAAATGGCATCATCTCTGGTGATATTACAGAGCCTAGTTCTTTCACAGCACCTCCCACTATCAGCCTGCTCCCCCCCCAAATTTGCTGAGCTTTTCAAAAATGCCAGTAGTCCACCTACTAGTCCTTCTATATTGCCTTAGAGAATGTTCTGTGATCTGTCCTGGTCATCATAGTCCAGTGGTGAGTTTCAGGGCTTAACATATAAAGTCCATTGTAACATCTACACTTCCCGAAACTTTTGGCACATTTTTCAGGACTCTGCCAAAAAGTTCTGACATCTCCATTTCATTTTCTGTAGGCCATCATCATATCCAAGATTCAGGGAACCATCTCAACCATTAAGATTAGCTCTTTGCCGGAAGAGCGTGGGTAAGTATCACCATGTCAATAAATTGCGCCCTATCCAACCTCGTATTTCATCTTGTTCATACCTATCCAATGCCCTTGAGTTTTACTCTCACTTATGTTCCCCTGCTTCCTGCTGAAATGAATTGTTGATGTTCTATAATACTTTTGACATGCAAACTATTTTATTCCAGAATTTCTTCTCTTAGGCTGTGCTGACCCTGATTATCAGCTTGGATATAATAAGGGGTAATGATGGGTGGTCTGAAGAAAACAAACATCATCTTATACCTGTCTCAGGTGTGTTTTCATGGGGTCTTCATGGCAGGTGAAGTTATTCTCCTCTGACAAGGAGAATAGGCCTGCTTCTGGTACCCTGGATGTTCAAGATTCACAGACTCTTCTAACAAGAACCCCCATCCAGGTCTCAGTGGCCCACTCTCTTTCATTCATAGCCTTGACCTTCATACAGAGGAAACACTGAGGCTGTATATTCAGCTCTGTCACCATTGCAGTTTGATCTTGGGCCCAATTTTCAGCAAATCTGTTCTGCTGCTTCAGGAGGTGAGAATGTACTTCAAAATTGTCATAAGGTCTCTAGCTTTGAGGTTGTACCTTGGGTTGTCAGTAGGCCACCATGAGGCTATCTTTTTTTTTAAGGTTTTAAATGGTGTTAAAAGAAGACAGCTCACTCCATAACCCAAATAATGATCATTGTCTGGACACTGCATATTCCAATGACTTACCTGTTACTTGAACATAATCTAAGCACTTAATTAAGCACAGGCAAAAGCCTTAGTAACTGTACTGCCATTGCTTGCTAAGGATTACCTCTACCCGACTCTTGGCTCCAAATGTTGTAGCCCATTTGCTATGTTGAACAGTGTTCTCCTAAAATTTGTGTCTACTTGGAAACTTGGAAGGTACACTTCATTTAGAAATAGAATTTTTGCAGATATAATTAGTTGTTAATAGGAAGTCATACTGTATTAGAGTGGGACTCTAAATCCAGTGACTGGTGTCCTTGTAAGTGGACCATGTGAAGGGACACAGAGGCACTCCGAGAACATCATGTAATGACAGAAGTAGTGACTAGACTAGAGTGATGAAGCGACAAGCCCCAAACAACCAAGGATTGCAGGCAGCCACCAGGAGCTAGGAGAGAGGCATGGGACAAACTCTCTCTTAGAGTCTCCAGAAGGAACCACTCCTACAACCTTGATTTCAGGCTCCTGTCCTCCTGAACTATGAGAGAATAAAGACCTGTTATTTTAAGCTACCCAGTTTCTGGCATTTTGTTATTGCAGCCCTAGGAACTGGATACCTTCAAGTTCCCTACAAAACAGCATCTGAAGCAGAGGTCTTAATGCTAGTCCTGTGTCAGACAGTACCATCTCAGTGAGAGGAAGTGGGGGTTGGTGGAGTGAATCGGGAAAGGGAGGATGCCCCATGTGAAGATGTGGTACCTAGCTGGTGGTCATTAGCTACAGAACCACTGAAAAAAAATGCATGAACAGTGTCTCAGTTCTGTGTACCGAGGAGAGAAAGGAAGAATAATATATATAGATGGTCACATTTCCCACTGATTAAAATCCTATGGACTATGAACTCTCCACCACTTACAGATTGCACATGGTCAGCATTGGGTTTTCTCAGTGGGACATCTGGAGCCATGCAAGACATGCAATTGCTATCAGATGTCAGGCAAGAAGACAAAGGAGGAAAAATGCCTTAATTCCTTCCTTCCTTGACCTCTAATCTCCTGCTAGTGCCTTTCATTGTGTAGACCCAGCCAGAGCCCGCTGAACTGGGGGCCTGGGAAAGGCAGCAGCCTCCAGAGTCCTTTGATCAAAAACAAGGAAGGGTGAGAAATGAATCTGCAAGCCAGTGGGCCAGGGACAAGCCCAGCAGGCCTGGTGGCATTGGAAAAGGACACGGCAGTGATTTCCAAGAATATGCCTTGGCTGCTGCTGAGACAGCCTCATGTTGCAGCTGCTGTACTGGCTTTACTCATTGGGCAGAGGGGCCACTGCACAGAGGGATCCTCTGGGCCCATGTTTTTCCCAAAACTACCCTATGTAAGTTACTTAAAGAAGTCCCACTTATATAAGAGTGATGTGGACAGGGAGCAGGGGAGGTGGGGGCTCTGAAACCCCCAAATTAAACAACAATAAATAGTTATGTTTGCTACTGGGCGAATAGAAAACACGAAAGTAAGTGCCTATTGTTCAGACTTCACTAGATCACTTGCATTAGTAAAGAGATGTGGGCTTGGCTATTGCCATAAGTACGAAGTCTCAGTCCTGTGGCGCCTCGTTAGGTTTTCTGGGGAGAGGTGGACTGAGGCTTGGCAGATTACACAGGTGAAGAAACCACACCACAACAGTCAAGAAATGCCTGGAAGGCTACGGGAATGTGAATGATACCAGTTCTATCAACTCCGTATCAGAAATGAGTATTCCTTGACAGGAACTCAGCAAGATGGAGCTTTGGAATTGGATGGGCCCCTGACCATTGATGTGAGCTGACAAAATTTTCTCAAGTCCCTCTCCTGCCCATTTCCGTTTTTGGAAGAGTCTCACCACCACATTACTCCCAAGTTAAATTGGACCAGTTAGTGTTTTTGGTCAAAACAGAGGTCATCTGCTAATTTTCCCATCTTTTCTGCTGCAGAACAAATCCATAATACGGCCTTGCCTTCTGTCACTGTAACTTAGTTTTTAAGATGTAGTTGTAAAGTAACTACTGTGTAGTCCCTTTCAGTCTTGTGTTTGCCAGTGCCTTATGAAAGAAGAAGACGGAAATCTAGAGCTCTGTTCATGCAGTTGCTTGACATAATTTTGCTGAGTGTTGACTGCGTGCTTAGTTCTGAGGAAAAAGCAAGAGGTATGACAGAGACTTTCCCAACACAAGGAGCCTCCTCATTTCCCAGTGGGAATATGTAAGTTTGGAAAAGTAATTATGAATGGATGAACCTGGGCTGGGAGTCAGAAAAGGAAAGGGAATTCTGAAGACTGAGGAGGTATGACATTGGCCCATAGAAAGGCTGCGAGTCAGGAAAAAGTACAGCTCCTCTGAAGAGATAGAAGCTCAGCCTGACCCAGGCTGGTGTGGCTCAGGTGGTTGGAGTATTGTTCCATGCACTGGAAGGTTGCGGTTTGATTCCAGGTCAGGGCACATACCTAGGTTGTGGGTTCAGTCCCCAGTCAGGGAATGTATGGGAGGCAAATGATTGATGTTCCTTTCTCACATCGATGATTTTTTTCTCCTTCTCCCTTCCTTTTTCTCTAAAAGCAATAAATGTATCTTCTGATGAGAATTAAAACAACAGCAACAACAACAAAAAAACTCAGCCTGGTCAGGGCGCATTGCTATTAGAAAGAAAGAATCTGAAGGTCAATGAGGCAATCAATTATTTGTTTCTATGTTGTGGTTAAGAAGCACTCTATTTTAAACCATTATCTTATTAATAAAAGTAGATACTTGAGTACGGTGCAAGAAGGTGGTCTAGCTTCATTTTTTTCACATGTATCTTAATTTTCCCCAATACCATTTATTGAATAGACTGTCTTTCCCCTTTGTATGTTCTTGTCTCCTCTGCCAAACATAATAGACTATAAAGGCATACATTTATTTCTGGGCTCTCTATTCTGTTCCACTGATCTGTAGTCTGTCTTTATGCCATTACCATGATATTGATTTCTATGCTCTTATAGCGTAGTTTGATATCAGGTAGTATGGTTCCTCCAATGTTGTTCTTCTTTGTCAATATTGTTGTGGCTATTTGGGATCTTTTGTGGTTCCACATGAATTTTTAAGATATTTGTTCGAGTTCTGTGTATATGCCACTAATATCTTGACTGAAATTGCATTGATTAGAGATCACTGGGTAGTACAGACATTTTAATAATGTTAATTCTTCCTATCTGTCAACATGGTATCTACTTCCACTAATTTGCATCTTCTTCAATAACTTTCTTTCACGATATACATGAATGAATTCAAAATGTTATTAAAAACTTAAATGTTAGACTCAAAACCATAAAAATACTAGAAGAAAACATAGGCAGTAAGATCTTAAACAGTTATCGTAGCAATATTTTTTTCTGGTATGTTGCCTTGATTAAGGGATACAAAAGGAAAAAAAAACAAATGGGACTATATCAAACTAAAAAGTTGCTGTACAACAGAGGAAACCATCAACAAAAGCAAAGACAATCCACCAAATGGGAGAACTTATTTGTCAATGATACATCTGATAAGGGGTTAATATCCAAAATTCATTAAAGAAAACTTACAAAATGTAACCCCGAAAGTCAAACAATCCAATTATGAAAATGGACAAAGGATCTGGATAGACATTTCTCCAAAGAGGACACACGGATGGCCAATAAACATATGAAAAGATGCTCAACATCACTAATCATCAGAGAAATGCAAATTAAAACCATAATGAGATATCCCCTCATACGGGTCAGAATGACTATCAACAATAAATAAACAAACGACAGGTGCTGGCGAGAATAGGGGAAAAATGGGAAGCCTCGTGCACTGTTGGTGGGAATGCAGGCTGATGCAGCCACTGTGCAAGGCAGTAAGGCACTACCTCAACAAATTACAAATAGAACTGCCTTATGACCCAGTAATCTCACTTCTGGGAATATATCTGAATAAACCAGAAACATTTAATGTGAAAGAATATATGCACATCTATGTTCATTGTGCATAATTTACAATCACCAAGATTGGAAGCAGCTCAAGTGCCCATCAGATGAGTGGATAAAAAAGCTGTGGTACATTTACAAATAGAATACTACTTGGCTGACAGCATAGTTGGACCTGGAGAACATTATGCTGAGTGGAACAATCCATTCAGAGAAAGATAAGTACCGTATAATTTTACTCATATGTGGAATCTAATTAACAAAATTAAACAAAATAGCAATAGGCTCTTAGATAGAGAATAGTCTGACTGTTGTCATAAGGGAGGGGTGTTGCGGGGCTGGATGAAAAAGGTAAAGGGATTAGGGGAAAAGAATGCTCACAGACAGAGACCACAGTGTGGTGATTAGCAGAGGGGGTCATGGGGGATGCAGAAGAGGGTCAGGCGGGGTGAATGAGAATGGAAGAAGACTTGATGATGTTGCCCCAATCAATTCAATTAAAAAAAAAAATCAGTACTTGAAAGTCTGAAATTCAATTAGATGTACCTTTATTGAGCAAGACATGGTTTCTATCCTCAGGTAACTCATAATCTAACAGAAAAGTTCAGACATATTTTCAAATTATTACAATACAAGTCAGTGTGGGCCTCCAGGGAGGGGCACAGTGCACTGGGGTAGGAGTGCGAGATTGGTGCTGGTGCTGCACTTACCTTGTCAACAAATGTTTAACACGTACCTTCCCTTCGCTTACAAGGAAGGAGGAAGACAAGGAATCCAGTCTTCTTGGGGAGCCAGACACATTTATAAATAATTAGAATCTAGGAGTGTAAAGATAGAACTATACACAGGCCCTAATAGGATAATAATAATAGGTATAATTTATTGACCACTCATTAAACACTTTGTGAACATTTTCTCATTTGTTTGTCACAATAACTTTACAAGGTAGGTATTGTTATCCTTATTTTTGAGAGGAGAAAATCAGCACTCAGAGACATTACATAAACTGGAGAGGATCCAAAGTTTAAAATTTGAAAATATTGAATTCAAATCCAATTCTTACTGTCCACAGGCCGCAGGCTCTTGACCACCACAGCACACTGCTTCTCAGTAACTGCTGGGTACTCACAGCAGGGGGTCTCCTTGGAGCCGTGCCAGAGCTAAGGAATGACTCCTTGAGCTGAGTTCAGGGGTTAGGAGGTGTTGGGGAGACACATGAAAGTTCAGGTGGGTGGTCCAGTGAAGGAAGCATTCGAAGGGCCCAGCGGGCAGGAGACTGTGCAATGTCAGGGAATCAGGATCGTTCTAGGTTGTTCTAGATGGGCAGGGAGGCAGGACTGGAGGAGGACTAAGATCATGGAGGACGTGGCATGTGTGTTCAAAAATGGAACTGGATGATGGCAGTCAGGAAGGAGCCGTAAACAGAGAACTGCCAGGCCTGGGTTTACATTTGAGAGGGATTACAGTGGCAGCTGTATGGGGGATGGTGGTGAGGAAAGCGGAAGTGGGAGATCCATTAGAAATTGGAGTGCTTCCGGTAAGGGAGGGTGCGGGTTTGAGCCAAGCCAGTAGCAGAACGAATGGGAAGCTTGAGAAAAATGCAGGTGGTAAGTTAGTAGGCTTTCCTGTGGCTGTGGGGAGTCAGCACAGGGAGAAATTAGCTTGACTCTGTGGTTCTCATTGTGGGAGACAGTAGATGGGGTGGGGGGGGCATCATCAAGGAGAAAGCAGGTCCCTGGTTAGACGAGGAGCTCAGCTTTAGTCATGCTGGGTCGGCAGTGCTACTGGGACCTCAGGTGAAGAGGTCCAGCAGGAAGTTGGGAATCTGAGTCAAAGCCCATGGCAGTTGTGTGGATGGAGAAAGAGATTTGGGAACCATCAGCCCACGGGTGTAGTTGAAGTGAGGACAAAAGAAGAGATTCCCCAAGCAAAGAGGATGAAGTGAGCTGAGTGAGGGAATGAGGGGTGGTCATGGGAGAGGCGGGGAGGGAAGGCCTAGAGGGGAGGGGCAAATGGGGCAGGGAATGATGGTGTTGGATAGAGCATGTGATGAGGTTGTTGGAGAGAGGAGAAATGCACACTTCAGGCTGTGCAAATAATAGGAACAAAAAGGGGGAAAAGCAAGAATGTTGTCAAAGAATGTAATAGTTCAATTTGGCTGGATAGTAATAATTTGGAGGCAGTTATTTGGTGATATTGGGTCAGGGTGATATTGCTCAGGGCCTTGAAGCTGGGAAGAATGATGCTGGAAACTGTTTATTTTCAAAGCATGTCGAGTGGATTAAAGGGAGGAGTTACATGTACAATGAATATCATCCAGCCCTAGAAAGGAAGGAAATTCGGACATACCTACAACATGAACGCAGCTTGAAGACAACATTCTAAGTCTCAAAAGGGCAAATGCAGTATGATTCTACTTACACGAGGTACCCAGAGTCATCCAATTCAGGGAGACAGGAAGTGAAATGGTGGTTTCCAGGGCTGGGGGAGGGGGAAAAGGGGTTATTATGTCAGTTTTGGTTTTGCAAGATGAGAAGAGTTTTGGAGATGGATACTGATGACAGCTGTGTAACAATGCGAATATTCTTAAAGCCGCTTAAAAATGATTAAGATGGGACTTCAGTGGGGAGGAGGGAGGGAAGAATGGGGGGGGGAGGTACAGGGAAGAAGCATAATTAGTAGGCATAAAATCGATGGGGAGAAATAAAAAGTGGTATAGGAAACAGGACTCAAAGAACTGATACGTACAACCCATGGACACGAACTAATGTGCCGGGCAATGCTGGAGGATTGGGGAGTATGGGGGGGGGGCGGAATTGGGAAAACTGTAATAGCATAATCAATAAAAATACTTAAAATGATTAAGATGGTAAGTTTTATATTACGTATGTTTTCTCACAATTAAAATTCTAAAAAGAAAAAAGAGAGAAAGAAGGAAAGAATGATAAGAAGTAAGGCTTCTTTTCAGAGACTATTTGTAATGGTCCAGGTCACTGCTACTGGGGCTCGAACTGGGAAGGTGGCAGTGGAACTGTGGTGGAGCCCCAGGTAAAGGCTGCCTGTGCCACCCGAGATGGCCAAATGCCAGCGATGTCATAGGACCCAGCTGAACAGAAGGGCAAGAAGAGACAAACCCTTTAATGAAGTCCAAGAAAATGTACATTCTTACCATTTAAGTTAAAATTCAAAATATATCTTGGGGGCACTTGCTTTTAAACTAATTACCCAAAGAGCAAGCAACTTTCCATTTTCAATCATCTCTGGTCCATTTGAGAAATTATTTTTTATTAGTCTCCACTTTGTCCATTGTGAAGCTGAGTTGCCAAAATTGCCTTCAGTACAAAATAGCCCTCAGTCTTCTGTGTCTCAAAGGGGGAATGTTTCCATTTCCTTATTTTATTCTGAAGACTTTCAAAAAGTTCGGGCCAGGCCCCATGCCGCCCCCATTACTCATTTCATCGTTTCAGCTCTAGTTCTCGCGTTTGGCAGACCTCAGATGCCAAGTTTCTGCCTCGGCCCTGATCAGACAGCCAGTGACCCGTCTCTGAGTTGAGGTTCTTTAACCTTTCAACAGAGTAATAGAATAAAAACATCGGGCTCCATCATCACTTATACAATAGGCTAGGATTGGGAAAAAGTCACAAACTCAAACTTTGCTCTATATCAGACTCATCCCAAAAGATTATTTTAAAAAAGGAGAAAATTCTCTCTTTTTTAAAAAACAGAGATTCTGATTCAGCACTTCTTGGGTGAGGTACAGAAATGTTTTTACAAAAATTGGGATAACTGCCCTACAGGTGGTCCCTGCACTATTTTTTGAGGACTTGACAAGCTAAATCAGGGTTGATTTTTTCCCCTAAAACAAATTACAGCCATCCTAATAATATAGTCAGTTTAAGTTGGCATTTCCTCTAGCATTCTGAGTACATGTCAGTTTATAATATTTCTGAAGGACATTTTTTCTAAACTTTGGAGGAAATAGTGAGCAAAATAAAGTCCTATAAAGTTTGCCACAGGTTTTCTGCTCTTTGGGGACAAGAGTCATTGCCCCTGCGTCCCATGGCCGTGTTCCTGTTTTCTCCGGCTCCCTAAATGTTGGAGTGGGAGGGGAAGAGGACAGGCTCTGGGAGGGCACTGGGAATGCTAAAGGCGCCCAGGATAATAGCAGAAATGGGGTGGAGAGGAGTGTCTTGAGCTAGATAGTGAAATCCCCAGAGAAAGCTGGGAATTGGGCAATTTTCAGAGTTGAGGAAGGGTGGGGACCCCTGTAAAACAGGAGCAATGTCGGAGGTAGGTCACGGAACAGCAGCCTGGATGCATCAGTGGGAACCAGTTTGCACCCCCCGGCCACTGCAGTTCCGAGGGCCTGGGAGAATGCTCTTCTCTGCTGGAGGGGATGGGGAGACACGCAGTTGCCAGGGGACCAAGTGGCTAGGACAGAAGGATGCCAAAGAAAGGTACTGGATTTCTCCCAACATCTTTGTTGTTGGTCAAGAGAGATTTCCTCAAACAATGAGATATTGTTTGGTGATTCCACTGGGTATAAGACCAAAAGACAAGCTGCATTCTGAGTGAAGATAAGAAAACCCAGGAGGTGACAACTTCAAGGATTGCACAACAGAAATACATTTAAAGAAAATGTTCAGGAATCACTTTTCCTTAGGAAACTTGGTGGATAAAAGAACACATACTGCAGAGCAGGAGTTGAAAGGTGGGACACTTGGGGGCCAGCCAGGTAAGGTCAGTGAGTGATGACGGCCAGGTGAGGGTGCAAGCAGCAAGAGGCCTCTGGCTTCTCTAAATGAGCTGACTTCCAATCTGCCCAACTATTCTCAAGTGAGCACATAAGATTCAGGGTATCAGAAGTTTCCCGTAATTGATAAAACAGTTCCAATTTTAAGATATTGTCAACTAGCTCAAATAGTAAATAAAATGCACTGAAGGCCAAACCAGGTATGACTGTGGCCAGATCCGACCCTTAGGTGCCGTGTGTGGTCGCAGCTTTGGAGCCAGAGAGACCTTGCCCGGAAGTTGACTCTGGGGCCTGCCATTCACCCTCTCTGACCTCAGTCTTCTCATGCATCAAGTGATGGGTGGAACAATACCTTTCATTTTTTTCAAATAAGGATTACACATACTCTTCATGTCATTAAGTGAATATTTTGCCTGTGTCTGGTACTTAGTAAGTGCTCAGTAAATGGCCTTCATATTAATCAGAATCATGCATTTTTAAAACTTTACCTCCCAAATCTGAAACAAATACACCATCTTAGAAATGTGAAAGATTAACATGTGCACAGTTATTATACTTTAGGTGAAAGTGTGAGTACTAGTGTAGAAAAAGCATGTGGTTTATTTACATCACTCCCTCCATTGAGCTGCCTTAGTGCCTTCTCTCTAGACCCACTGATTCTGTAGATGCCTGAAAGTCATAAAGAGAAGTGCACATACTATGGGCAGGAATGTACATACTATACTATGTGCAGGAATGCACACACTAAAAGAAGCTGTAGAGGAATCTTCAGCAAAAACATTTATTTTTTGAGTATAGGTGTTCTGAGTGTAGGTAAAAGAAAGTCAAAGGAAATATGTAAGTGGATAGTATTCTGAGAGTTGGTGGTCATACTTGCTGCTTGTATTCATTCTGTCCCCTTACCTAATTGTCAGCTGTGACTCTTATGGCAAGTTACTTAACCAAACTCTGCTTCAGATTCCTGTATTATATATTGGTGTTGGGGGGGGGGTTGTATACAAAACACTGGACTGTTGAATGTTTGGTTACGACTATGATAATGAATATTATAAAGGGTATGGTTGAGATGGAGAAAGTATGGCTCTACAGGTAGGGCTAAACTCAGCCCTGGTCTAAGGTTATCAGGCAGTTGAGTGACTATTAAAAGCCTTTGGTCAACCATTCTTCAAATACTGGAGCATGCTGAGGATGTTAGTCACAGGCAGAGTTTCTGCTTTGCCATATTCCATGAAGGCCTAGAGACTAAGGGGCTCTCAGAGGCCAAAGGAGAACTGACCTTAGGAAGATGTTTACTGCATCCCCAGCTTACTAATTCCGAGTTAAGCCAATGTAGCAAGTTATCTTTTCAAAGGGAGCGCTAATACTCCAAGTTCTCTGCATCTGTGCATATATTCCTTCATTTAAACACTATATATTTTAGAAGATAACAACTTTAAAAAAATCCTCACCCAAGAATACTTTCATTGATCTTAGAGAGAGAGAAGAAAAAGGTGGGGGAGATAGAGAGATAGAGATAGAGATAGAGATAGAGATAGAGAGAGAGAGAGGTGAGAACATTGATCAGTTACCTCCTGTATGAGCCCCAATTGGGGAACGAGCTTGCAACCTAGGTATGTGCCCTGACTAGGGATCAAACTTGCAACCTTTTGGTGCACAGAACAACACTCCAATCAACTGAGCCACCTGGCCAGGGCTAGAAGACAACATCTTTTTGAAGAATAATGACTCATGAATAAAGTGTAAGAGTCTTTTTCTCTCTTTCTAATTATAACTGGTGTCCAAGTACGCCTTGAATTGCTAGATAATATTTTATGGACTGTGAAGGCAGAGAATTAGCAAGTGGCCTCATAGTGCCATTGACTTAATGAGTAATTGAAATACATTTGAGAAAATCAGAAAGCTGGGTGTCCTGTACATACATTTTCATGAAATTTATGGCCATTTCTGGTCACAATCACATCGATAGTGCATATCTATAGGTAGTTCACCAGGTTAAGTAAGTATGGTTTTGGATTTAATTACCAACTGATTACTCTAATAGTAATTCCAGACCCAGGAAAAACAGAGCTAAGGGGCCTGCTCAGGGTTTTACTGCTCCCTATAAAAACAAATAAAATCCTTGGGGTTCAATCAAAGGATTTATAATTATACCTACAGCATGATAATGTTAACATGGAAACATTGGACATCCGGAGGATGAGTCTAGATTTGGTCACTTGCCTTTGGGAATGGAAATCCATGAAACCGTGACTGTCCAAAGGCACAGTGATGCTCACACCTGCAATCTGTACACAAGCAGGGTTGGCAACCGTGACCATGAACTGGTGTGCAAAGCAGAATCATTCTGGAGAGACACATGGGATGGGTATTTAAAATTATAAGGAATCCAGGATGATGGCTGACTTCTTTAGCCCTAACATGTAAAGAAGTCATTTAAAAGGAAGAGTAGGTACATAAAAAATGTGATCTCCCTGGTAAAACCACACATGGTCTCTGGACCCCACAAGCACACAGGGTGTTAGCTGGCATCAGAGTTTGTTCAGGAAAAGAACAGCTGAAGCACCACCTGCGACTGTGCAGGCGCGGCGGGAAGGGTCTGCCAGGGAGTGCACGGAGCAAAAGGCACCCAGCAGCTCTGACCAGCTCTGTGATCGTTTCCTTCCTCTCGCCCCCCTTTTCTACCACCAGCGCCACACGGGCCCCCTTTTATCCTCTCAAGTGCATGAGAAATGTTAATAAGAGAGACAGGTCCCTTGTTTCCATTTTTCCCCATGTTTATGAAAAGAAAGTTTTTTTTCTTTGTTCGTTAGATGATTTAGGAATAACTTTGAGACAACGGCCTCTATCCTTTATAGCAGATCCTATCTAAAACTAGTTTGTACAGTGTATGAATAAATTTTTAGGTTTTTAGCATATTTTCTATTATCTTTTTCTCTCCATAAAAAGATACTTTTAACATCCCTCCGTTACTAGGGTTACACTCTACTTGGTATAGCAAAATTTAAATTATACAACTTAGATTCCTCTGGAGTATAACTCCTTAAAAATGGAGGGCACAGCTTGAATATAGTCCAGAGTCAAGAGTAAATGGAGTGGAAAACTAGCAAAAGTTTGGTTCAGAAGGTTTAATACTTAGGAGCTGGCAGCCCATTGCCTCTACCAGGGGCTTCCAACCTTTTGGCATCTCTGGGCCACAGTGGAAGAAGAAACGTCTTGGGCCACACCTTGTGACAATGACCACAGAAAGCAATGTCATATGTCTTAAGGAAATTTATGATTTTGTGTCGGACTGCATTTATAGCCATGCTGGGACATAATGTGGCCTGCGGGCCTCAGGTTGGACACCCCTGCCGCTCACTCAATGGGAGACACAGATGGGTTAGGTGTTGTACAGAGTGAAGCAGCTCATGAGTACTCGGCCATGATATAGAAATCAAAATGAAATAAGTATGACTGTAACTGTCTTCATCTATTACTCTTCAGATATTAATGCCTACTTTTCTTTGACAGACATTATTGAATATTTGCTGACCAAAAATGATAGTTTAGAAAAAGAAACATGTTTAAGAAATGCACTTAAATGAGATTTGAGTGACATGTGGTTTGCTTTACTCATGGGAACAGCTGACCAATGATATGAATTTCCCATTCAAATGTGTCTTCTACTTTAGGGCTCGTTGGAAAAAAATTTCTAAAATGCATGACAATATCTCGAGGAGGTGACACATGGTCTTATTTTCTGAAGGCTTAGATTTAATATCTGAATGCAATAGTATTTGACATTGTTAAGCACATAATATTTAAACTTAAAAAGAAAACACCCTCATTTGTTTATGCACAAACCCATTAAAATGTTTCTAAGGGCTCCTGCTACGTTCATTCTCTAGAACAGAACCTATCAGTAAAGTGGCATATTAGTTTTCAAGAAGTCATTCCCAAGCTGAATAATTGGACTGAAAACAAAAGCTATTCTTAGAGTAACTTTCACATATAAAGTTTTGCACACGATGCTTCGACTCAAACAATATTCTTCTACAACTTGTGATGATGATTCGTCCTGAAACAATCCCCTATCTCTGCCCAATTACAGCAGAATTAGGAGCACATATCTGATGAGGCTTAAACCTCTCAACGGCCTGCTTCAGATGCAAAGATCTTTGATCTTAGCATGTTGTGCCTTTTTATTGGCTGTTGAATATAAAAACCCATAACCTCATCTGGTTTTCCTGCTACATTCTCACACTGTAAATCACATAATGCCTTCCAACCTAAAGTAAAATGCCTAGGTTCAAAATAGCATTTCAAAATTGATTTATCATTGCAGCTGATAGAAAGATTTCCAGGGTGTAAAAAAACTATCCAGTGTTTGATTAATGTGCCACAGACTGCTAAAAATAAATCTGTGCACTTTATGAAACAAATTCCAGAATGTAGACATTCACTCGCACTATTTTAGAGCCCTTTCCTTATCATTGTGAGAGGCTGTTGAAGCTAATGTAGCAGCTGGCTAGGTTATTGCTTCTATAATATAACCCATAATACAAAAGCAGCTCTTTTGCAAACATTTTAGAGCAACTCAAGTTGTTTACATGTCTCTGTTAGGTAATTTTCCTATAACTTTGTGCCAGTTGGTGTCATACTATTTGGTAAAAACCTTCATTAAGTCAAGACAACTGAATTTAGTTAAATTTCTCTCATGCAGAGAATTATAGAAAAATTACAGTCAGCTGATTCAAGGCCATCATCATGAAGTAAATACAGTGTTTTAGAAAATGAATGCAAACTACAAAAATGGAGTTGTATAATTAAACATCAAGTAGTCCAAGTAATAAAAGTCATAGATTAACTGTCTCTCAGTTCTCGTGAGATCCTTTAAATACTGTCTCACGACCTGAGCATTGGTTCTTTCATCGGAGGAGTGCCTGTCCTTAAAGTTCGGAAATTTCAGCTCTTTCGGAGCACCGATCAGCTGTAAAAAGTAATTAGCATCTTCTTCCAAAGTTTCAAATTTCCCAACAAAATCATAGTTGATCAAACACGGGTAGCAGAGTTTGCTGACCTTCTCCCAGTGAATGTCCATGCCTACTGGACGGTGCGAATCCAGCAAATAGTGGACAAACTCTTTGAATTTGACTCCAGATCCATTGTTTAGTGCTTTTTCACAGGCATTTGGCCGGTATTTCTTTATGATTGCTTTCCCAAATACTGGGTGGTAATAACTATTGGGGTGTTCAAATTTGTCCCTGAATGCCGACACTAATCTCTCCATGGGGTCACGAACAAACACAGCTTTGGTGTAGGTATTCAAACGGGTGTGTATCCCTTTTAAGTCAAAGCTGTCCAGCTTTTTCAAATGCTTCCCGTAGTGAACAGCATCATGGGAGATGTTGTATGCTGAGGGAGCCAGTCCATTCAGCACCATCAGAATCCTTTTCCAGTTGGAACAGCCAGCCTTTGGGACTTCACAGTATAAGATTTTGTGTTTATCTTCTACGTAGATCCTGGATACCATGTGAAAAAGATGTGATTGAGGATGACTCACTCCGCCATATTTCTTGCAAAACTCCTGAAGGAAAGACCTGCGCTTCTCTTGGGTTGCATCAGTCCTTGTCCATTTGTTGTCTTTGACTAAACTTTTGTTTAAAGGGCGAACATCCAATGGCCAATTCATTTCTCTGAACTTCTTGGAAAGGGTCTTAGCTCCTTGATGTTTTTCAATCAGTTTAATCTTTGGTGATTCTGTGGTCTTACCCAGATGTGGACCCTCTCCTTGTGAGTGACTGGTCTCTGTTAAGACCCTAGTAGATCTCTCAGAATGAAGAAGATTTTTCTGTTTTTCCTCGGACACTGCAGGCATGTGGAACTTGAAATTCTGTTAAAATAGAGGGAAAATGTTGAAAGCACACTTACAAATATGGGTATATTGATAAGAGTGTTAACATATTTATTTTAAAATACTATCAGGGAGAGCACATTTCATGTAAGCTTCTAGAACAATTCAGCAAAGTGTGCCAAATACGTGTTTTGTAGTAAGCTTCTTCACAGAAAGCATAATTAAAAAATGGTATCCCTGCATCATTTTGAATCAAAGCTTTACATTGTACTTTATATATATTTGGATTACTTATATGTTATTATTCACTTAATCCTAATGGGGTACCTTATACTTACAGATTTCCCCATGTTAAATTATCTGAATGTTATTGGGATAAAACATAGTTTATTGATTTGAATCTACTGGGTTGGCCAAAAAGTCCACTTAGTTTTTTCTGTAAAATTAAGGACACATTTTTCATTTTCACCAATAACTTTACTAATTTGGTTATTTTGAATATGTTGACTATCTCCTGCCATTGGCTTCTAGTGTGTAGAGGCCAGGGGTGCTGCTAAACATCTAATGTATAAGATAACCCCACAGCAAGGAATTATTTGGCCAAAATGTAAGTAGTACTAAGAAACTTCACAAAGCACTTTTGTCATGTTCAATCAGTCTCAGCACCTTCTCCATACACTGCACAAATCCTTTGTTTTTTGCATTTTAGTTGTGTTTTTACCTTTCTTTTTTTTTTAAATTTTATTTATTTATTTTTAGAGAGAAAGGGAAGGAGAGAAGGAGAGAAATATCAATGTATGGTTGCTTCTGGTGT
Source organism: Sturnira hondurensis (assembly GCF_014824575.4). Taxonomy (NCBI): domain Eukaryota; kingdom Metazoa; phylum Chordata; class Mammalia; order Chiroptera; family Phyllostomidae; genus Sturnira; species Sturnira hondurensis. The sequence goes on from NW_028074503.1 coordinate 6,404,820, forward strand.
GTCCCCTGCTGGGAACTGGCCTGCAACCCAGGCATGTGCCCTGACTGGGAATCAAACCGCGATCCTGTGGTTCGCAGGCTCGCGCTCAATCCACTGAGCTATACCAGCCAGGGCTGTTTTTACCTTTCTTGAAATAATAAAGCATAATACACAAAAATGTTGCAGATTTTTCTTCCACCTTCAATATTAAAATAGCTGCACAGAAATTTAATAATTTTGATAAGTTTTTTAAAAATGCATGCTGATATGACCGCTGTCACAATATAATCTAACAAAATTGTTTTGAATGGAGTTAAAGACAACGAAGTGCTACTACAGTCATCATACAGTAAAAAATTAGATGTACCTTTTGGCCACCCCAATATGTTCATAGTAAGTTCATTATTGTTTTTGTACTATCTTTGCATCTACAGTTATCAATGACATAATCTTCCAAAATGCCAAAAAAGGAAGAAGAAAAAGAAAAAGTTATTTACAAGATGGAAATGAAGGGAACTTGAATATTTATCTTAGCTTTGCCTGTAATGCAATAGAAGGTAGTTCAATCATTCTGTAGGTCAATGATCTTGAGCTGTAAGGAGTGTTACTTTCCAGCACTGATTTATTTAGGCCACCTGAATGTAGATACAAAATATATCTGTACTTGGATGGAAATTTCTGTTGTTGTGTTTGGGGCATTCTGTAATAAGAGTTTAAGGTCATAAATTAAACATTAAAATTGTAGTAAGGCTAATTATAAAATCCTGATAACCACTTTAGTTTGTAAAGTACTTGCACAAAGTATTTTTCTTTCCTTTGGAAAAAGTTTCGCTTTTTATACATTCATTCATCACAACTTAGAAACTATAGTCATGCTATCATACAATTTCATTTATGTATGAGACCTCCCCTCAAGTGCAGGATGACTAAGGAATTCAAAAAGGTCTACTTGATGTCCTTCTATGTGAAATTGTATCAGATGTAGAATCAGAAATGAGTGCTCCTGTCAGTGGGACGAGTTGGCCCACCTACCCTCCACTCTTCATCTGACTACCTCCTTCCTGCGACTTGCACAGGGACCAGGTAAAGACACACAGAAGGAGGGGTTTGTTCGTGGTGTGGCCTCCTCTAGTAGGGACTGCAATTGTAAGGACTTTGACTTCTACTCTGGAAGACACAGTAGCCTTTGGAAAGCAGAGATATATTCATGATCTCAAAGTTGAAAAAAAAATGATTGAGGAGAAGACTGGATGGGAGAGACACCTACAGGGTTGTCAGCAAGTGTCAAACAATTAATGAACAAATGGTGTGCTTTGGGAATCACGCATGGGGCCGCCAGCCTAAAGGTGGGCGGAGCAGCAGTGGAGGGGAAAATTTCCTCAGGGAGATGTGTATATGTAGACAGATAGATAGATATATAGATACATTTACCTTACTTATATTCTCAAGTGTCTAGAATGGTCTATATCCTACAGAAATTTCTCCATAATATTGGATCAATAATCAAATGATAGAATGAATGGACTTAGGTGTTCAGAGGTGATTAGGAATTTTCTAGCAAGTTGAGCAAGAGGAATGAAGCAAAGTGGATGGGAGCCACCTCCAGGCATCATGGTCCTTGCTCTAGCTGAGGTTTACGGGGGGTGCTTCTTTCTAGTGCACAATTATGTGAGGAACCTGCCATCACTGTTCACCAACTTGTATAACCCCATAAGATAGCTGCTATCATTTTTAGCTCTAAAACAATTTGTCTGCAGTCTTCTTAGAGACTGCCAGGGTGACTTCAAAACTCTGAATCCCTCTGTACCCTGACCAGTGACTTCCAGTTCAGAATGTTTTCACAGATAATACAAAATCTGACTTGAGGTTTGAAAGATCATGGAGTTGTTGGTAGTCTGCACGAGAAGCACTTAGCCCAGGTCTCAAATGGAAATGCCACTATATTACTGCTGTTTCTTCAACTACTATGTCTATAAATAATAACTGGTATTATTACTATTTTAATAGTAGTAGTATTTCCATTATTATCCAGAGTGTAATGTGTGTGCCCCTGAATATGTCCTAGTTAGTTCTCTCTGCCACACGAACACAAACAAAAAACCAGCCTTCCATTGTGCCCTTTAGACCTTCTGCTTGTGGTCATCAAATTCCCTCTGAATCTCCAGGGACTTCTGGAACGGTAGTTTCCCATGACTCTCTCTAAATGAAACCTGGCTGGCCCCCAAGACTCTGCTTCTCTTGCACGTTCTCAGGGAGACAAAACTTTGCTTATTCGAGCCACTTTTCCTCAGGCCAGAAGAGAGGAGGCTACTTCTTTCTCCTCCAACTGTGGCTTCCAGGATGGTTCCTCTGGGGAAACCTCCTGCTTCTGTGAAGCCTAAGAGTCCTGCTGAGCCTTCCCTGGCCCCTCCTCACACTGTAATCTGCCTTTACCCTTGGCTTTTCCACTTTATGCTGTGAAGACTTTAGTTCCTTGCTCAGATTTTTCTTCTTCATCTCCACTCTCGTCAGTATGTATAGTGACTGACACCCAGTAGACTCTGTTTCCCTCACCACCTCACCTTTAACTGTTTTCTACTTCACACAGATTCTGCCTCTCCAGAGCCTGCATCACCTCCATTATCTCTCTGACTGCCATTGTCTAACTGTTCAGCTCATTGTTACTTCCAGTTTCACAATTCTATGACCACATAGAAAAATCCTCACCTGAGGACCTGTTTATTTATTTTAGAAAAAAGGGGGAGGGAGGAAGAGCAGGAGAGAAATATCAATGTGGAAGAGAACCATCAATTAGTTGCCTGACTAGGGACCCTGACTAAGGTCCCTGACTAGGGACCGAATCCACAACGCAAGCATGTGCTCTGACTAGGAATCAAACCTGTGGCCTTTGGTTTAAGGGATGATGCTCCAATCACATGAGCCACACTGCCCAGGGCTATGACCACATTTTATTATATTATCTAAGCTCTTAGCAGCCAGCTTTTTCCTTTAGTCCTCAGAAAGTCACCTTTATAAGGAGATATTTCTTGTTCACCTTGTCTAAATCATATTCCCTCTGAGATTTGCTCCCACAAACCCTGCTTCTTTCCTCACAGCACGTATCAACGTGAAATAATTGTATTTACTTCTATGCTGTCTTTTCCTGCTCCATTCCACCTCTCCTGAGCTAGAATATGACTGCAGAGGTCTTATCTGTCTTGTCCTCTGTTGGATCTCTGGTACCTAGCACAGTGCCGGACACATACAAGATGATCAATAAATATTTGGTGAATGAGTTAATGTGATCATAATGTAACAACGGGCTTCCAAATACTGTTTTATGAACCTGTCAAAGACAAAGAGTATTAATCAAAAGGTCAAGATTAACTTAGATAAATAATTTACCAATTCTTGTTAAGGTGTTGAAAATCTATATTCAAACAAATCTTTGGCAGAAGAGAAAGCAAATAAAATAGGCACATGTAGAGCTGCTTGCACTAAAGTGGGTGTGGTGGGCTTGGAACCTTACCTGAGGCCAAATCAGATTGGTTCAAAGTCACTCAGTGCTGCCTGGGAGCCCGTGGAGGTTTGCCAGAAATATGGACTCCCAGGCTTCACTGTGGGCACTCAGGCAGAACCTGTGGGGCGAGGGTACCTAACTCTAATTTAAACATAGTCCCCAGCTGCTCCCCAGGCCATTAAGGCAGTTGGGGACCACTGAACTAGAGTATAGCACAGGCAAATAAAAGAAGTTCATATCATGGCATTTAGGTGATAAAGACAAGTGCGGCGAGGTGAATGTTTTAGTAAGCGGAGACTAACGCTCTGTGGTAGGCAGGGATGTCCCATCGGCCTTTCCATGGACCAGATTAAATACCCTTCACATTTATTCATTCCCTTTGCTAGGCCCCCAGGCCACTGTCTAATGACTAGTTGGGCTGGCGAGATAATGGCGTGAGAGAAAGGTTCATTGCTCATAAATCAGACTTCAGTCCTCTGTTAGTTTGTTTAGTAGAGTCAGTTTCCCCAGCTCTGATCAAACCAAGATAGGGGCAAAGCAACCACACCCAGTGAGGCTTCTGATTGGATGTCCATTAGACCTTCTTCCAGCAACCGCTTAACTCATTAGCACTCACTTTAGAAAAACAATTGTTGGACTGTGGTGATATCTCTCCCCACCCCCACCCCAGCTTCCTTCTAATCACAGCAAAGGTTTCCATGACTGAGGGGTTTAGACAACTAAAATCAAGGTTAATGAGATTTTAAATTGAGGCTTATAACCAGTGAGTTTCCATCACACTGTCAATAATAACAGCAATCACTAAATGAGTAAAGTCTTACATCTCCCCCTTCCTCAGGGTCCTTTGTTCTGATCATCCTAAAGCAAATACATACAAAGCAAACTTATCCTGTCCCTTCAAAAATGGCTCTGCCTATATCTTTTCTGTCTCCCAAGATGCGTTGTTACATTCCAGTCAGCCCATCACAAAATCTGAGAGATGCTCTAACAATAAGAAAGTAAATTGGGTAATTTGCATCTCATCATGTCTTTTTAAAAATCTTTTAAATGTATTTCTTAGTTGGATGTTCTTTAGTATCCTCCCAGTTAGTCTCCCTGAAAATGATCCCCAAATTAGCGTTCCTAAAATGTTTCGTTTTTCTTCCCTTAAAATTTGGAACTGGCTTGAGTACATACAAACGAAAGTCCCAGTTCCCTCCCTGGCCCTGGCAGCCTGTCACCCTGGGGGCTCTTGTCAAGTTTGCGTTCTGCCTGTGTCTTGACATGTTCCCTGTCCTGTACTTGCTTCCACCCGGCTTTCAGCACCCCCCCCCTCCATGTTTTCCCCCTTTCTTGGCACTTTCCAAATCTCCTAGACTGACATCAAATCCTGTTTTCTTCATGAAAACCACCCAGATCTCCAGCGAGGCATTCGGCTCACTTTGAAACAGCTTTAGCACTTATTAGTCTGCACCATTGTAATGAAAGCAATTTTATTCCAGTTTACATTGTTACTTGCTTTTCACATTGGAGAAACTCTTTTAGCCACAGTGAAATTGTAAACTAGGGCAGATAGCTATTGTTTTTCATAAAAACCTTTCGGAGTGGATAATGTGGCAAAGTTAGTTGAAAGATATGTAACTGCAGCTGAAAAAAGTAAACAAAAAAAGGTTAAGAAAAAATTGTGGAATATTCATGAACTCAATGGTAAATCTGAAAGCCTCACTTTTCTTAGTTTTTAAGGCCTCTGTATCACTATAACTCCCCTGTGAAATCTCTGATCTCCAACAATGAAATTAATTGCTCTTCCTCTCTTCCCCTCAAAGTCATCGAGGACCTCCTGCAATCGGGTGCTCTGCTAGATGCCAAGGAAGGTGTGGTGAAGAAGACAAGTGCGGTCCTTGTTTACATGGAGCTGATAGTCTTATAGGGAAAACATATTAAGTGAATAGTTACACAATAATATACTCTACTAACAGAGTGGCAAAGGCTCCAGCAGTGCGTGGAAGGCTGGGAGAGCGGAAGTGAGAACGCAGGCTATAAAGACAAGTTGGACCCAGCTGGGGCGTTCAGCTTTCTACTTAGCACTTTTGGTTCTACTCTAGTTGGTTGTTACACTTAGTGGTTTAAGTGACTCTCCAATTTCTTTTAAGTTTATTAAAGGTCAGTGTGCAGTCTCATAAATCTATACAATCTCCACTAGCATCTAGACTAGTATCTTGCGCAAACATGTTTTGAATTTAATTGAAGTGAAGAGCAATGTCCCTCCTGTACTGCCCCTTATTCAGACAATTACTCGTTGGCTTTATGCTATTGACAAGGGTGGTGCTTCTGGAAGACTTTACCTGCTATTGTGGGGCCGATGGAAACTCTGAACCCAAGGACTTTGGTTATCCATTCATTTAATCCACCCATGTGTACTGAACCACTGCGGCATGTGGGGGCGACTTTCCTCGCAAGTCCCCCCGTGTGCCACGGATGAAAGTCAACGTGACTGAAACATGATGTGATCTGCTTGGGGAGGAGAGGTGGCCAGTTTCCCAGAGAAAAAGGCCTTGAGCAGCAACCAGTTTCTCGGGAAAAAGGCATCAAGCCCCTTCCTCCAAGGGCTTTTATTGGGTTGTCATACACAGGAATACAGGGCAGCAAGGGTCAAACAGTAGATACCATTTCAAAGAACTCTGAGGGCTTAGTCTGAGTCAGTGTCTGTTTGGAACATAGTTTTAGTGTTTCCTGCTCAAACCCTTAACATATAAATGAAAGCACTCTTAGCAGAGCAGATTTCACAGGTTTATCAGAAAGTCTTTGTGATGCCAGACTTTTTCCCCAGGACACGCTCTAGCAAGGCAAGGAGCTGCACTCCTCCCCATCAGGTATTCCCCTTAAGGGGATTAGAGCCAGGAAGTGCTTCTCCCAGAGAACATGGGGACCCAGGCTATCTCAAAGCCAGGGGGTGAGAGTCCATTGCTCTTTGCTGCAGCCCCGCTGAGTCCTTCCATGATGGCCTCCCAAGTGATCATCTCTGGCCTAGGTTGCCCCTCTCTGAGGGGTCGTACCTGCCATGAACATTGACCATGCTTTGGGGGCAGGGAGGAAACTGAGGCAGCATTTGCTACCAGAGACAAGCTTTGTCTCTTGCAGCTCCCATTCCAGAGGTTGTCGCTTGCTCATCCTTAGCCACAGGGGGTAGAGAGTTACAATTCCTAGAACCAGGCAGAGTGGTCCACAGCATCGACATACTCCTTTTGGCATTGCATATACAAGAGTGAAACAGATACAATTTATGGCCCCTTGAGGAAGCCAAAGTTTAACTGGGTTGGTAAAAATAAGCAGTTTATGAAAAATATAACTGTCATAAGGAAAGGATGCTTAGGGTATTTGGGCAACAGAGAAAAGAGTACTTGATTTTTCTGTAGAGATTTTTTTTTTGGAGCAAATTTCACAGAGAAAGTGATGCCTGAGATGGGTCCAGGAGGATGCCTGAGAGTTGAACAGGTGGACAAGTCAGGAATGTCAAGGACTGGACACCCTGCCATTGAGAGAACACTTGGGGGACCAGAGACAGATGAGTGGGAGAGACAGGCAAGGTTTGGAAACACTCCAGGAGGGCTTGTGCCCATATGAAGAGGTGAGATTTTGCCATGAAGGTGACATGGACTTTCAGTAAGGCAAATACTTAGAAAGAACATTCTAGCAATGTCGGGGAGTTGTAGCCGGGGGTAGGAGGATCACTGAGAAGGCTGTTGTTGCTGTCCATCAGAAATTCTTAAGAGAAGAACTAAGACAATGGGTCAAAATGAAGAAAAAGGGCCTCATTGGAGGAAATTTAGGAAATGGATCAGACAGAAGAGTGGTGGTAAAAAAAGTATAAACAATGGCCTCCCATTTCCTAGTGAGAGGAAAGAAGAGTAGCAGTAGGGGGTTTGGGGGTGGGTGAGGACATCTGTTATCTTCAGTTTCAGACCTTTTGAGTTTGAGGTGCCCTTGGCGATCTGCATGTCAGTATCAGGACTTCAAAGCTGGGTATACAGATTTGGAAGCTGCTGGCCGGTGAAGGGGCCAGCTGAATTTACGGACCTTGAAGGCACTGCCTAGACAGAGCAGCAGAAATGACCACAGCATCGGCCATTTACTGAGTGCTTGCTATGTGCCTGACCCATGGCACCCATGGCCAGCACTGTCAGAATAATCTTTCACTTCCATTTTCTTTTCTTTTTGTTATTTATTGATGAGAGAGGGATGGGGGGGGAGAGAGAGAGAGGTGGGTATCAATTTGATGTTCCACTCATCAATGCATTCACTGGTTGATTCTTGTATGTGCTCTGACCGGAGATCAAACCTGAAACCTCGATGTATCAGGACGATAGATGCTCTAACCAACTGACCATCGAGCCAGGACCTCACTTCCATTTCCCAGATGAAGAAATGGAGCCTGAAAAAATTCATTTGTTTAAGGCACACAGCTTGAGAAAAAAGAATAATTAATGATCCCAGTTATTTCCTGGGCTCAAAGACTTTTCCTGTTCTTAGGGTACCTGGCAGACGGCAGGGGGCCATTAGGTTGGCATGGACTCTGCCCCTTGGAGAACGGTGATGGGGAGAGAAGCCTGGGAATGACACCGTAGATGACTGGCTCATGGTGCAAAACATGTTTTCCTCTTCTGGTCTGTTTCCGTAAGGGACCAGGACTTTGTCTTCTTCCTTCAGAGAAGCAATAGGAAGATGTGGGAACCCCCCAGCAGCTGTTCTGTGAGATTCAAAATCCCAAAGGGTGGGGACAGACACTGTAGCTGCAGGGTGCGGTCTGGGCCCAACCTGGAGTTGTAGGAACACATTCCTGTTTACAGTTTCTCCAAAGAGAACAGGTACCCTGCGAAAGGCAGGCCACGGAGTGGGTAAGAGAACAGCCTGCCTGGGACCCAGTGCTGACTATGGGGAGGGTTCTTTGTCTTGCTGGAATGTGGTTACTTTATCTGAAAGGTGGAGACAACTGTAGTGACCATCTCACATGTGGTAAAGACCAAATGAGTTAATATGAACAAAATGCTTATAAAACTTCCTGGCACAAAGTAAGTGCCCTTAGGGTCATCATTCAGGAACAATTTCTTTGCATTCAGCTTGCTTTTATAAAATTGAAAGAGCTCTGATGGTAAATGTGTGTGTTGTTGCCTGTGTGTGCCTTTCATGCTGACTACAAACTTGCACTGATAGTGCATTTCTGTTTTTTTATTTTTATTTTATTCTAATTGTTGTTCAAGTACAGTTTTCTGCCTTTGACTCCCATCCCAGCCCACACCCCCAGCCCTCCCCACCTCCCTCGCATTTCTACCCACCCTTGTTATTGTCCATGTGTCCTTTATACTTGTTCCTGCAAACCTTTCCCCCTTTCCCCTGAATTCCCTCCCTTCTCCCCTCTGGTCACTGTCAGCCTGCTCTCTATATTTCAGTGTCTTTGGTTATATTTTGCTTGTTTGTTTGTTTTGTTGATCAGATTCCTGTTAAAGGTGCAATCATATGGTATTTGTCTTTCACCACCTGGCTTATTTCACTCAGCATAATGCTTTCCAGTTCCATCCACGTTGTTGTGGAGGGTAGGACCTCTCCTCTCCCTCTCCTCTCCCTCTCCCTCTCCTCCCTTCTTTCTTCCTTCCTTCCTTCCTTCCTTCCTTCCTTCCTTCCTTCCTTCCTTCCTTCCTTCCTTTCTTTTCCTTTCTTTCTTTTCCTTTCTTTCTCCTCCCTCCTTCCCTCCCTCCCTCCCTCCCTCCCTTCCTTTTCTCTCTCTCTTTCTTCATCCAAAACATTATACACTGTGTCTGCTGTGGGCGCACTATGCTGAGTCATTATTAGCAGACGAATATGATGATGATACTATCGAATAGATGATGATTTTCCCTTTTCCTATCATTTAGCCTTGAGATTTTTCTGGTTTAATTGTAGAATATAGTTTTTATATTGCATCATTTGTGATTTGCCTGGCATCTAGATATGAATCCAGTTATATTCCATTATACCATTATCAATACTTAGTTATTTCTAGTCATTCATAAAAATAAGGACTGGAGTGGGTAAGATACTTGAAAATCAGTCCTTTCTGGGGAAATAAATCAGTACGTCTTTTCCTGTTCCTCTTTCTCACAAGGCTTTCGGAGCTGGTTGCTTCGTTAGGAGAGGGCTGCTTTTCCAATAGGACACTGAGAAAGTGTGAGTGTACAGTCCTAACAACCAGTGCCATCTTCCCCTGCCCTCTTTGCCATCCTCACCTTCCTGTCTCCATCTTCAGCTATTCGTGGAGTAAATGTTTCCCAAGTGCTGACTGTGCGTCAGGTGCTGGGCTGTGTGTTGGAAGAATAGCTAGCAAGCCAGATTTGGTCCCTGCTTTTATGGGGCGCCCTTGGGGTCAGGGTGGGGGGTGAGGGGATACAGAAAAGAAAAGCGAGAATTACCATACTCATGGCAGGTGATAAGGTGCAGAGAGAATGTGATACTAGGAGAGTATAAAAAGGGGCTTTCAATCCTGACTTGGAGGTCAGGGAGAGTTTTTTGGAAAATGCGTGCATCATTTCCTGTCTCTGTGACTTGTGTCCTCTCTCTCTTTCTCTCTCTCTCCCACTCTCTCTCAGAGAAAGGGGAAGAGAGGGAGAAAGACATCAATTGGTTGTCTCCCGTACACCCTGACAGAGATCGAACCTGCAACATTTTGGTGTCGGAGACGATGCTCCAACCTACTGAGCTGCCCGACCAGGCCTAAGAAGCTGATGCAAGATGAGATACGGATTTGTTCATTTTACAGACCAAGGGCTTGAAGCTCAGAGCAGTTACTTAACTTGCCCAGGTTAATACAGTTAGTGCTAATGCTGTGCTTCAAACCTTAGTCGTAGTCATTTAAGGCTTTTCTCAGCTGCATCATATATAAAGCAATCTGTTTCTTGTTTAATGCCCATTAAACAAATTGATGTAAGTAAAGCACGAAGCATGTTCCTGTTATGAGCAGGGTAATTGAAAACCTGTTTTTTGACTCATAAGGACTAGACTGTGTCCCTGTTCTAACATTTCTTGTCTGGGTAAACTTGTCTAAGCTGTTTTAATTTTCTAATCTTCAGAATCCTTGTCTGTAAAATGCAGGTAATATTAGCATGTACCTTGTAGCATAGTTGACTTACAGGAAATGTGTATAGAGAGTACCTAATACAAAGTATATTTTCTATACATATTAGATTTTTAAATTAATTTATTAAATAAATATTTACTTATTGAGCATCTGTATGTGACAAGCATTTTCTAGGTGAATAGTAGTGTTTACTTCTGTTTTTTAATCTCTTCCTCCTCTTCTCAAAACACTTAGTGAAGTTAAAAGTATATAATAAATACTCAATAGAATAAAGATGAGTGACAGAAAGGAGGGTGAAGGCAACTGAGAGAAACAGGAAGGAAAAAGTCAATTGAGCCCTGGCTGTTGTGGCTCAGGGGATTGAGTGCCAGCCTGTGAGCCAAAGGGTTGCCAGTTCTATTCCCAGTCTAGGGCTCATGCCTGGATTGTAAGCCAGGTCCCAGTAGGGGACACATGAGAGGCTACCACACATTGATGTTTCCCTCTCTTTCCCCCTCTCTCCCTCTCCCTAAATATAAATAAGTAAAATCTTAAAAAAAAAGTCAAATGGAGGCAAAGGCAAAGAAGAAAACAGAAGAAATGAAAGCACAGTGACAGGTAACTGGAAAGAGAAATGAACGCTTGGTGCCGTAGGGTAAAGAGAGATACTGGGGACGGTTAGCCCTCTCCAAGCTGTAATCTCTGAATCACCTAAACTGCTTAGACACAAAGCAACAGTGTCAGTAGTGAGGGGGTTTGAGTCGATCCAGGATGCTAATTTCCATGGTCACCTTGGATGCAAGGATTGAAATTATTATTTTATTTGCCTGTTCTTTCAATTTTGGATTGAATTCCTCTCTATGTTTTTTTCTTAAAGTCTAAGAAACTTAAAACACGAGGACTGAGGTTCTAAAACAATGTGAACATCCAGGGGAAATTTCTGTTGAGAAGACACTGTTTCCTGCTTGGCAAGACCACTGGAAGCTGAAGACAGACATAACCTTAATGTACGTACAAATAGATAAGGCTTCTCCCCAAGGGGTTCAATATGCTTTTATAGATTTATCATTTTATCTTCCTTTTGAATTTTGTTGAAAACAATGAGGTATTCTATTGTTCTTTAATTTACAGATAAATTAAGATAGACTTGTGTAGTAACTTGCCCAAGGTCATTCTGTAAAGTTAATGGAGAAGTTTAGGAACACAGTCCCGTTCTCTAATTCCAACCCAAGAGTCTTAAGTAACAGAAGACCTTGCTTTTTAAAGGAACTCAAACCTTAATGAGGAGCTGCCACTTGATAAAGTGAAATGCATTCAGAGTGTTTGCTCCTTACTATTTTTTCTTTTAGGTTGTGTCTGCAGATGTCGAATGTGGATGAGAATGATGAAATACAGTCAATACATTTGGCATGAAAACAGCAGGATAAATGGACGTTTGATCGTTAGAATTTTAACATTTCACCAGGATTTTAGGTATCTAACAGACTTGGAATGTGTTTCTTTAATACCTCCCAATTGGTGTCTAGTTTTCCAAAAGCTAGTGTTTGTCAGATAGCCTTCCTCGGCTAGCTTTGGAGATGAACAACAACAGTCGTGTGTATGTGTGAGAGGGTTCTGGAGGAGAGAGGGAGGAGGGCACCCTGACTCTGACACCTCTCTGAGAAAGCTTTTGCTAGGCAGTTTTGCTCCCACTTTCAGGAATACGGTGCTGGGGGAGGAGCCGGCTGCTCTGGGTTGGAATGCCCAAGTGCAAAGATTTTTTTGGAGGGGGGATTGGGGCAGATGTTGTTATAGGTATGGAATAACAAGCAAGAGACTTCCCCAGGCAAGAAGAATGAGTCCCTGAGGGGACACTGAAATTGGGGACTGACTGGGGTGGACTTGGGGGCCAGGCAGGGTCAGGGACATGGGTCAGCAGTGAGGGAAGGGACTTGGTGCTTCCACAGGGTGGAAATGAAAGTGCAAGAAAGAAGAAAGCTGTTGTGAGGCCAGCAGCACGGTGGCTGCATAGATCGGGAAAGTACAAAAAACTTCGAACTTCTAGTCAGATCACCCAGGCCTCCTTTTCGGACCCGTTGACCCCAGGCCGTGCTACAATCTCAGCCCTCTGATGGCAAAACAGGCGAGTCTCTTAGAGAATAAATTAGGTAGATGAAGTTATAAGAGGCCTAATGCAGTGTTTGTCATACCGTGGTTTTCACCAAAATGGTAATGCATTCTCTGTGCCCTCTCCTCTGATTTTCCCTCTGCACTGGATACGTCGTCCAGAGTCCTGCCTTTTCAGCCTCAGACTGAAATGGCTGTGGCAGCAGGCCCTGGTCATGTAAGTAGGATCAGGTGGACACTAATTCAGTTAGAAGTGGGCACTTGCCCCAAGAGCAGCTTGTCCACAGGCCAGCTGGCAACAGGAGAGGGCGTGGAGGGATAGCATCTGACCAGGTGTGTGGATGGTCATTACCTACATCTGTTAGTCCATGCCCCTGGGGGAATATAGACTGGAAAATGTGGAGAGATTTGCCAGTTAGTGGTAAAGAGAAAAAAAATAGAAGCAGCCCTAAAGAAGGCAGAGCCCAAGAGCCCAGCTGAGCCATGATAACGGTGGGTCGGGGGCTTTAGCAAGGGGGAGAGCCCAGTCCCAGGAAGCTGCACCCACCTGAAGGACTATCTCTCCCCCATCCATGGCCTCTAGTCCTGAGCGACTTGGGCCCTGGGGATGGCAATGTCAACTGTGAGAGCAGTGGTGACATTGGTAGGGACACATTCCATTTGTCCTGTATGGCTAGGCATCTGCCAGCCCCAGATCAGATTTGCCTTGGTCAGCACCTTCGAGTGACACACACCCCTCTGGCGTGTGCCGCCTGCATATCTGACAACTCAGCTTTCCTAAGGCTGCCTTCTCAAAGCCAGGCTCAGCCCTCCCTCTCTGTCCACGGCAGGCAGCTCCCTCTGGTGCCACCATGAGCTACGTGGGTGCTGCGCTGGGAGGAGAGGGTGGTCTGTGGCACCAGGCTGTGCCATGGGGATCCTGAGGCGAGGCTGAGAGGAGTTCATTTTGTGGACTTCAGTCTGAGAGAGAATGCAAGGGAAGAATGCAAGACAGAGACTCTTACATTTGTCCTCAGCAAAGCAGAGGACAGAGAGTCAAGAGGGAGTGGAGTGGGTCCCTCTGTGAGGGGGCCTCTTTTCACTAAAGCTCTAGTGAAAGAGCTCTAGCTAAGCAAAGCCATGGTCAAGTGGATATTTGCAAACTCTCATCTCTTCATGCATTAAAATAAAAATCTGTCCGTTTTTTTAACAAAGAATATCATTTTACCAATCTAAATTTTGATGGCTTTTGGGGTTTCCAAAGATGGGTTGATTTTCCCGAAGATGATTATACTTTCCTCAAGATGCCATTGAAATGGCTACTAAGAAGCATCTGTGGCCATGACCATGGTCTCTCCTCTGGGTCCCCCTTTCTTCGCAAGTCCAGGTGTAAGTGGCACCGGTCTTGCTCCTTTAGCCCGACAGTGTCTGTACAACCTCATTCCCCAGAGCTGCTATAGAATGAGCTCCTACCTTGCGTGGGAGGATCACAGAGGATCGCCTGCCACCTGCAGCCCAGCCTCAGGAAGTGCAGCTGTTCCACGGGGGAAGGGGAGGGACCTGGGGGCAGTCTGACCCTTCCTGTCCTTTCTTTAGGGCCAGCCCAGGTCCCAGGAAGCAGCAGAGGCTGGGGAAACTGTTTCTCCCCACCCACAGTCCAAAGCTACTGAACCCGGGAACAGCAATGCCAACGAGGAGAGCACCAGTGATATGGCAGGGCTGGTGTTGACGTCCAATCACAATTCTCCTGTATCAAGACACTGACGGACAGGATTCTGCCTCATGTATTTATAGAGACAGAGATATCATCATGCAAGCATGCATAATTCTCTGAAGATCCTTTAGACAGGGCATAGTCGTCCCTCCCTCCCTTTCCACACTACAATTATATAATCTGCTCCTTGGGAGAAACATACACATCTCTGGTACTTTGTTCAGATATAATCTCATGGTTTATTAATTCTGTCTGCTCCCACACAGGGGAAAACTGTCCACAGCAGGAAAAAGGAAGTCTTCTACAGGCAGTTTCTTTTTCTAAAAATTTTATTAATTTATTTTTAGAGACAGGAAGGGAAGGAGAAAGAGGGAGGGAAATATCAGTGTGTGGTAGCCTCTCATGTGCACCCGACTGGGGACATGGCCCACAACCCAGGCATGTGCCCTGGCTGGGAATCAAACTGGTGACCCTTTAGTTTGCACGCCAGCACTCAATCCACTGAGCTACACCAGCCAGATCTCTACAGGGGACTTTCTTAGGACTTCTCTTATTTGGGGGCCACCTGTGACTAGCCTATAGCCAATACTGTAATGAGATACAAGTGGATAGATTTGAGAACCATTCACCTGTGAAAACCAAAGAAAAAACGTGTACTCCCAGACTAGTTCTCAGACCAGTGGGATGAGCCTCTTGCCTCAACTGAGACTCATGACTCATCTATTGAGATTCCCGGGTCCAGAGCGTGCTCTCTGAGAAGGAGGGGTGTATTTATACCAACCGGCAAGGAAGGTAAGTTTGCCTGTCTTGACCCCTGCCAGGTCTCCAGTCCCGTTTAAAGGACAGCTCCTGGACTCAGGCCGCAGGGAGAGGATGGTCAGTGAGAGTGGGTTTTGGATGGACATCAATGGAGTGCTTCGTGTCCTGGGTGCCTCGCAAACAAGTTAATCCTCACTGCAGCTGTGTCAGGTGGTTACGGTCATGTTTCCGTTAAACTTGCTGTGTGTTTTACAACCGCTCCAGCTGGGATTAAAGTCCAGGCTCTGCTGGCTCCCAAACTGTGTGTTTCTCATATATAACACATGTCTACCTCACAGGGCTCCCAGTGCCAACATATCTGTAATTAGATAGTGTTTCCTTGTCATCAGATCCAAGTGAATACTACCCTTCCCACTGAGCCACCTCGAGATGGCTGAATGTGCCTGTGTCAACGGTATGTAGTTAGAGTGGATAGTGGGCATCACTCAACCTCTGGTGACTTCTCTTCTCCAATCTGAGTTATGTAAAAGGGGGACCCGTGAAAAACCCGTGGAGGTAGGCCTCCTTGTAGTACAGGCTCTACCCTGCTAGGTGGGTGTTCTCAGAACCTATCTGCATAGCGTACCAGTGAGAGGCTGTGCTCAGCCTCAGGGAATTTTTTTTGAAGACTCTTTCAACACGTTTGCCCATTTCATGATGGGTGATTTACAAGTGTCTGCCCACACTGCACTGAATGTTCAGCAGTTTTTGACCAAAAATGGCATGGTCCCCATGTCTCACCCTCCCTGTTCACCGCATCTCACTCCCAGCTACTTCTTTTTACCCTGGATGCAAAAATTTCCTCAAAGGGAAATGTTTTGTCAACGTGGAAGAGGTGAAACAAAAAATGGCAGAGGCACAAAAAGGCATCAAAATTGACAAGTTCAAAAACTGTTTTGAGCAGTGGAAAAAATGCCTCGATAGGTGTATTGCAACAAGTGGGGAGTACTTTGAAGGTGACTGAAGTTGGAACATGTAAGAATGAATACACAATGTTTTCTAAATAAATTCTGGGTTTTGGGGGGTCTCCCCTTATATAGTGGGTACCTAGAACTGATGCTCTACTGAGCAATCCCAACACGTTAGCACAGCCCAGGGGATACTGGGCTCTTGCTCTTAGAAAGCCATGATGTGAGCTGGCACCGCCTGGACTTTGGCTCTCTTGCTATGGATGTAAACTACGCAGAGATTGTGGTCATCTGCTCAGCTTTTATGCCAGCCCCTTCTCTTCACGGCGTCTCTATCTCTCTCTGCCTCTGCACTTCCATTGGAAACACATCTATTCAGACATGGTGGTTACGGGGTGATGATGTCTTCTTCACTTCACCCATGTTGGCCTTTTCAAGAAAACTTATTTTAGATCTTGGCATTCCAGGGTCTGAGAATCAGGAAAAACATACTAATACGTGGGTATTTGTGACTTGTGTGCCTGGATCTGGGATGAGTGGAGGAGAATGGAGGTATGCTATTATTCAACCTTGGTGAACTCCCAGTGACCGGAGAACCTGGTCTCCTGGCTTTCTGCCCCTGAGACACTAGCTGTACAAGTACAAGGCCATCTTCATGGGGATTTATCTGTTGAGGAAAAATACCCCATTTCCTGTCATAAGTAAGAGGACACCTCAGTGTCAAGGTGCAGCACCTTTTAACTTCCCAGACTCATCAGCTGGATTATCTCTTGTCTGGGACCTTAGTATAGGACTTATTCTTCGAAAAATCTAGTCTGCATGTTCTAGGTAGTACATTATTAGATGGGTGGCCAGAAAGATGGAAGCAAAAATTTTTTACGCACTGCATTTTGATAAGTTTCTAGGGACCTATATTACCCTTCAGGTAGTCATCATCAAGGACACTGGCATCATTCTGCTCGGCTAATCTCATTTGCTACTTCCATCCGGTCACTTTTCTGTTCAGTGTCTTCTTCAAGTATTTCCAGCTCGCAGCCAGACCTGCGTGCTTTCAGAACGGGAAGGATGACATTGGCAGTCTACAGGGGCCCTGACCAATTTGCAAAAGAACCCCTGTATGCCAGGGTAGGTTGTGAGATGCATATTTTACACTTCAGCCCAACAACCTGTGAAATGGAAGGGAGGTAACTCTGAGGACCAGACTTAGTAGATTTTTGCCACTATCCATGTTTTACTTGCAGCCGTCAACTGACCTTAAATCAGTATTTTTTTACACAATCAACTACACTCATGGGAACAGAATACCAACCTAAAGAACTTGGAGATAATTGACTCAACTTCCCATCTGTGAAACAGAGATAATGATGTCTACTTCACGGCATCATAAACAATAAATGGAATACATGCCTAATGCCTGCCACACAGTGTATCCTCATTAAAGGAGGCCTTTAATCACAACTTTTATACTTTTGCCAAGAGGATCACCTTTCGGCAGCCATCTTGGGGATCTTGGGTTAATCCTGTATTAGATTGTTCATTCATTTTCCACACCCAGACTCATCTATTCACACCAAACTATTCATTCCTACCACTAGACACTTTTTTTTCATGCCCAGAATATTGTCACAGCCTGCTAGCAGAATTGATTTAGCAACACCCTCCTCTGAGAAGTATCTATGGAGCATCTCGTACACTGTTTGATGGAGCTGGGGCTCGATGGACATAGCACTCTGACAGGGTCCTGTTCTCACAGCACTTACGTTCTTGTGGCTAAAGGTAGGTCATGATCAAGTTGAATGAATAAACAATTCTGGTGGTGGTAAGCATGATGCAAACACTAAAACAGAGTGATGCGATAGGGCATGAGGGGCAGGGGGAGAGTGGGGAAGAATATGTTAAATGTTGGGAAGACCCACCTGTGGATCTGCTTGAGCTGAGACCTCAGTGACAAGAAGAAACCCAAAATCTGGGAGCGGAGAATTTCAGGCAGGGCAGTGTGTGCCATGGGCCCTCGCCTGGGAATAAGCCAGGTCATGTGGAAGGACAGGGGGAGGGCCAGTGTGGCTGTTGCATGAGTGAGAATGGCCCAGTGATACAATATGAATTCAGAGAGAAGGGAAGGATTGTATCTTGTAGGAACATCAGATCATGGAGATCATGGGAAGGACCTTGGGTTTTATCAGAAGTGCAATACAGGCCCCTGGAGGTTTTCAACCGGGGGATGACACGATGTGATTGACATTTTATAACGCTCACCCTGATGGCCGGCCAACTGGAGAATAGACTCAGGGCTGGTAAGAGTCAAAGTAGGAGTCTGAGTAGCCTAGAAAAATACTGGTGGCTGGTACCAGTGGGAATGGTCCAAAAGGAAAAATACAGGATATGGTTTCAAGAAAATTCCACATTAATTTTCTTGAGGTCCTTTCTCAACTCCATAATTTTGATGCTACCACATTATATTTCTTGCAGAATCAAATCTGAGTGAAATCTTGCAGAATCAAATCTGGTTTCCAAAGTTCTCCATGATCTACTATTCATTGATTGTTAGCTTCTACACACTCCCATACCATCTATTCTGTATAGTTAATAAGCAAGTAAGCAGTGACACTGTTAGTCTGTGCGTTGTTTAAGGTGTGTGAATCTTCTCTTTCAAGACAGAAGATCTCTTTACAGTAGGCTCTGGGCTGGCATTTTCTTCCACACCCTCCCTCACACTTAGCACAGCTCCAAACACAGGGCCTGTGTTGAAATTGCTTATTGATTGATTAAAAACATACATCACTAGCATTTGTTTCTTTGGTATTTCTCTCTTATGAAGAAAGGTGATTATCTGTCAATATTCATTGCACCATTGAACCAATATGCGATGCATTAATCATCTCTGAAATAACCAGATGAGGCTTCCTTATAATCTTTCTATTTTGCTGAGATAATTTCACTTGCTTTGGAGTTTATGAGGCCATAAGTGGCTCCCATCTGTTGATGAACATATTTTTAAGAGTCATTTAGTCTTAAGAATGAAATACTTGAGGGGAAGTTAAATTGTAACTTTTATATTAAGTGTCATCTTAGTAACAGAACCAAAATTGGAAGCATGTGTTCAATTTTGGTCTTTCATTTTCAAAGCTTTAGGTCAGACAAAGATTTAATTTCATTTGTTTACAAAGTAGATTATGCAGAATAAAATCTATTTTGTTTATGGTTACATTTTAGTCAATCCATTGCCTTAGAAAATGAGAGAAACCTGATTGGCTAATGATTCAACATAGTAAATTACAGTGTTTTCACATCCACAGAACATTGGCCTAATTGGATTATTCAATAATAGTATGATGAAAATATTTCCTTTTAATACATTTTGAGCAAGGCACATACCAGTGATGAAACACTGAAGAAACTTGTTTATTCCATCCTTGTTTGATGATCGACCACAGAACATAATGCAATATTTCTGGGGATAATAACTTTCCACATTAAAGATAATAAAGACAAGGTAGCTTATACTGGGATCCTTACTGGTACTCTGAGTTTTCTCTGTTTGTTTGTGTATGTTTTCCTTCCCAGAAATTTGTCCTCTGTTAACTGCTACTTTACAGAAGAGTTTATATAAAGATGTTTTAATTTATGCACTATAAGAGAGGTCAGCACAATCACTTTCCCTCTCTAGTGAGAGGTAGAAAAGCTGCCTAAGGCACTTCCTTTCACTCCTAAGATTCTGGTGAGGACCAAGTAGCATTTTCTCCACAAAATGCAGATATGCACAAACTCTACACGCAGTACCAAGGAAGTCAAGGATGTGCCCTGAGAGTTCTGAAGCATACGTATAGCACGGATTCTACATAATTGCACCAGTATTAATTAATTACCACTACTTGTTATTTTTTTTGGGGGGGGCGTTATAGGAGACTGTTCTCCATGGCATGGGCCCAGCTCCCACTCAGAGATGCATAGGATCCACGCCCAGGGATAGGTTCTCCTGTGGGGAATCAGGCCTGCACTGTATCTAGGCTGCTATGAGACTTGCCTTTGCTAAAACTCCCTCACCCTGAATTGAGGCAGAAGACATTTACTGCATATCTTTAAAGTAACTTCTTAAAATCTATGCTAAACCTTCCAAGGATGAGTGTAACCAGTTCAACCACTTTTCCCTTTGCATTTGCAAATATCCCTTCTTCTGTGATATGATTAGTAGCATCCTCTCCTTTGTTTTCTGTAAAAGGTAACCACCTAAAGTGAACTACTGCATAGCAAATGAGGTCCATCATGTAATGTGCCTAGAAAAGCAATAAAAGCTTGTCTAGGGAAGGGTCGGGGCGCTCTTCTCTTGAGAGAGTGGTCGATACACTCCGAGGTTTTTCCCCTCTTGAGAGACAAGCCTTGCTGTCCCTTTTCCTCCACGGGACCAGGTAGTCTGTGTGAATTTGTCATGTCTTATCCACAATGTTGCAAACCCCATGAGCTGGGGTTCGCATCATTGGGCTTTTAGAAAAAATGTTGGAAATAACAAAATTCAAACTTAGGAGATTTTAAATAAAAAGTGTTTTGATTTGTAAAAACAAAGAAATAGTAATTTTAGCATCACTATACCAAAATTATCTTAACCGAAGCAATTATAGATATTTGCTGTAAAAATATTTCTAGTCCCTCAGTCACTACTTGTTACAACAGTTTTTTTACGTCAATGACAACTTTCATTCAAAATGATTACTCAAGTGCCTCTTTCACACAAGTCCAACAGATACCAAGTTTTCGCTTGAGTCTTTCATTCAGTTTGTTATCATGAGGTGGAAGAATAACATGGGTAAATAGTAACAAATGCTGTATTTTAGACTGTATGTTCAAACATGGTGACATATTGGCTTTTTGGCCTATTTTGAGCATAGCTTTAATCCATGATGTAAAAAGAATACTAGACTTTCTACACAGATGGGGTATTTGAGTTAGTGAATGCTGAAGGGTCTCTCCTAATTGTGCTCCTTACAACTTAGCTACTGAGCTGTGTTGCTGTGTGTTGAGAAAAAGTCCCAAATGATGGTGCTAAGCATTTTGCTAATACAATCTGCTCAGCTGAAAACTCTCAGTTACCCACTTACTCATCTTTAGGTACAGATGCTACCAAGTAGGGAGGAATGTGATTAGAAAAACTCAGGAGGAAGAGAAATAGAAACACATGGACTAGAAACCATTCGTGGAGTAGATTTCACTGCCCTACTGGGTGATAGCCTCTGGGGTGGTGAGACTCATTTATACTAGATGGTAAGTCAACTGTTTCCTGTTCTCTTTAACAGATGCCAACTTTTGAGCACAGAGTTTCCGCACCCCGTATCTTCTCATGTGAGTGTCTGTATACTAACACTATTAGTGCGAATAGTGAATAACTCATAAAAGAGTTCTTAGAAATAAACTATTTTTTTCTGGCAAATACAAGAACAAGAGAACATTTTATAGTTGGTGAGGATGAAGCTTTCCACTTCAGTTCTCATTGTATGCCACGTCAGCTCTGTCTAGGCTCCGTGAGGGAAAATTGTCAGTGGGCAACAGGTTCTCCCAGTGTATATACCATTCCCCCACTCCGAGTTTTTAATCTCTTCTCAGGTGATAAATTGTTTTTCTCTTAGACTAGATTCACTTGATTTTTCACTTAATTAAAAAATAATTTAATGCTCAATAGGAACCCAGAGTGAGTCTATGCTCACCTTGATTGATCAAATGCTTTGGAAAACAAACAAACCTCCCACGTCGTAAATATAAATATCTGTATCCTGGAGTCTCATAACCAATTGCTTCAGCCTTGGTGTAACAGTTAGGGCACTGATTCGGGCGCTCATCAGGGGGGTCATTTCACTAATGGAAGCTCCAAAACAAGCTGTGGCATAGCACAAGGGTGAAGAGAGGATTTCAGAAGGAGAAACGCGGGTTCAGATCCCAGCGCTGCCACTCACAGCTGCGTGCCTGTAAACGAAGGCGTTAGAGCCGCATCCAATAGCGTCTGTGCGTGCACTGTGGGGTTCAATGGCCTGCCGTCGTTCCCGTGTGTGGTCGCAGGCAAGGTACTCCAACTCACTACCTCTGACTCCCTTGATTTGACATCTGTCTCACAGGATTGCTGTCGTGCGGTTTAAATGAGATGATTTTATGTAGAATTTAGCCTTGTGCCTACACATGGAATGCTCATTAAGCACTTAATATCAATGCTAAACATTATTATTAACAATTTAGTGTTAAACACAGCCGGACCTAAAAATTACTAAACCTTTTAAGCCCGAGTTTCCACCTGTATAAAAAAAGATTAAAATATGCATCCTCATACGGTTGTTGTGACACAAAAATGAGGTAGCACGTTGAGTGACTAGTGTAATTATTGGTTGTAATTATTCAGAAGCATTCTGAGTGCTTGAGTGAGCCTTATCTGCATATTTGATCACTAGTACATCTTCTAGTGTTGCTCATAACCAATGTTCTTTGTACCAACCATTATTTTCTTCTTGGTGCTCATGCATTTAAAACAACTGAGGGTCATTTCCTCCTCCTCCCTGTGCCATGGCAATGTATTTCCGCAGACTATAGTCAATTGTTGACTTCCACAGATCCCCTTACATGGTATTATAACTTTGTGGGCTTCTGATTAAAGAGGTGAGTCTTTGACATTTACACCTAAGTTCTTCTAGATATGAAGTCATCTGACCTTTGATAAAGCCCGTCTTAGTTAGCCACCATTAGTACCACCACTCTTTCATCCTTGGAGTCTGGCTTTCAAGCATTGAAAAAGAGACCCAAGTTGGACAGCTTTTTATAAGCAGAACTTCCAACTTTAGAAGGTAGTTTTTTAAGAGAATTAAGGGATAGGATCTTTACTAGTTCTAGTGCTAAACTTGCAAGGAGAAACTCTCTTTAAGTCCACGTCCTCTCCTTGTGTGCATGGCCATTTTGATAAGAATAGTGCAAGGTAATGCAATCCCACTTTAAATTTAGACATGGTAAAGTTCAAGCTACCCTGAAAAGGCAGCAGTGAATGGCAGTGCCACACTTACATTCAAGAAAAAAGTCAGGTGCCCAAGTCTTGAACTCGGCAAACAGTTTAACTTTCTATAGGCAATTATGGAATGGAATGTAGACGTAAGAGAGAAGGGAATAAAGGTGTGGGTCTCCCTGCCCTTTGGTTCTTTCATTCCCCGACTGTGTGACAATTATTCATAGAGAACATGTGCAGTCTTAAATTGTTCCTTTTGTGTTTGGTTTAAATTCCTTACCTGGAGGGCAGAGGATAACACTTGGTTCCTGCCTCCTACAAACCAATGATGATTTGAGCTGTCCAAGGTGCAGGGGACAGACTGACAACCGGTCTTAGTCCCTCTGGCTACCAGGTAATGATTTAGTGAGCTGAAGAATTTACATTTGACCAGCAATTGATTGGGTGCTTATAATGTGCAAAGTCTGATAGCTGACACAGAAATGAGCCAAACGTGATTTCTTTGCTTTGGGATGACACTATCTAGCTGCAAAATCATAGAGGGATATAAACAAGTAGAGCATAGAGTAGAAAATGCAAGCCTATAGCAAAGAGGCAGAAAAATAATATAGGAGCATGGAAGAAGGAAAGATTATTCTTAGTTATAGGAGGAGAGCTTCCTGGAAAAGATGGTATTTGCATTATGTCTTGAAATATGAGAAATCTTGGGCATGCAGAGAAGGGGGTGACTGGGTGGGTGGAAGAGTGTTAGGTAGGACCCAATAGTTTTACATAGAGGAGCAGAATCAGCGCTCAGTCTAAGGAGATGGGGAGCTTTCTCTCCAAAGGATTATGTGATCATAGGGCTTCAGATTTCCTATTCAAAATTTAGGATTTTATCCTACAGAGGACAGACAAATGGATTCAATGTTGGTGTTTTATCAGAATCACATATTGAGTTTTTGAAGTCCATGCAGGATCACTCCCTACATTTGTGAGTTCTAAAATAATGGAGGGCCGCATACTGTATGTGTAAGTATTTAAAGTTTTAAAGTAACAGATGCACAAAACCTGGCCCTTGTTTCCCCCCAGGGTCTGCAGTCTGTTTCAAGGACTGCTCTTGGCCTGGAAACTAAAGAGGCCCCACCCTCCCTGAGGGCCACCGGCCCCTGGGGGCATGAGGGGTCACATGACTTTCAGGAAGAGGGCAGAGCAGAGGCTGAACTTGGCAGGGGACTTCTTGGCAGTGGCCAAACCTGCCCACACCCAGTAAAGCTCTTTAGGTCCCTGGCAGGGCAGGTTCTCTCGCCTCCTGCCTCACCTCCCTGACTCAGGATTGCCAGGCAGTTCTAAGTATCACTGGAAACGACACCCACTCCAGCCACCTCCAGAGCTGAGGGCAGGGTAGAAGTACTCTTACCTGAGGAATGCCACCTGCCTACCCATCCTTCTGCTTTGGAGGAAACTGACTTGAAACTAAAGCAGCCCCTCTTTTCCGGTGTCAAAGGGCAAAGGCTTTTTTTTTTATTCTCCAGTCTGACCCCATCCCAATTGGCAAGACACCCGGTCTGTCTCTCCCCAATATTTTGTTTGTACTCAGTCGCTCATGGGACTTTAGGGCTAATAATCACTGCTAAAAACGGGCAAGGTGTTTCCGTTTAATTATTGTTGGTTGGCATAGGAGAGTAGATGGCTGGCATTTTGGAAAGTGAAGTGAAACAGAAGAAGGAGAAATAGGATGGTGGTGAAACTATAGCAGGAGAGCTGTGAGAAGCCGCCGAGTAAGCAAAATGAGGGTCTGGGCGAAGCAGGGGCCATGGGTTGGGCACAGAGGAGGAGCTGAATTGGAAAGGGCTCCAAGTGATGGCATCAGAAATGCTTGGGGAGGGCAGGGAATCCTAACCACTAGGACCAGGAGGTAATGGAGGGAGATTAGACTTTGGGTAGTGAGCACCCAATGCAATATAGAGATGATGTATTGTAGAACTGTACACTTGAAAATTATATAATGTTACTAACAAAGGACACCCCAGTAAACTTAAAACATTGTCAGTGGTCAGAGGGAAAGATGGCATGGAGAAGACTCAGGTTTCTAGCTTGTCATAGGTTAAGTTGTCTCCCCAAACAGATAGGTTGAAGTCTGTACTCCTGCTACTTGTAAATGTGGCCCTGTCTGGAGACAGGACTCATTGCAGATGACATCAAATGAAGATGACCTCATTAGGGTGGGCCCCAAGTCAATGTGGCTGGTGTCCCTATAACAAGAGGGAGGACAGAGAGGACACACAGGGCAGACAACCATGTGACGATGGAGGCAGAGACGAAGGGGTGCCGCTACAAGCCAACATTTGCCAGCGACCATTAGCAGGATCCTTCCCCGTAGGTTTCAGAGGGAGTGTAGTGCTGCAGACACCTTGATTTTGAATTTTTAGCCTTCATGACTGTGAGAGAATACTATGTCAGTGTTGTTTGAAAGCACCAAGTTCGTGACAGTTCGTTACCGCAGCCCCAGGAAACAAGTGCATCAGCTGTAACAGCACCCATCCTGGTACCTCGCTCTGACCTGAGCAATTGGTGGAGGGAGGCTTTTGCCACAGCCAGTGCCTGAACTGTCCATGTTCCCCGTAACAGGCACATCGTCCCCACAAGCAAAGGAACCCCAAGCAGTGTCCCTCTTTGTCACCTAGCTGTACTAACTCACTATGGCTTTCAATGATCTCCTACACAAAGAGGCGTGAAGAGAAGGTACTGCTTTCCTACAGATTTCAATCGTCTACTGTATAGTAATGCAATTTGCAGGAGTGAAGTTGAAAGATTTTTACAGTCAGTTTTCCCATTTTCTAATTTGGTTGGGAATGTATTTTTGGTACCATTTTAAGCTATTGTCTTTAATCTACCATAGTGAAAAATTATTCAGAAAACCTACGGGAGATTTAATCTCCACAAGGAATGTTTTTCAGATAGGAAATTGTGGCAGGATTGAATTGCCAAAGAGACAGCTGAAAAAAAATGGGTCATGCATTCGTCCCGTTCTGGGCCATAGGCTGCCAAGAGGTGCCTCTGCTCATTTCGGTCCTCTTCTCATAAACAAGCTGCTTTAACAAGTTACTTTTAAAAAGCATACTTATTTCCCCAGTGAATTACACAGGAAGAGAATCCAAGCTGCCCTCCAGAGAACTCAAAACAGTTGTTTGTTCTCAGAGCTCAGGTGTGGTAAAATAGCTGTGGGCTAAAAATGCTCCCTGGAGACTGGCCAGTAGGCTAGAGCTCGCTCTCCGCTCTCCGCTCCCACCTGATTTCTCACACTGGTGTGCAACTTCATAGCTTGGCTAATGAGGATGGCGGAGGGGGAGGGCTCAATTTTCTATTTCAATTTAATTACACAGTCTATAGTGCCTAGTGGGAAGGATTTGGGAGCAAGATTAACGCTCAGCAGTGCTCTATTTTACATTCCTTTTTGACAAAGAACACTGTATTGATCATCCAAAGTGAGTTTTCAAAAATGTTTTTTAAGAGCCAAAATGTTTTGGTGGCAGAGTGATTTAAAGACAAGGAGGGGGTAACTTTATTTCTTGGCTTTTTGTCAAAATTTAGATAAATTGAAGGTAGAAGATGCCTCTTGGAATTGTATTGCCAGAAAATTCTTGAGAGGGAAGAGTGCTTCCCTACTTGGGAGAACAAAGAATAGAAATTCCAGCTGGCAGACACTGATTGAGTAACACAACTACCTGTTTGGAAAATGACTTATAACTAATACACGTAAAACCCTCCCCTCTTATGTTAAACTCTAAAAAATGTCACTCTCTTATTGGGATGGGACACCATTATGATTTTATCTGGCATCAAATCAATGTTTAAGATGATGAATAAATATTTGCTGTTCTGTTTCGGTGCCTACATATTCTACTAGTTCAGCCAAATGTTAAAAAAAAAGCCAAGTGAGAAGTAGCCTTAATATATTTCCTGACCAACTATTTTAACTTGTTAAAACAGAAAACAGGTCCACCGCAGATACTATCTTTCTTGGGTAGGGCACTCCCTTCCATCCCGATCAGCCTGGGGGAATGCGACAGCTCCGCCCTGGGGAGCTCGCTCTGCTGAGGAGTCAGCTGCCTGGGCTGCAGTACAGAGGGTCTGGGCAGACCCAGCAGGTGTCAGGCACTGACTTCTGTGGCTTTGGAGTGGGGGCTACTTTCCCAAGAACCTTAATGGTGCTTCCCCCTCATGGGAGATCTGCTAGCCTCACTCTTTGGGCTCTTGCCCTTCTGACTTCCGGTGGCTCTGCCCTGCTGAGGACAGGGCAGAATCGCAGACAGACTAAGCTGTGTGACTCTGGGGCAGAAGCCTCTCTCCCCATCTTCCCCCAGGCCTCCCTTTCAGGGGAGATCCATCCTTCCAACTCCTGGTGGCCCTGCCCTGCTGAGATAAAACTCTGGGCAGAATCTGGGATGGACTGAGTTGTGTGGCTCTAGGATGGGGGATATTTCTCTCTCACATGACCTCCCTTCACACAGCCAAGTCTTAGTCTGTTTGGGCCTGATAAACTCTGCTGGCCTCACCCTGACAACTGAGACGCCGCCCTACCACAAAGGTGTGTGGGCACCCAGTGGGTCACAGCTAGACTTGTTATACTCTGGGAGACTTGCTGAGTGGCCTCAGACCCAGCACTGCAACTGAATTTTAACCTGTATCAGTTGGGTGAACACCACTCACTCCTACCTGGTAACTCACTGAAAACTTACATCATGCTGACATGAGGTAAATACTGACATAACTCAAATACTGACAGAGGGTCTTTTGGTGACTGAGCTTAACAGGCATCCAGCAGGTGAAGGAAGGCAGAGGCAGACTTTGGGGTGCCTTGGGACATTTGCTAACATGTCCCCAACACAGTACTGTTAAAACCTGGCCTTACTGTGCAGCTTGGTCCTTTCCTCACACACTTAGGCCCAGCAGAGGCAGCCACAAACTGTGGATTGCTCTGTAGCTACAGATTGTATAGGGCCAGTAGTAGGCAGTGTCTGACATGGGTCTGTACCACAGTACCTCCCAAGAGACCCCAGAATGAGCACACCCAGATGCCAGCATCAGACAACATCAGAACAGGATCCAATTAGTGTCACACGAGGCATATCCAAAAGGAGATCTTAGATCTTGGCAGGCACCAGACCCTGCTGAAGTGAATTCTGGTTTGTGTGGTCAGTACCTGCACAGCTGCTCATATACTGTGGTCAGGGGTGATTCTCAGTCAGCCAGCCTGAGGGTTGACCCCACGCTTGCATGGGCCAATAGCAATCAAGACTCAATTACAACAGGCGGGGGGGCACATAACTCACCCAGTTCAAGTGATGAGGGAGACTACACCACTGGGTCCCACAGGACACCTACTACGTAAGGCCACCCTACCAAGACAGAGAGTCATAGCAGATCTATCTAACACATAGAAATAAACACAAAGAGGCAGCCAAAATGGGGAGACAGAGAAGCAGGCCCCAAATGAAGGAGCAGAAGAAATTTCCAGAAAAAGAGCTCAATGAAATGGAGACAAGCAATTTATCAGATACAGAGTTCAAGAAAATGTTTATCAGGATGTTCAAGGAACTCGATGAGAACTAAACAGCATGAAAAGGGACATAGAGACCATAAAAAAGTGTCAGAAATGGACACTGGAAGAAAGAAATAGGTTGGGTGAAGTAGAAGATTGAATTAGTAATTAGTAAGGCAAGGTAAAAAAAAAATACCCAATCATAGCAGCAAAACAAAAAGAGAATTAAAAAATGAGTTTAAGCCCTGGCTGGTATGGCTCAGTGGAATGAGTGCTAGCCTGCAAACCAAAGGGTCGCTGGTTTAATTCCTAGTCAGTGCATATGCCTTGGTTGCAGGCCAGGTTCCTAGTAGGGGATGTGTGAGAGGCAACCACACAGTGATGTTTCTCTCCTTCTCTTTCTCCTTCCCTTTCCCTCTAAAAGTAAATAACTTTTAAAAAATGACTTCAAGAGACCTTTAGGACAACATAAAGTGCAACAACGTTTGTGTCACAGGAGTACCAGACGGAGATGAGAGAGGGCATGGGATCAAGAATCTATCTGAAAAAATAATGACTGAAAACTTCCCAACTTGGTGAAAGAAAGATACACATGAGTCTAGGAACTGCAGAGAGTTCCAGACAAGATGAACCCAAAGAGGCCCACACAAAGAAGCATTGTAATTAAAATGGCTAAGGTTAAACACAATGAAAGAATCTTAAAAGCATCAAGAGAAAGACAATTAGGTACCTACAAGGGAGCTCCCATAAGTCTGACAGTTGATTTCTCAACAGAAACATTTCAAGCCAGAAGGGACTGGAATGAAATATTCAAAGTGATGTAAAGCAAGGGTATACAACCAGACCTACAACCAAAACTACTTTACCCAGTAAGGCTATAATTTACAACTGAAGGAGAAATAAAGAGTTCCCCAGACAAGATGAGGCTAAAGGAGTTTGTTACTATTAAACCAGTATAACAAGAAATGTTAAAGGACCTCTATAAGAAGAACAAGAAGAAAAAATAAAAAGAGGACCATAGTTAAAAGAATAAAATGGCAATAAATACAGACCTATCAATAGGCACTTTACATGTAAATGGCTTAAATGCTTCAGTCAAAATACAAAGGGTAGGTGAATAGGTAAGGAAATAAGCCCTGTATATATGCTGTCTACAAGGGACTCACCTCAGAGAAAACTATGCACACAGGCTAAAAGTAAAGGGATGGAAAAAGATATTTCATGCAGATGGAAAGGAAAAAAAGCTGGGGTAAGAGTACTTATATCTGACAAAATAGACTTTGAAACAAAGGCTATAGTAAGAGACAAAGAAGAACACTACATAATGATAAAGGGAGCAGTCTAACAGGAGAATATTTATGCACCCAACATAGGAGCACCTAAATAAGTAGAGCAAATCTTGATGGACATAAAGGGAGAGATCGACAGTAACATGGCCATAATAGGGGATTTTAACACCCCATTGACAGATAGATGGATAGATCTTCTAGCAGAAAATCAACAAGGAAATGGCAGCCTAAATGACACACAAGATCAGACAGGTTTAATTGATATTTTCAGAGCATTTCACCCCAAAGCAGGGTAATGTACATTCTTTTCAGTGCACTTGGAACATTTTCTAGGATAGACCACATGTTATGATATAAAACAAATCTCAATACATTTAAGAAGACTAAAATCATACCAAGCACCTTCTCTGTCCATACTGGGTAAAATTGAAAATCAATCACAAGAACAAAAAAACTGAAAACAGACAAGGACATGGAGGCTAAATATTATGTTACTAAACGATGATAGGGTTAACAATGAGCTCAAGGAAGAAGTCAAAAGATACCTTGAAACACATGAAAATGAAGATGCAACAACCCGAATCCATGGGACACAGGGAACACACACCTAAGAAAGAAATTCATAGCATTGCAGGCCTATTTCAAGAAACAAGATAGACCTCAAATAAACAATCTAACTTACACCTAAAGAAACTTGAAAAGGAACAACAAACAAACCAAAAGTGAGTAAAAAGAAGGAATTAAAGATTAGAGAGCACAAATAAATACAATAGAGTCTAAAAAACAATACCAAACATCAATGACACTAAGAGCTGATTCCCTGAAAAGATAAACAAGAATGACAAACCTCTAACCAGACTTAAGAAGAAGAAAAGAGAGAGGACCCAAATAAATATTATCAGAAATGAAACAGGAGAAGTAACAATTGATACCAAAGAAATACAAAGGATTATAGGAAGATATTAAGAAAAACCATATAGATGCCAACAAATTGGATGATCTGGAAGAAATGGATCTATTCCTGGAAACATACAATCTTCTGAAATTGAATCAGGAAGAATCAGAAAATATGAATAGACAGATAGCAACTAATGAAATGGAAACAGTAATTAAAAAAACTGACAATAAACAAAAAAGTTCTGGACTGGATGGCTTCACAGGTAGATTTACTAACCACTCAAAGAACTAACACCTATCCTTCTCAAATTATTCCAAAAAAATGCAAGAACAAGCAAGACTCCTAAGCTCACATTATGAGGCTAGAATTATCCTAATTCCAAAACCAGGTGAAGACACTTCAAAGAAAGAAAATTATAGGTCAATATCCCTGATGAACATAGATGTTACAACCTCCAAGAAAATATTAGCAAACCAGATCCAGTAATACGTAATAAGATTATACACCAAGATCAAGTGGGGATTATTTCAGGTATGCAGGGTTGGTACAATATCTGCGAATCAATAAATGTAATACTTTATATAAACAAAATGAGGAATAAAAATCACATAATCATATCAATAGGTGCAAAAGAAGCATTTGATAAAATCCATCACCCATGTACAATAAAAACTGTCAGCAAAGGGGAGGGATTTAGAGGAACTAGTATAAAGGACACATGGGCAACAACTAAGGGGGGTGGAAATGGGAGGGAGGTGGGGAGCATGGGGGTGGGCTGGGATGGGAGTAAAAGACAAAACTGTACTTGAAAAATAATTAAATAAAAAAAACTCTCAGCAAACTGGGAATAAAGGGAACATAACTCAATATAATAAAGGCCATATATATCATGAACCCACAGCCAACATCATACTCAATGGGCAAAATCTCAAAGCATTTCCCTTAAGATCAGGAACAAGACAGGAATGTCTGCTTTCATCATTCTAATTCAACATGATAATGGAAGCCTTAGCCACAGCTATCAGACAAGAAGAAATAATAGGTATCAAAATTTGAAAGGAAGAAGTAACACTGTCATTATTTGCAGATGGCATCATACTGTGTATAGGGAATCCTAAAGATTCCAACAAACAACTACTAGAACTGATAGATGACTTTAGTAAAGTAGCAGGGTACAAAATAAATATCCAGAAATCAGTTGCATTTGTATGCATCAATAATGAAATATCTTAAGAGGAAACTAAGAAAAAAATCCCATTTAAAGTTGCATCAAAAAAATTCCTAGGAATAAATTTAACCAAGGATAGAAGAGATGTGTACTCAGAAAATTATAAGACTTTGAGGAAAGAAAGTGATGAAGATACAAATAAATGAAATCATATACCATGTTCATAGATAGGAAGAAGTAACGTTATTAAAATGTCCATGCTACTCAAAGCAATCTATAGATTCAATGCAATTCCTGTCAAGATACCAAGGGTGTATTTCACAGAACTAGAACAAATATTCCAAAAATTATATAAAACCACAAAAGCCCCAATATTGACAGCAATCTTAAGAGAGAAGAACAAAGTTGGATGAATCGCACTACCTGATATAGAACTATACTACAAGGCCATAGTAATCAAAAAAGCATGGTATAAGAGTAAAACAGAATTATGCAAGGCCTGTCCAGAAAGTATCCATCCATGTAATATCAAAAATAGAGCTATTTATGGAAGGTGCAAGATACAAGAAACATTGTACATAGGACAGTGATGCCTCAGTCCCCTTTAAAGTAGGTAGCTTGGGATCTCACACAGTTTCCCCAATTGCCAGCAGTTGCCCCATCATATATTTTCCTGAATCTCATTGACAGTCTGAAATCTTTTCCCTTTCAAAGGTGATTTTAGTTTTGGGAAAAGCCAGAAGTTGTAGGGCACCAAATCTTGGCTGTAGGGGGGTTTGAGTCACATGGGCAATTTTATGTTTCACCAAAAATCTCTGCATGAGACATAATGCACGAGTGGGCATGTTGTTGTGATAGAGCTGTCAATCACCAGTTGCTCATAGCTGCAGCCTTCTTAATTATCTGAATAATTTCCACAAAAGAATATTTAATTTAAATGAAAAATTTGATAAAGATTTGTTGCCCTACTTGCTCAGTCATTTTGAATGTCTTGTACACACAGTACACATGCTCACTTAATGACATCTATTGCCCCCACTGAGTAGTATGGTGAAGTCATCACTGTTCACGCACATGCATTCAAGTTCATTCTGTTTTACTGCCAGGATACACCAATGTTACACAACTGTTCTTGTTTTATTAACAATGGCTGGACTTTTTCTGTACAGACCTTATAGATCAATGGAAAAGAATAGAGAGCCCAGAAATAATCCTATACCATTATGGTCAATTAATATTTGACAAAGGAAGCAAGAACATATAATATGGTAAAGGCAGTTTTTTTCAGTAAATAGTATTGGGAAAAATGGACAGACACATGCAAAAAAGCATGAAACTCGACCTTCTTACACCATACACAAGGATAAATCCAAAATGGATTAAACACTAAATGTAAAACTTGAAACCATAAAAATCCTAGAAGAAAACATAGGCAGTAAAATCTTGCACATTGCTCACAGCAATATTTTATATGATGTTTCTTTCTAGGCAAGGGAAAGAAAAGAAAGAAAAGAATCAAATGGGACTATTTCAAACTAAAGAGTTTTTGCACAGCAAAGGAACACTTCAACAACATGAAAAGATAACCTACTAAATGGGAGAACATGTTCACCAATGATAAACTTAATAAGGGGTTAATATCCAAAATTTGTAAAAAAAACCTTATAAAACTCAACACCAAAACAAACAAACAAACAGTACAATAAAAAATAGGCAAATAACTTGAATAGGCACTTCTTCAAAGAGAAGGTACAAGTAGCCAACAGATACAGGAAAAGATAGATGCTCATTGTCACCAATCATCAGGGAAACGCCAATAAAACCACAATGAGATTAGATATCACCTACCACATTTTGGGGAATCACCCTGCCTGCTTTCAGAAGCTGTAACCTCACATGGCTAAGGCTGAGTAAAGGACCTTGGGACCATAAGTCACTAAGGAGACAAAGCTTATCTCCCTGGCAGGGGCACCTCCTCTGCCCCCTTTTACTTCACCCTACTTGGTGCTGGGCAGATAACTGGTTAGTCAATGATGGGTAAGATTACTCAAGGAGAGATGACCTAAGACAGGTATGGTTGCAAAGGGGCCCTCAGGGATGGATTTGAGTGTCTATAGAAAAAGGGGGTGATGGACCCTCGCCCCTAGGCTTTGACATAGCCTGAGTCCTCATTCTGTCTGCAAGAAGTCTACTGATCTCTTGGCTGCCTTACTTCCCCAGCCTGAATTAAGCTGGAAACATGTCAGAGGGCAGGGCAGCCCTGGGCAGGAACAGGTGGTTCCTTGGGGTGATCAGGCCTAAGAAAGAATGCATAAAATCCTGTGAAAACTGCTCTGCTAAGAATGTCCTCAATTTTCTGATAAGGATCCAAGAATGAAATGAGTTTGTTCCCCAAACTTTTATGGCCCTTTAGCTCACTGACCCTGATTTAGAAGAAGCCCTCATAGTTCTTTGAATGTTATCTATTGTTTGATGATTACTACCTGACAATGATTGATGAACTTTACCTGTATTTCTGTGCAAATTAAACCCAATAAGAGCTCATTGAGGACGAGGCTCCTGGCCCTTCTCCTTTGAGAGACTGGCTACCTTTCCTCCTCAAGCAGATCATGTCTTGGTAGACTTATTCTCATCCAAGGTGGCCAGGGGGACCCTGTGCACAAAGCCCCCCCACGCCACCTGTTAGAATGGCTATCACCAACAAATCAACAAACAACAGGTGCTGGTGAGGATGGAGAGAAAAGGGAAGCCTTGTGTACCATTGGTGGGAATTCAGATTAGTATAGTCACTGTGGAAAGCTGTATGGGGTTACCTCAAAAAGTTAAAAGTGGAACTGTCTAATGACCCAACAATGCCACTTCTGGGAATATATCTGAAGAAACCCAAAACACTAATTAAGAAAAAGTATATGCAGCCCTATGTTCATTGCAGCATTATTTACTACTTACAATAGCCAAAATGTAGAAGCAACCCAAGTGCCCATCAGGAGATGAGTGGATAAAAAAGCTGTGCTACCTTCACACAATGGGATACTACTCGGCTGTACGAAAGAGGGAAATCTTACCTTTTGTGACAGCATGGATGGACCTAGACAGCATTATACTAAGTGACATAATTCAGTCAGAGAAAGACCAGGACCATATGATCTTGTTATAGAACAAACCCATGAAGGGGCAAAATACTATTACTGAATGGACCCCCCATTTTCCCAGGGTCCCCCTATACTAGGATTGCCTTTCTTGCCACCAGGGTATCATAGCTCTCAGTGCCACAGACTGGTGAAAAGGAAAGGAAGTATTTATTCAAAAGTTATACAAACTTAAATGTCTTCATTAAAATCCCAAAGTCCCTTAAAACACCCACAAATGCACATGGTCCTTCCTTCCCACCTTTGCCCAGTCTGGGGTACCATATCTCAGGAAAAGAAATAGAAGTCTGTGGCTCAGGAAGCCCTCAGTTCTTCCCAGTAATCCATGTTCCACTGGCAGGCCTCCTGAGGTTCCCAACACCATCAGCTGTGTCCCTGTGATCTCTAGTTCTTAATCCAAACCCATGTGGCACCTTCTCTTGGGCCACCAGTAAGAGTCCTTTCACCCCTTTCTTTCCTGCAGCATCTCTCCTGCATTCTTCCAGACTGCTAAGGGAGAACTCCACATCACTGCTACATCTTGGTTTCCAGCTTCCTAAGCTGCATGGCAAAGGGAGCCCCAAAGTTGCATGGTTCCTCCCCTGTGCCAAAGCTGTGTGCGTGGGTCAGACCTGTGTGGCTGCCATGCCTGGGTTTAAATCCCAGCGCCAATCTTCCTCTGCAGCCCCATTTCTGACTCTTCCCACAATGGACTACACCTGTCAACATTCTTGGATTTTTTTTCCCCTCAGCTTTTCTGGGCTGCCATAGTAAGTCCAGGCAGGCGTGGCCCTGGAGCATGGAGCCAACCATCTCCAAGCTTTCATGCGGGCACTGTAACCAGGGGGAGTTGCCTCCCACTTATATCCTAGGATATAGTCACTTCCATCCCCCTGGCTCAAAGTGTGGCCACAACCATTTAGCATATCCATGAAACCAGTTAAAAGTCATAGATATGTAAAGCAACAGTTCTAGAGGTTATTTACAAAACTGTTGGTATGCAAAATAACCCAGTGTTCCTGTTTCATGTGTCCCATCCCCTAGTTCAGACCTGTGGGGGTGAGGACATCCTAAATTTTTAACATTTTCTGGACACCCTGAGTTCTGGACCCTGTTACAAACTCCTCTTTGTGGGGGTGCTGGCTGCATCCTGTTACAATTTCACTTATATGTGGAATATGATGAACAAAATAAGCTAACAAACAAAATAGAAACAGACACATAGGTACCAAGAACAGACTGACAGCTGTCAGAGGGCAGGAAGGTTGGGGGCTGGGTAAAAGAGGTGAAGGGATTAAGCAAAAAAATCCCTTAAAACCCCCAAACGCCTCATAGACAGACAACAGTATGGTGATCACCAGAAAAAAAGGGGGAGATAGAAGAGGATAAAGGGAGAAAAAGTGGTGATGGAAGGAGATTGGAGTGGTGTGGTGAACACATGATACAAAATAGAGATGATGTATTATAGAATTGTACACCTACCTGAAACCTATATAACTTCGTGAACTAATTTCACCCCAAGAAATTCAATTAAAAACAAAAGAAGAAAACAGGTCTCTTTATAAAGAAAAGTATTTCATATGTGGCTTAAATAAATAAGAATGATGTTAATAGACTCCACTGTTTAACTGTTGTTTGGCCTTACCAAACCCCTTGAGTACATACAAACAATGGAAAATACAGTGATAAAGAAACTAAGCTGAAAGGCAAATAAACTGTTTGAAATGGCTAACTGATTTTTTCATTGCACAATGATGGCATTTTTTAAGTATTGAGAGGGCTGCTACTTCGAGTCAATATTTACACTTATATTCAAAAGCAAAATGGTACCTGAGAAGCATTAGATTGTGCCTACAGTGTAATATTTGCAGTATAGCACATTGCCAAACGACTTCACAATTTCTAAAGCTTGATGAGTTACAGGGCATCTGGCACGGATTAGTTACAACCGGGACTTAATTTGGGTGGAATGACAGTGGGGACTAGAATGGGAACTTATGTCAAGGGCCACTGGGAGAACACTTTGAAAAACGTACCCTTGAATTGTATAAATGTAGATTTATCACTCTTCCTGACCAGGGTGAGTTATAATGTATGCCCCAGGAGAGCAACAACAGCAAAAGGCATGGAGGTTTGTGTTGGTGAGTGAAACCTGAGCACAGTTTGCCCCAGGTCAGTGTCTGCATCCCCCAGTCCTAGAGGCACAGGCAGCGCTGGGAGAAACTGTAGCTGGCCTGGCCTGTGGGAGGGGCAGTGGGGGAGGGCGCCAGGCAGTGGCTGGTGAACGCCGGCCGTCCTTGGTTTGTGTGTGTGGCTGCATGTCACAAATCAATTAGTAAAAAGCCTGGATGAGAGGACAGTGACGCAGACGGGAAGACATTGAGTCACTGCGGGTAGACACCAAAGACCACAGTGGAAAGTCAACTTGTATGATTCCACGGAGAAGGGTTCAACTCTGAACTGTGTGGGAGAGGGTGACTGGGTGAATTGAAACTTGGGAAAATCACAGAGAAGAGTCGCCTTAGTTAAGGGAGAAGAAGATAAAAGTGTCTATTTGCAGCCATGATGCTGTCGATGCAGAGGTCAGGATAAGCTCAGAGGGCTGTGTACACAGCAGCAGTGGCAGAGTCCCGGTGTCCACCGCCTCCATCCTTGGGGAGGACGGTGTGGAGGGAGGCACTGAGGTGGGGAGACAAGGGAACTGCATGATCACCTCCATTTGACCGATTTTTGTGATCTCCGAAGCAATGACGCGCACATCGCTCATACCCAATAATCAGCAATGCCTTTTGTATATTTAAAAATATTTACACATGCTTAATTATTAACATTTAAAGCAGAATTATATGTTACAATTTATGAGCAGCGAGGAAATACCTTGTCGTTGATATGTTCCTGGGTTTTTTCTCTAGTCACTGAAAGAGAAAGCAAAAGGAAATTTAACATGCAAGTATGCAAATGTAGAAAATGCAGTACTAGTTTTACTTTGTTTTCACTCAAAACTCCAACAGTGGCATGGGCTCTCTGAGCAAGGATTTGTATCATGACATGAACATTTGCAATCACTCCAATAACTGGAATGAAAAAAAGAGTCAAAACCTAAAGAGACCACATTAGAGAGACAACAAAAAATGACATGGACCAGAAATGGCGATGCCAGAAGAAGGTACTAAACTGTGGCAAAGAAATGGTGAAGAGATGAAAAGGACCAAAGGAAAATTCAACCAATATCCAGTCCAAGGTCTCTGAACAATGACAACCTGTTCAGGTATGATACTACCACTGAACTCATGCAACCCTGAGGACTAGAACAGGAGATTTAAAGGGGCAGATGGGAGAAGTGTTACTTTTAAAATCTGCTGTCTTACCTGTGAAGGTGATAAAGATGTCACTAGGCTTTGTTGTTACTGGACTGTGGGAGATTAATGAAGGTACAAACTAATAGTCCTATAAATGGTATCTTGGTCAGGACAGAAGCAAGCCAGAGTAACACATAAAGGCAACATAGGAATATAACCAATAAAGATTCTAAAATAATAAACCTCAGTCATTGTGAAAATAGCCTGAGAGTGATCAACGTCATGTTTGTCTTAAACAAAAGGAAAAGAATCCTGAGTAATAGTGAATAACCAACAAACCACCAGGAAAGAGAGGAAAGAAGTAATTTTGTGGCACTGCAGTTATTATGTGCTTGTGAGACATACACATTACTAAACATGTCCTTTTAAAATTTTAGTTAAGGTAACTGTGTGGTCACAT
This sequence comes from Sturnira hondurensis, assembly GCF_014824575.4. Classification (NCBI taxonomy): domain Eukaryota; kingdom Metazoa; phylum Chordata; class Mammalia; order Chiroptera; family Phyllostomidae; genus Sturnira; species Sturnira hondurensis. The sequence goes on from NW_028074503.1 coordinate 6,443,605, forward strand.
GCATTGGGAAGAAATAATACAGACAGACCCTGTCTGTGTACACTTTACCCAGTTTCCCCCAGTGGTGACACCTGAGTGACCCATGGCACAGCATCACTGACAGGATACCACATGGCCACGGGCAGGACTTAGAGCATTTCCATCACCACAAGGATGCCTCACAATGTCCTCTTATAGCTGCATCTATTCCCTCCCACCCCCACATTTTAAGCCGCCCACTCCTGGCTCTGGCTCCCTAATAAAGGAAGGGTTCATGGATTAAAATCATTAGGTGGACCACCTTAGGGCCTGAAGGTGACTACAGATGAGTTTTGCATCATACCAAATACTTGGCTTTGTGCCAGCAGCTCTTTCTGTATTAGTCCCCAATTGATTTTCCAGGAGTTTAAAGTGTCCTAATAACAGTGATTATTTTTCACCCTATTTTATTCAACATCTGTAGTACCCTAGTTCTGACTTAGGAACCTGCTACATGCTCAAAATTGTGGGAATTGACGTGAAGGGCTGAGAGTAAATGCCAGATAACTTACACCACCACGTTTTACAATTTTTCTGAAGATGAGCATTGTTTTAATGGTTCTTTTAGTGTGAATTTCCCCCAATTTCTACCATTTTCTTTCTTTAAACTACTATTTACTAAAATAAAGTTTCTTAGCACAGCTACAGTGAACATAGAGGCTTCTTGTTCGCTGCATTGCGCGGTGTGTGTAATTAGGGGTCAGGCTGGGCAGCACCGGGCGGGCTTAACCTGAGAGTACCAGTTACAGGCAGGAGCCCAGTAGGCAAACCTGGGCTGTGTCTCAGGATGACAAGATAAGCTGGACACAAGTTTTCCTGGTAAAAGTCAGAGGGGGTCCAGGGTGTGTGGCATCTGTCCAAATAAAGAAGAGGAGGGTGACTTGGTGATGTAAGTGGCGGGGAATATATTCATATTTTGGAGAGATTTAGGCACCAGAATGTAGGTAATTCAGGGAACAAGGCAGGAGCCATGCTGGGGGACTGAGAGGTAGGTAAGGCAAGGGCTCAGTGAGGGGGGTAACAGGGCAGCCTTCCTGTTTCTGAGGTCAGGGAACTGGTTGAGGGTCACAGGGACTTGGGAGGCAACTAGACCATTTCTGTGAGTTACAGCTATCTAAATATGAGAAAAATTATCTCCTCCCTTGAGCTCTGAAAACTCGCATGAATTAAAACTCATAATTATATAATTATTTTGTGGCCCTAGTCATTGTGATTGCTGCTATTGATAATCTTTTTCTCTTGTTTATGGATAATCATAGCCTGGTAGAGATGTAAGTGTTCTCTGGCCGATGCATAAAAAAAGGAGGGAATCCCACTTAAAACCTAAGTCATCCCCAAATTTATTCAAATCGTATGTGAAAAAGAGGAATGGAATTTAGGGGCTAAATTTTAACTGCATAAGCCATTGCTAATAAAAGATTAAGAAGTATGTGGTTTAGCATCTTTTAATTATTTTTTCTAGCATCTTTAATATACAATGTTTGAAATCTCTGGTTGGATCAACATTATTTTGCTCAGAGGTTTGTGGACTTTGCATACTGATTCTTTCCTGTTTCCAAGTACATTTGCTTTTAGGCTATTTTTATTCACTTTAAAGGAATTTTAATAACTTTCTGTTGACAGCATGGACAGCTGGTCTTGAGAATTAAAGAAAATTCACTTGCTGACTGAGGAAGGAAGTGACATCAATGAGCTTCTAAAGTCAGCCCAGAGGGGGAAATCGGCTTGTGAGAGAGTAGCCTTCCATTGCACTGTATTTATCGAGAGACGCCTTGAGATGCAAATTGCTGTATCAATCAAACCTATGGTGCCTACCTCCAACCAACTTAGTGCAAACTGAAGGAACACTGAGAAGAAAAAGGATGAGAATGCAGGAGCCTAGGGGCTAAGTGAATCCCGGGAGCTCAGGATCCCCCCTCTCTCTGCTGATACTTCACTCTCTGTCAAGCCGCTTTGTCTAGAAAATGAGTTTGATGTAAACTGTTGGTCGAAGCTGCCCTTTTTCTAGGACAGGCAGCTGATAAGAACATGCACTTATGTATTCATATATAGTGCAGACTTGTTACCATGTCACTTTAACCCAGAGTGCTATCAATTGCTTTTCATCCCCCACTGAGAGCTATCTGGAAGCAGGGATATTTAGGTTTCATAAACTGCCACACCCTTGACATCTTGATATTTTTTCAGTTGGTATTCATCGTTTATAACTCTACTGCAGAAAAAAGTCAGGTACCAAATCTGGACTTTAAACAGTCATCATTGTCATTGTATAATGAATGGCTTCATTCTGCACCACCATCAGAAAATTTATCTGTGGAGCTGCAGTTATCCATTTTTCTAAGATAACCATGCTGCAGGTGCATACAATGTGTATGTGTGTGAGTTGTGTATTGTGAACATGAATGCATATGTGTATATACACACACCTGTGTGCAAGATAGGAAGAAAAGTATCTGCACAAATTTTATGGTTGTAAGCCTTGGCCGGTGTGGCTCAGTGGATATAGCACTGGCCTGAGAACCAAAAGGTCACGGGTTTTTACTCCTAGTCAGGGCACATGCCTGGGTTGTGGGCCAGGTTCCCAGATGGGAGTGTGCCCCAGACAACCAATTGATGTTTTTCTCCCTCTCTTTCCTTCCCCCTTCCCCTCTCTCCAAAAATGAATAAATAAAATCTTTAAAAAATAATTTTTCTGGTTGAGCTGAAAAATCAAATCGATGACTATTTCTTAGCTCATACTAAAAAGTGTCTGAGGTGGCTATGGTGATAGTTCAATCACAGTTAAATAATTTGAGTTTGAGTTAACAATCCAGAGTCAAATAGAATTTAATTTAGCTCAGAAGATATGCATATTAATACTGGCTCCTTTTCCTTACTATAAAAATATTTGGGTATTCAATTAAAGTTTGACATCTTATGAGCTTAAATATGTAATCTGAATCACTTAAAAATATTGGTGAAGTAAAAAAGGATGGATGAGGTCTCAACACCTACAGTCTTTAGGTCTTCAGGGAAAAGGACTTTCTGAGTGTCTCCAAGCCTGGACATCCTTTGACTTTATCAAAACCCACTCTTCTGATCCCACCATGCAGTGTGTTGTAATGCATTTCTGTTCTGTACAGTAGGCTAGATGCTCTCCAGGTGTAGAAGTAAAGCAGAGGAAACATGATGAGCATGCTACAAAAGGAACCACAGGAAATCATGAGCTGTAAAGAATTGATTGGTAATTGTATGGTCAGTCAGCTGGGCCAAAAGGTACTTCAATCTCGATATAGCAGACATAAAAACATCAGCAGTAAACTCCTTTAGTGATTTTTTTTTTTGAGATCCGATGCCAAAAGCAAAGGAAACAAAAGCAAAAATAAATAGCTGGGATGACATTGAACTAAAAGGAAACCATCAATAAAATGAAAAGGAGACATATGAAATGGAAGAAAATATTTACAAGTCATATATTTGATGAGATTAATACCCAAAATATATAAAGAGCTCATATGACTCCAGAGCAAAACAACCTAACAAACATTTGATTTAAAAATGGGTAGAAGATCTGAACAGACATTTTTCAAAGAAGAGATGGCCAACAGGTACACAAAAAGATCAGAGAAATGCAAATCAAAACCACAATGAGATACCTCCTCACACCTGCTGGAATGACTGTTATCAGCAAGACAAGAAATGACAAGCATCTGTGAGACTGTGGAACAAAGGTGCGCTCACTGTTGGTCGGAATGTAAATAAAACTACCAGACGATCTAGCAATTCTGCTACTGGATATCTATCGGAAGAAAACAAAAACACTAGTTTAAAAAGATAAATGAATCCCTTTGTTCACTGCAAAATTATTTATAGTAGCCAAGATATGAAAACAATGGATAGCCTAAGAGTCCATTGATAAATGAATGAATAAAAAATGTAGAGTACCTATACAATGAAATATTATTCAGTCATAAAAAAGAATGCAATCTTGTGATTTGTGACAACATGGATAGACTTTGAAGATGTTCTGCTAAGTGAGGTAACTCAGGCAGAGAAAGATAAATACTGTATGATCTCACTTATATGTAGACTCCAAAAAAGAAACCCCAAACCACGCTCATAGTTACAGAGAACAGACTGATGGTTGCCAGTGGCAGGGGGTGGAGGGCAGAAGAAGGGACATGGTAAAGGGGATTAAAAGGTACCAAAGAAAAGGCATTTACTTATTTTATGATGAAAAGCATATCCTTTTAAAGGATGTCTTATCATATAAATAATATAAGTTCATTGTGGAAAAATGCAGATTAAAAAAGGAAATTTACAAGACCCATAATTATACAACCAGAGGAATCCTCTTAGTCTGTTTATCCAGATCTTATATTTAAATAACAAATATGTACTATATTTCTATTTTTATAAAAATTAAGGTTCAGTTTCAAAAAGGTATTTAAATCTTGACATAGTAGAAATGGTGATAGATTCACTTTCAGACTTTTCTAGTCTTGACTTTGCCACAATCAGGCCGTATGATATTTGGCAAATCACTTCACTCCTGTAGTGCATAATGACAGGGTTGGAAGTACAGACGGTCTCTAAAGTTGTTGATAGTTACTTAAGCTCTCTGGTCCCAGAGAATAAGAGAGATTAAACATTTCCACAGAATTGAAATAAGTAAGAGAAGAGGTCACATTTGGTGCGGGAGCTTGGGGGACTTCATGGAGGAGACAGCATTTGCTTTGGGTGGGATATTAACTAAGGTTGGAGGAAAGGTATTTCACACACAAGGAAAAGAATACGCAAAAGCACAGAGCCAGGAAATGCATGCGGTGTGTGCCGGGAGCAGTAACTAATTCTGCTTGACTGAAGTGTCGTCTGTATATTAGCAAGTAATAGGGACAAGGCAAACCACGCAATGATCGAGCAATATCAAGGAGAGCCCTAAATACCTAAGGAGAGATTTTGACATTTATTTACTTGGGAGCTCTAGAAGATTTTTGAGCCAGAGAGTGATTAAAACTGCTTTAAGAGATTAATCTAAGAGTTGTAAGGCTGGAGGACGGGTAGTTCTGGTCAGGGGAGGGAAGCATGTAGGTGAATGTGACAAATTGTGTGAGTCGAAAGGACTTAATTCAGGGGAGGGGCTGGGGCAGTGGAGCCGTGGTAAAAAATGAATGAAAGATGAGCAAGATTTTAAGGCTGACTACTTGGAAGAAGGTGCTCTTAGTACAAAAGTGGAGACAAGGAAAGCGGCCTAAAGAAGTGAGTTTGGTGAGTAACAGTATAGGTGGGATGATCAGCTCAGTTCGGCATTTGGTAAGTTTCAAATCCCAACCAGTAAGACATCCCGGGGAGGCAAAAGTGAGCTGGGGAAAGAGGCAACCTTCTGCCAAGGCATGATGGGGGAAGCTGTGGGGTGCAAGACTCTCTTTGAAGTATAGAGAGGGAAATCAATACCAACTTAAACTTTGAGAAATGTTTGTATTTTATCTGACTTATTTGATGCCTCACTAGGTAATGGAAAGCAAAATTTACCTCGTCTTCAGTGAACAGGACACTGCTTTCAAACTAATACTACCAGGAAGTAGCAGGTTAGGAGTTTGCTTTCAGAGCTCCGGGGTCCTGGATTTTAGTCAAAGGCTACAATTTCAATTTGCTTTTTCTTTAACACATCTAACTACTAACTGAACTCTCTGTGCATACTGATGGGGTATCCAACACATGTAATTCAGTTCCGACACCATGTACCTAGAATTAGCATCAGATCTCAAAGGTTAAGGGCTCAGTCGCATAACTCCCTGCCCCGCTGCCTGCCCCCCCCCCCCCCCCCCCCCCNCAGTTGCAAGTCCAGGTCATCACCTGTATTCCTCACACACTCATTTCAGGCTGTAGATAGGAGGTCCCCGTGACTGAATGGCCCAAAGAGTTCAGAGAAACATTTTACTTACAAGACCACCAGTTTATTTTTTAAAAGGAATATAACTCAGGAACAACCGAATTAAAGAGATGCATCGGACAAGGTATGGGGAAAGGGGATGGGGCTGCCACGCCCTCTCTGGGCACCCCAGTCTCGCAGCACCCCCACGTGCCCACCAACCTGGAAACTCTCTGAACCCTGTCCTTTGGGGTTTTTATGGAGGTTTCATTACACAGGCATGATTTTCTTCCCTCCCTCCTTCCTTCCTGCCACCTTCCCTGCCTCTTGGCCTCCTCCCTCCCTCCCTTCCTCTCCCTCCTTCTCTCCCTTCCATTTTTCCTCCTTCCTTTTTTAAAGTCATTAGCCGTGGGCTAAAGATTCAACCTCCAGCCCCCATTCCCTGGCCAGAGGTCAGGGGTGGGACTGACAGTTCCAACACTCCAACCAAGTGTTTGGTGCTCTTATCCATCAGCCCTGTCCTTAGGTGAGGTCTCCAAGTCACCTCATTAACATAACAAAAGACAACTTTATTGCGCTCAGCACTTGGGAAATCCAACAGTTTTAGAAGCTCTGTTCCAGGAACAGGGACAAAGACCAAATCTGTCCCTGTTCTTATTACAAACCACAATACCACAGAGGCGATCACAAGTTCTAGCAGGAGAAACTCAAACCAATTTCCTTATTTATTAACGGCGATCACAAGTTCTAGCAGGAGAAACTCAAACCAATTTCCTTATTTATTAACGGGTGCTTATGAAACTTTAGGATTTATGCAAGGATAGCAACCAAGCTAATGACAGAGCCGAGTGCAGAACACAGATTTTAGTAATGCCCGAGAGTGAGAACAAGTACATTAGTCCCTCCAACCCCCTTTGGGGATATGTTCCAAGACCCCCAGTAGATGCCTCAAACCTTGGGAAGTACTAAACCCTACATAAACAATGTTTTTTCCTATGAATGCATACCTATGATAAAGCTTAATTTATAATTTAGGCACAGTAAGAGATTAACAACAATAGCTAACAATAAAATGGAACAATTGTAACAATTACTGTAACAAAAGTTACGTGAATGGCTTTGGGGCCATTATCAAGTAGAAAATAAGGGTTACTTGGACGAAGCACCATGACACCAGGGCAGTTGAGCAGAAGACTACTAAGGCAGAGACTCTGGACAAAGGAGTGATTCATGTCCCCGGCAGGACATCACACTACTCAGACAGTGTGCAATTTAAAACTTATGAATTGTTTATTTCTGGAATTTTCCATTTAATATATTTGGGCTGTGGTTGGCCACAGGTAACTGAAAAGGTGGAAAGTGAAGCCATGGGTTGGGTGTGGGTGGGGGACTCCTGTAACCGGAACATCTGAAAGTGGATCTCAGTGTCTTTACTCGTTGCCTGGTGGCCTTGGGCAAACAGCAACCTTTCTGAGCTTCCTCATCTGTGAAATAAGGAGAGCAAACATATATATGCTATAGAACCATTAGTGGTAATTCAATGAGCTAACGCGAGCTAAGGGCTTAGCACAATATCTGGCATCAGTAATGACTCTAGTTCTCATTCTCCTTTATCACACCAGGTTACCCTAGCTCAGGATAAAAAAATCCAGATTGTTTAAAATCCAGATGGAAGTTGGTTTTGAATGTAGTTAAGGAGAACAACAACACATTTCAAGACAACCGAGTATTCTATTCTGGAATGACTAGAATTTATGGAAAAGAACTAGTCATATGTATTTTCAATGTCAAAAACTGAAAAATAGTCAAATTCAAATGAATAAATCATCTAGAACTTTTGCTTAGACAATTAATAAAAACAAAAATGCTTGGATTCCTATTTTTACCTTAACACAGATATCTCGATTCTGCTCTTGACCTCTGCTCCTGGGAATGACGCACAGCATGGGGGGCAGAATTTCTTGGCTCTCTTCCAGTGGGTGGGTGCAGGGACCAGCTGAGTAAAGGTAGCAAGACTTCCCGTGAGAAGTGGGGGGTCAATGTCTCTCTTAGTGAACCAATTCTTCATGTTATTTCTCATGTAAAACATGCTTTGGGAAAAAAGGTGTGCACAATTTCCTGTTTACTTTTTGATGCTTCTCAGGATGAATTATGATATGGTGCCTGAGAAAGAATTTCTCCTTGATCAAGCTTTAGACAGGTTCCTCTGGACCTTCTCCACTAGGCCTTGACCTTGACGACCCTGCCCTGTCTTTTGCCTACCTGGCCCAGTCTTAGCAAGAATCCTGCTAAGTTTAATGAGAGGCCTCCCACCTGTGAACGGGAACACCCTAGATATCTGATCAAGTTTCACATGCCCCACCTTTGATATCCAAACCCCTGGCCTGCCTTTAGCAAGAATCCTGTTAGGTCAGCTCAGGGAGAATTCCCCTACCCTGATGTCCCCCTTAGTCACTGCCCACCCACTGGCCCCCACACTCTGCTCCCAGTCTATGAATCCCTGTCTGTCCTGGCTGTGTTTAGAGGTGAGCGCAACCTCTGTCCTTGCTAATGACACCCCTGTGGCGACAGTCCTAGTCTTCCTTACTACGTTAAGTGCCAGAATAATTTTCTTCAACATATTTAACACTATTATCTGTCCAAAAAGTACTGATTTTATTAATTCATTATTAAATGTACAGATCCCATGCACTCCAACTTCTAATTATCCTTCGTGATGGCTCAAGTCACCAAGGACAAAGTCAGTGATGGGCACTGAACCTCACAATGTCGCTTGTAGTAGGATCCACATTCTTATTACAAGTAAGCTTCCCTTGAACTCCCTAAACTTTGGAAGTGGTGAGAAATATTAGCTCTGTTTTTTCAATCCGAATGGAGATTTTTGACATGGGATGCTTTTTTTCCTTCAATTTCGAGCATTTTTTAAAAAACAACACTGAGTTGGGACAGCTGGTTATTCTCAGGAAACTTTTAGGGTACTGGAGACTACACAGACAGTCCATATGATTGCTTTTTTTCAATTACCTCTTTCCCGTATGTCAACACTCACCCACTTAAGGCTAGAAGTAGCTGAAAGGATTGTTAATGGGCTATAATTGTTAGTCCGTCTCCCAGCTCTTTGTACAGGATATAAACATACCTCCCGAGAGTTTGTTTGGAAAGTGTAGATTACAGTTCTGTGGGGAGCAGGAGTGAAGGCCATGCCCTTCCCAGTGGTCCCTGGGTATGATCAGTGGTCTCACTGTGGCATGTGGTTGGGCCTGTAGCCCAGGCAGCAGAGAGCAAATGTGAGCAGGCAGCTTGTGGCTCCCAGGTAGCGCCATTTCCTATACCAAAATACTAGCTGTTTTCCTGTATAATGCCAACAGATGCTTTTACAGTATTTCATCTCCCTCACTTTTATGTATATTTTTGGCACTTTGAGGAATTTTGCCCTTTGTTTGCTTGGTTTACATTTTGGAGGTTCTAAGTTTATTTTAATTGCCCCTCCCTGCCAGGCTTGGGAGGAAAGGGCAATAGGGCAATAGGTGTCATGAAACCAATTCTGTGGTGGGAACTGTTGTTTAACACCCAAGACTGGGTAGAAATAACAAAGCTGAATGTGATCTATTATAGTTAACTCTTTTAAAATCACCTATTTATTTTACATCATTAAAATTAACAGAAAATCGTTTGATACAACTGATCAATGATAAATGATTTTATCATTTAAAATCATCAGTACAACTCTCCTTACATTTAAACACACTCAAGTGTTATGCATAAATAAGAATTTAAGGTGCTAATTTATCTCCTCTCATTGTCTTACTCATTCCATCATTCTCTCTTGACTAGGTTACAGTCATATCCAAAAGATGAGAGAATAAATTTATAAAATACAGATAAAATAAGTAAACTATAATTCTCTGCACTCCTACCATCTGTAGATAAGACCTATTAACTTTTGTAGCATACCCTTCCAGAAATTTTTCTTTTTCAAGAATATCATGTAAAACCAGTTTTAAAAGCTCTTTGTTTACTTAAATAATGTTATAAATAATTTTTGCTTGCCAATGCATATTCTCAATGTACATCATTTGAATGGCTACATAGTATTTTTAAAAATATGCCAAAGCTTCTTCAACCCCTTTTTTGTGGTGGTTTGTTTTTTTTGGGGGGGTGTTCTTTTGAGGGTGAGGAGACCTTATCCTATAGAATGCTGTGAGGAGTGCTCACATGAATACACCTTTGAATACATCCATGGCCCTGCCTTTGCACAAATTACTGGAAGTGAATTGATAGATTAAAGAGTTTTACTAGGTGTCTAGCACTAACACTATAAATATTCCTGTTAGCTTATTTCCCAGCACTTATGTCAACTCTAAATTAAAAGCAAATTGGTGGCAATATTTTAGGAAACATGCTGTTTATGAATTCTATTGTTTTGTCTTTCATTTTTTAATTGCAGAAGATAAACATTTTCATGTGTCTATTGACACTAATATTTCCTCTTGTATTCATAGTCTTGGCTCCTTTTCTAATGGAGCATTCCTCTTTCTCTTATTAACTTTTGCCTGTCTTTAATTTTTGGAATGTTTTTCCTAATTTTTTTATGTTTTTTAAAAATTTGTTGTTCAAGTACAGTTTTCTGTCTTTTACTCTCATCCTAGCCCAGCCCCCTCAGTGCGCCCCACCTCCCTCCCGTTTCCACCTTCCTCCTTGGTTTTGTCCATGTGTCCTTTATATTTGTTCCTGAAAACCCTTCCCTTTTTCCCCTGAAATTCCCTCCCCTGTCCCTTCTGGTCACTGCCAGCCCGTTCTCTACTTCAGTGTCTTTGGTTACATTTTGCTTGTTTGTTTGTTTTGTTGACCAGGTTCCTGTTAAAGGTGAGATCATATGGTATTTGTCTTTCACCGCCTGGCTTATTTCACTTAGTGTAATGCTTTCCAGTTCCATCCATGCTGTCACAAAGGGTAGTGTTTTTCCTAATTTTTAATTACATTTACTTATTTACAATTTTAGGCAATAAAAGGAGGAACCAGTGATTGCAACAGTTAGTATTTAGTGAGCACTGCCGATAACCAACACAATGCTAAGGCTGTCACATGCGCTGTTCACTTAGTCCTTCCAACAGTCTTGCTGAGGCGAGGCCATGGGCATCTCCAGTTGTGCAGGTGATGGAGCCTGGGCTTAAAGATAAGTGGCGGTGGCTAAGACTGTGGAGCTGGGAAGGGGCGAGCCCAGGCTGCTGTCATTCCTTCCCTGGTTTCTGCTCTCATTGTCAAGCTTGGAGAGGCATAGCTCTGTGTAGCTATTTAAATAACAAGGTCAGCCTGTGTGTAGGCATACAAAACAGTATCTTCATTGTATTCTCAGAACAGTGTGTATAACTAATCTGCTTTAAGCAGTAGGTATGTTTATATATAAATAAAGAAGTCAGAGGGGATACATTTGAATACTTGTTATATGTAGGGCCTGGTGGGAGCGGAGTGATACTCATTTTAATTTAGACACATCTGTTTTTTTTTTTTAAAAACTTTTATTAGAAACATGTACTATGTTGATTTAAAGAGAATAATATTTCTGTTTTGGATAAGAAGGCATGGCTGAGGCTTTGAATATGGCTTTTCTTCTTTGCACCTTGGGACAGGCATTCACTTGTTTATCTACTTGTTCGGCCATTTAAGATACATATTTGAAAGTCCGCCTTGTGCTGGTGTTGGGCTGGACATGGGCTACAGAGGGGGAAGGATACAGTCAGCCCCTCCTTGTGGTCTAACGGGCAGACCAACAGAACAATTCCAACAATTCCTCTGTTGTTAGGAATAAGGCAGGGTGCAGTCAGAACAGTGAGGAAGGAGGGCAACGTGGGCATCAGGGAGAACGTCTCAAAGCAGGTAGCGTTTCAACAAGGACATTCCTACAGAATTTTCCCTTTGCCAGTTGCTCCTGTCTCTGTAGCTGGGGCGGCCCAACTCTCCAGGGACTAACCTGGGGTCACTACATTACCTCTTGTGGTCTGTCCGCTCTATACCCCCCCCCACATTTTGGAAGTAACCCCTTTCTAAATACTACCTCCTTCACTTATTTCAAATTGAGTGTGACCCCTATTTCCTTGGGACATTCGCTGATACAGGTCAGCTTTGGCCTGCAGGCAGCTGCATCCCAGCTGGGCACTGACAGAGCTCAGAACAGCAGCATCCCTGGGTGTGGCTGGTCTGTCACCTGGGTGCTGGGGTCAAGCCCACTGCACAGGTGCCTGGTGCAACGGGGAGAAACTGGCAAGTGGGAGGTGGTAGAAGGTACTCTGTTGATGAATCAAGCAGGCACATTCTGAAGACTTCTAGAAATTATCATTGAGACATAAGGAAGTCTGAGAAACATAAGTGATCTTGTGGTAAGTCTTTTTTGCTTGTTTTAACCTCTAAGGAAGATGTTTTCTGAGAAACTTATTACTTAGAGGAGGAAAGGTAGGCTTTCATAAGTCATTTAATTTGCCCACTCATTCATCTAGCAAATACTGAGGCCCTACTAAGCACTGGGTGTTGTACTGAGGGTAAAGAGTGAACAAAATGAGTCCAAACCCTTCCCTCCCAGGGCAGATTTGAACCCAAGCCTGTCTACCCCTACATACCGTGTGCTTTCTGCTGCCTCCAGCTACCTCCCTCCAAGAATTTGATAAAAATTCCATTTTGCCAACATATCACTTAAAAGACCCCCTCCTCTGCCACTTTCAGGGACATTACATTTCATGGAGCTACTTCAGCATCTTGTTTTCCAGATACACATCTTTAGTTAAGCCCAGCAGTCTCTCCAAGCTTCCAGAACTCTGCAGACTGGTAAGTCATTACCCTGACTAGTCATGAAAGGTAATGCTGGTGCTTCTTACTGAGCTGTTGGATCTATTTTTAAGAACACAGAGAAGGAAAAGATTAGCTGCCTACAAGCTCCCCCAGCTGTTCGAATGGAAAAACTTCACAGAACCCTAGGGTGCCAGGCTGCACAGATTCAAGCTTGCATTCTTAAAAAGCATTAAAAAAATAAGTGGAACAACTCTTCATATGTAAGAGTTAAAACAACTCTTCAAATGTAAATACATATTGCACATTAAAGGCTATCCTGCAGCCATAGAATGTCATGGTCAAGAGCACAGACGCAGCTGCCCCACAAACATGGGTCCCAGTACCAACTCTCCTATTTACCAGCTCTGTGACTGCAGACAATTTACTTAGCATCTTTAAAGCTTGATTTCTTCTTCAAAAAGGGGGATTATCAGAATAATACCTACCTCAAGAGGTTGTCAGGTGACGTACGTCAGGTGATGTGTCTGAATGACGTAATGCATGTACCATAATTAGCACCCGCATATAGTAATTATGAATGATGTAATGCATGCACCATAATTAGTGCCCGCATATAGTAAATGCTCAATAAATGCAGCCACTTTTTTCCACTTATCCATAGGATAAGTGAAAAACTTATTTCTTTAATTTTAAATAAAATTTTTCTTTAGTTTTTAATTCTTTAATTAAAAAGTTATTTCTTTAATTAAATTTCTTTTCACTCTGGCTAGTGTGGCTCAGTGGATTGAGCATGGGCTATGAACCAAAGGGTCTCCTGTTCAATTCCCAGTCAGGTCACTTGCCTGGATTGGGGGCCAAGTCCCCAGTGGGGGCCATGTGAGAAGCAACCACACATTGATGTTTCTCTCTTTCTCCTTCCCTTCCCCCCTCTCTAAAAATACATGAATAAAGTTTTTTTCAATCACAATTGACATATTACGTTAGTTTCAGATGTACAACATGGTGATTAGATATTTACATAACTTACAAAGTGTAAGTGTAGCCACTCTTATTACATATTTTATTTCTTTTACTTATCACAACCACAGGAAGCAATAAGGAACTAACTGTACGACCTAAGCATTTGTAGCTAAAATAAGTCCCACAGCCTTATCTATGTCCAGTCAGTCATAAAGACAGACTCCTACACTAGACCTGGAGGAAGGCAGACACAAGGGTTATGGAATGGCACTCGGGGCTAACCACAGACAAAGATATTTGCCTCCTGGAGCTTATTGTACACTCTAGAGGGGGACACAGTCAACACCTGAGAGACACCACCTGTAAGCGAGCTGTAGGACATATTTCAGAAGATGACACGTGATATGGAAAAAGACAAGGCAGAGAGGGACAATGGAGCTGGGGTGTCATGGCTGTGGTGATGACCTGGGGGTGCAGTGTAAATGCAGGTTCATGAAGGCAATGACATTGACCAAGGGCTTGATGCAGGTGAAGGAGTTCATTGGGGCTATCAGGCAAGGGGGTTCTAGACAGAGGGAGCAGCAGGGACCCCTAAAGTGAGAATGTCTTATCTTTGTGTATTTGGGGAACAGCAAGGACCCTAGAATGGCTGGGCAGATGGAGATGGGCAGAGACCCAGCCGCGGAGGGCAGACCATGTGGGGCCTCAGAGGCCACTGTAACGATTCCGGCTTTTACTCTGAATGACATAGGGAGCCATGGCAGGGTTTGGGGCAGAAAAATAACATGATTTCACTTAACTTTAAGAAGGGTCTGTGTTAAGAATGAACTCTAGAAGGGTGAGCGGCTGATGCAGAGATCCCGGTGAGAGCCAACTGTGGTTCTCACAGGCTGATGGCCTTTCTCCTCACCATGGGCTCTGATTTCAGATATCCTTTTGGGTGTGTGTGTTATAAAATGTGGTTTTAGTTTCAAATGCTGCGCAGCACTGAGAATGAAATCTAGTTTCTTCCCACGGCTCCCATGATGACCTCTGCTTTCCTCCAACTCCATCCTTTGATACCCTTCCCTTGTTCACAGACTCCAGGCACACTGGCCACTTTTTGGTCACTTGATTACTCCAAGTTCTTCCCAGCCTGCTGAATATCCCCCTCATCCAAAACACTCCTTCTTCCTGTCTCAGTTCAAATGTCTCCTGTTAGAGAAGCCTTTCCTGACCAAGTAGCTTAAAGAGGGCTCTCCTGGTTATTCTTGGTCCCATTCCCTTGGTGTATTTCCTTCTTGGTTCTTATTTATAATCTGAAGTTATGTCACTTGTCAATCCTTGTTGGCTGTCTGTTTTAGTCCACTCGAATATAAGCTCCATGACTAGTCAGCTGGGAGGAGGCTGTCCTGTTCAAGGTGGAATTCTCGGTGTCTAGAATAGCACCTGGCAGAATTAGGTACCTGAGACATGAATGCATGAACAAATAAATGAAAGATGAGTCCCAAAGGGTAAGCTGGAGTTAATGGGCAAAGATGCAGGCCAGTGGATCAAGGGTCCCAGAAGAATGTAAAGAGAATTTTAAGTATCTCATAAAAACCTGTGGAAGTGACATTATCAGGAGTGTCCAACCCTTTGGTATCTCTGAACCACAGTGCAAGAAGAATAATTGTCTTGGGCCACGCATTACATACATTGCAACACATAATCACACACAAAAAACTCATAATTTTTTAAGTAAATGTATGATTTTGTGTTGGGCCAAATCCTGGGCTGTATGTGGCCCATGGGCCCCAGGTTGGCCCCTGCTACACCGTGAATTGATTTTTGGTAACCCCAGACTGGATACCATTGCTCTGAGTACACTAGGCACTTACCATATTCTGTTTTAATGATCTATTTTGTATCTGTTTCCTCCACCAGGGGCTATGGACTATTCTTCGTTTTATTCCTCATGCCTAACTGCTTGACACATACTTTTTTGCACCCAACTGTACTGACTGTTCATGTCTTCTAAGTCTTTCATGCTGAGAGCTCTCTAATTAGATCCTCATTAAAAATAAAATCTTATCATGAATCTTGTAGGGCCTTGGTGGAGAAACTTTGCACATATGCACGATCTTTCAGACCTGTTGAGATGTTTCTAATCAAGCCACCCTCTGAGCCATGTGTTTTATTAGCTCTGTTTTGTGGTGTTCTGTTGATTCATGACCACGTTACAAGATATGGAGCATGGGATATCAACTATGATTTATGACAATGTAGGGAGATGCCTATTTCTAGTTTGAGGTTTTAAAACCTGATACCTTTTGAAATGAAAGAAATAAGGGATTGATACAATGAAAATAAGGGTCTGGGACTAGGTAGTAGACACTGGCAGGTATTAGTAGGCATAGCAAAGTTCTCTAGCCAGGTGGGGGATGGTTAGTACCTAAGATACAGGCCAAGGCCATGGATTCCACCTTTCCCAGGGACTTTCTAGGACACTGATGGTCCACTGAAAAGAACAGGAAACATTGAGATTGAAGAAGCACGAAGAATGTGGGGAAGGAAGATGTGGGGGGGGTACCAAGCTGTGAAGTATGTTTTCTGCATCTCAAACCTGCTACTGAGTTGGTTTCCACTGAAAACCTCTTAGTGGTTTTTGTATTAGGTTAAAATTGTTTTAAGTTAAAAACTCAGTTTGTTTTTAACTAACTATATAATGTTTGCAGGGTGCCTGGCAACTTTCAGATACTTCCACAACCCAGGATCTCATGAGAAAGCAAAGCAGATATTACTAGTTTCATTTGACAAGTGGGAAGAGGGAGGCTCGGAGCTTTGGGCAACTTGCTCCGGGCCATGGGGCTGCTAATTCGCGCGGCCACCCACCTGGGTCTCCCGGGAGCACACCACTGTCCTGCCAGCCTTGCTTTGCTCTATTAGATCAGGTTCTCCTGAGCCACCATCTCAGTAAGGACACACGCTTCCAGGAGAAGCCAGTGAAGGGTTCGGGCGCAGGACGGGGAAGGGGGAAGGGCCAGACAAGGGTGATCCCAAAAGGGTCAGACTCAGCTGGAGTTTGAAGGCAGGGGGTGCTGTGAAGCATAAATCATATCTTAAAATTTATTCCATCTCCCGGCAAAGGAGTTAGTCTTTTGTAGTCCCACACACTTCTATGTTGGCCAGTCAGCAAGGGGTCCCCCCAACGCCTCAGAAGAACACGCAGTGTCTGGGAGCGATTCTCTGCCTTGTAGCAGCTTGAAGGGGCCCCAACAGGGTGCCCCAAATCTATGCTAATCAGGAGAGTAAAATGAACTACTGTAAGTGGGATAGATGAGAGCATCTAGGAATATAAGAAATTGTTTTATTCCGGTGCATTCTTAGGGCAGACTGAATCAGCCCATCCGGCACCTTCTTTGAAATCAGAATCAGATAGCGCTGCAGTAATCTGACTCTTTTCCTGAGGAAGCTGATACAAAGACACCCATTTAGAAAAAGGGGGTGTGGTCAAGGCTGGACACTGTTTCACTGAAGTTCCAGAAATTAATTCTATTAACACAATGTGTTCAGACAAAAGACCCAGCAGAGAGGACAAGTGATTTAATCAATTCCCCAATCATGTAACTGGTAAACAGCAGGACCCAGGTCGCTAGATGCCCAGACCTGTCCTTTCTAGGTCCCTGCGTGCCGAGCAAACGGAAGCCAGTTAGTTTTCTGGGTGGGCAGCACTTGGGCGAGGATCCCGGGGGGCAGGGTTAGGGGGGCATCCCCTCCCTGACTGCCAGAGTCAGTAGTCCTAGAGCCTGCTCAGACAAGGCAAGGAGATGGAGTCTCCTGCATGTTTCTGGAGTCCCTCTCACCCCTGGATGGACTCGTGTAGGACAAGAAGAAAAGCACCCCAGTGGCTCATTTGTAGAAGCTGCGTGGAGTGGCAGTCACAGGTACAGAATCCAGATGGAACTCCAGTGGGAAAGCACCAGGGCCTGGAGGGGGAGGAGGATGGGGGCAGAAGCGGGCATTGCTCACTAGAAGAGGAAAAAAATTCCATCTCCTTCTTCCTCCATCGTACAGCCCTATGAAGTGCCCTTGCATAGCTGTCTGCATTAGAGGATCTATGACCTGCTCCTCCACTTACATGGAATGGTCTTTTTTGAAGGGAAGAATGGGAGGGAAGCACAACGGGGAACCGTGTGTGCCCGGAGTAGGCTCTTCATGCCCTTTCAACGTGTGCAGGGCTGGTGTGGACCAGAAGCATCCCACATGAACTCATGGAATTACCCTATGAGAAGTCCAACATGCGGATCCTATTCTATTTTCTTACATTTCTAAGGCAAATGCGCATTTCCACAGAAAAATATGTTACTTGAGAATATATGAAGTGATTTAATTTGTATTGCATTGTAAAAAAAAAGTATAAACCAAACCCACATGGAAGCTGTCCAAATGCTTGGGTGAAAAAGAAGATCAGGCCAGATACGATAGCAGGTCCAAAAGCGGCAGGCAGCTGCAGGGGGTACGAATGTATCCACATTTAGTCTAAATGTAGAGTGACCTTTCATTACCAAGCCTTGAGCTTAAAGTCAGCTGCAGTTATTGGAAATCATTTCCAAAGGCCATTTAAAAGAAAAGGCAATATGGATTTAAAGATGCTTCCCATATAGGCAGAAAGCGAAGTCTGCAATGCAACTCAGAAGTAATATCAGGGGGAATTACTGTTCCAGGGATGAGTTTGACAGCATCCTAAAAGGTCTGGGGCCACACAGCTCTCCATTTAATTTTCTTTCCATACCCATCAGTAGAATTGCTCCTGTGTGTATTGCCGAGCTACTTACTAACACCACATGGATAGCAGAAAAAAGAATATGCAGAATTATTTAGGAGGGAGTTGCCGAGAGCCATTTGCTTTCGTTGGATCAGAGAGAACTTTACACTGAAGCCAAGCAGAGACCATTCCAATGAGCAGAAGTCCGACTCTATTCCAAGGGGTGACATTTATATGCTGGGTGTCCAACACGTCATTAGAAAATCTGCAAAGGGCACGTGTATAGCTGAAGTCACTAGGGCATGATTACATGTGCCATATTAATACGTTCAAAAAAACCTCACTGGCCCAGTTAGCGTGCAGAAGTACTCTTGTGTTCACCAGTGAATGCTAAGTGAGCCCCCTTTTTAGACGCTGGCGGAAGGAGAGCAGGTGTGCGCATGTGTAAGGAGAAACGTGCTCGGTGACTCTCAAAGACATTCTCCTCTCCTGTTCCTTTTGCCCCAGTGTAAACCGATGTTTAACATGTGTATCAATTTGTTTTCCTTGGAGTACAACAGAAATTCATAGCACATTATTCTACTTTATTTAATTAGGAATGTCTCTGTTGCAGGGTTCCTTTTTGCATTTCCTAACTCCTCTTTCTCTCCCCTTTCTCAGATTTTTGTGTTAATGTAATGATGTGGGTTTTTTTTATTTTTTTTTGCTTTTTTTGCACTTCTGAGTAGATTCCTTAAGGACAATGACAGTATCTATTTAGATAATTTATTTAATGTCTGTATGTTCATTAAGTATTAAATTAGAGTATTACTAATCCTTTTGTTCTTTGCCCTCAACAAAAACATATGGGACAGTATCATCTCCTAGAACTCACCTAAAGACTGGAACTCCCACAGATTAAAAAATAAACCACCTCGTCTGACCTCACAAATGTTGGTCTGCCTTTGTCAGCTGGAGAGAGAGTTGCCTACCGTTTGGTATTTGTGCCGCAGAGGAACAAACATGTTCAGCAAGAAATCTGGGCTCCAGTGTTGCTTCCAACACCCGCCAGCCTTGTAACCAGAGCAAGAAACTTCATTTAAAGTATTTTCTTCAACTGTAAAATGAGAAAAACAACACTGGCCCTAGCTACCTCATGGGACTATGGAGAAAATAAAAATAAAGACTTCATGAAAATGCCTTATAAGTTTCAAAGTGTTATGTAAATCTAAGGCATTGATGCACTTAGTAAATGACAGATTCAGTGCCTAGCTCAGTGCTAAGCTGGGTGAGTTGTCTACAAAGGGCTGAATCCGAGAGAGAGTCAGGACCTTAGCAGACAGGAAGAGTTTCCTAGGTGATGTACAATATGTGACACATCATACATCTACTTTTTATTTTTTAAGATTTTATTTACTTAATTTTAGAGAGGAGGACGGCAGGGAGAAAAGGGGGAAACATCGATGTAAGAGAGATGCATTGATTGGCTGCCTCCTGTACGTGCCCCAACTAAGTACCAAACTCACAACCCGGCATATGCCCTGACCGCAAATTGAACTTGTGACTTTTCGCTTGGCAGGATGATGCCCGACCCACTGAATCACACTGGTCAGAGACTTGTTTTGTTTAAGAATTATGCCAGTATTCCCCGGGCACAGGAGGGTCTTTAATCCTTGAGAATGTCATCTTTTGTGCTCAAGTGTCCTGGAAATGTGCCATCCAGTTTTGCCATGAGAGTCTGACCACATATATTTGTAGATATGCGTATAACATCCCTGCAAACTGTGGAGCCTTTGTGCCTTTATTCTCTTGCTGATGACCTCTTCTTGTACCTTTTTCTTTCATTATAAAAGCAATTCATGTTCAAATAGAATGTTTGGCAAAGGCCAAAAAGGAGAAGTGAGAAAAATGTCAACCATAGTAACACCATCCTCAAACAACTACTGTGAACACCTAATTTCTTCACTTTTTTAATGCAATTTTTTGGTTGGTTGGCATTATATAGTTGTGGTCAAACTGCACACTCAGTGTTACAGTCTGCTTCCATTTTCCACGTAACATTATACAATAAGAAATGTCTCCCTTTCCACTCCCTTTCTCCCTGTTGTCATTNGTATAACATCCCTGCAAACTGTGGAGCCTTTGTGCCTTTATTCTCTTGCTG
The DNA here is from genome assembly GCF_014824575.4 of Sturnira hondurensis. Lineage (NCBI taxonomy): Eukaryota > Metazoa > Chordata > Mammalia > Chiroptera > Phyllostomidae > Sturnira > Sturnira hondurensis. Next base: position 6,464,086 of record NW_028074503.1, read on the forward strand.
ATGACCTCTTCTTGTACCTTTTTCTTTCATTATAAAAGCAATTCATGTTCAAATAGAATGTTTGGCAAAGGCCGAAAAGGAGAAGTGAGAAAAATGTCAACCATAGTAACACCATCCTCAAACAACCACTGTGAACACCTAATTTCTTCACCTTTTTAATGCAATTTTTTGGTTGGTTGGCATTATATAGTTGCGGTCAAACTGCACACTCAGTGTTACAGTCTGCTTCCATTTTCCACGTAACATTATACAATAAGAAATATCTCCCTTTCCACTCCCTTTCTCCCTGTTGTCATTCAAAAACTCGAGTCCTGTACCACCACTTTTTGGTAGCTGAACTGGTCCTATTGATTTGATTTACATGGGTCTCATGTGCACCCCAATAACATGGCTGTGCCAACACTGGAGTCCATCATCTCCTTCCTGCTCACTGATTGGATTAGCGGCAGTGTCTGTTTTACGTTGAGCTCCTTCGGGTAGGAACCATGTCGACTGGACTTTGGGTACATGAAGTGCGGATTGATGCCTGGCACCCACCGCTCCATACATATTTGCAGACTACACCACTGCCTGTTAGGAGAAATTCTTCACAAATATCTTGAGTAGCTGCTCTGTCGTCCTTTCAGTGAATAGACAATCATTTCCTTAAAAAATACCCCCTTTTCTGGTTTCGATACTGTTACTCCAAATAACTATGTAATTAACATTCTTTTTAAAATGTACTTTATTTTTAACATTCTTAAACATAAGTTGAAAGGAAAAATTCAAAGAGGGAAAGTTCTAGGCAGGTCTAAACATTTTGTTTGTCTCTTAACATCAATTCCCCAATACTTTGGAAGAATGCTGTACCTATTTTTACCATTTCCAGCATCAGTCAAAACTCCACGAAGTCAGCAGAAGTGTGTCTTCCTCTGGGAAGCCGTCTACCTGTTCCCCCAACACCTGTCAAGCTCAGGTACACCTCCTCTGTGTTTACATACACCTTCCAACATAGACTTATGGTGCTTTATTACAATTAGGTATTTACTCATCTTTCTTCTAGATAAGACTATGAGCTCTGTGAAGGCAAAAGGCAATTCTTACATTTATAACCATCTGTGCCTGGAAGTATAACAGACTCTTAATACATTCGGGTTCACTGAAAGTAGCTAGTATTTAATCCAACTATATAATAAAATTGATTCACAAATAAAGATAACAACAGCAATAATTATTGTGCAGCAAACATAAGGTGGCGGCCAGAGAGATATAACAGACTACAGAATTAGTAGAATCCTTTATTCTGGAAATCTTGACAGAATTCATGTTCAATACATACTATAATATTCAGTTATTCAACGGTTCCCACGCTGGAGTCAGAAAGTTTCACGAGAATGACTTGCCGCCTTCATCCACCTGCCTTTACTCTGCTTTGTACAGCAGGTTTCCCTGCTCCAGAAATGCACAGCATTGACCACTTCAGCATGCAGATTCAATTACTGGTAGTGCTGCCTAAGGCGAGCAGCCCTATCAGTTCCAAATGTGGTAGAGAAGAAAGTCCATACTTTTCTTGGAGAAAAAAAAAGATTTTATAATTTATAACAGTTAATGAATATTTTAGCAAGGGCAGAAAATGAGCAATGTGAACTGAAAGAGGCTGTGGGATTATTTCGTAGCAACTCATTGGCCAAAACAGAAACTTGGATACTCCCTGTGCAGAATTTCAGTGCACACAGGAAATGCGAAAGTGAAGTGATCCTAAAGAATATTGGTACTGCCTTTCACTTCTTCAGCCTTTCTTCAAAATGCTGATCAACAGTCACCCATTTCAATTATTGTTCAATACGTAAGAACTCTGCGGTGTTGACGGAAATGGATTAAGGCCACAAGAGGCTCCTTTTTCCCCTCACTCTTACACGTGCTCTCGTAACAGAGTTGGACTGTTGCCTTTTCCCCCTGGTTCCCAAATTAAGAGCGAATTGGGAGATTAGAATCAGTTGCAGAATGAATTTTACTTGTTAAAGGAGGGCTTTGGGCTTGGGGAAAAAAACAAACTAAAGTATTGGCAGGGAGCTCAGTGTTCCTTTTTATAAGACTAAAACATAAGTAGGCATAACTAGGCACAAGCCTTCACACCTAAATGCCAACTTCAAAACAAAATCTCACTCGCGATGGATGCAGATACGACGCATATTCTTTACAGTGAGGTCCCCATCTTCATTCCATTCACAGAAAGCAGCCACTGGCGCCTGGCATCCATGTCAGCCTGTGAATTCCTGACGTTCTCGGCTGCAGCAAGTGTTTTGCTAAGTGGCATGTTTTGAGTGGAGTGGCATCAATCATTCCGGCGCTACTAATTTCCATTGTAATGAGCACTTGGGAACGAACAGTAAGTTCATTGTTGAGGGAGGCATGTGCAATCCTGCTGTCGATCACCAATAAACACTAACTCATTTTCAAACACGCAGTGTTTGCCCCTGGCACATGGACTGAGGAGGTACGATTTCTGCGGTAATTATCCCACTTGGAACGTCTTCGGTGCTTTGTAGTTAACAAAGGCCTCCATTACATAGCCCTGCAGACCCAGCAGAAGCAGAGGCCTGGCAATTTAATTATTGTTATTCCATTTAAAGCTAACTCTAGATCGTTTCTGACGAGCCCCTGATCTTTGTCAGCACATTCAGTGGGTTGAGTCGATTTACTAAATGTCTGTTGAATCTGGTTCCTTTATTCTTTTATCCTGTCATAGCCTGAGTTCAAGTTCTCATCAACTCTTGTGATCAGTTGCAACATTCCTTGTGACTTGTCTGTACTCTAGTCTCCGTCCTCCCCGCCCCCACCCCACCTCCCAATCAATCCTCCACACAGCAGTCAGAGTGACCTTTAGGAAAGCAAATCTATTATGTTATTTTCTGTCTTTAACATCATTCAGTGGCTTGCAGCTGCCTTCAAGATAAAGTACACACTCCTACACAGAGTAAACAGGACCCACAAGGCTCTTCACGGTCTGATCTCTGCCCAGGGGCTAATTCAGAGCCTCTAAATGTTGAAAGATCTTGGTGCTCTGCTTCCTAGTCTCTCCATCCGTACATAATTAAGAAAAAGAGAGGCAGGGCCCATCAAACACAAAAAAACATATGGATGCCATAGTAAAAATTCTTTCTTAAAATATTTCTGGTTGTAAAATTCTGGATAAGTTTGTCAAAGCTAACCTTTTGTATTCNTTTTTACCCCCCCCCCCCCCCCCCCCCCCGCTTCACTGATCCTCCTGAAAAATTGTGACTTAGCCAATTGGGTGCTCTAGAACTGCCTCTCTAGCAAAAACCACTCAGACAGACAAAAAAAGCAACAATAAAATTCTACCCATGCTGTAAAGTAACTCATTCATCCCTTCATTCACTTATGAATTGTGTGCCAGGCCCTGTGCCAGCCCCTACTCAGGCTGGGGAAACACAGTGAATGAGATGCTGCCAGGGCCTCGAGGAGCTCACATTTTAGAAGGGGAAGTGAGGAGTGGGAATGGGTGGCAGAATCCTTGGGCAGGCGTCTCAGTGCTTCTTGCCTTCTTGAAGTCTCTACTCATTGTACAATACCTTGTCTTATGATTCCTTTTCTACAAGAGAGTCCCTCCGATACTTACTCAAAAATTAAAGTAATTCTTTTCCACATGATAGTCCTTTAAGAGTAAAGTGTGATACAACTTCTTTACTCAAAAAATTGTTTTAAACACAGAATATGCCATGCTCTAGGAACCCAAAGGCCCTTGCATTAAGCTCCTCATGGTCTACTAGCAGACAGAAACAAGCAGACAAGTACAAAGCAGTGTGACAAGCAGTGGTGTGGGGACTGAATCTAGACCCCTGTGTGTGCATGTGCATGTGTGTAAGAAGAGGGAGGAGCTAACCCTGAGATGAGAGTAGCCTGATGAAGAATGGTGCTGGGAATCCAGGCAGAGGCACTGTTAATGAGCATTCACCCAGAGATATGACCAAGCGTGGCAAGTTAAAAGAACCCTCTGTGGTAGAGATGGAGGAAGTTCGGCCCTAGAGTGCTGTGTTTGAAGTGTATTGTACATGAATTTACAAACTGCTAAAACTAGCTTTCTGGGTTCTACATCCAGAATTTCTCATTTAGTAGTTCATGGGTAAGGCTCAAGAATCTATTTCTAACTAGTTCCCAGTGATGTTGATGTTATTGGACTGGGGAACCACCCTTTAAAAACCACTGTCGTAGACAATTAGGTAAGAAAGATTGCAAAAGGTTTTGTGTTAGGGATTGCTCTGCCTGGTTTCAGGAATTGTAACTACCTCCCATGGTCAAGGATGAGTGAGAGACATCCGGAATGCAAGCCACGAAGAGACAAAAGCTTGTCTCTGGTAGCAAATGCTGCCTTAGCTTACTCCCCTGCCCCCAAAAGCATGGTTGGCTAGTCCTTGATGGGTAAGACTCCTCACAGTGAGAGGCAACCTAAGCCAGGCTCAATCACTTGGGAGGCCATCATGGAAGGACTTGGGGGGCTGCGACAAAGAGAGGGCAATGGACCGTTGCCCCCCCCACCCCCGGCTATTCTGACATAGTCCAAGCCCCCATGTCCTCTGGGAAAAGCGCTTCCTGGCTCTAATCCACTTAAGCCTGAAAACCTGTGATGGGGAAGGCAGTGCATCCCTTTGCTGGCTAAAGCAGTATCCGTGGTAAATCTGGCATAAGATAGAATTCCTAAAAGTCCTGTGAAACCTGCTTTGCTTAGAATGCTTTCATTCATGTGTTAAGGGTCTGAGCAGAAAATGAGCATGTCTCCCAAAGTTTCTCTAACCTCCTTTCCTTACAGACTAAGGAGGACTTAGTCTCACTCAGACTAAGCCCTCAGATTTCTTTGAAATGTTATCTACTGTTTGATTCTTGCCACCTGTATTCCTGTGTATTACAACCCAATAAAACCTTGGAGGAAGGGGCTCCTGGCCTTTTTCCTCTGAGAAACTGGCCACCTCTCCTCCCCAAGCAGATCATGTTTTGGTAGTGTTTACTTTCATCCGTGGCAGATGGGGGAACTTGAGGGCAAAGTCACCCCCACAGTTTTATAAATAAAAATCACATTTGCCCCCTGGACATATAAAGAATAAAGCTTTGTAGTTACTCCAAAGTGAAGCCTTTTGCAATTCAGTGAATTGTTACCAAGTCCTGCCGTATGCAAGATACCACTCAAGGTCCTGTTCTTTTCTATGGCTAATCCTCCTTCGCCTTCACAGTCCCAGTGGTTTCCAACCTCTTTACTATTTGGGTTTTCACTAAGAAAATAAAACTATCAATTATGATGACACTGACTTTTCATGACCTTAAGCAAGGCTTTGAATCAAAAGACCTGAGCTGAAAACACAGATCCACACCTTACTAGCCATGAACACTCGGGAAATTAATTTAACTCATCTAATTGTAACTTCCCTCACTTACAAAACAAGGAAACACGTATTGTGATTTTGAAAGGATAAAATGAATTACCAACCGGAACAGTGCCTACAGCATAATCAATACTCTAAAAGTACTAGCTGAGAAAGGATGGCTTTTTCAATTAATTATGCTGTGGCAATTGGTTACTCTTATCTTCACCCCTACTTCACATCACAAATAAAAATTAATTTCAGGTGGATTGTAGAACTACATGAACATGCTAAATAGAAAAGTTTTTAGAAAAAAACATTGTGTAACATTTTTATGAACTTGGAGTAAGCAATGCTTTCTTAAAGAAGGCATAAAGTAAGGACCCATGAAAGAAAAAGTCTGATAAATTTGGCTGCATTAAAATTAAATTTCTAATTTTTCAAAGATACTATTAACAGAGCAAAAAGAAAATACACTAACAAGGATACATACAATGTGTATATCTGAAGAAAGAATATATAAAGAACTCCTCGGAATCAAGAACATAAAGTCAACCACAGAAAAATGGGAAAGAACTTGAAAAGTTACCTCATAAAAGAGGATGACCAAATAACCAAAACATGAAAAGCTACTCAATATCATTAGTCATCAGAGAAATGAGATTTCTGTACTCTCCACACTCACCAGCAGAGCTAAAATAAACCAGCAAACAGTGTCAAGTGTTGAGAGGAGCACCGCACAGAGGGAACTCACACACACACACATACACACACACACACACACACACACACACACACGAGTGGAGGAGTGTAATTTGTATCACCACTTTGGAAAACTCCTTGGCAATCAGTACTGACCACGCCGAGCATGTGCCCCTCCCATGAAACAGGAAAATCATACAACTTAAAGAGAATATAAACATTACATTTTATCATCTTGGGAAAAGTCAGAACTGTAGGGCCAGAATGAAGGTGGATATTGAATGGTATACTTGTGCCAACAGCTGTCCCATGAGAAATAACAACAGAATCCAAGAAATGTTCCTCATCTCTGAATTTTTATGCTATCGCCACCGTGCCAAGACTGCTATCAAGTCACAGGTATTGCTACCAAACCACCGCAAAGGCAGCTCAATACTAGTGAGGAGGAGGCAAAGACAGACGAGGACCCCGTATGATGAATGAGTAAAAGGAGAAAGACTGAAGAAAGAGTACGATTACATTTAATTTAACCGTGTTTGAAAAATCACAAACAATTCTAAAAATATACGGTTAAGAACTACACCTAGAGGAAAGTCAAACAAGATAAAATAGAACCTGTACTTCGTTCCATCCCAGGCCAGTGAGGAACTGTGAAATGCGAATGCACAGAGAGATTTTGGTGGTAAAGCACCTGTCGTACGAGTCTGCTCCGGCTGTCCGAACAGAGCACCCCAGAATGAGCGGCTTCCGCAACAGAAAGGCTCTTCCCAGTTCTGGAGGCAGACGTCTGGGACCACGGTGCTGGTAGAGTTGGTCTCATTCAGAGGCCTCTCTTCCAGGTGGTGCACCGTCCTCATCTCCCTCAGTCTTCACATGGTCTTTCTCCTACGTCCATGTGTATCCGGTGTCTCTGAGTAGAAATTTCCTCTTCTTCTAAGGCACCAGTCAGGGTGAATTAACGCCCACCTGTAGGACCTCATTTTAACTTAATCACCTCTTTAAAGACCCTATCTTTCAATATGGCCACATTCTAATGTGCTGGCTATTAAGACTTCAACATGAATTTTGGCAGGGGCAGGGTAAGGGGATTCAGTCCATAACACTAATCTTCAGGAAAAACGTATATGTTAACATATCTTTTTAAATAATGTAAATAACCTTTTAGAAGTAATTAAAAACACCCTGCTTACTAAAAACAAAACAACAAAAATAACGCTAGAAAGTTTTTGGATTTTTAGCTGCAATTCTTCTGAGTACAGAAGTATTCTAATTTATAACCGCTGTAATCAGCCAAATGTTTACTGTTTTTGTCTCTCTCTCTGAGCCTGAGAGAGAGAGAGAGAGAGAGAGAGAGAGAGAATTTTCTGAATCCCTTTTCTCTCCTGTTTTTTGCTATACACAGCTTCATTACGCTGCCTCTAACATGGCTTTCAAAGATCACTGCCTCCTTGGGTTCATGTCCTTGTGCAATTCTCTCCCCTTGAGTATGGGCTAGATTTATTGATTCCCTTCTAACACACAGTACATAGACATGCTGGGATAACTCTTTTAATTTTAAGTTATAAAAAAGACTGTGGCTTCCAGCTTGAGCACTCTCTCAGATGGCTCACTTTTGGAAGAAGTGGTGATACACTAGTTGCCATATCACGAGGAAGTCCTGCGGAGAGGCCCATGGGACAGAGCTTGGAAATAGCAAGCCTTACGATGACTATAGCCTTGTGGGAAATTCCAAGTTCAAAGTCTAGCTAAGCAGCCTCTGGATTCTAGGCCCACAGAAACAGAAACAATAAATGCCTGTTGTTTTCATCTGCTGAACATTCAATAAATAGTAATAGATAAGTAACACCAGTTCAGCCTATAGCTCACAGATACTTGCAAAATTAGCAAGTGTTTTAAAAATCTATTTCAGATGATTTTCATGAATTTCTTTAAATTCAGATTAAAAATCTAGAATGAGTAGATGTTAATTTTTTTGCAGTGAATTTGGAAATGCCTTTTATGTGAAAGTACATCTCGCTGAACATCAGCGAATCGACACAGGAGACCCCTCAAATGTCAAGAATGTGGGAAATCCTTCTGCCGTAAAGCATACCTCACAGAACACCAGAGAACTCACATAGGTTGGCGCTTGCATTATGCTGTGGAGAAAACTGTGATAAGACCGCCCTCGCCATTTGATCGAGCCCTTTGTACCATCTGATCACCAGGGCACACAGACTGCACCTGTAACAGTTTGGCTCCAACAATGGTATGAAAATACGTCCTGATCCCTTCAGGGAATAGCTCATTGTTGTTTTTATTGCATTTGGATTTTCCTAATTAGTGGTGAGGGTGAACATTTGACTCTCTGCTAATTGGCTATCTGGGATTTTCTTCTGCGAGTTGACTCTTCATATCCTTTTGCTCATTGTTTTCTAATGGGCAGTTTATCTTTTACCTCTTGGTTGTTTAACAAAGATTTAAAAAAAAATTTTTAGAAAGAGGGAAGGGAGGGAGAAAAAGAGGGAGAGAAACATCGATGTGTAAGAGAAACATCAAGTGGTTACCTCTTGCATGCACCCGAAATAGGGATCTGGCCTGCAACCCAGACATGTGCTATGAACAGGAACTGAACCAGTGACCTGTCACTTTAGGAATGACAGATGACCAAGCAAATGAGTCATGGTGGCCAGGGCTTACCTGCTGGTTTAAATGTTATTATTATTTTTGAATATATGAGACTACAAAATTCTTCTTCAGTCATGTGTACTGCAAATATCGTCTACCAGACTGTGGCTGGTTCTTTAATTTTGTTAACACTTTCCTTCCTTCCTTCCTTCCTTCCTTCCTTCCTTCCTTCCTTCCTTCCTTCCTTCCTTCCTCCCTCCCTTCCCTCCTCCCTCCCTCCCTTTTTCATTGTCATTCTCTTACAGTTGTCCCAATTTTTCCCCTTTGCCCTCCTCCACACTCCATGCCCCCAACCCAGTCAGTCCCCACACAATTGTCTATGTCCATAGGTCACCATGTCACAGTTGTTAACACAACTAGGAACCCGAATGAGAGCTGCTTTGCTCTGTCTTGCTATTATTAATTGACAATGGTTTAGCATGTATCTTAATTGTTTTTCATTATAGTTCTACAATTATTTACTTTAGGTTGGGTTTTTCTTTACTTCAGTTTAAATTTGTTTCCCTTTTAAGAGAACAAAAAATCTAGATTTTACTAAAGATCTTGTTTTCAAAATGAGAAATTATAGAGTTAATGTGCATTGTCCACCTGGGGATTGAGCTGTATTCCCTAAGCACCACTCACTCATTGTCTCATTAAGGACTGGGTCTGACCTGGCCTCTGAGTCCCACCACGCTCTGTGCACCAACCACCACATCCTTAGTGCTCACCAGCCTGCTCTGTCCCTGCAGGGTGCTGGGGGCAGGCCTGGGGGAAGCTCTAAGAGAAACTTCATTGCACATTTCTTCTACCCTCATACTTTGTGCTCATGATCTTTTTACTTATACTTTGTAAACATAGTTCTTAGCCAATAACATATGTTTACTGGAGGATTCTAGAGACAGGAAGTGAAACAGAAAAGATCTGTTCTTCATCAGTGCTGTTACAATTATTGGTCAACAGTTATGGCAGCAGTAATTCTGCATAGGCCAACACCAAACTTCATGGGCTAGAGAGGGGGAGAGGGAGGAGGGAGAATTGCTGCCCTGAGCAGTTCAGTCATTTCCTAGACAGGCTCCAAGGTATTAATTTGAGTTCATACTCAAGTTAAAAGACTGCCTTGGGTTTCTGTGCCATGGTCTGTTCTTTTACAGTGTATGTGTGAGTGTGTAATGTGTGAATGCATGGCTGTCTATTCAATTTGTTGTCAGATATTGTATGTATGTGTATGAGATGAGAACTCTTAACTCCATATGTACCATACAGCAGTGTTAACTATAGTCACCGGGTTGTGTGTTACACCTCTGGTACTTACTTGTTTTATAACTGGACGTTTGCACCTTTTTGACCACCTTCATTGAATTCTCCATCCCCCCTCCTCTCTCACCACCTCTGGTAACCACAAATTTGGTCTCTTTTTCTATTAGGTTTTTTTTTTCTTTTTTTTTTTTGGATCCATATATGAGTGAGATCATATAGTATTTGTATTTCTATGTCTGGCTTATGTCATTTAGAATAATGCCCTCGAGGTCCAACCATGTGTCCCAGTTGGCACAATGGCAGGATTTTCTCCTTTAATGTGGCTAAATTACATATATGTGCGTATATATATATGTGTGTATGTGTGTGAATAGGTATATGTATACATATATGTATATGTATACACACATGTATATCCTAATTCTGGAAAAAGTCTAGCCATTGTTAATATAAAGAGAATGGTTTGTACAACATCAGTGTAACCTGGCAGCCAAGGAGAGTGGACTGGAATGTGCATGTGTGAACAATGGTGACTTCACTGTACTAGTCAGTGGGGATGGTGGATGCCTTTGAGTGAGCATGTGTACTGTATGGCCAATACATCCAAAATGACTGAGCAAATAGAACAATAAATATGCATCAAATTTTGTGTTAAGCTTGAACTATTTGGATGATTCAGAAGGCTGCAGCTATGGGCCACTGGTGATTAGCAGCTTCATCATAACAATGTGCCTGCTCATGTATCATGCCTCATGCAGAGTTTTTTTTGTGAAACATCAAATCACCCAGGTGACGCTAAGCCCCCTACAGCCCAGATTTGGCATCCTGCAACTTTTGGCTTTTCCCAAAACTAAAATCACCTTTGAAAGAGAAAAGATTTCAGACTGTCAATGAGATTCAGAAAAATATGACAGGGCAGCTGATGGTGATTGGGAGAACTGTGTGAGGTCCCCAGGTGCCTACTTTGAAGGAGACTGAGGCATCATTGTCCTATGTACAATGTTTCTTGTATCTTCTAAATAAATATCTCAATTTTTCATATTACATGGCTGGATACTTTCTGCATAGATCTTTGTATAAACTATGCCTAATCTCTTAAGTTTAATTTTATGCTATTTACCAGAAAAAAATCAGTAAAAAGTTAGTTGATTTAGGTCAGATTTTTCTGTTACCAACAATAATCCTTCGCATCTTTAAACAATTTTTCTACAACTGACAGAAAAATATACAATATTTTTCAGAAGTATTTTAAACATCTTAGCATAATGAGTCATGGCATGAGTCTTGAATTCTGACCATTGGCATTAAAAGTTTGCTTTACTACTTGCTGGCAAAGTAGGCAAGTTGTTTAATTTTGTGAGCTTCACTTTTTCACCTTGAAAAGAAAACAATAGGAAACCTTAGTGACAGGATTGTAGAGTCTTAAGGACAATACCACCCCATTGTTCAATAAATTTTAGCAACTCTGCACAAAAGCAGAAGGGATTTTCTTAAAATAAGTTGTTTTCCAGGACATGGCCATTAAAAAAGAAAAAAAACAAGTAGAGAAAGTACTATTATTAGTAGTATAATCTTTAGCTATAAAACAAACATGTTCCAATATTATCTATTACAAGGCATGACAGTTATAATGGGATCCATCTTCTAAACCAGCTTGGACGGTTCAGTTACTTATTATTACAAAATCTCATTTAACTAGATACGTGGCCTAGAATTAGAGGAGGAACCACTATATAATAGAGACATCTTCCCACACAATGGGAGATTTCTAGCCAAGTTGTCTGTAGAGGATTGTGCCATTGGCTTACGTCATTAGAGTATAGCTATGATTCCACAGGAAAGTCTCTGCAAAGTGAGTTGGAAACTTTTTATGCAAAAAAGGTTATGATGGTTATCTTATTGTAGCCTGCTGGCCATTCTAGTAATCTAGCCACACAATATCATGCAAAATTAATCTCTAACTGTTAATTACTTTTCCTTTATATTAGCACACGACAACTTCATTGTCACTAACATTTGGCCTAGGAAACAAGGCCCAACACCAGTTGGTGCCACAGGCCTCTGTTAAAGGCCTGGAAAGGCCCAGTATACACATATCCTACCATTTTCCCCATAAAACCTGTGGTTCCATATAACTGACTATACTGTCAATTTATGAAATTAGTATTTTATGAAAAAAATACTATTTGTTTTTAAATTTCCTACATGGCTGCCTATTTTGAAGTTTCTTTTTACAATCATTGTTTATTTTTCAATTATAGTTAACATACAATATTATATTAGTTTCAGGCATACCATCCAGTGATTAGACATGATATAAATTACTAAGTGATCATCTTGATAACTCTTGAATGCATATGACACCAAACATAATTATTAGAATGTTACCGACTATATTTCCCAGCTATAGTTTACATGACTATTCTGTTAGTACCAACTTGTACCTCTTAGTCCCCTCACTTTTTTTACACAACCCTTCAACCTCCATCTTATCTGGCAACCACCAAAATGTTTTCTGTATCTGTGAGTCTGCTTCTGTCCTGCTTGTTCACTTATTTTGTTCTTTAGATTCAATTGCTAATTGATTGTGTTTTTTGCCATTTTATTGTTCCTATTTTTATCTTTATTTCTTGTTGTTCTTCTTCTTGTTTTTTGTTGTTGTTCTTCTTCTTCTCCTTGTTTTTGTTCTTCCTCTTCTTCTTCTCCTTCTCCTCCTTCTTTTTCTCCTCCCCCTCCCTCTCCCTCTTCTCTAGCTTCTTCTTTAAGAAGACCCTTTAACATTTATTGTATTGACCCTTTAACACACTGGTTTGGTGGAGGTGAAATCTTCCAGCTTTTTTTTTGTGTGGGAAGCTCTTTATATGATAGCTTTCCTGGGTAGAGCAATCTTGGTTCTAGGTACTTGCTTTTCATCACTTTGAATATTTCTTGCCATTTCTTTCTGGCCTACAAAATTTGTGTGGAGAAATCAACAGTCTAATGGGAGCTCTCATGTAGGTAACTGCTTTTCTCTTGCTGCTTTTAAGATTCTTTCTTTGTCTTTAACTTTTTGTATTTTAATTATGATATATCTTGTTGTGGGCCTCTTGGGTGCATCTTGTTTGGGACTCCCTGAGCTTCCTTGACTTGTATATCTATTTCCTTCACCAGGTTAGAGAAATTTTTTGCCATTATTTTTCATATAGCTTTTCAATTTCTTGCTCACTTCCCTCTCCTTCCAACATCATCATCTCCTTCCATGGTGTGAATGTTGGTGTACTTGTATTCTCATTAAGTTGGTTTTTTTTTTCTTTTTGCTGTTCTGATTTTTTTTGCTTTATTATATTCCAAATCATTGTTTTGATTTTCAGCTCCACTTACTCTACAATTGATTCTTTATTTATTCTTTAAATTATTCTTTATTTCAGTATATCCTTTATTTCTGATTCTTTTTTTATGGTTTTAATTTTTTATGATGTTGAAGTTGTAAGTTCATCTACTCTCCCCCTCAGTTCATTTAGCATTTTCATAATCAGTGTTTTGAACTCTGTGTCTAGTAGATTGCTTGTCTCCATTTTGTTTAGTTCTTTTTCTGGAGTTTTGTTCTTTTCTTTCATTTATGGCATGTTTCTTTGTCTCCTCATTTTGGCAGCCTCCCTGTGTTTGTTTCTATGTATTAGGTAGAACTTCTCTGTTTCCTGGGTTTGGTAGAGTAGCCTAATGTTGTAGGTATCCTGTAGGGTCCAGTGACATAGCCTCCATGATCACCCAAGTTGGGCTCTCCAGGTGACCCCCAACCCATTCCCAATGTGGGCTGTGTATACCCTCCTGTTGTAGCTGAGCTTTGATTGTGTTGGCACATCAACATGAGTGATTTTTCCCCAGGTAGATGACTGAAAGGACTGGCTGTCACTACCATGGAAATTTGGTTGTGCAGGGCCCCACCCTACATAGCAGGACTTACTTCAGTGGGGCTCTGGTGCCTGATGAGTCTTCCCTTTGAGTATGTAACTTATGGAAATGGTTGGGTGGGGCTTCAAAGTGGTGTGAAGCTGTCCACCAGGTGCACTGGCTCTGGGGTTTCCCAGTTGGTGTAGGCAAAGGTCAACCACCATTTGTGTCCTGCCTGAGGCCATCCAATATGAGCTACAAAGTGATCTGCAGATGGCCAATGATTGTGCTGGGCTTGGAGGTACCCAGGAGAGGCCTACCTGCCAACTAAGGCTGGCTGCTGCTAGTGCCAGGGCTGGGGCCACTGAGAGGCATGGGGCATGTCAAATCCAGATGTTGCTTGTTTGAGAGATTTTAGGAAAGTCTGAAGCATAAACCAAGATAGGCTATTTGTATGGGAAAGCCACTGAAAACAGCTGTGTGGGTGGGAAAGTTGGTGGGGCAGGGGTTCAGGAAATTACCATGGTGGGGCAGACTCAAACATGGCAACTACTTTCCAGCTTTATGGGGGAGAGCTCAGAAAGGAACAATAGCCTCTGTAAGCACTTCTGTCTGGGAGAAAGCTGCCCCTCTAGTTCTCCTCCTGATGCCAGATAGGTCAGTTCCTTCCAACTGTTCTTGGTGCTTTTTGAGCTGTTGCCCCAGAGCTGGCACTCAGAGGAAGTGAGTCCAAGTAAATCTGTGAGTGGGCCCTTTAAGAGAAACTGCTGGGACTCCAGAAGCCCTTCCCCTCCCTTAGCCACAAACCTATTGATTTTTATAGCCAGAAGTTAGGGAGATTTCTCTTCCTTGCATTGGAGCCATGGTCTGGGGAGTGTGGTGTGGAGCTGGGGCCTCTCATTCCTCAGAGGGGATCTCCGAAGCCAAGATATTCCTTCCAATTTTTATCTACCACACATGGCTATGGGATCAGCCTGTTCTGAATCTCTGCCCCTCCTGCCAGTTTCAATGTGGCTTCTTTTTTATATCCTTAGTTGTAGGACTAGGGATGAGTCCAGCTGACTTTCTGTTCAGCTGGATTTCAGGTAGTTCTGAAAGATGGTTGTTTTGTAGTTTAGTTTTAATTTTGATGTGGTTGTGGGAGGTTCCTGGTACTGCATTTACCTACACAGCTGTCTTGAGCAGAAGCCCTGAAAGTTTTTAATTCTATCAGCAGCAGCAACAGGAGCAGCAGCAGCAATCATAGCCAGTTGTTTCTTAAGGGTGCAACCTGAGTCCAAGCTGAAGGTTGGCTTCTCATCTTTCAAGATGTAGCATTAGAGCGATCTCCACGAAGCCTTCCTGGATGCTCCAAAGTGTAGCCCACCTCTCTCTCTATTGCAGCCTCATGACAGTCCACACATATCTTCATTGTGACACCTGTCGCCTTGAGTCTCACTTACTGTTTTGCACACCTGTCTGAGAGAATAAATACCCTCTTTCTGTAACCTCAGGATCTGGTGCTGGGTTAGACACAAAACAGTTATTTAAAGAATATTTGATAACTAATGAGTAGACAGGAAAACAAAAAGTAAAAGATGGAAAAAGGGAAATGAAAGTATAAAAAATCCAAAGAAACCATCATGTCTTACTCTTTTTCATTCATATTAAATGGGCAAATTCCCTATAAATGCTGGAAATCTCTGATTATCATGTAGGAATGTATGGGGAAAGGACCTTTCAGGTCAGGCTCTTTCCCTAAGGGGTTAGTGGCTGCACTGCCCACAGTGCTGATGGGTTTTTCTTCGAGTAGCTGTAAGTTCTAGCCATTCCCTACTCCCACTCCCACCATAAGTCATTCTGGCTATCATTTTATTTGAAAGAATTGGAGCTACTTTTCACTTGGGAGAACATAATAAAAATCAGTTCTTCATTACTAAATTAGGATGGACAACCCTTCTCTTGGGAAGAAAAGCAATAACTGATCATAATAATGAGATTGTGCAACAAGCTTCGAAAATGCTTATACCACATTTGTGCAGAAGACTATTTGCTTACACTTCAGATATAGCCATCGATTTATGGCTCAGAGCCACAAAAGCAGGTAATAAATATGAGTATAACAATTTATGGAAAGTATTTTATTACTTTTTTTCAAAATGAAAAATACCATTCACTTGTTCAATTCATGTTAAACTGTAGTATTCAAAATGTTACACTCTGGATTTTCAAAATCAATTTTGGGAGGATTTAGCCCATAACACAATAATTCATTTTCCAAAGTAAATATCACCACTGACACAGGGTGCTCTCAAAAATTGTGTTCCAAGCATGATATTAGATTTGAAGTCCATATCATTGAAATGGACTTTCCTGGGTCTCATATAATACACTTCCAAAAGTAATTAAATGTTTGATAAGATCAAATTCAGTATTTATTTTTACTTTAAACAGAACAAAAAATTTAAATTCATAGAAATAAAACATAAAAGTTAGAGAAGTACAAGGATTTTATTATACTATATAATTTTCTATATGTTGAGAAAATGATAGTTTTCTCTCTAACTTCCTACATTGTAATCAAGCAGATATAATTTACTTCACTTTCTGGGATTTTATAAGTATCATAATTTATAAAATATCACAGAGTTAGTAGTAGTATAATTATGGTTATCTAAATATTTAGAGAAGTCCATTGACACAATTAAAATAAAAATTCAAAATACATACCAATAATTCAGTTGAATACTTGGATGTTGAGAGAGAACACTCTCTCCCATTTCCTTCGAGCTCACTCTCACTGCCATTTCCAAGGTTGTGTATACAGCTAATGATGTTCTCCAGATTCACTGCAGACCTCTAAATTGTCTAACCGCATCTGCTATGCTCTTAGTTTCCACATTAAACTATGGAGTTGCTGGGCACACTGGGGCTTCAGCAACTTCAGCAAGAAAGAAACCTGAGTCATGGAGGAGTCTTTCAAGAAGAAAACAAGATGAGTTTGGGGGCAGAGGTGTTCACTTCTGAAGGGACTTTTCAAAATTTCAGGCCAGGTGTTTGCTCTCAGGGAACCCAAACACAGAAAATTCAAAATCACTTATCGGGTCTTTCAAAATTAATTGATTGGGCAAGTGATTTTTGATGGGAAGATAGAGAAACAAAGAAATCCTACCCTCGGGCACATGGCCCAGAGAAGCATTCCTACAACCTTTTCCTAGGTGCATCACTGAGCTCTCCCTGCCATTTATTGGTTCTATCTGTTCTGTCATAGTGGGAGAGGATTTTGATCTCATAAAATTTACTTCATCCCCAAAGAAATCACTGAAAAGATAAAAGTGCACACAATAGTCTTCCTTAATATAGTACGTTGCATATCCCTTGAGGTTTGAGCAACCTCTTTGGCGATCACTGCTCTAAAGGACACAGAGACTTGTGAACAGATAGTGCAAGAAAGCAAGGATTGAAGCAACACATCCACTAGGGGAACTGGCAGAACGTTGCAGAGGGAGTAGATTTATAATTTGGATCTTTAAAGAAAGAATGGGATGACAAACAGGTAACATAGGAGATGACGATGGGTGTGTGTCGTGACAAGTGGATTACTTTCAAGTGGAAGCCCAATGTGTACCGTGAATAAAAGTAAAATCGCTCTGGTTGAAATAGGAAGTGTAGTACGCAGAGAGTACCTCCTCAGTACGGAGAGGGCTCTGGGGACTCAGAACTCCAGAGAGTACGTTCTGAAGAGCCACTATTTTAGATAAAAGAGATGCCCTGAAATAATGAGCTTCTCTTCTACATTCTCAAAAAATTTTGAAGGACATAATTTTGATTTAAATTTTGGGAAAATGAATTAATTTATATTATTGGAATATATGTGTCTTTTAGGGCACATGAGATATCAGTTTAAATGCCAAGCTTCCAGCTTGTCTGCCACCTTCCCCCAGAGGCTGAGACTTCTAAACAGAGGAAATACACTGAGAGATTTACAATTTAAAAGTGCACCTAACTTGGTAAAATGTTTTCCTCTTTTCAAAAGATAAGAATAAACAGAGTAATAATCAGAATTCACCAGAATCTATTCATTTAACCGACATTTATTGAATGCCTCATTGGTGCCAGATACTGTGTCGGATACTGTGAATAAATCTGAGCACTCACTGTAATCCAGTGGAAGGAAGTCGACAAATATAGTAGACAAATGTTTTATATGTGACAAATAACACACACACACATCAAACTTAGTTGAGTGATTAACTTAAGTGATTGCCAAAATAGCAATAACAGCATAAATCACTGTGAGATTATTATAGTTTACACATGTACTTTATATACACTACATATTGCTATAACTTATACTTTATATACATAATGGAACAATATTTGTTGTTATATAAAATTGGGTGTCAACATTTAATACAACCTATTTCATATACCAGAATTTCTTTGATTGATAGTAAACAACATTTTTTATTGCCTCTTCCTTCATCCTTTGCTCGTTGTATTAGGAAGTTTGTCTTTAATTGTCATTGATTTGTAAGAGCTCTATTAAGAATATGAACCCTCTTTCTGTCATGTGTGTTATATATCTTATTTTTCCTGGTTTATAATTTTTTATATGACTAAAGGATTATAGGATTTAGAGAAGATTAAAATTTTTAGATGGTCAGGTTAAAAAGACTGGCGTGCGTATGTGTTGTATGCATCCGTTTGTCTCCTAGTTGGGTTTGTAAGAGCGGTGGCATGCTTTAAGGTAGTGATCGGGGAAAGAATGGCCGGGGTTTGCAGGAATCCGTGGATCTTCTCTGAAGGGAATAATAAATAGCCTGACTGATACCGTGACTGGATATCAATCTTGGCAGAATAAGAGGAGAAGGGGGGAAGAACTCCATCCCCCTGGGGAAGAGGCTGCACCCTCCGTGCTCCTGCTTCCCACAGTGGAGGAATGTGATGAGGCATCAAGTCCAAGGTTGTTACTTGGATGGAGCATTAGCAAAAGAGGTAAAGGTAGTTTGTTTTGCAAAAAAAATTTTTCTTGCTTTCTTTTTACTCTCAAAGTGTTAAAACAAACTGAGATTTGGATATGGAACTAGATGGGATGTATTTACATATGGCTTGATTGGAATGGAAGCCAATTAACCTGCCTCTAACTTTGTCTTGCATAACTTTATGGTGCTTCAGGGAAAAGCATTATAAAAATTTAAAAAAGTGTGCCTTTTCTTATTGTTTTTGCTGTGTACACCCTTCCTCAGAGACCTCCACGTGCATGGCAGGGGGTGGCAGGGATCGTTGCAGCTTTGAGGACTGAACTGTATAATTCAGGTTCCCATTTCAGATAAGATCTACTTACAATGGAACTTTGCACTGGGAAAACATCAACGCTAGGAGATTGTGGCATGCCCTTCCAGCAACATGGAGGACGGCATGGGATCAGAAACACCCATGGAACAGGTAGTCCTAGCTTTATGCTTGAAAGACAAAAAGACTTTTGCCAGGCAAGTGAGGGGGAAAGGTTATTCTAAGCAGAAGGAAAAGTGTGAACAAAAACTGGGATCATGAGAGCAACACAGTCTCTGGACTCAAGGCCAAGTACATAAAGAGCCTTGTGCTAGTAACAAAATGCTGCTCCCGGGAAAGGCATTTTTAGAAAAGTGTCCCCCCCGCCCCCACAACCCTCCCTCCGGGGGGAGCTGACAAAGTAAAGGCACACAATTTGGATGGATGAATGAGAAAGAGATGCCCCTTCTTTTGAGCTAATTCAGCCCTGAGCCAGGGCCCACAGCTTGGGAAACAATGTAGGTGAGCTTTCAGTTCCCATTCTCCCCACAGCACACACACTTCGGAACCCTACCCAGAACTTTGCATCAGTCTTACTGTATTTTAAATCCATTCCTCTCTTAGGAGACTGCAATAGTCTTGTTATTTTTTTTTTTTGTGCATGAATCCATATAATCCATATTTTATAAGCTGCTAAATGATGTTTTTAAGTGCAAATTTGATCATCCTCCGTTCCCTTGCTTCTTCTTTGACTATAGTAGTACTTCTTAAACCTATCCATTAGACCCAACATTCTTTGTTAACAAATGTTTGTGGACAATTGTTGTTAAACAATAGTCTCCTTTTTGTACCCACATACCCCTTTAAAGTGACTTTGCAGCTTGTCCCAAATGATGGTTTGTTGCCCCATCCTTTGAATCTGGGAGACCCTATGAGTTGTTTTGGTGAATGGAATACAGAGGAAGTGAGAGTGACAGGTCTGAGTCTAGACCTGCATGGCTGAGACCCCCGTCTCTGCCTGTGACCAAGACTAGGCTGGAGGATGAGGGACACGAACCAGAGCTGAGGCAGCCCAGCTGTCCCACTGGAAGCCCAGAGATGTGAGAAAGTCCGGTCAGTATCACTACCTGACCTCTCAAGGTATCTGTATAGTCAAGTGGAAGTCCCACTGAAAATACCAACCATGGAACTGGGAGCAAAATGAATGTTGATTGTTTAAAGCTACAAAGTTTTGGGTTGGTTTATTATGCAGTGATAGCTAATTGATACAGCTATCTCAAAAGGAAACCCATAGCTATTAAAAATTTATATGCACTCAGTATTTTAAAAAGTCAATTATAATGAAGGAGAGTTGAAGAGCAATCATTTATAATAAAATGATATGAACTTCAATATGTAAGTTCTTAGATAAGACTACCAAAAAGGCATAAGGAAATAGTAAGAGGATTGAGCCTACACCTAGAACAGTGAATATATCAGAAATAGTCCTAACCCGATAAGGACAAGTGTTAGTTTTTCAAATGCCTAAATCAGCAGCTGGTGATGTGAATTTCCAAAGGAATAAGTCTTGGTTAAAGTGAACAAAATAAAAAAGAGTTTTTCCTTGCTTTACACGGTAATTACTTTTTTGTAAATTTAGTGCCTCTTAAGATAGCAACAATTTCTTTGTATTTATATTTCAAATAGAGTAAGGATCGAGGGTCACTGAATTATTGTATAAACCTGACTGCAAAAATGTTCACTAGGATTTTAAAAGCCACGTGTAACTGCAGTCGGTTCTTTGTTGGACAGAACTGACCTGTGCATTGAAGGATGTCTAGCAGCACTGGTTCCTTCCACTAAATGGCAGCGACTTCCAGTGTCTGTGACAATTAACTAACTGTCTTCCCAAACTTCCTATATGTCTTCCTGAGGGGGCATCAGCCCTGGGTGAAATGACTACTCTGTTGAGTAACGTGTTAGCTCCCCCAGTGGTTGCACATACTCTGGTCTGTCAGTGCCCTGCATTAGGATAGTCTGTCCATAGGCTCCAGCTATAAAAATCAGCTCTTTGCAATCATGGACTGTCTTGCTGTTCCCCAAAGCTATGAAGGGTATGTGATATACCAATGCAATATATACCCTTGCTGGTGTGGCTCAGTGGACTGAGTGCCGGCCTGCAAACTGAGAGATCACTGGTTTGATTCCCAGTCAGGGCACATGCCTGGGTTACGGGCCAGGTCCCCAGTTGGGGGCATGTGAGAGGCAACCTATTGATATATCTCTTGCACATTGATGTGTCTCTCTCCCTCTTTTCTCCCCTCCCCTCTCTAAAAATAAGTAAATAGAATTAAAAAAAAAGAAATGCAATATATTACAGTGTACTACAAAAGCAAAATCTATCTTCCTAGGAGAAGTGTCAAGGAATTGCACAACATTAATGATTGTATAAATTAGTCTATAAAATGAGACGTTAGGTCAGTGGAGTAATGTCAGGTGGGGGGACCAGTCAAATGGTAAAAATGTAGAAAAATAAAAATCTTTTGCTAAGTCAAAAAAGTGAGATTACAATGAACTTACCTCTTTATAACTAGATGGATGTCTTATGATTTGATTTAGCTTTAAATAAGTAGGAAAATTAACATATCCTACCAATACGTTTGAAATAATAATTTTGTGAGAATTGGCATCTGAAGGAACATTTATTGTTTGTGTGAATAAAAAGTTTATTTAAAGGTTGAGGGCAGAGCTGGGTGGTAAGCGTGGCTTATTGAAATCAAATCTCTAAGGCAATCAACATAACAATTATACTAATCATTTTCCTACCAGAAACACTGAGGATGTGTAGGCTTTCCCATGACCACAGGGTGAGCCAAGGGAGCAAGGAACCAGATTCCTGATTTCCGGTCCCAGACCATCACCTCATTATTGAAGAAGACCCAGATCTACCACTCATGGGAGGTGAGCCCAAAGCTCACAAACTAGGTCAGTGGATGAAGTGTTTCAATTTACAGGATGAAATGATGGGCATGGACCTGGTAAATCGTATTTGCAATTATTTTCTTAATTATCACTGCAGGGTAATTTCCGCAGATAGGGAGCACACTGCGGGATGTTTCCCCCTCATGTGAAGGGGTAGGACGATGGAAGGTCTCCCAGGCTTGCTCTCAGGTGCTGCTGAGCATCGGATGGCCCCGAGAGACAGCAGTTCATGACTGTATATAGTTTACAGCTTAGTCACATGACAACCCAAGGAAGTGGTGAATTTGGAAAAGAAAATCAATTAAGCTGGGTGCTTGGTCATGTGGACAAAAACAAGCTTTTCTGGCCATACCTTTCACTTTCAATCTGTGGTTCTAGTCTTGTATGTATACCACGAAATAGGTTTTCATTTTTATTTTTGGCTTGTTTGTGTCCCGTAAGAGACTATAATGTGAGAATGTTTTTCACTGTTATTTTTTCCCCATGTACTTGGGAGAAACTATTCTCTTCTGGCTTCTAACACATTGTCTGTTACCAGGTTTAGGTAAAACAGAACCCAGAAACGCATTTCACTGATTTCTTAAGAAAATGAGAATATGATTATCTGAAAAGGAGGGAAAAATACTACAAAACAGGTTTACCAAAAACTAGAACACCATCTCACAGCTAAAAAAAACAACAAAGGAGAACAATAAAGCAGAAGAACAAAACTGGGTATAAGGGAGGAAAAGCGAAAGAAAAGAGAGGCCAGCGAAAATAAAGACTGAATAACGGGAGCAAACGACCTTAGAAATAGATGAAAGGACAAGGACAGTGAGAAGGAGATCGAGAGACAGCAATGAAGGGGGCTGAGGAAGATGAAGGTCTTCTTCCCCACTGTTCTTTCTTTTTTCAATTATTTTCCCCTTCACATGACGTTTCTACTTCCGGTGGTGAAAGACGGAAGATAGGACTTCTAATTTCAAAACTGTGCGCACTTTCAATGCTCCTTTTTCTCACCAACTTGGCATCTAAAAATAGTCCATGAGAGGATGTACTGAATTCTTAGGTCTATAATCAGATATTTTTTCTTTCCTTGAAAAGATATGTCAGTAATTGTTCTGAACAGAAAGTACTTTTGACAGTGCTGATTTTATATCCCTAAGTGCCCCCTAGTGACAAAGTCCAATTTTAAAATCCTTCACAGTAATTTTGTTCTGAATGTTTCCTTTTCCCAGCACAAATGTGGCCATCTCAGGGAAACAGTATCCAACTTGCTATCAATTTATTTTAATTAGGCAGAGAGACAAGTTTCTTGAGTGGGTCTAGGACACCAGAGGAGTGAGTTACTGTTCTTATTTATAAATTAATTTGTAATTGGAAAAAGCTACGGTTCCCTATTGAGCCGGTTTCCTTCAGTTACACTATTTTCCCTCTCCTTCTCTGTTAGGTTGTATTTAGACTCAGATTCCTGACATGTTGTGCATTCAGCTTGTAAAAGAGCAGAAGGGTGGCAGTGCACCCATGAGAAGATGGGTCTCTCTACAACTTTCAGTTATAATTTCTCTGACCACTTCTGATATTCTTACAAACTCAGCATGGTAGCTAAGAGAAAAAAATGTTGCAATCATAAAAATGTAGGTTTAAATACTAATTTAGTAAGGTGTTGTGGGATTTGGGGCATGCTATGTCATTTCATTAAGCATCAGTCTTGTATCTGTAAAATGGGAATAATCGTGAAAGACTGTGTGGGGATTAAATAAGAGTTAAGTTCTTAGCAGCACATCTGTGTATGCGTAAGGCTTAAGAAATGGGTCATTACGATGCAGCGCTCAGTCACTGACATATGACCCTATGTCTTTTATTCTCTTTTTCAAAATATTTGGTAGAGACAGTCGAAATGCTCTGGAACAGTCATAGTGACCTTTGAATAGTAATCAGAATGATTACTTCTAATCAAGGCTATTTTTAGATTCTGTTTAGAGCCCAACACTCCAGAGTCTAACCGGAACATTCAACAAATGCAATTCTGTTGTACCGTGTTGGACAGATTATCTGAAAACATGCAAACAGGAGATATCCAAACTTTATATATTTACACGTTCTTGGGCATATTACCTTCATTTTACTGATGAGAAAACCAAGGCGCAGAAGAATCACATCAATTGGTCTCAGTTCAGGAAGGGACAGCTCTCCAGGGCAGGCCTCAAAATCTCCTGGAGGAACGGATTTTCCCAGATACACACCCCAAGGCTCCTCCAGGGACCCGAGACACTGAGGAAGAGAATAGCTTTGCCTTTGTAGCCCCCAAGTCACCACTATTGATGGAAGTGTGTTGAATATTTTAGCTACTTCTGGGATGGATACAAGGTTAGAGAACACTGAGCTAGTAACTGATCTTGAATAAGAACCTGGGTCAATTATGCTTATATTTATTTATATTTCTATAGCTGTGTAAGAGAAATTGCCTCTAGTTCTTATATTCAGAACTTTTAGCTTTATATATTTCTGGTTTTCCTCATTTACACACAGTACTGTTCTAGCTCTATTTCCATCACCTATTTAAAGACCTACTTAAAAGGAAAACTGATTAGCATGAAGTTAAAAGGAACAGTTTGCAATTGGAATTTTCTCTCTGATGTAATCAGAATAATAGACTTTTGCCAGGGCCCTGAAGAGAAAGAGGTTAGCTGCTCTAGGCTTTATTAATTTTTCATATTTATTTCTTGGTCAGGATCAAAAGCTCATTGATGAATCTATTTTCAGAGATCTCTGAAACTTACACCCCAGGCATGGGGAGGGTACGCTATATTCATAGAAGTCAAGCTATTCCAATGAATTTGGGGCAAGGAAGTACTCTCGTTGTTCTAAAAACTTTTTTAGCAATGCATGGATTATAACTGAGCTTAAAACAGCATTCCCTGCCTTATAAGTTTTCACTATAACTCCATGTGGCCTGTTTTATCATCTAGTTTTCATTCACGTGATTTCAGGTAGGGGTGAAATATTCAGACCTCTGTAGTTCCTCACCCTCATAGCATCCTAGGGTGTCACATATATTGCTGTAACAAGTGTTTCTAAAAACTATGTCCCATCTCCAGTGGAAGATCTGTTCTTTTGTACTAAAATTTGTCACCCTCTCTCCCTTTCTAGAGTCAACTGCTTTACCTGACTGCTTCTCAGGCTTCCTGGAATTGCTGCAATTTGGGACATTACTTCTGCTTAACCCGTCACATAAAAAGGTGCAGGGGATGGTCTAACCTCACTAATTGGGACCAAATGAGAGCAGCGAGGCCAAGTGGAGCAGCTTCAGTGACTGTGAACAGGGTACTGGTAAATGAGCAGGACTCCGGAGTTGGTGAGCTTGTCGTGACAACATCAAGCACAGCCTGAAAGGACGCAAGCGAGCACAGTGAGTTTTCAAAATTCCAGTTCTCACTCTGTGTGTGTATGCATATGTGTGCTCTCATTTATTCCACGGAGCTCACCTCACCCTCTTTAAATCCCAAGTCTGACACACACCACCCCATCCTTGCATCAGTCTCCTTGGTGCAGAAACTCTCATTTTAGTCCCTGGCACCACAATGCGAATTGTTGACATTGTGTCATCTCTGTGCTTAAGTATTCCCTTCAATGAAGTCACGAAATGGCTACCCTATATTAAAGAGTACGTCAGTCATCAGAGAATAGGTGGGAGAAATAACTATATTGGTGAATGCGGGCCTCTCTCAAAAAAGGGTTAGTCTTCCTTCATGTATGTTTGACCTTGCCTTTGAGAGATGATGGAGCCTTGGCAGATTTAAATAACTTTTTCTGGACATTACTCTTTAGTAGCCAGCTATTCCTTTGATTTAATCATAACATAATACCTCCCCTGATTTGACCAAAACACAGAGCTAATTTAAAAAACGATTAATATATTTTTTGTTTATTAAATATATAATGCCAGCCATACAGGTGATATTCCATGCATCATGGCTAGATGAATGAATGAATGACTTCTTGGCTACCTGCTACCAATTGTGTGTACGTATTTTGTATTCAGCCGGTTTGATCAAGCACAGCATCCTAGAAGTCAGAGATTAGGTTGCAGTTACATGCAGGCCAGGTTGCTCGGCTTTGTCCTGGGACCATCGGCGACACTTCCGACCACACTGCCTTGTACATCTATCTTGTTAGATGTAGAAGGGATAACATGAAAGGGTGTGGACATAATAAAAAAACCCCATCATTACAAAATCAAAATCGGGATTAACACAGGTCTACATCTGTGTATTCAGGTATTAATAATCTCACAAAGCCAAGGTAATCAGAAGCAGAACTATCAAAATTCAGCTGGCAAGAGGCATCTAAGTTATTGAGATACACAGGGTCTGGCAGAAGTAAGGTCTGATTGAGTGTGGTTGGTAGGCTAATGACATGGGTGTAATAATTTATAGTTTTAATTTGAACATTTCACCTAAAATGACATATGGTGTGGTTGAGTATGGTATTGTTCTGTTACAGAATTTCATGCTTACGATCTTGTCATAAAAGATTTTGTAATAAAAAAGGGGCATTATTTGTGCTGAACCCTGTACTTCTAGTGACTTATAACTAAAAACATGTTTAAAATATAACTTAAAAACATAGAAAGTGAATAAGGTCAAAGCTCATATTTATAATATGGAATATAAATTTCCCAATCGGTACCACATCTGTGAAAAGGCCGGAAGTCAGGAAGGGCGCCCACTGTAGAGAGGCAGCCTGATGCAGTGTTGCTTACGAGGCCCGGCACTAAGGAGCCGTGTGAGCCAGAGGCTCTAAACAAATGGAAATAAAGCCCTGGGATATTCACTGTGAGAATAACGCAGTGTACTAATGGTTTTAAATTCCACCTGTATTATTCATTATTCTCTTAGTCCCTCTTTGGAGTTGAGAAAAAAAAAAAAAGAGAGCAGACAGCCTCGTAGAATGGGTGAACACCAGGACCAAAACAGAACTAAACACAGTTTCGCCTTTCATTCAGATGTTTCCATACAACATGAGACATAACCTCTATGTTAACTCGGAAAGAAGATCTTAGAAAGGATAAAAAAGAGAACTTTTGTCATTCTTTCACTCAACAAAGATTTTTGAGATCTACTACATCGTAGGAAATATACTAGCCGGTGAAAGTTCAGGGTTGAATAGAGTCTGGTTGGCAAGGTGTGTCAAATGAACGTACCCAAATAATTGATGACATAATGACAATGGCGGTGACTATACAATGGAGTAGAGGGGGTTAAACTGGCAAAGAGCAGGGATGACGAACCCAGTCAAGAGGAGCTGGGAAGACCAGAGAACTTCTTGGAGGCAGTGATATTTAATCAGGACCTGGAGAAAGTGATATTTAATATAGAATCATGGGGTGAGGAAGGATGCGATGAGGTGGGGAGAGATACTCAGGGGTAGAGAACGCCAGGGCACCAGGAAGGGCACGGTGATCAGGCTGCTGGGAGAAGCTCAGCACAACAGAAGCGTGAGTGGGGCAGGAGGGTAAGAGGAAGTGCAGGGAGAGAGGTCAGCAGGGGAAGGGCAGATCACATGAGGCCATGCAAACGCATTTACATTCTAGTCTCAGGACAACCAGAAGCCTCTGAAACATTTCAGGCTATGGAGTGACACTAGATTTTCATTTGGTGAAGCTCATTCTGGCTGTGATATGGACAACGGGCGAGAGAGGAGTCAGGGTGCACACAGGGAGAGCAGCTGGGGGCTGTTTCTATAGCTAGTGAGATGGCGGTGGATGAAGAAGCATAGAAAAAAACAGCATGATATCTATTTTGAAGGTAAAGTCAATAGGCCTTGATAATTGAATATGTGAGCTAAGAAAGAAGGAAAGTATCAAGTCCCAAGTTTCCAGGAGGAGCAATTGGGTGACACTTACTGCTGTGAGGGATGCAGGAGAAGGGGCAGGTTTGAGAGAATGCAGTGAGGCAGCCAATAGGCAGCTGGTATAGGGCTCTGCTGTTCTGAAGAGAGGCACTGGGGAAGAGAGGCTGGTCTACGGGAGTGAATGAGATCACCAGGGAGAGAGCGTAGATTAAAAAGGCAGAGTGGATCTAGGGCCAAGCTAAGAAGGATCTAATATGTAAAATTCAGTTGGAAGAAAACAGCTCCTTAAAGAGAGGGGGAAGGAACCCTCAGGAAGAGAGGAGGAAAACCTGTTTATCAAGGAGAGACAAATAGGATGGAGTCAGGTTAAGTCAGACTGATGGCGAGGTGTCCTTTGCACGATGAGCAAAGCAAGCCAGTGGAGTGGTCGGGACATAGTCCAGACTGGTGTGGACAGGGAGTAAAGGGATGGGTGGCGGGGAAAAAAGCAGATGGCTCTGTTTAGAGGGGGAAACAACTATGGTCAGAAGAGATTCCTGGATTCAGGGAGGACTTTTATTTTTTTAAGGAGAAAATAGAAATACCAATAGCAAGCAGCCACAGATGGGAAGAAGTGGAAGATTTGGGAGAAAAAGTGCATAACCCGTTCAGGGAAGTCCACAGGAGAACAGGACAGATGGGGCCAGAGCTCAGGTGGAAGTCACTGTGGATGGCAGGTGGGGCCACTTCCTCCGCTGTAGCAGCAGAAGGTTAGGGGAGGAGAGGATGAGAACCAGAGAAAAGTGCTTATACATTGGGTGTAGACATTGGAGCTATTTCTCTGCAGGTGGCTCCTGTTAACTTCTCTGAAACATAAAGCAGGTGCTCTGGAGGAAGAGAGGTATGGAGATGGGGTGTGGGATGAAATGTCAAACCAAGGGCAGCATGAAAGGATTATTACAGAGAACGACTTGACTACAGAAATAATTTCTGAATGACAAATGGGCCCTTTTAAGTATTTGCAATGAGAGTCAATTAGTCGGAAGTTGAAGTACTATATCAGATACAAATCCTAAAAGTATTATCCTCTCACTTGTCCCTCTTAGACGTAATTCAGTGTAATTCTTTGCATAATTTGTAATTCTGCACAACTTAAATCTTTCAGCTTGGAAACTGTTTTGAGCAGAAGTTTCTTCAAGTAGAAAACACTTAATTACAAAAAGTGAAAGTAAATTGCCGGAAAAAAAAGGGTGTGAAACAAGCACCTTTCTAGGCCAAGAGGCCTGCATACCTTCATTCAACCACCTCCCAACTGTTCAGTACCTGTTTCCTTCTCTACCTTCCTCATTTGCTCTCTTATTCCTCCAACACCCAGCCCAGGTCTGACTATTCCACAATTTTGGTGTTTCTAATTGCATCTTTTGTGCCAAAATAAAGAGTCTTGCTCTTCAGTGGCCCTTCATCCTTGAGATGTAGGGTTGTGAGAGGCCCTTGGCTTTTTATTCCGGTAAGAGCCTCTGTTCCTGTGCTCCTCCCTCACACACACAGGGGCATGCCTGCATACTTCAGGTAGGTTTTTGCTCTAAATATAAAGGGAGAAAGGAGGTTCTGTTGGGTTCCACTAACATTTTGTCTCAATTTGTGTATATATGTTACTCCAATTCAGCCATAGAATCTCAAGATGTTAATACTGAAAAGATCTTAGAGACATTTAATTTCCTCTCCAGCTGGGAGTGCACTCATTTTATGGATGAGAAATTTGCAGTAGATTAACATGGGGCCCAAGGAGTCCATTCAGTGAACTGGTGGCCTTGGTCAGCTGTGAATAGGTGTAGAAGTAACTCCTGGTTTGGGGGAGGAGTTTGCAAGTTCATCTTTTTCTTTGTGTGGCATTCTGCAGGCATTATTACTTAAAGAACTCTGGATGATTTGAACTTGTTGTTCAGAGCCCTTTGATAACAAAAGAACCACCGATCTTTGGGTTAATAGGGTAGTCACCCAACTGAGACATAGGTCCTAGTAAAATTTCCCTTCCTTCAGTTTAGAATTAAAATATTCCAGAAATATGGGTGAACTAATGCCAGGGAGTATGGTGATAACGTTCTGACATGTGGCATGCAGTCTGTGAGGGTACTTCTTCACTTGGTCTGAGCTTCGAGGAGTAATGGAGTGGAAAATTAAGTTAAATAAGCTTTTATTATTTGGTAGCTCTGTTGAAAAGGGTACCATCAAGTACTTTTTAAAAAAGTATCTTCCAAAATACAACCTCAGAAGTTCTTTCACATTATTGAATTGTGAGAAAGCATTCTCTCATTTCCTTTATGTTTTCCCTTTCCTTTCTTTATGCCTTCGATAGAATCAAATCCATGGTAATTTACTTTGGGTGGCATCAGAAATACACACTTATTACCCTAAGCCTTGGAGGTAAAACTAGAAAGCATAGACTCTAAATGAAACCAGCAAAAGTGACAATGTGATACTTCAATTGCTTTTTTAATATCACTCTTTAACCTTAAATTTCTGTATATGTTTGTATGTCTTAGATGTCATAGATATTTCTATGGCTGCTAGGATTTTTACTTAAATGCAATTATATTATAATTTATTATAATATAATTCTCAGTAAGCAATTTCATTTGGAGCACATCAGGAGATACATATTTTTTTCTTTTTTATATGAAATAAATTTATCTGCAATCACAAGATGATCCTTGACAGCTGAAAGCAGACACTAGCATCCGTAGCTTTTAGCCCTGGGATTTAACTGATGTCGCCTCTCACCGTCTGTAATGTTTTTCTCACTTCAACTGTCCTCTTTCAGACTATTTTTATCTCAGCAACACAGGGAGGAAGAAGTCCCTCCCTCCTTGTGCACTTGGTTAAGATAGGTTCTTGACCATGTATGAATGTTAGACGATGGGAAGTAACTGTAAGGGTCATTCAATACAGACATTCTTTTGCAATTACCTGGAGTGATCCTAAGTTTCACCAGCACAGAGACAGGGCATGTGGAATGGCAGGAAAGTGAGGTTTGGGGTCCCACAACCTCAGGGTTTTGTGTCAGCTCCACACCTACTGCCTATGGACAGGGGGTGTGGAGGACAAGAAACCTCTGAACCTTGGGTTTCCCAGCTACAACACATCCATTCACTGAAATAACTCTCTTCTTAGTGTGGCATGCAAGGAGCACTTTTGGAAACATCTGTGAAACATAAGACTTTAAACACCTCTCTACATGCATTATAGAATGGTAAACATGCCCATAAAACAAAACAAAGCAAAACCGAACCAAACATCACAACTTCTAATACATCATGTTATAGGAGAACTAAGGCTTGGAGAGGTGAAACGACTTGCCCAAGGCCCTACAATGGGCCAGATGTTGAGCCCAGTTCTATTGGATTCCAGAGTCCAAAGATTTGTAATGAAGCCCCCATTAGACTGTCAGCTGACTTCTCAAAAGAAACCATGCAGGCTAGAAGCAATTGGTAAGAAATATTCAAAGTGAGGAAAAGCAAGGACTTACAACCAAGACAACTCTACCTAAGCCATCATTTAGAATGGAAGACCAGATAAAGAGCTTCCCAGAGAAGAAATAGCTAAAGGAGTTCATTACCACCACACCAGCATCACATGAAATGTTACAGAAACTTCTTTAAGAAGAAGTAGATAAAAAAAAATATGAACAATAGAGTGGCAACAAATACATACCCATAAATAATTCAATCTAAAAATCAAAATAAACAAACGAGCAGAAGAGAAACAAAATCATGGATACAGAGAACATTTTGGTGGTTGCCAGGTGGGAGGGGGTCAGGGGGATGGGTGAAAAAGGTGAAGGGATTACAAAGTACAGATTGGTAGTTAAAGAAAAACCTTGGGAATATAAATTATAGCATAGGAAATAGAGTAGCCAAAGAACATGTATTCATGACCCATAGACATGGACAATGGTGTGGTGATTGCTTGAGGGAGTGAGGGTTGGGGGTTAGGTGGAGAGAACAAAAGGGGAAAAATTGGGACAACTGTAAAAGCATAATCAATAAACTATTAATTAATTAAAAACAAACAAACAAAGGCTTGTAATGACCAAGGAGAGAAGAGGAGCCAGGATCCAGCACAGAGCCACAGGAGAGAGGTTGATGTAGGGGAAAAGAATGCAATGTTGTCCGTTCTTTCACCCATGTGTACTTACCTGTGGTCAAGCAATTAATCCACAAGCAGGTGGTTATTAAACATCTGATGGGGGAAGGGCAGGAAATGATACAACAGAAGTTTATGGTGCACTCCCCTTAAACTCCATCATTTATGAAATAAAAGACTGCATGATTGAACTGGTAAGCACTTTGATGACACACGCAACAAATGTATCCGATAGTAACAAGTAAAGAGGTGTTCATAATTTCTCAGTCCATGAATTTGTGTGGTGTATAACAGTTGTCATGTCTGTGCAAAAGCTAATTTCCAGAGCATGTTGCACATTCTGGATCCACTGTTCATTTCAAAGCTCTCTAATATACATCATGAGTACACTCATGAATCATTAAGTTGTTTACCCTTGTAATATTGAGTGAATAGTTGTTAATCTAAATATACTTTTATAACTTGATTATGTCTTTGGCATGAAAAAATTCACACAAAAAAATCAAACAAGAAAACCATAGCTTGAGCCTAAAGCTTTGGGTGTTTAACATGAAATTTAACTATATCTATAAATGTCTGAGCATATTTCACTCTCTAACACCACCAAAGAATTAACTCAAAAAGGACTCTGTAGTTTAAAAAAGTTAACAAAGAGTTGTATTCAAGGTTCTTTGTCTCGGTTGCTCCTCTCTTTTGCATATATTAGTAGCACATTTTGTTTGATAATTAATTTAGGTATATATGTTTTCTTATGATCCCTGAAGACTACAAATTTCATTTCAAAGTTTCCATTTACCCAGATGATTTGTTTATTCCTTGAAAACTAATCTCCTGGCATTGCACCTTTCAAACAACAGACACACAGTAAATGCTAGCCAATTTGAATTTAATAAATTGGTTGCCAACTCTTGCTTTTATGTAAAAATGGGTTAGGCACACCCTGGGTAATGTCAATCCCTTTGAAAAAGTTGGTGAAATGAAAACTTTAAGTTCAACTACATTCTTGAAATTAAAAAGCTCTGATTGGGGTAAGTAGCATCACAAAGAAAATGTGAGTGCAGAAATATCGAATAGTGAGACTCCAGAGCTGTCCTTCTATGCCATCATTCGTGAGCCTGTGAAAACATGAGCACTTCACTGCAGCCAGCAACGTGCACACGCTCACCTTGGCATTTATTCCTGATTTTCAGTTTAAGTTAACACACACAAAAACTGATTTAAAAGTCAAATGAGGAAATTAGTTCTCTGTTCCAATCCCACAATGGTATCAACTAGCCAAATTTAGCCTTGGGAGGTATAAAAAATATCTAATACAATGAGTGGCAAATCTTTTCAAGAATCACAGATCTTTTAAAATGAATGTTGTTGCAACCAACCAACAAAAATGTATTTAGTGTTGTAAAGAGCCCCTCAAACTGCTCTATTATGAAACAACTACACTTATCTACAGATTCACTTCTAGATTTCAAAGTAGTGAATCAAGAACTATAGGATTTTTGACTTCGGCCAAGATGGAGGCATAGGTGGAAACACTGTACCTTCTCCGACAACCAAGTTTGAATACAACAAAGGTTTAGTAAACAAAGATGCAGCCAAAGAACAGAAAATTGAACTATACAGAAGTCTGACAAAAACAAACCGTTCAACCGGACCGGTAAGAGGGGCGGAGCCAGCAGCGGAGCCAGCAGCGGAACGGGGGTCAGGTAGGAAGGATCCCCCGACCCCAGGCGCTCAGGCGTGGGGTGGCGATGGGCAGACCCAGTGGGGGCACAGGGTGGTGGGCTGACTGCGGTCACACATTCGTGCGCAGTGAGACAGACCACGTAGGCCCCAGTAGCAGGAAGCAGCAGAGGGGACTGCCATGGCTCCTCTTTGACCCTGCCCCCACAAACAGCTCCTCACAACCTAGAGACTGAGTGGCCCGGCCCTGGTGAACACCCAGGGCTCCTCTCCTCATACATAACAGGCACAAACAGTAGAAAACATGGCTCAAGAACTCAAAGCCCCAGAACCAATAACTCTAAGGGACCAAGAAATAGTGAACCTCTCAGATGCACAGTTCAAAATACTGGTGATCAGGATGCTCACAGAACTGGTTGATTTTAGTCACAAATTAGAGGAACATATGAAGGCTAAACTAATTAAAATGAAGGGAAATGCACAGGAAACCAATAGTGATGGAAAGGAAACTGGGACTCATATCAAGGGAGTGGACCAGAAAGAAGGAAGAAATGACCAAACAGAAAAATGTGAAGTAACAAGAATTCAAAAAAATGAGGAGAGGAACCTCCAGGACATCTTTAAATGTTCCAACATCTGAATTATAGGGGTACCAGAAGGGGAAGAGGAACAGCAACAAGTGGAAAACTTATTTGAACAACTAATAAAGGAGAATTTCCCCAGTCTGGCAAAGGAAATAGAATTCCAGGAAATCCAGGAAGCTCAGAGAGTCCCAAAGAAGTTGGACCTAAGAAGGAACACACCAAGGCACATCATAATTACCTTAGCCAAGATTAAAATGAAGGAGAGAATCCTAGAAGCAGCAAGAGATAAGGGGACAGTCACCTACAAAGGAGTTCCCATCAGACTGTCAGCAGATTTCTCAAAAGAGACCTTACAAAGAAGGGGCTGGAAATAAGTATTCCAAGTTATGAAATCCAAAGACCTACATCCAAGATTGCTCTATCCAGCAAAGCTTTCATTTAAAATGGATGGACAGATAAAGTGCTTCTCAGATAAGATCAAATTCAAGGAGTTCATCACCACCAAGCCCTTATTATATGAAATGTTAAAGGGACTTATCTAAGAAAAAGACGATAAAAAATATGAACAGTGAAAGGAGAGCAAACCCACAGTTATTAACAACCACACCTAAAACAAAAGCAAACCAAGAGGACAGCTAGATCAGGAGTGGAACCATAGAAATGAAGAACACATGAAGGGTTAGCAACAGGGGAGTGGGAGGAAGAGAAAGGGGGAGAAGGTACAGAAAATAGCATAGACAGTAGGTAGAAAATAGATAGGGGGAGGGCAAGAATAGTAGGGGAAATATAGAATCTAAAGAACTTGAGACACGTGGTCATAAACTAAAGGGGAGGAATGGTGGGGGGAGGGGTGTGCAGGGTGGAGGGGAATGAAGAGGGGGGAATAGAACAATTGTAATGGCATAATCAAGAAAATATATTTAAAAAAGAAGTATAGGATTTTCGTAAGAAATACAGTTCATTTCCTGAAAAGAATTATTATTATTATTTTTTAATCCTTGCCCAAGAACATTTTCTTCCATTGTTTTTAGAGACATTTTCCCCAACATTTCCCATTGACATGAAAGAGAAACACTGATTGGCTGCTTCCCACACACACCTGGATGGGGATTGTATTGCTCTGACCAGGGATTGGACCCGAAACCCAGGCATGCGCCCTGACTGAGAATCCAACCCACAATCTTTCAGTTACGGGACAGTGCTCCAACCATCTGAGCCACACTGACCAGGGCACCTGAAAACAATTTTTAAATTGAACAATGATTGATTGAAAATATTTTCTGTAAAGACAATGTAAAGACCAGGGGGAAACTTTTCATTTTTTTTAAACAGATTTCTCAGTTGCAGTAAATGCTATTCACAGCACATTTTAGACTTTCTCTTGATATTTATTTCTGTGATACTTTTCTCTCTTGCCATTCTCATTATCATCAGCCTTTTAGTCTCTCTTTTCCATTTAAAACATTTATTTATTAATCTCCATTGTTTGTGTCACTAAGGATTCTGTGCTTCATCTCTTGTATATCTCTACATTTAGTCTTTTGGCTCCCTTCTATAAAGTTGATTATTCATTAATATTTGTTTCCATTTCAGCTTCTCCCCCAAACTAGGTTTTATTTACTGTTATTTGCAGATATCCAACTTGATCCTAAAGCTAACAAAAAGGTATTACAATTTCTTGACGTTTTGCTAAGACATCTTTGTAACCATTGCATTCTGGCTCTTCTGCAAGCTCACCATCCTGGCATTTTATGCCCCATGTTCTTTCAACGTGTTCCAGACTACTCAGTATGGGGGGGCTTTTATTTTCCCAAGTTTAAGTGGGTACACCATTCACTGAGAGGTGAGGGGAATGCTTATTTGAGGAAGAAAGGCTAATGGCTGACCGTACAATGGTAGGAACAGAGGCAGAGAGAGGATGCTGACTTTGATCCTGGACCCATGCCGTTTACTTGCTTCTCTTGAAGACTCTGTGGGGAGGGAAACATGCTAACATATTTTGTCCACAATTCTTTATGGTGGGAAACAACTTCAAGTGATAGGGAGAGTCATGTAGGGGCTCCTATGCTCCAGGAGACTAGGCTGGCTGGTCTTGAAAGTTAATCTGCAAACCTGATCAGTGGGCTGAGGTCTCTGTACACAGTTCTTGGTCTCATGCTTTCATTTCCTTTACTACCTTGTATAATTTACATGAACTCTTTCAAACTTTTTAGTGGACCACCTGCTACTAGTTTCTCTCTGTTCTGTCCACATGTCCTGCTTGAGAATGATCTGAGGGTCATACACGATGCATGTTGTCCTTGTGGTCTCATCCTAAGTCCTGGACACAATTTCAAGACTTTCCTCAACTTAAATATCTGACTCCTGGTCTTCTCCTTACTTCTTCAGCATGTTCATCAATGGGCACCTCAGACCTCTTAGATGGGTTCTAAATCCAAAACCACCTTGTCAGTGTTCCCCTCTGCCTCACATTTCTATGGACCGCTTGTCTTAAGAATCCTGTTCAGCAAACACTACAGAGTGACCCAGTCACCCCAGGTCATGTACTCTCAGTCAGCACACATCAGCTACTCTTCAGGGACTCTAAAACAAAGGTATTAATTACTATCCCTTATTCTAGCTATAAATACCTCATGCTTTTTGGATGAGGAGCATGGGCTTCACTTTGAGCTCATGGAAGAGGACCACCTTCAACAACTTAACTCCTGACCATGGCAAATAAGGCCCCACAGTTGTCTTACCACTACCCGTTTCTCCTACCTCGCCTTTGCCTGTCTCTCCCCTCCCTGTACCCTACCACGCTGGCCCAGATCACACAGGTTCTTCTCTGCCCAAGGATGTCATCTGTGCTGCTCCTGCTGGGCAGACTGCTCTTCCCTTACTTGGCTTTTGCACGGATGGGTCCCTCTCCACCCATCTCTGATTAGATGCCACCTGCCCACCCAGACAGGGCTCCTTCCCTGTTACTGCCCTGCACGGTGCCCTGTAATATTCTGCAGAGCATCTAACACATCAAAAACAATACTTTCGTTGACTTGACTAATTCCCCTCATTTGGATGGGAAGCCCCTAGAGTTTGGTACCTAGTCTGTCGGTTCACCACTGCCTGTCAGGTACCTACCATGCAGTATGAATCAATAAATATTAACCAAAGGGACAAGCACTATCAGAGCTTTCCTCTGTTCTTGGTGATGAGGATATTATACAAACACACATTGCATATATATTTAAGACATATTAAAGTTTTTTTATATTTAAATCAATATATGCACCAAATCATCTTCTTAGGGAGACCTGATGATTTGCTGTCATCCTCTTACTCTAAAGATGAGGATACAGAACAGAAACAGCGTGGTCTGGCTCCCTGGGATTGAAGACATTGCTCAAGGACAGTGAATGATGCTATCAAATCATGTGTGCTATAAAGTCATTATCATACATAGGATGTTCAAAACTCACAGTGAGCTTTTTTAGCCCTTCAATGTTGACAATTCTAAAACCCACTATTATAAATTTGCTTTCTACTTCTCAGAAAAAGGAGGATAAATCAAGGAGACACTTGAAAATTAACAAGCATCATAAACTTACAAAACTGCAGACACAGCTATGCTGCCATCATTATAAACATGCTTCTTTATCTGCCCGCAAACTGTCCTTATTATTATTCCCAACTTAAAAAGTTGTGATCACCACTCTTTGAGCAGTAGCAGAATACTTCACAACCTGGGGGTAAACAAAGATTTCTCAGGACACTCAAAAGCACTAACCATAAAAGAGAAAAACAATGTATTGTTCTTTATCAAAATAAAAAATTTATGCTCATCAAAAAGAACTTTAAAGAAAATAAAACTAATGGGAAAACCGCACACTAGGAAAATACTTACAATACATGTATCTGACAAAGGACTTGTAATGCAGAATATCTGACGAACTCATACCACCAATAGTCAACAAGTAAGCTAGTAAAAACGAGAAAAACCTTGAATCGATATCTCACCAAAGAAGATGCACAAATGGGCGGCAGCACATGGAATGACAATCAGCACCATTAGCCACCAGAGACACGCCAATTAAAAACACAAGAGACCCTATTTCATTCTCATTCTTGGAAGAAAGGAGCATCTCCAACTTCCAACATTATTGGTCAATGGTTGTGCGTCTTCTTGTACAGTTAAATTTTATGATCAGGAATTCTATTCTGTGGTGTTTATGCAACAGGAATGAAAACATATATTCACACACAGGCTTGTTCAAGAGTTTTCAGAGCAGTGTTATTCATACAGTCCCAAACATGCAGAAACAATGCGAAGGTTGAGAATAGGAAAATGGATAAATACTTTGTAGTTTAGTTATACAATGGAATATTACTCAACAATAAAAAGGGACTAAACTATGGGCACTTGCAACAGTCTCATATATATTATAGTAAGTGGGCGGGGCATTTACAAAGCATGTGCTGTATGATTCCATTCAGACGAAGTTGAAGAATAGACCAAACTAAGCTATGGTGACGGAATTGAAAAGGTCTCGTGGACACGGGCAATAACTATGATTGCAGGAGGGGAGGGAGGTGGGTAGGGGTGGTAGAGAGAAGGTCCAAGGCGGATAAATGGCAATGGAAAAAATACAATAAAAAGTGGTTGCCTGGGCTGTGGGGAAGAGATGAGGAATCGGGGGTGGGGAAGAGGTGGTGGGGTTGTGTATTGGAATTGACTGGAAAGGACCACAAGGAAACTATTTAGCGTGTGAGATTCACTGTCTTATTTTGAATGCTATCATACAGGTTATATGCAATTGTCAAAACTAACTGAATTGAACACTTAAGAAGACTTGTGCATTTTATTGTAAACAGTACCTCAATT
Organism: Sturnira hondurensis; assembly: GCF_014824575.4. Taxonomy (NCBI): domain Eukaryota; kingdom Metazoa; phylum Chordata; class Mammalia; order Chiroptera; family Phyllostomidae; genus Sturnira; species Sturnira hondurensis. The sequence continues at coordinate 6,503,214 of NW_028074503.1, forward strand.
TTAAAAATTAAGAAATTTTAAATTTCAAAATTTTTAAAATTGAGGTACTGTTTACAATACCTGTTCTAATATTTTAAAGAAATTTTAATGTTAAACATTTTACAGAACAGTTTCCTACTTTCTAGGCATAAGAAACATTAAAAAAATTCTGGCTCTATTGAATTTAACATACCTAGTTTACATTGTATGATGATAACATTAATTTATCCGTTTCAAAAAGATAAAGAATTATCCCCCCAAACAAAACAAAATGAAACAAAACCCACCCCCTCATTCCTTGCTCTGAATTAGGATTTTCAAAGATGAATGTCATTACCACAATATACCAGCAAGGGGAGTAGTTACACTTTGAGAAGAATTTCATTGCCGCTGATGAAATTAACAAGACCCCAAATTGACTTTTGGGTGTATCCACAATGCAAATGACAGATCATTATAATGCAAGAAAAAAAGATTGGAAACCTTGACCCAACAGATTACTCTGCACTTCAATGAGAAGGGGAAAAACACTTGCAGATCAGCTTATTAAAATAATATATCCATGTAATTCAGGTACCAGGAGATTATTTAAAACAATAGCTAAATTAACCATGAGATGCCCCTTTTTCTTTGTTAATTGTTGCCATACAAGAATAATGTGCACCTCCTTTCCCCATGAAATGAAAAGATCCCAACAATTCCACAGAATATTTTTATGGATGTGGGAATCATAACATCAGTTTGTGCAGAATTTTCAAGCTTTTTGGACACTGAAGTCTGTCTGAAAGCAGGTGAGGCTTTCAGACAGACTTTTCTTTTGTCCTATAGCAAAAGGGATTTTCAGATGAGACTGTTAGGCCATGAATCTGAAGGTTTATGCTGCATTTTTTATATCACCACGTTCATCACTTCTCGTAAGATTTGTAAGGCTTAATTCTCACATAGTCTCAGAAAGGCTGTAGGAAAGTCTCTATCCTTTCCTACTAGCTTTGGTAATCCTGGATTTGCAGAGAAGAATGTCCTGCCTGTCAATGGGACGTGTGTCCCTAGGCACGAGCAAGGGCAGGGCTGCCAGCTAGGGATACTCATAGTATATAAACATAGGTTTAACTTCCTCCTTTCTACTTTTACCTTAATAATAACCCTGACCTTGATTCTAATACCATATCACCTTTTTCTCAAGTCTCCTCATTCCCCAGAGAAGGTGAGCACAGAGGAGCCCTGGAAAATGCCGAGGCATGCCCAGCCTGGGGCTGATGCCCCCACTTGTCCAGAAGCCACATCTCTGACATTGGTAGAGCTCGTGAACAGGAGACGTGCCTCCCCTTCTTGGAGCTGGATGAGCACAGGACACTGTGTATGCTTTCCCAACATTCTCTTCCAGGAACCGTGGGGACGACACACCTATAAAGTGCAGAGCTCTCGGGAGTGGGCACAGGGTGTGTGACTGAGTCTACTTGAACATGCGAAGTTGTGGCCAGGAGCAAGTTTTCCTTTAAAATCACACTCCACTGCAGCTTTCCACAAAGGTGGCGCTGCTACCTGGGGAGAGAGTGTGCTATTGGTAGGTAAAAAGGTATCACCCTTGACTGTGTATAGCCTTTTGCTGGGACACACACCCCGCCCAAAGATTTTCTTCGTGAAAACCCAAGGAACACCTTTCAGTTCACTTACCCTAAGAGATGATTTTGAATTACTTCTACTCAGGAAATGCTTTCCTTCTAGAAGGGAACCCTGACCTTCTAGAAGGAAAGCATTTTTTCAGTCTATAAATGGAGACTCAGGAAAGTATAGGATCCAGAGTAAGAAGACTCAAGTTTTAGACGGTGCCATGAACATTTTATCAAGATCCTCAAGTCTGTGATGTTCCAATCTGGACTGCATTCTTGCTGGCAAGGATTCATGGGATTATCCCGCAATGAACAAAGGAGGTATACAGAGCAGTGAGAAAATACGTAAATGAAAGGCCACTGTGTGCATACTCCTGGTTTTGAATTTGCCATTGGATGGACATGAATCTTGTGTTCTTTCACCTAAGTGGGAAATAAACCAAAAGACTGTCTCCTAAGGGTGACTAGTATCTGCGAGATCTTTAAAGGATGGAGATGAAGTTTAAAGAGTCCAGAAGGGAGACGTGTTAATCAAAGAAGGAAAGAGAAGGACAATATAAATGGATAGAGGGTGTCTGTGGTTGTTTTTACTGAGAAGTGAGTTGCTCCCTCGAGCAGATCTAAAGGAAGTCTGCGTACAAACTAGGCGGCAATGAAATGGTAGTTGCAGAGAGCTCTCTGGTCTGGCTGGCAGGACACCAAGCGATGAAAGCACATTCAGGAAAAGGTTAGTGTGCATCTGTGGCAGGGAGGGAGAATCCCCGGTCTGAATCTCCAGTCTGAATCCCCAGTCTGAGACGGAATCGGGAGAAACATCCCCTGGTGCTTCCTACCCTGGGGGAAGGCAGAGATGGGGTAAACCCCAGCATACCTCCACCCAAGTAGGGAAGGACCATGGGGAGTGAGGATGTGATGTGTTCTGGAACAATCTACACATCTTTGAGTTACCAGAGCCGACTGAAAGAAATGTACACAAAACAAGGTGCTTAGAGGTGAATTCTGTATGATTCGTTACTATTCAGAGAAGAATGGGCTTTGGGAGCAAAGCCTGAGGAGAAAGAAAAAAAAAACTCTGGGGTTTCCCAACCCTAATGAGTCTCTACAGTTATATTTTTCACCGAATCTAAAATTTTGTCTGAATTTGACAGGGTTTTCCTGGTGTTTCAAATATTATTTATGGAAGATGCCTACATTCATTATTGGCAAGGATCTTGGATAGTAGCCAGCACCTGGAATATAGTATATGCTTAATGAATAATTACTGGGTGAATGAATCAAGCATATTCCCAAACGAGAACTGTGTTTTACATTAATTAAAATAGGAGTCAATAATGTGCAAGATACAGCCTATATTCTCTTTCTTACAGTCAACTGGCAACCTGAGAACATGGTCCAGCAATTTGAATCTCCCTCTGAGGTAAGTTTAGTAACTATCGAGAGAGATGTTGGCAGCTCTCTCCTGGGGTCCACAAAGCATTTTAGGAGGACAGTGGACATTATCTTAGTGGCCGGCGAGATAACCCACTTCCTAGTGTGTGAGAGAACATGTGGTCCTGCCTATTGCAACCAGTGAATTCTCTACTGAGGTCTAGAACTGATGCTGATGGCATGAGAAACAAGTCTGGCTTGCAGCCTAGCTCTTTTCTACTTGGTTCAAATTCCAGTTTTTTATTCCAAGGAGGTAGAAGTCTTTCCTGCTGCCTCATGTGCACAGGAAGTACTAAAACTGAAGCGGAAAAGGAGGTGGGGAACAGGCTGGGGTGGGGACTGTGAGCCAAGGGTGAAGGGGCAGGCAGGGGTCTGGTGGATCTCTGAGTAATACCCTGTGGCTGGAACTCAGCTGATGAAAGAGTATATAACTGGGAGATGTACTCTGGCAACTCAAGCCACTTCCTTAATAATAAAAAGAGCCTCAGGATCCCAGGACCCTGAGTAGAAAAGGCAGTATTCTGCCACCCCAGTGTTGGACGGGGATGGGAGCACCAGACCTTCAAGCTTCTGGGATATGCATTGATCAATCTTTTCAATTGTTCCCCTCAATGACGCAGCACTGGCTTTGACCTTCCCCAACTGTAGGTCCATCACATCATCTGTTTTGGCTGCTCCGGAGCTCGTAGGTATGGCTGTACTGGCAAACTCATAGTTTCAGAATGGGCTCTTAGTTCTGCTTAAAAAACATTTTTACATGCCCTGTCTTGTTTTCCTTCCCCATTGTGGTCTTTCTCCCTCCTCAAGACAAGCTCCTATTCACAGATGATAATTATCTAGTCCTATCTGTAGAGCCCCTTTATGTGAATACATTGGACATACCTTATTTTTAATAATCTAATGACTCACATAAGCTGTGCATTGTTACCCCCATTTTATAGACAACAGCTCAGCGAGGTCACTCTGCATGTGTTCTGGCCACTGCATCAGACTGCTTCTCGATATGGAAAGTTTTACCATTTAGAACGTGCTGTCACATACATTACACAGTTCTCCAACCCAAGAATTAAATGTGATTATTGCGTCCATTTTACAGAAGACAACCCTGAAAGGCAGGTAGGTTTTGTGACATCATTCACGGGCAGCTGAGCTGGGATTCGAACTTGTGTCCTCCTGGTCTACATCCTGTGCTTATCCAAAGTATAGTGTAAAGAAAATTGAAGCTCTCAGACATGAAGTCCCTCATATTTCTTTATGTCCACCATCAAATTTATCATTCTTTTTTGACTCCTTCTCTTCTCCTGTTTCAGGGAGTTCACTCTATTCTGTATTCCTAAAAGTTCCCTCAATTGTTTATGAGAGAATTATCTATTCCCATTTCTTCAAATTTCAACTGTCTGCAGATGACTCTCAAATAAATCATTCTCAGTTCCAATCTTTTAAATTACTAAGTAAGGGCCTATTTTCATAGTAACATGCCTTTATATATATTACATACAACTTCCCCACCCCCTCAGTTCTCCACAACTAAATATATCTGTTTTTCTTGAGCAATTCACACACTTCCATACCTCTATGCTTTTGCTAATGTTGGTTTGAAATGTTGTTCTTCTTTTTATCTACTTGTAGGAATTGTATCTAGTCGTTAAGAATGAGCTCAAATGTTATAGCTATAACAAATACTTCCCCAATTCTTCCAGTCAGATATAATGGTATGTTCTTTATGTTCCCAAAGTATTTGGCTTACAAGAATAAACACATCACCTATCACACGAAAAAATTATTTGTCTTCATCTCTGTTTCACATTAGGGGCTGTCAGCACAATAGAGAAGAGATGAGAATTTTATTTATCCCCACACATGTTGAAGCAATAAGCATGGCCCTTGAGTGGTTGTTGAATGAATGAATGAATGGTAATTCATTACTATTCCAATTTTTCAACATGCCCCTGGAAGGCATGATCTGGGATTATTTTTTTCTTATCATAAATCTTCACTATTATCCTGGGAATTTGTCTTGCCTGTTTTGTGAAAATATTGAGTTTTAAATTTAAAAAATTACCTGCTGTATGAAAAACATGAAAAAGAAAAGGGAATGACACATCATTTCTCTTATAAAAGTAAATACACTCCATCATCTAGGTAATCAATGGTACAGATAAGCAGAAAATGATATTAAAATTTATATTTGTAAATTAAAAAATAAGTTTATAGAAATTGATCTTCTAGTAATAAATACTGTGTTCACATATAACCCAATAGCAAACTTCCTTAGATTGGAATGAGTTTGGGAATGTAGAAAGAAAAGGAAGAAGCTGGCCTGAATTAGGGGAGTGAGAATTACTGAAAGCAATGCAGCTTTATTACTTTCAATACTTTGATCTGCCAGTAAAGTCTGTGTAAGGAGACATCGACTTAATGGCATGGATCCTCGTTTCATAGTTGAATCTTATTTTGCCTAAAGACCATATGCTAGAGTCCGGAAAACAGTTATTCTTTTAAAATAAGTTGCAAATGTTGCCTCTACTTATCAAATCCATGGCCTGCACACGATTCAAAGGTCAATTTCATGGTAGTCTTGGTCAAATGGTCTAAGTTATGTATTACTAAATATCTGAATTAGTAAGGTTTTATTGTATTCTTAGAGAAAGACATTCTGTAAAAAGTCCAGTGTCTCCAGGAAGCATTAAATACTTAAAAAAAAAGATCTTAAAATTTAGTTTTAGAGAGAGGGGAAGGGAGGGAGAAACAGAGGGAGAGAAGCATTGCCTATTTCACATGCCCCAACAGGAGACTAAACTTGCAACCAGGGCACGTGCCCTGACAAGGAATCAGACTGGCCGCCTTTCACTTTGCAGGATGATGCCCAACCGAGCCACACCAGTCAGGGCAGTGTTAAATATTTTTAAAGAATAACAGAAAAAAGTAAACACTTTCAAATAAAATCAACATTAGTTATTCATTAAGCTAGATATAACTGCAACCTATCTCAGAAGTTTTGGTTTCCTCTGTAAATGATAAGAGGGCAAGGATCCTGGTTTCCTTCCTTCTCTCCCTGACCCTCCAAGACTTTCTACCCCAACAATGCCACATAGGCTGTGCCTTCTGGTGACAGCTATCCTTGTAAGAGCAGGTGTTTAAAAGCGACACTATGGGATTTTCAGATATTCCAGTTGTTTTTCTGCTTATCTATCACTACCCAAGACTCAAACATTATAGAGAGTTTTACTCACTGATTCTGGGTACAGGCTGCAAGTAATTTACTGGTCCCCATCCTAGAAAAGAAGAGAAAGGGAATTGAAATTCATATATTAGCACCACATCCAAAGATATTTAATAAACTTTTTACATAAAGATACCTCAGAGACTCTAATATTTTATTTTTAATGAAGAAAATCATGGGGAGGTTTTAAACATAGAATATGCCATCCCCTCTGGGATAATGAAGAGGTGAGGGCATGGTGTCACTTATCAGAAAACCGGGCATTATATGTTCAAACTTGGTACCAGAAAGACTGAGCTTTCTGCGAGTTTCCTCTGTTTCAGAGAAAGGAGCTGGGGATGAGTGAGGCAGGTGGAGTTGCAAACTGTCCATTGCAAGGAAGAACATTTCCCTGGGTTCTTTGCCATCTACGCCAGAACATCAACATGTTGATATGCGATTACAGCTTTCGCTTGGGATCTTTGAGTAAAACTGGTGCTCAGGATAAATATGCCATGTGCATTTCTTGCCCCACTGGGTCCACTGTTAGATACCTTAGTTTGTGAAGCTTGGAAGAGTAAATGAACTAAAATCTAGGATATAAGAAATAGGCTCTTTGAGTGAACTGATCCCAAGAATGTCTAAATTATCCAGAACTAATGGTATCGTAGTTTACTCTGTAGAGAAGGGCTTTAAGAAAGAAATGTTGGGGTTTGGTTTCCCTTGAACCAATGAGTTTTCATCCTGATAATTAAGGAGAACCTCTTTCTAACAGAGGAAGTTGCTAGAAGTAGCACAGTGCAGGGGACCGCCATGGGGTCCTGCACAGCAGGCGGTGAGCAGCTGGTGAGTGAAGCTTCATCTGTATTTACAGTCATTCCCCACGGCTCTCATTTCTGCCTGAGCTCCGCCTCCTGTCAGATCAGGGGTGGCATTAGATTTTCCTAGGAGCAGGAACCCTACTGTGAACCTCACATGTGAGGGATCCAGGTTGCACACTCCTTAAGAGAATCTAATGCCCGATGATCTGAGGTGGAGCTGATGCCGTGATGCTAGCGCTGGGAGCAGCTGCAAGTACAGATCATCATTAGCAGAGATGTTTGACTGCCCAGAGACCACAATAAATCAATTGCTTGCAGACTCACATCAAAACCCTATCAGTGAGTGGCAGGTGACAATTAAGCTGCATCTGGTGGCAGGCTATAAAGCCACCCCCACTTCCACGGAAAAAGTGTCTTCCAAGAAACTAGTCCCTGGTGCCAAAAAGGTTGGGGACTGCTGGCACAGTGTATTTCTTCCTTCTCATCATCTATGGCGTGGAGTGGGGAGAGCCTGAGCAAGTTCTGAAAACAATCCCTGGGAACTACAAGGTGGTGACTCTATGACTATTTAGCCTTTTGCTCTATAGATTACACAGTTTCAATTCTCTTAAATAAAATATTATATTGATAAATATATACCATAATTATATACTGTATAACATACCAAAATATAATTTTAATATGAATATACATTTGCATGCTAAACTACAGATTAATATATTATATTCTAAATTGTATATACAGATATGTTAAGTTTTGCTCTCTGGATGCTATCTTGTTTTTAAAAATGTCTCTAAGTATGTTGATTAAAAACTTGAATACGTACTCAGGGATGATAAGGCTTAAGCGATGGTAGGTTTAATTCTCTGTCCTGCTGTCCTTCTCCATTTAAACAACCTACTATCAGTGCAACTCATTTATAATGTTGCTATTCTAACCCTAAATGAGACAATAGTCCTATTGACACTTCCTTTTTAAATTAATCTTTCACTAAATTTCCTTCGTGTTAAAACTTGCCAGTTTATACTTACATCAATTAAATGTTGTTCTATCTTTAGAATGATTTTAGAAATATATCCAAGGGTATTTTGAATTGTAGTGTTGTGAGTTTCCTGGTATAAGGTACTAGCAGCTCCACTTGGTCTAGTAATTTCTGCATTTTGAATGGAGGTATTTATAAGTCACTTGTATAGTTCATCAATAAGTTATGAGTTCTACAGTATAACTGATCCCCATGGGTTGGAACTTGATATGTAATGCATGGCTTCAACCCACTCTGATGTAATTGCAACTCTATATTTACTTGTCCACCCATGTAACAGTAGCATGATTAAGGTCACACTTTCATGGCTTCGTGATAAGAATATTGCTTAGGCTAGGATCTAAAATCTTCCTCCATACAAAACTGATTTTATCCAGTATATTCTCATTGTCTATGTAATATGACACGTAACCATGGAAGGAAATTAAATTCATGTGGAAAAAATAACTATTCAAAAAGTCAAATGCAGCTGCTTTCTTATCTCTTAGGATATTCTGGTAAATTGCTTATTGATTGCATGGGGAATTGTTCTCATCCGGTATTGCTTTTAAGCTATCTGGCTCACTGTGATCAAGTTTTACATTGACTGGCTTTTCCTCCCATTCCCACGATGGCTCAAATAAAAAGGGTCATCTAACATTTTATATATATATAAATATATATATATTTATATTTATTATATATATATATATATATATAGTGGTAAAAAACCACAAATATGAGATCTATCCTCTTAACAAGTTTTTACATGCACAATACCATACTGTTGGCTGTAAGTACAATGGTGTATAGCAGATTTATAGAACTTTGTCATCTTGCATGACTGAAACTCTGGATTGATTGAATAGTAATTCCACATTTCCCTCCACCCAGCCTTTGGAAGCCTCCATCTGACAATTTCTTAAGGGTCTTAATTCTTATTGACTCTAGGGCATAGTAATAAGAGTACACTTAGAAACTGCATAGTCTTTCCTGGTCCAGTTTGGCTCCCCACACGTCATGGTCAGAAGCATATTAGTTAGATGAATGCATGTCTACTACACTATACAGTAAACTTGTTAAAGCACAGAAATGATCCAGTCTTGGCTCTGTATAATTTCCCTAGTTGAGAGTCATGTATACATATGTATTGAATTAAGTTAAATTTTAATATTTCCTTTCAAGGGTTGATATTAATGTTAATTTTAAGGATCTTATAAAAAGACAGGAAAGTAAATAGCATTTACTTTTAAATTTATGAATTGTCTCTCCCCTCCCAATAACAGTAACAGCATGGATATCTCTTTAAAGATTTTGATGATACCTTCTTTTTTTTCTAATATTTTATTTATTTTCAGAGAGAGGGGAAGGGAAGGAGAGAGGGAGAGAAATATCAATGTGTGGTTGCCTCTCATGTGTCCCCCACTGGGAACTGGCCTGCAACCCAGGCATGTGCCCTGACTGTGAATTGAACCGCGATCGTGTGGTTCACAGGCCCGTGCTCAATCCACTGAGCTACACCAGCCAGGGCTGATGATACCTTCTTATATATAGACCACTGGTCTTTCTATATATATATTTTAATGTAATGACTACTTAGGGTTTGGGCTCAGTCAATACAATTAGGATAGACTGCCTTGCTACTTAATCATATATTAAACAACTGTGAATGCATTTCCATGGTCAAGTTATAAGAATGATTTTAAATGTCAGCATTTGAGATTGTTTCAAATAACAGAAATTAACGGAGTTTGACCAGACCCCCTAAAATAAATGAGTTTAAATCTCACGTCTAGTGTACATGTTTTTATATTGTATTTACAAGATTGATTACGGCATTAAAGGCTTAATTCAGTGGCATAGTCGATTTCATGAAACAGGATCTTTCCTCTTCATCACATTACTTCATTCCCAGTTGTTTTTGCTTTTGGTGGTAAAGCGTGTTTCACCTGTTGAAACTTGGCACAAGCCTCGTGCTAAGTGAATAGGTCTAGATCTTGATAGAAAATATATATTTTAAACAAATAGCACTTCACTGATCCTTTTTGAGGGTTCGAGAGCTTCATGCAGCATGAACAGCACACTGAACCAGGCAGGGCTCACATGCGCACAAGAGAATTCAAATATGCCCACAATGTATTTTCCCCAAAGTAATTCTTCTGGCCACGTAATAAACCATTTATCATCATCCTCGCCTAACAGAAAATACGACAACAGAAAAGATCAGACAGTTTCCTAAGGCCATGTGGCAATTTGTTGTTAAAATTGAAATAGGTAACATTTCATGAATGACCCAGTTTTTCCCCCCAGCTAAACTGTTAAGAAATGTGATCGATACTCTCTTAATTTTACACTCAAGTATTCTGGTACAAAAAAAATGATTGCAATGACGTTTAGGTCATTTGTTGTCTAATGTTTGGTTATTGGATTTAAAAGTTTATCTCAATATTTTCTTTTGAAATATTGATTTGGTTTATCCTTACCTTCTTTTCTGTTTTAAAATTACCTGGTGCACAATATTAAATCAGTAAGGACCATAATAACAGCTAACATGTACTGAATCCTTATTGAATATCAGACACGCTGCTGAGTACTTCCTATGAACCTTATCTAACACTGGAAGAATCCCATGGCAATACNTTAATCATATATTAAACAACTGTGAATGCATTTCCATGGTCAAGTTATAAGAATGATTTTAAATGTCAGCATTTGAGATTGTTTCAAATAACAGAAATTAACGGAGTTTGACCAGACCCCCTAAAATAAATGAGTTTAAATCTCACGTCTAGTGTACATGTTTTTATATTGTATTTACAAGATTGATTACGGCATTAAAGGCTTAATTCAGTGGCATAGTCGATTTCATGAAACAGGATCTTTCCTCTTCATCACATTACTTCATTCCGAGTTGTTTTTGCTTTTGCTGGTAAAGCGTGTTTCACCTGTTGAAACTTGGCACAAGTCTCGTGCTAAGTGAATAGGTCTAGATCTTGATAGAAAATATATATTTTAAACAAATAGCACTTCAATGATCCTTTTTGAGGGTTCGAGAGCTTCATGCAGCATGAACAGCACACTGAACCAGGCAGGGCTCACATGCGCACAAGAGAATTCAAATATGCCCACAATGTATTTTCCCCAAAGTAATTCTTCTGGCCACATAATAAATCGTTTATCATCATCCTCACCTAACAGAAAATACAACAACAGAAAAGATCAGACAGTTTCCTAAGGCCATGTGGCAATTTGTTGTTAAAATTGAAATAGGTAACATTTCATGAATGACCCAGTTTTCCCCCCAGCTAAACTGTTAAGAAATGTTATCAATACTCTCTTAATTTTACACTCCAGTATTCTGGTACAAAAAAAAAATGATCGCAACGACGTTTAGGTCCTTTGTCGTCTAATGTTTGGTTATCGGATTTAAAAGTTTATCTCAATATTTTCTTTTGAAATATTGATTTGGTTTATCCTTACCTTCTTTTCTGTTTTGTTTTAAAATTACCTGGTGCACAATGTTAAATCAGTAATGACCATAATAACAGCTAACATGTACTGAATCCTTATTGAATATCAGACACACTGCTGAGTACTTCCTATGAACCTTATCTAACACTGGAAGAATCCCATGGCAATATGACCTGTAGCACTTTATTTTTCATAACTCAACTTTTCGGGTCTGTCCAAAACATCAGCATAGAAATAGCAATTGTGTTCTGCATTCATATGTCATTAGTTTACATAATTTATAATTGAATCTAATAATTATATGAACAAGTACAATTGACACAGTAGGTTTTAGAAACAGACTCTTGGTTCACATACGTATGCCCAGGTGGGGGCAAAAGTGTATGGGTGGGCTAGGGGGACAGCAGGTGAGGCCCCGGTGGTGAATAGCTGTGAGCTTCGGTCGGTAGGTTATGTCTAGGGAAGGGAGAGAGTAACTGAATCAGGGAAACCGTTTAAAAGGAGGCCAGTTAAAAGAACTTCTGCTGTATATGATATTTTAGGTATGCCTTACTATGGTAAAATTAAACTAAAAACCAATTTTTTAAGTGGAAGGAAAAGGAAGGAGGGGCTGAGTTTATGCATCTTGTCCAAGATTGCAAAACTTGAGGTGAAACCAAGATTTGGCTTCAGAATTCAGCTTCTCAACCCAGCATGCGATTTGTCTTTCCCTCCATCCCATGGGCCTCAGGACAGAGAGGACTGCAGAGGGGCGGGTGGGCTACTGCCCCCCAGGAAGGGGACTGGGGACAGCTCAAGAGTAGTCAGCAAGGAGACACAGGAACAGAAGAGAGAAGAAGCCAGAACCTGATAAAATCATCTTAGGAATTTGCAAATAGAAGAGCCCTGTCACCAAGTTTTTCTCAAGTCATCCCATGTACTCCTTGACCTTGGGCCGCACTGGTTCAAAACAAAAGGAATTTCTGCAGACAAATCTGGTCAACTCCTACTGCCAACTATTTTGAAAACTGGGTTTGCAACTCTGGAGTTGAGAAAAACCTGAGAGGGCATCACTTTCCTGCAGCAAGTAAACATAACAGAAGAACCTCTGACCCGGTGGTCCCACGGGGAGCCGGGCATGAAAGCACGCTTAGTGGAAATCTGTGATGATGAAGAGCAATTAAAAGGAAGACATTTAAAATCTCACCAACCATTTCCTTCTAATCCTTAGGTTTTAGAGGTTCTATTTCTGTCAAGTCCTTTGAGTAAGACTATTTAAGCAACAGTTTTGAAGAACTCCCTAACCTCCCAGAAGAGATGATTTTGTAGTAGCTGTATTCAAATGCCTCAGAATAGAATATTATGATTTTTCCATTCAGGATGAATGATTTTAATTTATTGTAAAAGCTTTCTATGTTTCTTTCCTTGGAATTTTTCAAATTATTTCCTTCAAGAAGAAAACTGGGAGGGTATTAAGGTTTCTGTGACTTCATAATGAATCCATAAAAATGTGAAGATTTCAAAGGGCTATCCCTTCAATAAAATTATGTGAAATTGTGCAAAATAGTGGTACATGGGACCTCATTTCTTTACACGTTCAAAAATATCTATCTTGATTTTGACTGATCTGGCTTAAAAATAATTATTGCAATCACCTGGCTATAAATGTGGTTGAAATTTAAAGCCTTCTTCATATAAAACGGTATTCATTTCAGCATCTTTTTGGAAGTAATATTATAAGCCATGGATTATTTAATTAACATGCATACAAAGGTAAGGAGCTTAGCAGTAAACTGCTTCTCTCATGTTTCAAAGACTGGAAAATTATTGAAAAAATAAAAGTAAATACACATGAAAAAGAGAGAAAGAGGGTGAGATCCAGTGTCAGCGTCTGCACTGAGAGCTCCTTTTCAAGGAGCGGCGGTCTGGCTGGCGTCATAGCCTCTGCGCCGGGGGATCCAGCACGTCCTAGCACGCTTTGTATACAACAGAGTACGAATCAAACCACATCCAGTGAGGTGCTGAGAGACAGGGCCAGCCAGACTGACAGCCTGAAAAGTGAGAAGAACATTGAAAAGGGGCAGGTCTGATTCTACAGCTATTCCAGGGGGAACCCACAAACTCAGCTCCACGGAGCCTTAGTTCCTACAGAATGTCTCCATATCTACTTTTGGCTTTGAGATTCTTAGAAATGGGGCTAAGTAAATGAATAAATGACTAAAGCAGGTCATCATTATCGTGCAGTCGCCATGTTTTTCCTGTTTATGCGGTGCCACATCACCCCGCCCCCGGAAGTACTGCCGTGGAGACGGCCTCATTTGCTCCTCACCTGCCAGAAGGTTCTGCTTTCCTCTTGCCATACCATCTCCTCAGAAATTTACTCTCTCTTTTTTCTGACTGATACTTGACTAATTCCCTGATATATACACACCCTTAGCTTTGACCTCTCCTGAACTTCAGTTCTGCTAAATTATAATTTCCACATGGTTGTCCCACTGCTGGATCAACTGCAACTAGACTTGAATGAAGCTCATAACCTCTCTTCTCCCTCTGAACTTGCTTGTGTGTGTCTACTATACAGACTTCTTCTGCCAACTTGGCTTGTGACTTGGATGTTCCCCCCGCTGCCCATCTCTTCCCTGCACCTATTTCCCATCACCTTCTGATCCTTTCTTTCTATCTCATACTCATTCTTCTTTTTGTAACTCCTCATCATTCCTGACAAGGTCCTTAGTACATCAAAGCCTACAGTGTTCCAAAATGTACTCCCTGATTTCAGTATCTATCAAGATGTTAATCTACCAAATTAATTATTTAAAAGTTGCTTTGTCCACATTAATCTTCTCCTCAAACCCTCTATTGCTTCCCTCTATTATAGATTCTGTCTAATTCTGCATTCAGCGCTCACTCAAATATGATCCCTGCTTACCTGGGTAATGCAGAATTGTGCCATGCACCTTCTTAAAGTCCCCTGAATAGGTCACAGCCATTTTTAGTCCCAAGCCTGAAAGAGCCAAATCTCTTCCTTCTGTTTGCAGAACTCCCATTCTTTCTTCAAGACTTGACCTTGAAGGTTAGGTCTCTCCAGGCTCAGAGCACTTGTCTTCTGAACCATAGTAGCTGTTGCTCACCTGGGAGGCAGGCAAAGCACAAGAGCAAACAGCATGCCAGGCTGAGCCCTGTATATTCGGGGTCTGGCAGAAGTAAGGCCTGCTTCAGTGCGGTTGGTAGGGTAATAATATGGGTATCATAATGTATCACTTTAATTTGCACAGTTCACCTAAAATGTCCTCTGGTGTGCTTGAATATGATATTGTTATGTTACAGGATAACAGGCTTATGATTTTGTAATAAAACCGGGGCGTTATTTGTGCCGGACCCTGTGAATTAACTCATTTGTTCTTTAATTTTGTCATTGCTATCACTACTCCTAGTTCACAGGTGAGGGTGTGGCTCAGACAGGTTACTCACCTGTGTAGGTCACAAAGACGCCAAGTGTGGGCTCCAAACCCAGGGGCTCTGACTGTGGAGTGCTTTATGCTACCACCTATAACAGCTTCTGTTGCTATACACACCCTTTGTGTCGACCGTCTCTGCTTGGTGCAAGCTTATTACGGGAAAGCACTGCGCCCCTGGCTGTCCTGCACCTCCGCCTAGCACACAGACACTCGGGAGGAACAACTTCAGATGCACAGGAAGCCAGTTTAGCCGTAGAAACAATGGAGAACCTCTGAATCTATTTGCCGTGCTCAAAACATACAGAGACACACACCTTCCATCTTGATCTTCCCTATGTCACATTCAAAGAGCTGACTGAATAGTTCAGAGGTCAGAAAGAGAGGTAATATTATTAACAAAAACAACACACATTTCCACACTTCAGAATGTGGTACAGACAATGAAGAAAGAACTTTCAATGTGATAGCCTCCCGTGTTCACTCCTTTCATCTTTCCTCTTGTCGTTCTCTCGACATATATTTACTTTATGTACGCTACATGTCAGAGAAACAAACCTCTGGGCGTGTTATTAATGTTTCCATCCTGGACACTAACAGACAGAGGCAAGTAATATAAAGTAATATCAAAAGCAATAACAAGATTGCCAAAATTTACTGTGAGCATACCTACCAGGAGCGAGGAGGTAGGCCCACAGCTTGACAGATACTCTCTCACTCAATCCTCATAATAA